>NC_053026.1:538021209-538621209 GCF_003073215.2 Triticum urartu | reverse complement strand
TAGAGCCCGAACGCCCCTACAGGTTCACCGGAAGAACAACTTCCTTTGAGCTTCAAGCCATCCAACTAGCTGCTCGAGAGGCTATAGTTCATCTCCGGCACTTGTCGCCCAGAGTTAACTGTCGCTCGTTCCACTACTACCCCAGACCTGAAGGGTATGGTAGACCACCCCAAGTTGCCAACGGAGATCACGAGACAGATCCTGCATTGTTGCACCTAGTGCGCTATGTAAGTGCACTAGAGGAACTGTGCGATCAAATCACTATTGATCTAATCGCAGCTCGTGGAGAGCTGGTTCGTCGAGCCCCGACGAGAGAAGAGAACGAGCCCAACGCCAACAACCCAGTCGTGCTGTTTGGACACCCGATCGAGTCCCTGAGGTCTGCCCCAGCCATCGGTCAAGGTGCTGCGATAACCCCAGAAGTGCTTCGTCGCATATTGGGAGCACACTCCAACGGGATTATGGCCAACAATCCCCGAGATGGTCCTCATCGCTACCCCGAGCCTGCAGCCCCTCAACCCACGCCAGCTAATTCCGACGACGAGACCCGTGGAGGAGCCTCAAGGCACGCCCGCTTGGATGTAAATGAGGTAGACTAAGTCACCCGAGTCGTATCGAGTCCCAGTGTACCCTCGCTTTGTAATCGTGTGGCCTTGTAATTAAATACCGCCTATTGTCGTGCCTCTGTTTTAATAGTAGCCTTGCCTGGATACGCCAGTATACAGTATAAGATTTCTATCCCGGACATAGTTACCAAAAATCACCCCGTCAACCCACAGTAACACATCACTATAGTGAAATGTGAGAATCTGTGGCTTGACCCCGACCCTTGGAACAGAGCTGAAAATTTTCTTTACCATTCACCTCGGTAAAAATGACCCAGCTCCGGTGCTATAAAAAGGCCACCGCGTGACCTTGCCAAGCACCTCTCACCTTGTGCACCACCCTCACAACCATTTCCTAGCCATGCCGAGCCCTAGCATTTATCTGAGAACCCCAGATGCAACCCCGGGTAGTTTTGTCAAGATATTGCGGGATTTTACCTGCAGTACCATGGGCGCTACCCAGCCACCCCAGTACGAGCTGTTCAAATCAAGAATTACCCCTTCCACCTCGAGATATTGGGCAGCAGTACACATCCCTCCCGTAAACTCAAACCAAGATCCAACGGAGGTCTCCTTCATGGGGAAATCTATGCCAACCCCACATATGGCCATAGAAGCTGTTGCATACGAAGTGCTTGCTCGCCTTCGATTCGCGGTACCCTATGCCAGCGAACGAGGGTATTATTACTTCCCGAGCCGTGCAGCACCCGGAGGGATGACATCTTTTCCCGGTGGACGAATTGAGAGAGACCCAGTCCTGGCCAACCTTGTCCAGTACGTCATCGCTCAAGAGCGTTTAACCCAACGTGTGATGGGTTATCTCCAGAGCCTTGCAGATTTAAATCCTCAGATTGCCATCGGCAGAGCACTAAGGCCCGACCAGGAGAGACACGTGCATCGACTGGTCAATCCACTTCCCCCGATAGAAGAGGAGTGTATCCCAGTACCGGAGACGTTTTCTAGGGACCCCGTCCAGTTACCATTCCCATTTTAGACGTCGCTGCGGTGTTCATTATTGCAACATTTATTTATGTGTGTGACTTATACGTGATACTCTGAATTTGTACGACGAGTCAATTATTTGGCTTCTACTAATGTGTGTAGTTTTTGTTGTGGTTTATGCCCCTTTAAATTAACTATTTTCCCTCGTAAAATCCTAGAGTGAGATTTCTTTTCCCTGAGTTGCTACATCTGCACCTTCTCACGGCGTGGATAAATTAACTTCTCGCAACACCACGGCAGCAGACTCACAACCATAATCATTCGAATGCATACACTGTTTGCAAAACTTGGCAACGGTGTTACATCCAGCTAATCACCCCCTAACAACAGATTGCACCCGGCACACCCCATCTACTCCTCGTGATCACCACCACCGCGGAGAGCCAACACCCGAGCAGCAGCGTCGCGACGCTCGTCGAGGATCATCGCGCACAGGAGCACGGAGAGCCCCAGCAGTGTCGCCAGCCCTACGCATATCAGGATCGCAAACCAGTCCGGCATCGCCTCCGCCATTAGAGCCTAACCCGAGCTTTTGTGAGCAGTAATGGAGGGAGAAGGAGGAGGAGAAGTGAGGCCAGGTGCGAGGAAGAAGAGAGGGGCACCCCGGCCGTTTTATAGCTCGAGCTCGGTGTACGGTGGGCGAAGTCCACCAACGCCGCTCGTCGCCGATCGCCGGTGTTTGGAGACGAATCCGCGAGCAGTGCCGACAGTGCGCTGGCCCGCGAGGTGAGTGCACGCTGCACCGGCAGCTAGCACGCCGCGCACTACCATGGTACGACCTAGATGCCCTACGCGCTAGGCGTCGCCGGTGGAGAAAGCGCGCGGGAGAGAGGAAGAAGAGAGAACCAGAGGGAGAAGAAGAGGCTGACAGTGGGCCCCGGGTCCACCTGTCGGCCAGAGAGAGCACTGTGCTCTCGGGTACGACCAGCGTATATTTAAATTTAGAAGTTATTCTAAATTTATATCCAGCGTAGAAATCTTACGTTTTTGTCCCGAACCGTAGACTTTTCCACGCAGCACCAGTTTTCACACTGTGGTTTTTCACCACTTATTGCCCTCTCACTGTAGCCACATTTTTACTGCTTATAATTTTTCTTAAAACAGCTTTTAACAAATCTCGAGGACGAGATTTTTCTTAAGGGGGTAGTGTTGTGACACCCCAAATTTTTGGCCTTGTTTTATTAATTAAGATTTTGCCAGGAATTAAAACTTTTATTTTCTGGGCTCCCTTTTTATTTTTGAACCATTATCTCCCTTGATTTATGGAGTTTTCCCCAAAGTGAAAACCTTTCAAATATGTTATTGGACTTGTTTAACCTCTCAAGAAAAACTTTTCTTTTATCAGTATAACTAATTTCATAATTAATTTGCTTGATCTTTATTTTCTTAAAAAAATGGTTTTTCAAGGTTATATGGCCATAATTGAAGTACAACCATTTGATAAGTTCATTCAAAAATTCCAACCAAAATTTGGAAATGTCATGTGATGTTTTTAAATCATTTTTATACAAAAATATCTTTTATTCATGTAATATGTTGAGCTCTGCATCAGTTTTTCTTCTCTGGTCCAGAGTGCAAATTTGCACTACAACCCATTTAAATAATTCTTTCTAGCCTCCACCAAAATTATGGGATATTGGTAGTAGCATATGATTCAACATTATGCAAAAACCCTGTGATGTTATTTGAAAAAATTGAGTGAATCAACCTCATTTTCATTCTGGTCCAGCCTTGTGATTTCTACTGCAACCCTATTTATCTTTGCTCCAGTAACCTTGTGCCTTCTCCTACTTGTAGACAGCCCTACCAAACCCCTAAGTCCAGGAGCATGCACCCATTTGAATATTTTTGGTTCATGAAATAATGTCATTTATCTTATGTCCAGAATTGAAGTTTTGCAAAACTTGCACTAACAAGTTTCTGCTTTTGGCCAACTAACCTCACCACCTTCTTATTCATCTAAGGAGACCTTGATCTGGAGATTTTGGCCACCCCAAGTATTTCCTAGATGCCCTTGGCATTTTGACAAACACCCTGTGTGCATAGCCAGATTTGGCATGGATTCAAGTTTACATTGTGAACTTGGCCACCTGACCTAACCACCATGCCCATTCACCCTCTATCTAACCCTAACCTAGCCCTGTTTCTTCCCAGCCTCAACCGCGACCTCTAGCATGCTCTGGCATTACGTCGAGCACGTCCCGTGCACGCCCGGAGCGCGAGCAGAGCGTGCGTTCGGGACGCGTTTTGCACGTGCCGCGCCTGAGACGACGCGTCGCGCCCCTAGCTTGCCCCCACTTCAGAACCACGCCACGCACGTCCCTCCTCATCGCTACACGCCAAGCCGCCCCTCGCCTCGCCCCGGCAGGCCAAGAGCTAGCCGCCGCAGCCGCCCGATAGCCTCTGCTGATGTCGGCGCCGCCCGAGCCTCTCCCGCTCGCCACCTGGCCCCTGGAACAGCGCGAGCTCATCCACGAGTGTGTCCACTAGCGCTCGTCGCCGCCACGACGCCCTAGCTACAGGATGGCGGTCGCCGGCGACCTTATCCGCAGCCGCCGCGGAACCGCCTTGGCTCACCCATTTAAGGAGCCCCGAGCTCATCTCCGCACGCAGGCAGTACCAAGCCATCTCCCGAGGACCCCCATTGGCAGCCAATCGATCCGGGGAGGTCTCCTTCCTCATCTCCGGCAACTGCAGCCGCCGCCACTGCCCCGGCCAATTCGGCACCACCAGGGCCTCCCACTCTCCGTGCTCTTCACCAGGAACTCTCTCTTCCTCCCGTGAACCCATCCCCCTACTCGATTTTGATCGGGAACACCGTAGCCCCAAACACACTTTGCTCCCGAAGCTCCCTCCGCCGCGAAGCTCACCGCCGACGACTCCGTCCACCCCCGTCTACCCAGCGACCACCGGAAGGACCGCCTCGGTCTCGCGGATACATCCAGACCCTCTGGAACCCGCGGGGAGCCGCCGTTCGCTGGCGACGATCACCGTTGCCTCGCCTCCGTTCGGGCAGAGGAAGAGAAGGGAAGGATAGACTGGTCAAACCTGACCAGTGGGCCCCCTGGACCCACTGTCAGTGACCCACGCGCCGTCCACGCTGGAGTAAGTGGAGGCGTAAAACCCGTAGTATGTTTTCTCTGCCCGAAGGCGTAATCTCTGTTGAAACGTTTTCTTTTTCCTGATTTTATTAAAAACAGATTTTGACCACAGCTTTGACTGTCTATAACTTTTTAAATATAACTCCAAATGAATTGATTCTTTTTCCTACATCTCTCAAATTATGTCTAGTTTATTTTAAGATTTATTTGAAAATTTTCCAAACAACTTTTTTGTACTGTTTTTGAAATATGTGTTATTTGCATATTTTTGAAAATAGGATTTTGGAAGAGAGGAGAAAGCTTTCAAAAGTTTTGGAGTGCACCCCTGCCTTTGCACACCATGAAGGCAAGCATTCTGAACCACGGAATAATATTTTTGGTGTGTTAGTTGACACGTTTATAACACCACCATATATCGGAGAACTTGTTATTTCATGTGATATGATCATTTGCATGAATGCATATTAGTGATTTCCTTGCTGTTGGAAATGAATATACTGGTGATGGTAATCATCCTCATGTGCCTTGCATGCATACCGGAAAGAAATCCGGTAAAAGCCTCTGCCTTGGGTAGGCGTGAGTTTATCACCGGTCTCCGTCAGGACGGTTATGTCCGGTATGGCATGGTAAGATATATTCAGTGGTGATTTTGTTGGTTGAAATATATTTGTTATACATGTCATGCAGGGAATTTTTAAACCTCCTGAGTCGACCGTAGATCGAGTCTTGTTCCAGTAACCCCCATACTTGCTATGTACTACCACTTGTCCCTGCCGCAGGTAGGGTATGGTTCAGTAAGTCGTCAACCCCTTTCAAGCACACACCGTACAGAGAGGCCATGGTGGAAGATATCGGTTGTAGCCGGTAGGCATGCCACCTGGTCCGGGGGCATGGGTGTTTCCGGTTGAGACCGAGAGGGGAGGCCACCCCTTAGAGTGCGCGATATAAATTTGATCCCATGCCACGCGAGGTTGTAGCCTCCCCACTTAGAGTTTTTCTTAACAAGTGTCATGGGTGGTTCCAGACACCGATGAGTTAAGCTGGTGTGTGCAAGTTAGGCGTGTTTTCAACTAAAAGGCCGTAGATGGAATTAGTCCCGATGGACTAAAGGAATCCGTTACTCGTGGGTAAAGAGTACACCCTCTGCAGAGATTAAAACCTATTCGAATAGCCATGTCCATGGTTAAGGATTACAGTCTGGGATGGGTCAAGTATTGGTCTTAGTGTCGGTCTTCGGAGGAGATATTGTTAAACCAAACTTGGATGCCGACTGGTTACTTGTGAGGACCATGATTATTATTTTGTGATGTACTAACCCGTTGCATTATTTATATTATCAAGTATCCCTGGGACGGTTCTACCTCCTGGATATTCATTGTGATTATTTATTTTATAAGCCCTTTATGTGGTGTCGCTGAGACGTTATTTATTTTATAAGCCCTTTATGTGGTGTCGCTGAGACGCCCGACTGTGGCATGCTTGTTATTTATTATTTATAAGCCCTTTATGTGGTGTCGCTGAGACGCCCGACTGTGGCATTGCTTGTTATTTATTTATTTTATAAGCCCTTTATGTGGTGTCGCTCAGACGCCCGACTGTGGCATGCTTGTTATTTTTATAAGCCCTTTATGTGGTGTCGCTCAGACGCCCGACTGTGGCATTTCTTTTTAAGCCCTTTATGTGGTGTCGCTCAGACGCCCGACTGTGGCATTTCTTTTAAAGCCCTTTATGTGGTGTCGCTCAGACGCCCGACTGTGGCATTTCTTTTAAAGCCCTTTACTTGTTATTTATTTATTTTATAAGCCCTTTATGTGGTGTCGCTCAGACGCCCGACTGTGGCATTTCTCTTATAAGCCCTTTATGTGGTGCCGCTCAGACGCCCGACTGTGGCATTTCTCTTATAAGCCCTTTATGTGGTGTCGCTCAGACGCCCGACTGTGGCATTTCTTTTAAAGCCCTTTTTGTGGTGTCGCTCAGACGCCCGACTGTGGCATTTCTTTTAAAGCCCTTTATGTGGTGTCGCTCAGACGCCCGACTGCGGCATTTTATTCCCACTCCATTACTGCTTATTCATGTTGCATGAAAATAACCTACTTGCATGCATAAAGATGTTTTATTTATGACTGACGATGTGATCATAGAATTTTTCAGTGCATGATAATCAATTATATTATCCCAGTGTTCATAATGTCTGCGAGTACATTCAAAGTACTCACTGGCTTGTCCCTGGCTATTGTCTTGGCCAGATTTCTGCTTGGAGAGGAGCGTTGCGGTGACAGCCCCGGAACCCACGTAATGGTGATAGCAGCCTCGCGAAGATAGGAGTTAACCTGGTCAGCTGTTCCTGTGGGAAATGGAGTCCCATAGACACTGATGACCCACAAACCGCTTCCGCCATCAACCACTAGAAACCTTTTGTTGTACTCACAGGCCAGAATGGTCTTGTACTACATATGTTGTATTTTGCTTGGAATTTTTGTATCAAGTTGGTGCCCATCAGCTAACAGTTATCCTGGGGCTGGTGAGTACAACGGCCATTTTCTGGAATTTAAAACCCGGAAAACCGGTCGTGACAGAGGGCAGGATGAACAGGACCACCCCGTGGAGGGCAGGATGAACAGTAGACAGTGAAGGGCTGTATGAACAGTAGCCCATGGAGGGGTGATTGAACAGGAGCCCGTGGAGAGGGCTGGTTGAATAGTAGCCGGTGGAGTAGCGCGTGGTGGAGGCTGGATGAACAGGAGCCCGTGGATGAACAGTCGCAGGTGGAGGCTGGAGGAGGTCGACGGTGGATGAACAGTAGCTCGTGGAGGCTGGAGGGGGTCGACGGTGGAGATGAACAGTATCCCGTGGAGTCCCGTTTTGTGGTACGCCACACCCCTCCCGATGAACAGGACCCCTGTTTCGACCGTAGCGCTCCAACACAAGTCCGTTTCCTCCGTTTTGCGGTACGCCACACTCCTCCCGATCAACAGGACCCCCGTTTCGACCGTAGGATGTCCGTTTCCTCCGTTTTGCGGTACGCCAGACCCCTCCCGATGAACAGGATCCCATTTCGAACGTGGTCGGTCGAACACAAGGCTGTTTCCTCCATTTTGCGGTATGCCATGCCTCGTTTCCATCGGCTGTTCCGTCCAAGCCCTCCCGATGAACATGAGGACGCATTTCGTTTCGACCCAGCCGGTTGGCTCCCCATGAACACGACAAGGACGTTGTTTCTCCGTTCCTACCCAGCCATGTACACGAGCCCTGGCCGTACGGACACGCGAGTAGGCATTCGAGACCCTGCCCGTATGTACGTATGTGGCCGTATTTACTTTCTTGCACCCTGGCCGCTGTATGTATGTTTACATGCTATGTGCGTGCCTCTACTACGACACGTGCACGCCTCTACATCGACCAGTATGTACGTACATGTTCGCGACCAGAATGACAACGCTACGTACGCTTCGACCAGGTGGGTCCTGACTGTCAGGCACTTCCTTGTGTGCAAAGATGTAGCTGGTGGGTCCCAGCAGTCAGGGGGCGAATCGTTTTTTTGCCCGGACGCACTTCCTTGCGTGCGAAGATGTAGCTGGTGGGTCCCAAAAGTCAGGGGGAAACGTTTTTTTCATGAAATATAGTGGCCCGTCCGGTGGGTCCCCGCTGTCAGGTGGAGGAATAATTATTTTGCGCGTAATAAGGAGGCACTTCCTTGCTGCGGCCATGGACCCAGCTGTCGGCCTCTCCACGTACAGTCCATGTCCGATGGAAGTCGTTCCTTGACCATGTTGACCACGTTGCGCCGAGAGAACCAGGGCGGTGGACGACGGTGAGGCCTAGGAAGAGGACGACGCGGAGCCGGGGAAGACGCGGCAGTGGAAGCCCGTGCGGAGAGGAGTACGAGGGTTCACTGGTTCGGCTGCGGTGTGAGGCTGCCATCGCCGCAGGGCCTGGCCAGCGGTGGGAATAGTAGGGGGCGGTGAGGCCTCCGCGGCGGCACAGCCGGCCACGGGAGGCAGGAGCATGCGGCACGAATGGCGCTGCTTTGGGCGGCTCGAGCAAGAAGAACAGAGGTTGAAGAAGCACTACGGCCGTTGGATGGACATCGTACGGTCACTGGAGCTAGAATCGTTCATATTGACTAACTTGACAAAGCACTCCGTTCCCGTCAACTTAGTAGGCCCACAAGTCAGCCTCCCACCAAGGTGGGTCCCAACTAGCAGGGGGAGTATTCATTTTTTTGTGCGTAATAAGGAGGCACTTCCGATGGGTCCGAGCTGACAGCGGGGGGAACGTTTTTTCGCAAAATACGATGGCCGGTCCGATGGGTCCCATCAGTCAGGGGGAAACGTTTTTTTGCCAAATACGGTGGCCCATGAAGGAAATATGCCCTAGAGGCAATAATAAAGTTATTATTTATTTCCTTATATCATGATAAATGTTTATTATTCATGCTAAAATTGTATTAACCGGAAACATAATACTTGTGTGAATACATAGACAAACAGAGTGTCACTAGTATGCCTCTACTTGACTAGCTCGTTGATCAAAGATGGTTATGTTTCCTAGCCATAGACATGAGTTGTCATTTGGTTAACGGGATCACATCATTAGGAGAATAATGTGATTGACATGACCCATTCTGTTAGCTTAGCACTCGATCGTTTAGTATGTTGCTACTGCTTTCTTCATGACTTATACATGTTCCTATGACTATGAGATTATGCAACTCCCGTTTACCGGAGGAACACTTTATGTGCTACCAAACGTCAGAACGTAACTGGGTGATTATAAAGGTGCTCTACAGGTGTCTCCGAAGGTATTTGTTGGGTTGGCCTATTTCGAGATTAGGATTTGTCACTCCGATTGTCGGAGAGGTATCTCTGGGCCCACTCGGTAATGCACATCACTTAAGCCTTGCAAGCATTGCAACTAATGAGTTAGTTGCGGGATGATGTATTACGGAACGAGTAAAGAGACTTGCCGGTAATGAGATTGAACTAGGTATTGAGATACCGACGATCGAATCTTGGGCAAGTAACATACCGATGACAAAGGGAACAACGTATGTTGTTATGCGGTCTGACCGATAAAGATCTTCATAGAATATGTGGGAGCCAATATGAGCATCCAGGTTCCGCTATTGGTTATTGATCGGAGACGTGTCTCGGTCATGTCTACATAGTTCTCGAACCCGTAGGGTCCGCACACTTAAAGTTTTGATGACAATTATATTATGAGTTTATGAGTTTTGATGTACCGAAGGTTGTTCGGAGTCCCGGATGTGATCACAGACATGCCGAGGAGTCTCGAAATGGCCAAGACATGAAGATTGATATATTGGAAGCCTATATTTGGATATCAGAAGTGTTCCGGGTGAAATTGGGATTTTATCGGAGTACCGAGGGGTTACCGGAACCCCCCGGGGGCTTAATGGGAAAAAGTGGGCCTTATTGGAGAAGAGGAGAGGTGGCTAGGGCAGGGCCATGCGCCCCTCCCCCTCTAGTCTGAATAGGACAAGGAGAGGGGGACGGCGCCCCCCTTTCCTTCCTCTCTCCCTCCTCTTTCCCCCTTCTCCTAATCCAACAAGGAAGGGAGGGAGTCCTACTAGAGTTGGCTAGAGTTCATTGGCATGCCAAAAAAATGGCAACCATCCAAACAAAGACCAATCTTTGTGTCAGAGTAAATGACCACGGGTGGCCCAGCCGGCTCCCCCTGGCACTTCGGAAAAATTACAAGCCATTCCAGCCTTCGAGATCCAAGGCGTGGGGCCGTCTTCCTCCAGCCGGCTACCTCTCAGAGCGGCTGGACGAAGGTGGCCCTGCCTCAAGAGCTCCTAAGGGAAACTACAAGAGGGCCGGCTCCAAGAAGCCGGCCATGAGAGGGCCGGCTCTAAGAAGCCGGCCATGAGAGGGCCGACTCCCAGAAGCCGGCCACAAGAGGGCCGCCTCCTAGAAGCCGGCCCCCAACCAGCGGCCAGGACCATGCCCTCAAAGTCTACACCCACATAACGGCGACAAGACGGGGCGTGGCTACAGTAAAGCCTGCCACCCCCGAATCCCGGGACGCGCATGGCCACAGTGTGCCGTACAGGGTGGCCGTCCCAGTCCGGCGCAGCACTATTGCCATGTTGACCGTGACATCACCCACGGCGAGATGTCAGTACGACCCAAGGGCTGCGGGCCCCATCGGTCAAGAAGATACCCGAAGGCGGCCAGGCCTCCTGTAGTCGGCCTGAGGTGAATCCGGCTCCCAGAAGCCGGCTAGCCCCTCCCCTCGAGGGGCGCGCCTCATTAAGAAGACAAGACATGGTAAGGCTACAGTGATGTGCCGCCC
The DNA here is from genome assembly GCF_003073215.2 of Triticum urartu. Classification (NCBI taxonomy): domain Eukaryota; kingdom Viridiplantae; phylum Streptophyta; class Magnoliopsida; order Poales; family Poaceae; genus Triticum; species Triticum urartu. The sequence continues at coordinate 538,610,183 of NC_053026.1, read as the reverse complement.
AATGACGGCACCGTAGCCATGCTTACCACGACGGAGCCCACGTCACCAGAGGTGGGGCAACAGTAAACAGCCCCCAACAAGACCCCCGAGCGGTGGGTCCAGCCTGTCGACTAGAAAGCCGGCAGCCGGCGGGCCCACTAGTCGGCGGGCCCCATCGGCCAGTGGAGAAGCCGGCGAGCATAGACGCAGACAGCTAGGGCCCATGTCCAGCTGGATTACCATTGTACCCCTGGGGGGTAGGCCTATATAAACCCCCCAGGGCGCCCATGCAAACGGAGATCTTTTTAGGAGTTTTTAGACAGCACATCGAGGGGAGAAGAAACCTAGCCTTGCCCTTCTTCTTCTTCCCTCCGAACAGCTCAAGGAGCCCCTTGTAGCTACTTGCCAATCTAGTGATCATGCGGAGGCCCCGCAGAGCAGCAGTAGGGGTGTTATCTCCACGGAGAGCCCCGAAGCTGGGTAAGATTCGCCGGGGTGCATGTCTTCGCCTCATCCCATTTCTAGGCACCAGCGACGTTTTATTGGCTCCCACGATGATAAGCCATCCGTTGGCATATGTCGCCCCAACCACCCGACATTTGGCGCCCACCGTGGGGCCAGGTGTACCATCGTCTAGAGACCTGCTCTGGACGGGAACCCTCTTCCTTCCCCGTGAGCGTAGCCAGCCTGGCTCACACAATGGCGCTTGCCCCGACGCGCTGCAAGGTGTTGCTGACGCCTGCGCGGCGAGCTGCCTCGCCGATCTTCTTGGCGAGGCTCGCATCTCCGACGAGCCCGCGTCCGACGCAGGCACCGGCTGCCTCGAGAGCCACCTCGTCAGCCTCCTCGACCAACTCCACGTTTCCAGCGAGCCCGCTGCAGACTTGGAGTCGGTTGGCTCCACCGACCCGATGCTCGTCGACTCTGACACAGCATCGCTCGACGCATTCCCCACCAACGTAGTCATCATCAATGACCCTCTTCCTCGAGCCGACAGTAGCGGCAGCGCTATCATCGAGGTACTGGTCATCAGCCATGGCGCCGCCTCTGGCAGAAACGCCCACGACGCCTTGCAGACGGCGTTGCACGACTTGTCCGCCCCCATCTCGGCTGACGCCGACGCAGAAACACTGGAGGCACGCCGCCTCGCCCTCGTTGCGGAGGGCCAGAAGCTAGCTTCCATGAGACGTCTCACCAAGGCTCACCAACGCGAAGTTGACCGCACCGCCTTCGGCATGCCACCTCCTGATGGGCCGAGCCGCGTTGGCATCGTCAGGAAACGCGGCGCAGCCATCACCGACATGTTGGGAGCGGATCGCCCGGTTTATGCCATGCCTCTTGAGAACCTACGCGCCGCCCAGGCGGCGGTAGACGAGCTGGATAAGCTGGGGGCCGACGAGCTCCCTTACATGACCAGACGCATCCAGCAGCTTATCGACGCTGTCGCGGAGCGGCATGAAGACGGCGTCCCCGCTGAAAGTCTTCCCCCGCGCCGAGAGCATGGTGCGACATCGCGAACACCGACGGCTGGTAACACCCATGCAAGAAAAGAAAAGGAGCCGGCTGCAAGTCGCAGCCGGACTTGAATCTCCATCGAGCGTGACGCAGAAGGCTGCCCTCGAGCTGTGGAGCGGCGAGGCAACCCACCTCCTCCTCCGCCTCGTGGGGAGAGATATCCCACACCACCGCCTGTCACGCATCCGACTCTCAGTGGCCGACTGGGTCGCCGCGAAGGAGTCGGCGAGATTGACGCCCGCCACCGGATCGACCGCCTGGTGCGATCCCTGGCCCTGGAAGAAGAAGATGATGTCGGCCCGCCTTGCTTCAGCCCCCGCATCCGCGACGAGCCCTTCCCCAAAGGGTTCTCACTCCCAAGAGACACACCCAAGTATAACGGCTCCGTGAAGCTGGAAGATTGGTTGATTGACTACTCCACAGCGGTTCGCATAGCAAACGGCAACAGGCGTGTTGCCGTGAAGTATGTCCCCCTCATGCTCCAAGGCACGGCGCGCACCTGGCTCAACAGCCTCAAGCCTTACAGCATCAACAACTGGCTAGACTTCACGGAAGCCTTCGCCTGCAACTTCACCAGCACCTACAAGCGGGCTCCCAAGCCCCGACAGCTCTCCTTGTGTGTCCAAGGGCCCCATGAGTCAACCCGCGACTACCTCACGCGTTGGGCCGAGCTCCGCAACTCCTGCGAAGGGGTGCACGAGGTTCATGCCATAGAGTACTTCACCGCCGGGTGTCGAGAAGGCACCCTCCTCAAGCATCGGCTCCTCTGCGATGAGCCGACTACCCTCGACGAGCTGCTAGTCATAGCGGATAAATACGCCACGGCCGACTCCATGAAGACCGAGCTTCGAGTAGACGCCTCGGGGAAGGTGCTCGCCCCAGGTCCCAAGACGCCGGTTGGAGACTCCAGCCGACGCCCGTACCACAACGACCACAAGCGCAAGGGTCCCGCGCCGCCTTCCACCAGTCGGCAGGTAGCAACAGTCGAAGACAAACCAGCCAAAGGGCGGCCCGCCACTACAAGAAATATGTCAACTTATGACCACCACTATTGGTCACTGAATGGGCAAAAATTTCTATTTATGACCTTTTTGTGACCAAAAACATAAGGTCAAAAGCTGGCCGTCGTAAACTGACTATAGCGACCTTTCTTCTGGATTGGTCGTAAACGTTTATGACCAAAAAAAAGGTTGTAGATTTAACGACCAACTGTTTTGGTCACTAGCAATCCGACCACACCATGTCAGATCCAGCGTGGCAAGCTGATGTGGCAGACTTACGACCAAATGAAAAGGTCGTAAAATAGAATCAGCCCGGTCCATTTCAGCTGTCTTGATGGGCCAAGCCCAATAATTCAGCCCATTTAATTTTCTCTCTCTCTTTATTTTGCTTATCTGCATGGGCCTGGCCCAATAATTTGGCCTTTTATTTTCTGGGAATGGAGCCTTTTCTGATGATTTTTTTATATTCCACTATTGTTTTGGGCCACAACCTTTTTAGTCTAGTTCGAATTTGGGCCTTGGCCTTTTTATTTTCTATTATGCAGCCTTTTATAATTTTTTTTCTTACAGTCATTTCCTTTTTTTAGGCCCAAGCCTTTTTGGCCTAATTCTTGTTTGGGACTTGGCCTTTTTAGAGCCCAGGTTCTCATTTTGCATAACTATAAACAGAAAGGCCCAGGTGCACAAGTGATCCACAAGCCCAGGTGCACAAGTGATCCACATAACTTCATAGAAAATAAACAAAATGATCCACAAGTGATCCAGGTTCACAAGATCACATAACTTCACAGAAAGGCCCAGGTTCACAAGTGATCACATAACTTCACAGGATCCATGTGCTCTAGTTTAAACAGCAAAATGCAACAAAATGCAACAGCTCTCAGCTCAGCTCCCAGGTTCACAGGTTCAAAATGCAACAACTACCTTAGCTCAAAGACAAAGAGGTTCATAGCACAGCCATCAAACTACCTTAGCTCCAAAGAGAGCCATCAAGTGGGCTAACTTCTCTTCCTGTTCTTGAGACTTCTTGCGCAGCAGCTCAAGTTCCTTGTCGCGTGCAGCTTCAGATTCTTCCGCCTTCATCTTGATTGCCGCCAATTCTTCTTGCACCAGTTCAGCTTGAAGCTCGGACCTCTCCAGCTTCTGCTCAAGGTCACGAACATGAGCAGCAACTTTGCCGGAGTTGTTCCTAGATGACTGGAGCCCAACATTCCTGAGGAATGTGCTTTGCTTGGCTTCGGTCTTGAGGACTTGTTCGACAATTTCAACAGCAGACTTTGGCTCTTCACCTTCTGGTACCGGCGCTTCCTTCATTTTTTCCATCTCAAGCTAGCATATGGAGGAAAATGATAGGCATTAGTGGGAGATCTATTTCACATTTTGCAAACAAAACCAAGCAAGAGAAACCAAACCAGCACACAAATAGATTATTTGAAGTAATCAAACCAGCACACAAAATCTATACAAGAAGATGATGACTAGTGACCTGGAGACATGCAATTTGAACAATATGATCACTTCATTAAGCCTAGAATGGTGGTTCTATATAAGATGGCTTCCCGAGTGAGCCGATCATCAAACTAACATTCAGATCAAATTTCATCATATCATAAAAAATGCATCAAATAGCTACAGCAAGTTCTGATATCTTTGTTGAACTATCAAACAACATCAAAGCATGGAACATAGCATGTGTTCTTGACTGGCTCCGAGTCAAACAACATCAAATCATCAAAGCATCAAAGCTGGCTGTGAATCAAACAGGGCAAAGCATGGAGTGACTTACTATAGCAGTCTTGACTGGCTCTGAAAACCCGTGCTTCTTGCTGTTGTGGGTGGCCTTAAACAAGTCAATCGCAGACAGCTCCTCACCCTTACGCTCTTCTTTCTGAAATGTTTTTCAACAAAAATCAAAATGTTATTCAGCAAGAATCAGAAATGTTATTCAATGAGGAACCAAAGGTAAGGTCTCTAGAGAAGAGTTCTCACAGTGGCAAAAATGTGTGCTGTGTAGTGCCTGGAACCAGTTCTTTGATTGTACACAACTTTTTGTCGATTCATCTTGTTCGACAAACAGGTTTCCTACAAAAAAGCATACTGTCAGCATGATCTAGCACTAGCATATCATGTGCAGAACATAAATCATCAAACAAAGCAGAGACAAACCTTGTGTCTTGGGGTAGACCACATCTCCACCAGAGCTTGCCATTCACCATCCGTTAGATTAGGCACCGGAGACTTAATGCTGACTTTATTTGCGGCTACGGTATCAAAATACTTCTTCTTGATCTGATGGCGTCTGTTCTTTGAATATTTCTGCAGAATATCTTTGCACGAGGTCTTGATGGTCTCTGAGTCCGTGTTCATCTCAAAATTTGCCTACCAAGATAGCAAACAAGGTAGGAACAATATTAGTGATCATGCATAGGTGTAACAGAAAATAGATAGCACATTAACTATGAAACAAGTAGCTTACAACAACTTTCCCAATGTAGTTCTCCAATAGACTAGCATTTTTTTGTATAGCTTGAAGTGAGGAAGAACCGGAAGATGGCTTTTTGCAACGAGTCCACACTCAGAAGCAAGCTTTGCTGCCTGCAGAGGCTTCTCTGGACGAATCATCCCTTCGGCAATTTGGATAGGCACCTTGCTACCAAGCGACTTGGTGATCCTCTCTAGCCCTTTGCCCTTTCTAAGTTTAGTCTTGGGAGTCATTGCATCTGAAAATGAAACTGAACTCATAAATTAGAATAGAAATCGACAAATGCAGGAATCAACCAAAGCATACATGATCATTCCATTTGGAAAATGCACTAGTAAAAGATAGAATTGCAAAGGTCAACTTGCCTGATTGAAGCACAAGCTGATGTTCTTCTTCATTGATGACAGCGTTCCTCTCAATAGAAGGTGCAACAGGGCTGAGGTCTGTGTGGACAGTGCCTGCTTCATCAATGCAGATGGTTCCTGCTTCATCTAGGCAGATAGTGCCATTTCCATCCATGCTGAGAGTGGTTCCTTCATCCATGGGCGGCAACTCATGACCCGTTTGCACCGAGGTCTGAGAGTCCATGAGCAGCATACTTTCCTGATGGTCCGTCGTAGTCGCCATCCTTGCTTTCTGCCTTGTGACTCTATCAAGGGCAGGTTCATCAGGTTCCAGGATCCTCTTTTTTTGTCCTAGAGCTGGGGCCATCACCCTTCCTGGAGGCATTACAGGAGATGTTTCTGAGCTCTTGTGCTTCTTGCTGACTGTCTTCTTAACACCAGGCCTCTTCGTCCTAGATTCCTTCAGTGCCTCGTATAAACAGCACGGAAAAAAGCATTAGATCACAAGAGAAATATGTGAGCACAAGGAATAACATAGAATAACAGAACCCCAACCCTCCAAGCAAGACAGAGTTTGCACCTTAACAATCTTGTTGACTACAACATCATCCACTTCCTCTCCATCAATAACTTCATCCTCCTTAGGATTGTACTCTGGGTCATCATTGATAACTCCACTACCCTCTTGAACCTCATCACTTCTACCTTCTTGTACACCATTTGTTTTCCTAATCATCGACGCTATTGCACCGATGCCAAGGGACTGGAACATCCGATTGTTCCTCATGATATTTCTAGCCCTAACCTTCTCGTACTCGGTGAGAGGCTCTTCTTTGCATGATAAAGGAAACATAACTATTAGGTGAATGTTTGGAATGCATGGACAGGCAGCCAAACATATCTTATGAAATTTTATTATCATTTAATCCTAGTTATTCAGGTAAGGAAGACTAACAGCACACAGGCACAATTAAGCCAGCTTATTCAGATTGCAGCAATACATTTCACTTAGCATATTAAGACACAGATTTTATGAAACTGACCATAAGGAGCAAGTTGCATACCAATGGTTGGCGTCATGCTTGACCTTGTCCTCCTTGCCTTGGATGATCTTGAGGTGGTGCTTGCAAAATAGAATAAACAACAATCAGATACAACAGGGATAAAGTAAAATGATGCACTTGTATCAATAAAGGAAAGCATTTGGACCATCATGCACATACAGTGATGTACTGTTATTAATTAAGCAAACATGTAAGTGCACTAAACAAGCATGCATGTACAGTGGAAATATATGTACACTAAACAAGCAAGCAAAGTGCTACTAATAGAAACAAGCAAGCATTGAAGGAAATTGAAAAGAAGCAAGCAAATACTATTGATACAAACCCTAATTAAATAAGAAAGCAAGTAGCTTCTTCTCCATGTGCTACTGATACAAGCAAGTACTGCTAATGGAAACCCTAATTAAGCATGTATGCTTGCAAGCAACATGTATGTTAGCAAGCAAGCAACATGAACTAGTGAATTGGTGTCATGTACACATGCTTAGACAGTCTGACAGCAAGCTAGACGAGTATATCATGAGGACCTTCAAAACAACTAGATGTTTCCACTAGTAAAGCATGAAACAACAGTGCTTGCAGAAGTACAAAAGCAGATGAAAAAAATACTCTCAACTGCTTAATAAAGTTCCCGGTCTTTGCAACAACAACAACAAAAAAAAGGCGAGAGGGCCACACGGGACGGCCTCTATGCTGATAAAGAAATGCTCATCTGAATCATGTAATTCCACTATAGCTTGGTGACTGAACACATCACCTTCTACTTAACACAAATTGCTTTTGTGTTTGAGTACAGAAAGAACGCCATACCCGCAAAAAAAGGACAGATCATGGGCAGCCATAGAACGATATTACAACATCTTGGGCCAGCACAAGGCATCATTTTCGATGAAATCAAAGGGAAATAAACTACTGGTTTCATAGGGGTGAATCGTGATGATGACAACATTCACTTGGCCATACATCTCATCAGAGAGATACGACATAAACACCAGGTTCAGAAACATCAGTGACACAGCGCCCCGCTCACAAGAGCGGTAAACACGCCACAAACCAGACCAACGCACAAGCACAATATAACCAAACACACAGCAAACCCACCCATAACCTCAAAACAACAGGAATGGGTAGCATGAGAGGCCCTGAGGGGCACCTTCTCCAAGTGCTACTGATACAAGCCAAGTAATTAAATCATACACAAGCAACATGAACCATGAACCAGAGGGAGGTCTTCCTCAAACCTCATCCACCTCCTCATCCATCCCCATCCCCTAAAATCATGCACTTCCTCTCCATCAACATGAACCCTAAACCATGAGGGGGATCAAACACTACAAGTGCACAAGGACACGCATGCAACATAACCAACTGTGACCCAAGCCAAGCACCATGAGTGAATCTGGCGAGCACGTTCTGGATCAGTAGGGTTCGAGCAGGGAGGGAGGAGCCGACGCGCGAATCCTAACCCTAGATCGACAAGAAAACGAATCCTAGCCCTAGATCGACATGAACAAGAACAAGAACCAGGAGCTCGATGAACATGAACAACTTGTCCAATGAACATGAACAAGAACCACCAGGAGCTCGTAGATCAACCGAATCCTAACCCTAGTTTGACCGAATCCTAACCCTAGATCGACCGAATCCTAACCCTAGGTTGACCAGGAGGGGGATCTACCGAACCCTAGGGGGAGAGGGGAGAGGAGAGGGGTACCTGTCGCCGTCGTTGATCGTTGATGATGTGGATGATGTAGCCACCGTCGCCGATGTACTCACTGTCGTTGATGTAGCCATCGATGTAGCAACCGTCATCGAGGGGAGAGAGAAGGGTGGATTCATCGTCGGGGTGGGCGGCGCACCGCGGTGCGGTGTGGCGGGGCGGCACGGAGCAGGGGAGAGAGTGGGAGCCGGGCGGCGCGGAGCAGAGGAGGGGCGGCGGGGCGGCGGGGAGGGGAAGCTAGGGTTCGTCGGGGAGAGGGGAGGGGAATGGAATGGGGAAATTTTGGGGAGTGGGAGGGGAGGGGAGTGGGATCCCGCGTGTTTAGTGGGAGAGGGGTGGTGGGTCCTGCCTGGTAGTGGGAGAGGGAGTGGAGGGAAATTTTGGGAGAGGGAAATTTTGGTGGAGGGAAAATTTTGGTGTGGGAGGGAAATCCTTTTGGGTTTGGGTGTAGAAAAAATAGGGTTTTTTTGTAAACTTTGTAGAAATCATGGTTAAAATCATACCGAGTAGCTCAAGAAAACGCCGGTATTGCAAGTTTAGTATTTTTGCTAGTTGGTAGGCCACATTTGATGATGTGACGCGGAGGTCTCCCATTTTTTTGATTTTTGTTGAATTTTTTACAGTGTTTTCAAAAACCGGCCGATTTCGTCGTGGCGACCGTCCGTGGCTAGGGTTTGAGCCGTGCAAATCTGTTGTCGATTCTGTGATGGAATGCCTACCTGTGAAGCTAAAAAGCATTTTAGTGAAAATAACGGGCAAGCTATGGAGGACCCGCAGTTCAAATTCCAGCCGGTTCCAGCTGAATCGGCCGAAAGTGGTCCGAATTGCCGGGAGTAGCTACGAGGGTCGGAAATGCATGCTTTTTGGCGACCGTCCGTAAAATAGGGTCTACTTTGAGATAGACATGGAATGGCGCCGTTTGGGGTGCCCCTCCTTGTAGCCGCTTCACGAAAAACGCATGTCTTTTGCATTCAAAAAATGAAAAACGGTTTTTTTTGTTAAACAAGTTGGAACCTCGCTTTGGCAACATTGTTTGCCATCACAAGACGGAGGCATGCACCCAATTTGGGCATATTATCAGAAACTATTCAACGGATGCGGCCATATCATTGCTAGTTTGGCTTGAAAGCCATGAATGTTCGTTCGTGGTAGGTCGTTTTTGAGAACACTTTTTCAAGAAAACGCCGGTATTGCAAGTTTAGTATTTTTGCTAGTTGGTAGGTCACATTTGATGATTTGACGCGGAGGTCTCCCATTTTTTTGATTTTTTTTGAATTTTTTATGGTGTTTTCAAAAACCGGCCGATTTCGTCGCGGCGACCGTCCGTGGCTAGGGTTTGAGCCGTGCAAATCTGTTGTCGATTCTGTGATGGAATGCCTACCTGTGAAGCTAAAAAGCATTTTTAGTGAAAATAACAGGCAAGCTATGGAGGACCCGCAGTTCAAATTCCAGCCGGTTCCAGCTGAATCGGCCGAAGGTGGTCCGAATTGCCGGGAGTAGCTACGAGGGTCGGAAATGCATGCTTTTTGGCGACCGTCCGTAAAATAGGGTCTACTTTGAGATAGACATCGAATGGCGCCGTTTGGGGTGCCCCTCCTTGTAGCCGCTTCACGAAAAACGCATGTCTTTTGCATTCAAAAAATGAAAAAGGTTTTTGAATTTCAGTTTTGCTAAAGCACATCTAGATGTGCCATAAGTATTGCACATCTAAGTCCTATGGCATTGATCTTACGTCGAGATTCGTGTGGATATTTTCCTTTTTCTTTTTTCTTTTCTCTTTATGCTTGATTCACTCACTTAGATGTGCAATAACTAGAGCACATCTAGATGTGCCCTAGACACACCCTTTGAATTTGTACGGTGTTTCCAAAAACCGGCGGATTTAGTCACGGCGGTCGTCCGTGGCTAGGGTTTGAGTCATGTTTTTAGCATTCAAAAAATGAAACTTATATTGTTTCATACATGAGCATGCACAAAAACCCATAATTTTATCTTTCATCCATGAGCATGCATAAAAAATTTCAATTCCCATCAATTACCAAACTGAATATTCATTGTTAAAAACATGACTTGTTTAGATGACACTGTCATACAGCATCCATGAGCATGCACAAAATTAAACCTGACATACTTAACATTGACATGTTCATATTACACTAACAAGCTTAAACCTAACATGCTGAACACCTTCTTAACACCTTCACTCCTCCTTCTCCTTCATCAACCTGATGCGCTCAGAGTGGCGAATCCCAACGCGGATGTACTCCTCTACCACAATTGGCATGGTCCTGTCGCCAAGATGTGGGATTGCAGGCGCCGCCACCATCACGAGGTCGTCGTCCGCCACCACCATCGCGAGGTCGTCGTCCGCCACCACCATAGCAAGATGTAGGATCGAAAGTATGTCTAGAGGGGGTGTGATTAGACTACTTGACCAAATAAAAAACTTAACCTTTTCCCAATTTTAGTTCTTGGCAGATTTTAGCTAATTTAGGACAAGTCAAGCAATCATCACATGATTCAAGCAAGCATGCAAAGAGTATATAGGCAGCGGAAAGTAAAGCATGCAACTCGCAAGAATGTAAAGAGAAGTGTTTGGATAATTCAAACGCAATTGGAGACATGGATGTTTTTCCCGTGGTTCGGATAGGTAGTGCTATCCTACATCCACGTTGATGGAGACTTCAACCCACGAAGGGTAACGGTTGCACGAGTCCACACAGGGCTCCACCCAAGGGCAACGGTTGCGCGAGTCCACACAGGGCTCCACCCACGAAGGGTCCATGAAGAAGCAACCACCCACAAAGGGTCCATGAAGAAGCAACCTTGTCTATCCCACCATGGCCAACGCCCACACAGGACTTGCCTCACTAGCGGTAGATCTTCACGAAGTAGGCGATCTCCTTGCCCTTACAAACTCCTTGGTTCAACTCCACAATCTTGTCGGAGGCTCCCAAGTGACACCTAGCCAATCTAGGAGACACCACTCTCCAAGAAGTAACAAATGGTGTGTAGGTAATGAACTCCTTGCTCTTGTGCTTCAAATGATAGTCTCCCCAACACTCAACTCTCTCTCATAGGATTTGGATTTGGTGAAAAGAAGATTTGAGTGGAAAGCAACTTGGGAAGGCTAGAGATCAAGATTCATATGGTAGGAATGGAATGTCTTGGTCTCAACACATGAGTAGGTGGTTCTCTCTCAGAACATATGAGTTGGAATGGTGTGTGTGTTCTGATGGCTCTCTCATCGAATGAGGAGGAGGTGGAGGGGTATATATAGCCTCCACACAAAATCCAACCGTTACACAGTTTTCCAATCTCGGTGGGACCGAATCAATAAGCTCGGTCGGACCGAAAATGTAAACCTAGTGACCGTTAGTGATTTTCGGTGGGACTGACATGCAACTCGGTAGGACCGATATGGTTAGGGTTTGGGCATAACGTAATCTCGGTGAGACCGATTACACAAACTCGGTGAGACCGAATTTGGTAATTAGCTAACCAGAGAGTTGGTCAGGCAAACTCGGTGGGACCGATTTGCTCTTTCGGTGAGACCGAGTGGAACTCGGTGAGACCGAAAAGTTACAAAGGGGAAACACTGAGTTTACATTGCAATCTCGGTGGGACCGAAAAGTTAGGAAAGGGAAACAGAGAGTTTGCAACCCCATCTCGGTGAGACCGAGATCCCTATCGGTAGGACCGAATTGCTAGGGTTTGGCAGTGGCTAATGACAAGTGAAACTCGGTGGCGCCGGATAGGAAGAATCGGTAGGACCGAGTTTGGCTTAGGGTTTAGGTCATATGTGGATATGGGAAAGTATTTGAGGGTTTTGGAGCATATCACTAAGCACATGAAGCAAGAGGCTCATTAAGCAACACCTCATCCCTCCTTAATAGTATTGGCTTTTCCTAAAGACTCAATGTGATCTTGGATCACTAAAATATAAAATGAAGAGTCTTGAGCTTTTGAGCTTGAGCCAATCCTTTGTCCTTAGCATTTTGAGGGTTCCACTTTCACATCCATGCCATGCCAATCATTGAGCTTTCCTGAAATAATCATCTTGGAATAGCATTAGCTCAATGAGCTATATGTTGTTATGAATTACCAAAACCACCTAGGGATAGTTGCACTTTCAATCTCCCCCTTTTTGGTAAGAGCTCCCCCTAAATTTGTGCATATTTAAAATTTGCTTTGGACTGCAAATGCACAAAGAGTTGGAGTCATGGGTTACTCTTCCATGTCACATACATCTTGGTGGAGCGCTTAAAATGATAAGAAAGAAATACATGCACTCATCACCAAGAATAATGAATGATCACATAAGATAGATAAGATAATAGCATTAAGCAAGCATTAAGTGTAGCTTATGATCAAACACATGATCATCAATGTCTCACAAATAATGACGTAGTATCTCAAGCACTCAAAAGCAAACAAGTTCGAAAAAACCACCAAATAAAGCAAGAGAGAAAAAGCAACACTCTCTCTCTCTCGAAGCCTATGATCTATACATCTTCTCCCCCTTTGGCAACAAGTTACCAAAAAGTTCCTAGAAAATGCATAGCACTAGATCGACGCTCAGGCTTGATCTTCTGGTGGTGGTGGAGTCCGGATCACTCCAAGGACGAAGGCTTCGGTAGATGTTGAAGTAGTCGCTAGAGTTGGAGCTGAAGTAGATGCTGGAGCTGGTGGAACTGAGGCTGTGGCTGGTGCTGAGGTGGTGGCTCTTGTGTCAGCAACTGGCACGACAGACGACCTCAGACCTCTTGGCACTCTGGCAAAGGCATGAGTGGTAGTCCTGCCTCTCCTCTCCTGCATGTCCTCCTGGAGCTGCTCCACTACAGACTAAACTTCCGTTACCTTGACATCCAAGTCATAGAACTTCTGTTCCATGATTCTCTCTAGGCTCTGCTGATTCTGAGTAAGGGTGGCCAGACTTTGCTCAATCCTCAGCGTGGATGCAATCAAGTAACCAAGCTGCTCTTGTTTGGTCTTCAAGAAGTATTCAGATGCCTCCTCTTGAGTGGGCATCTTGGCAGCTTTCTCCTTCCTCGCCTTCTCCTTCTTTGCATATGCTTGTGTAGACGATGGCTCGTTCTCAGTCATCACAACTTCATTGTTCTCAAAATCTGGATGGATGGGCAGGTGTTCCTTGTCCAATAGATATATGCCCGTGCCCATCTTGGAGTTGATGAGCTCCTGAATCTAAGGGGCATATCCGCAGCTCCTCTTCTGATCTGCTGCAGTCCTCTTGATTGTTTCCACTATGAGGCTCATCACCTTGAACTTCTGAGGCACATCAAACACATGTAGCAAGTTGATAGCATGGCCTCTGATCATCTTGTGATCTCCAGACTTAGGCAATAAGGTGTGCCTTAGTATCCAATTGATCGTCGGGAGCCCTGACAGAAGGTAATGTACTGAGCCAAACTTGAAGGTATCAAGTGCTTCATTGGGAATTTCCTTGTACATATTGGACATGGAGTTATGGTCCATCTTCTTCTTGGCATAGATATCCAAGTCACCATCTTGCTCCTTTGGGGCATTTATGATCTGTGCCCACTCAGCCACTGTAGATTGGTACCTTGTACCCTCAGACATCCATGTGATCCTCCCATCTGGATAAAAGTGTGCCGTGGAGTAGAATTGCATGATCAGTTCCTCGTTCCACTTTGTGAGCTTCTACCCAACAAAGTCAGCTACTCCACAAGCATTAAAGCTGTCATATACTCCTGGGTAGTGTTCCTCCTTCTCCCTCATGTAGGTCCAGTCAACCCATCTCATGTCACAGACAATTGGCTTCTTATCTAGCAAAACAGTCTCATAGAAGTCCTGCTGCTCCTTGGTGTGAAACCTGTAGTCCACTGCTGTCCTTCTCCTTGAAGCATACGGGTCTGCTTCTCTCCACTTTCTCAGCCCTGAATCTCTCCTGAGCTTCATGTCCTCAGCCACAGGATGAGCATCGTTGTGGTCTGGGATCTTGGGCTTTAGCTTTCTCAGGACATTCTCTTCCTCTTCTTCAGCAATAGTCTCAGGCACTGGGGCCTTGTTCTTCTGAGCTGCAAGAATGCTCCTTGTATTTCTCTTAGGTTTTGGTTTTGGAGCTGACTTGGCCTTGGAAGCAGCTCCCCCTGATTTTATGGCATCTCCCATTAGCTTGGGTGCCTTGGGCGCTGGTGCAGCTACCTCTTCTTCCTCTTCTTCTTCCATGATGGAAGCTTTGCCAAGCACTCTGGCCACAGTCTTCTTCACCCTTTCCTTTCTTTTCTTGCCCTCAGCTGCAACTGGCTCTTGGGGAGTGGGCTTCTCAGTTGAGGCTCTTGCCTTAGAAATGGGCTGCCTGCCTGCTGGCCTTTTGATTTTCAGACCTGGTTTAGTGCCTTGAGCTGGCTCAACTCTCTTGGAAGTGGCCTCTTCCTCTGCCACATAGTCCTCATCTTCGAAATCTAAAGTCCTCTTCTTCCTTTGTCTCGTGGCAGCCTTTTGCAAATTGCTAGGAGTGCTCCTGCTGCCTTCATCAGATGAACTGGAGGGACTAGTGCCCTCACTCATCACTACTTGCTGCTCTGACATGTTTTGGCTATCACTTTGATCAGACATGCTGCAAACTGACTGCTGACCCTATGAATAGATTATAGATGAGATAGAAAAGATGAGCATCACAAAATGCAGAGACTTTTTGCAAAAGAATGATCCAAAAACTTAGTTTTAGTTTCCCACTGAAATCATCTCGGATCTACCGATTTTCAAACTCGGTGATACCGAAGCAGTTTTGGAACCTAAACTAGTGAACTCGGTAGGACCGAGTCATAGTTCGGTGGCACCGAGACTGCTAGGGTTTCACTGAGTTCAAAAATCGGTCACACCGATAAGTAATTCTCGGTCAGACCGAGTCTCACTTGTGCAATGGCATAAGCCAAATCGGTGGGACCGAGTTTTTCAACTCGGTGGGTCCGAGATAGTTTTGGCGGAAACCTAAACCTAGAATTTTCGAATCAAACCTAATCTACGGGCGTTTTGACTGGATAGAAGTTTATCAAACGTGGCTAGAATCAATATGACCACAATGTGCTAGGAATCAGATTGAGGAATAGCACAAAGATCAAGTCCATACCCTAGTTCGGCGGGGACTTGCTACGGCGGCAACGGCGGGGCAGAATTCCCATTGACGGTGACGGAGACCAGCGACTGGAGGCTGCTGGCGGCGAGAAGACGATCCGAAGACCACGAGGGCAGAGAAGGCTATCGCGCGGGTGAAGGGGTTCGGAGAAATTTCCAAATTTTGCCCGTGACTATATATAGCCCGACCCTGTCGGTGTGACCGAGTGGAACGACTCGGTGGCACCGAGATTCATAACTGCGTGCAGTTACTAAAACTCGGTGTGACCGAAAAGTTCAAATCGTTTGCACCGAGATCGAAAACCTAGATCAACTTAATGATCTCGGTAGGACCGAAAGTGGAGTATCGGTCAGACCGAGAATCATAAAGAGGTTTTGGAAGTTTAAGTCTATGACGAATCGGGGACTCCGAGCGCTCCTCACACAGAGTGGTTCGAATCTGACTTGATCAAATTTTGTGATGCAGCATGAATAGAGTTTGAGACGAGAAAAGCATAGATAGCTAGAGGAGGTTCTTAGGCATTCTTGTCCATCCACTTGGCAAAAAGAAATAAAGCCGAACAATCAAAACAACAAGTGGATGTCCTCGAATGAGTAAAATATGCAACCAACATGCTCACACAATAAGATGGCAAATGAAATATGTGACAAGGCATGCACAACCAATTCTAGCATCTATCAAGCAATTTGCGATGACTAGGTCATCTATATATGAGTATATTGACTTAGGAGTCAAGTGAGATCACTTGATCATAGGTCATACTCATCGTTTAAGCTCAAGTGGGGTTACCACTTTTACATAAAGCATTGTTGTGTTCACATCTTTAGAGTTGCTTTAGCTCAAGTCTTAGAGTAAAGCTCCCCCTAGATGTGATATCCCCCCTAAGAGGGATTAACTAACCTTGGGTTTTGTCGATGATGACTTCATGTAGATATTGAAGATGTGGATGCTCAATGTTGATGTAGATCTCTTGGAGCTATCCATTTGAGTGAATTGCACTTTCAATACCTACATGGGTTAGTCCCATAAGGAACAAACAAGGATATCCATAGACATAGAGTGATGCACACAAAAGATGATGTCCATGAAAACTTTTAGGTTACCTTGTCCCTTGTCTTACCAACAAGAGGGTTTTTGACTCCTTGAACTAGTGCAAGATGTGGAAATTGATTGCACTTGTTCTTGCCAAAATGATAAGAGTGAAGTATGTTGGCGGAGTCACCCTCAAGAACTCTCTAGTTCTTCTTCTTTTGGATCCACATCATCTTGATGGGAATCCTTGGAGTTGTAGTCGTACTTGACGAAGTGGAACTTGAAGTAGTCTTGGGAATTCACTTGACTAAGGTCTTAGGAGCTTCTTCAAATGCATCAATTTCCTCTTGAAGCTTGTCCTTCCCTTTTTGCTCGTAGTCTTGTGGTGGAAGATCATCTTGAGCTTGTGTCCCCTTGAAAGAAGCATACTTCTCTTGTTGAGGGACAAACTTTGTCTTGGGGTATTGATCTTCTTCCCACTCAACTCCATTGGCATTGAACTTTCGTTCAAAACCAACACCTTGATTCTTCCGGTGCATTCCTTTCTTGCGCACAATTTCCTCGAATTGCTTACTCCCGGCAAGGCTTTTGTACACTCCTTTCTCTATAATTCCCTTAAATAAGCTATTTTCTTGCTCAAGTGTAACTTGGCTAAGAGAATCATTAGTGGAATCAAGAGAGCTACTAGAAGTAACAATATTGGATTTAGCATGATCATTGTTACTACTAGAGGAAGAATCTTTCTTGTTAGACTTGACTTGAGGCATGTAAGTGGATAAGAGTAAACGCTTGGCAATGTAAGAAGAACTTTTCTTGCGGAGATCATCATTGATTGCCTTTAAGAACTCATGGTCTTGCTCAATATTGAGCTTTTCAAACGTAATTTCTCATGAGCTCTTAAAAGTTCTCGATGATCTTCGAAGATAGTGTCATGAGCTAACTTAAGAGTTTTTAGTTCTTTAGTTAGAACCTCAATCTTCTCCTTATCATTGTCATTCGTCTTATCTTGATTAGCATGATTAATTGGTCTTTCATCATAGTATTCATCACTAGAGTTGTCACCAAGCAAATCATCACCTAACAAGTCATCTTCATCACTATTGAAATCAACATACTCGGGGTGTGTTACCTTAGGACCTTTGGCCATGAAGCATCTTCCAATTCCTTCATTTGGTGAGTCAAATATGTCATAGGAGTTGGTTGACACAAGTGCTAGACCGGCAACACCTTCATCTTGAGTATCTTCGGAGTCGGAGTGATAACTTCTCTCGGAGTGGCTGTCGGAGTCGGAGCCGGATACCCATTCACCAACATGAGCTTGATATCTTCGTCTTGTTTAGCTCCTTGATGATTTTTCCTTCCTTTCTGAATCCTTGCTTCTCCGTGAGTATCTTCGTTCATAACGATCATCTCTACTCCTTCTCTCTCTTGGTGGTGATCCTTTGCTTCTTCTTTTTGGAGAATCTTCTCTTCTCTTGTAGGGAGCCGTACACTCATTGGAATAGTGTCCGGGTCTTCCACAATTGTAACAGTTTCGCTCTCGACTAGAAGATCTTTTGTCATTGTAGGACCTTGACTTGGAGCTTCTATCTTTGCTTCTACTCTTGTAGAACTTGTTGAAGTTCTTCACCATTAAGCTCAATTCTTCATTGAAGTCTTGTTTCTCACTTGATGATGTAGGGGCTTCACATGAGGCTTTATAGGCACCACTTGATTTGGTGTGAAGTTCCTCTTTATCCTTAAGTGACATCTCATGAGCAACAATTCTTCCAATCACCTCCGTTGGCTTGAGATCTTTGTAATTGGGCATCATTTGGATCAATGTGCACACAGTATCATATTTTCCATCCAAGGCTCTTAGAATCTTCTTGATGATGAATCTATCGGTCATCTCTTCACTTCCTAAGCCGGCAATCTCATTTGTGATGAGAGCAAGCCTAGAATACATCTCAGCGACACCTTCACCATCCTTCATCTTGAACTTGTCAAGTTGGCTTTGAAGCACATCCAACTTCGATTCCTTGACGGAGTCAGTACCTTCGTGCATATCAATCAAAGTGTCCCAAATTTCCTTTGCATTCTCAAGGCGGCTGATTTTGTTGAATTCTTCGGGGCACAATCCATTGAAGAGAATATCACAAGCTTGAGCATTGTATTGCAACATCTTCAACTCATCCGCGGTAGCTTCACGGTTCGGTTCTCTCCCATCAAAGAAGTCACCTTGCAAACCAACACACACAATAGCCCAAACAGCGGGGTTATGTCCAAGAATATGCATTTTCATTTTATGCTTCCAACTAGCAAAATTAGTACCATCAAAGTAAGGACCTCTATGGTGATAATTTCCCTCGCTAGACGCCATACTCTCCTAGGTTGTGAAACCAAGGCTATGACCACCAAAAGCTATGGAGATCAAGAAAATGGAGACCAAAGCTCTTATACCACTTGTAGGATCGAAAGTATGTCTAGAGGGGGTGTGATTAGACTACTTGACCAAATAAAAAACTTAACCTTTTCCCAATTTTAGTTCTTGGCAGATTTTAGCTAATTTAGGACAAGTCAAGCAATCATCACATGATTCAAGCAAGCATGCAAAGAGTATATAGGCAGCGGAAAGTAAAGCATGCAACTTGCAAGAATGTAAAGGGAAGGGTTTGGAGAATTCAAACGCTATTGGAGACACGGATGTTTTTCCCGTGGTTCGGATAGGTGGTGCTATCCTACATCCACGTTGATGGAGACTTCAACCCA
The DNA here is from genome assembly GCF_003073215.2 of Triticum urartu. Classification (NCBI taxonomy): domain Eukaryota; kingdom Viridiplantae; phylum Streptophyta; class Magnoliopsida; order Poales; family Poaceae; genus Triticum; species Triticum urartu. Next base: position 538,591,175 of record NC_053026.1, on the reverse strand, counting down.
CGAAGGGTAACGGTTGCGCGAGTCCACACAGGGCTCCACCCAAGGGCAACGGTTGTGCGAGTCCACACAGGGCTCCACCCACGAAGGGTCCACGAAGAAGCAACCACCCACAAAGGGTCCACGAAGAAGCAACCTTGTCTATCCCACCATGGCCAACGCCCACACAGGACTTGCCTCACTAGCGGTAGATCTTCACGAAGTAGGCGATCTCCTTGCCCTTACAAACTCCTTGGTTCAACTCCACAATCTTGTCGGAGGCTCCCAAGTGACACCTAGCCAATCTAGGAGACACCACTCTCCAAGAAGTAACAAATGGTGTGTAGGTAATGAACTCCTTGCTCTTGTGCTTCAAATGATAGTCTCCCCAACACTCAACTCTCTCTCATAGGATTTGGATTTGGTGGAAAGAAGATTTGAGTGGAAAGAAACTTGGGAAGGCTAGAGATCAAGATTCATATGGTAGGAATGGAATGTCTTGGTCTCAACACATGAATAGGTGGTTCTCTCTCAGAACATATGAGTTGGAATGGTGTGTGTGTTCTGATGGCTCTCTCATCGAATGAGGAGGAGGTGGAGGGGTATATATAGCCTCCACACAAAATCCAACCGTTACATAGTTTTCCAATCTCGGTGGGACCGATTCAATAAGATCGGTCGGACCGAAAATGTAAACCTAGTGACCATTAGTGATTTTCGATGGGACTGACATGCAACTCGGTAGGACCGATATGGTTAGGGTTTGGGCATAACGTAATCTCGGTGAGACCGATTACACAAACTCGGTGAGACCGAATTTGGTAATTAGCTAACCAGAGAGTTGGTCAGGCAAACTCGGTGGGACCGATTTGCTCTTTCGGTGAGACCGAGTGGAACTCGGTGAGACCGAAAAGTTACAAAGGGGAAACACTGAGTTTACATTGCAATCTCGGTGGGACCGATTTGCTCTTTCGGTGGGACCGAAAAGTTACCAAAGGGAAACAGAGAGTTTGCAACCCCATCTCGGTGAGACCGAGATCCCTATCGGTAGGATCGAATTGCTAGGGTTTGGCAGTGGCTAATGACAAGTGAAACTCGGTGGCGCCGGATAGGAAGAATCGGTAGGACCGAGTTTGGCTTAGGGTTTAGGTCATATGTGGATATGGGAAAGTAGTTGAGGGTTTTGGAGCATATCACTAAGCACATGAAGCAAGAGGCTCATTAAGCAACACCTCATCCCTCCTTAATAGTATTGGCTTTTCCTAAAGACTCAATGTGATCTTGGATCACTAAAATATAAAATGAAGAGTCTTGAGCTTTTGAGCTTGAGCCAATCCTTTGTCCTTAGCATTTTGAGGGTTCCACTTTCACATCCATGCCATGTCAATCATTGAGCTTTCCTGAAATAATCATCTTGGAATAGCATTAGCTCAATGAGCTATATGTTGTTATGAATTACCAAAACCACCTAGGGATAGTTGCACTTTCACAAGGTCGTCATCCGCCACCAACATAGTAGGGTCGTCATCAGCCACCACCATAGCATGTTCGTCGTCAGCCAGAATAGGCTGCTCCTCATCATCCCCGCTCTGCTCCTCGTCATCCCCGCTCTGCTCCTCGTCGTCATCCCTGCTCTGCTCCTCGTCATCCCCGCTCTGCTCCTCATCGTCATCCCCGCTCTGCTCCTCGTCATCCCCGCTGCTGCTCCCATTGCCTGGCCAAATGCAACAAAGTGTGAACATGGTGTTGTCATCGTGAAGGTAGAGGAAGCCAAAAGGACAGGAAGAAGAGAGGCAGAGAGCTTACTGGCATCATCGTCGTGCTGGTAGTACATGCGGCACATGGTGTTGTCGAACATCTTCATGGTGAACATGGCGTCGCCGTCGTAGCGGAAGACAAGGAAGTACCCGAGCTGTAGCTCATGGGCGCGGGCGAAATGCTCCCAGCCGGGCCCTAGGTACATGTGGCCTTCACCATCAAACACCACCAACACTTTCCACAGCCTGTGAAGCCCGCTGTCGGCCTCCCGCAGCTTCACTTTGTGGGGCTCACGGCCCGCGAGCATCTTCGCAAACTTGTAAGGCAGCCTCTGCAGCGAGGGTCAAGCAGTGGTTAATTGTGGCAATCAAGCACTAGACAACAGAGTGATGATAAAGAAATGAGTGATGATAAATATACCTGCCTACTGCAAGATTTCTCAATTATGATCTCGAAGAACTCAAAACCTTCCAAGCCAGCCATCTCACTTCTACTCTAAACAAGCAATAGGAAACAAGCAATAGTAAATTAAACAACATGACTGGACAGAAATAGGAAACAAGCAGCATTGTAAACCTTCCATACTTGAGCATGTTCAGTTTAAAAGAATATAAACAAGCAAGAATGCATGCATGCATATCAAATGTTGGCATCTACTGCTGCTACTACTCTGCCCATATTCATGCAGGTCACTACACCTGCATATGCATGAATCCCACTGCAGCACAAGACTTATCAACAAGAATAACCACAACAGCATGTTCAACCACAGAATTCAACAGCAACAGAATTCAACAGCATGTTCTGGCAACAGTAACAGCATGTTCACCATAGAATTCAACAGCAACAGAATTTGGTTAATTCGGTTAATTAACCACAGAATTCAACAGCAACAGAACAGCATGTCTATCACACTACCTACCACAGCAACAGTTAATTGCTGTCAGGTGACTACCAACAGAGCATAGATCCACCAACCACACTACCTACCACAACAACATAGTAATCAAACAGCAATTCAACCACACTAGATCCACCAACAGAGCATACTAAATCCACCAAGAACAATATGCCTAAATCCACCAATAGATGCCTAGTATGCATAACAAATCCTAGATTCTCAAACCCTAGAGCAGAAGAGAAAGGAGAGAGGATATGAAGCGGATGGCTTACCGCGGCGGAGTCCGAGAAGAAGTGGTCGCCGGCGGCGTAGGGCAAGCTGTGTGGGAGGCGTCGGACCAGCAGAGGCGCCAGGGAGGCGTCGCCGTCACCCTAAAAAACACCCTAATCAAACCCTAATCCGGCGGCAAGAACCCTAATCTATCATAACAGTAGATAGGAAGAGGAAGAGGAAGCGGATTCATACCCACGGTGACGGAGAGTCGGCGACGGAGAGAAAGAAGCTGGCGGCGGCGGTGGGAGAGGAAGAAGCCGGTGGCGGTGGAGAGGAGGAGCGGGTTGAGTGGATAGGAGGAGTGGAGAGGGGGAGTGGGGAAAAGAGTGGATAGGAGGAGGAGCGGGCCCAATTGTCAGCGAGTTGTTTGATACATTGAAAAGGGTGGGCATAGAGTACAAAACCAACAACCTCTTCCTAGCCCAGTGGTAGAAACCAAGTGAACTAAGCGCACGGTCGTGGGTTCGAGCCCCCGCGTGCGCATATTTTTTGGCCACGCGCATATTTTTGGTAGCTTTGGTACAATAGCAAAATGGCCCACTTGTCAGTGAGTGGGTCGAGTGGCCCACTTGTCAGTGAGGTGTGTGCTTGATACTTGACTAGTTTGATATAGTCAAAAGGGTTGGCACAGAGTACAAAACCAACAGCCTCTTCCTAGCCGAGTGGTAGAAACATAGTGAAACAAGCGTATGGTCATGGGTTCGAGTCCCCGCTGGCGCATATCTTTTTGCTCACAATGAAATGGGTTCAGTTGAAGCAAAATTCAGTTAAAATAGCGCAAAATTCAGTTAAAATTCAGTTGAAGCAAAACCAGACATCATCCACTTCAGTTCAAAAACTACTACATGATCACAAAAACTACTAAATGACCACCAAAACTTGAACTAAATGATCACCAATATCTAAATGATCATTTTGCAATCTTTTGCATTACAGGACAACATTTTGACAACATTCTGAGCACAACTTCATTTTGCCATCAGCTCCATGCTATAAGACCACACCACTACAGCCATCAGGATCACACCACTACAGCCATCAGGATCTTCAAGCATTTTGCTACCTGGAGATAATTGTAGTACATCAGGATCACCATGCATATGCACAAGAAGGAAAACTACAGAGAGTTAGAAGGATCACCAAGGAGACCAAATTTACCTTCATGTCCATTCGCTACTCATCGTCGTCGATACGAAAACAAGGAACTCTATGCCCACTCCTGTTTTCCTCATCATCACTACAATATTGCAGCATAGTATGATCAGTCCGGTTTTCCTCATCCTCGCTTTCATGTCCATCCTCTACCACCTTTCTTCTTTTCTTGATGCCCTCAACTGTTGCAACACCAATGATCACACGTTCCCGGTCCCTTCGCACTCTGCTTTGCACCGGAACTTCCATAGAGTCATCATCAGCTTGCAACGGAACTTCCGTAGAGTCATCATCTTGGTATGTTAGTCCACCATCACCGGGGCCCTTTTCCACTTCAGTTTCAGTCACACTCCACAAGTGTCTGTGCTGAAAGTTTTGCACAACTCGCCATTTTCCGTGCAAAAGAGTGTCTGGCAGATAAAACACCATTGTTGCTTGTGTTGTTAGAATAAAGGGATCACTCTTATACCAGCACCTTGCAGTGTTGATGCTTTTGAAGTGGCCATCATATTTGACAAAAGAGTCTCTCCTCTTCTTGCTACCAAGCTCAAACCAGTCACATCGAAATAAGACAACCGAGCGATGGATGCCTCCACTAGAGTTGTACTGCAACTCTACGATGCTTCTCAACTGACCATAGAAGTCAATGATCTCACCATCATGTGACCCCTCAGTGACGATTCCACTATTCTGTGTCTTCCTTTTTTCCTCGCGGTCAACGGTATGGTACCGGACACCGTCAGCAATGCATGCTGAATACACTCTCACTCGCTTATCCGGTAAGCATGCCAAATCAAATAGATCATCACTGACCTTCTTCTCCTCATGCAACTTTCCAATCTGCACAAATAAACCATTTAGCAAACAATGGTATTTAACAATGGGTGAATAACACAGAAAACATAAAACATGTGGCTAAAGATCTCACATGATTCTTAAACCACTTAGCAAACACCTTGGCAACCCTTTTATCAACATTGATATTGCTTTCTTCCTGATTTAACTCTTCCTTGCATTTCGTACAATGCCAACAAAACATGTGAATTAAAACATTAGGCTGGTGCCAACCCAAGCAAAATATATATATATATATAATGAGTGCACAAGATATAACGTACTCGATATATGGTAGAACCTCGGCGCAATTGCTGAGCACAAACAAAACCATCTTGCCATACTCATCACCAGCCTCCAAGTATTGTGAGGCTCCAAGAAAGTTCACACCATGGTTGAAAACAAAGACATCACCACTTTGCGAATCAGACCGCTCTCTATTTCTGCCCGGCCGGTTCCATCTTGTTTCCACATCACCAAAGTATCTAGAGCAAAAAGTCAAGCACTCGTCAATGACATATGCTTCAGTAATAGAACCTTCAGGTCTTGCCGTGTTTCGCACATAACGCTTACAAGTAAGCAGCCTTCTTTCGATTGGGTACATCCAACCGTATTGCATAGGGCCTCTAAGCATTGCCTCTTTGGGTAAGTGCACCGCCAAATGGACCATCACGGTGAAGAAAGCTGGAGGGAAAATCTTCTCGAGCTTGTAAAGAATAATTGGGATTTCTTTTTCAAGTCTTTCCAAGACAGTTAGCTTGAGGGTTTTGTAGCACAGTTCTCTAAAGAAATTTCCCAGCTCAGCAACCGCTTCATATATATCCTTGTGCATGATTCCTCGGAGGCCCGCTGGTAAAATCCTTTGGAGGAGGATGTGACAATCATGGGTTTTCAGTACTGAAAGCTTGAATCCATCAGAAGTAACACACTTTGCTAGGTTAGCAGCATAACCATCTGGAAATTTCACCGCTCTTAGGAATTCACAGAATGCAAGCTTTTGTTCTTTATTCATTGTATACCATGCTCGTGGAATTTCAAATGAATCTTCATCTTCATTGTGCTGTAGATGCAAATCTTCTCTTATGCCCATGTCCTCCAAATCAAGCCTAGAACTAACCGTGTCCTTTGTCTTCCCTTCAATGTTTAGAAACGTCCCTAGCAGATTCTCGCATATGTTTTTCTCAATGTGCATTACATCAAGATTATGCCTTAATTTCAGATCAGCCCAGTATGGCAGGTCCCACAAACAAGACCTCCGGTCCCAACATTGACCTTCCTCACGCTTTCTTTTCTTCGCCAGCTTTCCTGGTCTCACATCTTTCACCTTTTCAAGTTGCTGCTCCAGCTCTTCTTTAGTGAATTCAGCTGGCTTGTCACGGGTTTCATTCTCACCATTAAAATCTTTGCTTCTTCGCCAGCGATGGTTTCGGGGAAGAAAGCGGCGGTGCCCAATATAGCATATCTTGCTCCTTATTCTCTTTGAGCAAGGGTCTTTGTCACAATGGACACAAGCCTGATAACCCGTTGTGATCCTCCCAGACAGAGTGTGCAGAGCCGAGAAATCATGGATGGCCCATATGATCGTAGCACGTAGATTGAACTTTTCTTCCGGACTCAAGGCATCGTATGTAGGTACACCAGTCCAGAGCTAGAGCAGTTCTTCTATGAGGGGCTCCATAAAGACATCAAAATCCTTTCCTGGAGAATCTGGACCCGGGATAAGCAATGACATCATGAAGTTGGACTGATCCATGCATGCCCATGGTGGCAGGTTGTACGGCACCACAAAAACTGGCCACATGCTATAAGACATGCTCATGTTCCCAAACGGATTAAACCCATCTGTGGCAATGCCAAGTTTTATGTTCCTTGGATCTGTAGCAAAATCAAAATGTATACGGTCAAACTCTTTCCATGCCTCTCCATCCGCTGGATGGCTCAGCTCATTGTCCATAGGTTGCCGCTTCAGCTTGTGCCACTGTACCTCACTCCATGATTTCTTCGAGATGAACATCCGCTGCAGCCTTGGTATCAAGGGAAAGTGCCTCAGTACCTTCTCCGGTATTGACTTCTTCCCATCAACATCTTTCCACCTAGATGCATTGCATTTTGGACAGTTGTCATGCTTTGCTAAATCCTTCCGAAACAAGACACAGTTATTTGGGCACACATGTATTGACACATAACCTAACCCCAGCCTGCGGATTATGCTTAATGCTTCATCATAAGATCTGGGAACACAACTATTAGGGAATTGCAAGCTCAAAAGACAGAGTATTGCGTTGAATGCGGCATTGCTAATCCGGTAGAAAGACTTGATGTGGAGTAACTTCACGGTGAAGGTAAATCTTGAAAATTTACCCCCTTCATGAGCTGCGCGCTTCGCCTCCTCTAACACCTCAGCAAACAATGATTTCTGTCCATTAGCACGATCTTCAGCATCGTACAAATCCTTCAATAGGTCAGGAATCCTACCATCTTCATGCCCATCCTCTTCCTCCAAAACAACATTATCTCGCAAAACCTTTTCCATGAAATCAATGCCAGCATCACCACCACCCATCATATGAGGGGCCTCTGTATCAGCTTCAAAATGTTGAGGTTGTCTGTCTAAAGGTTCCCCATGATATATCCATCTATCATATGTGCTGGACATCCCATTAAGAAGCAGATGATCTTCCACTCTTCCTTGAGCCATTCTTGGACGGTTGAGGCATTCACAACATGGGCAAAGAATGTGAGCATCGTTGGCAAAATTTGCCCGAACAAATGCCATGAAATCATCAACTCCTTTCATATGTTCTTTCGAAAACTTTCTAACTCCTTCTCTAATCCAGCTTCTGTCCATCTGCCAAAGACAACAAATTGTTGCAACTTAGCAAATCAATCTAAGTGCATCAACATTAATTAATGAAAATGGATGGAAGTAATGGAAGCTAAAATTCTAGAAAATTTTATATGCTAATTGCCTAACCACAAGGCCTGAAGAATTCTTAACAAACAAGACGAACAATTCCTAACAGCACATCAAGAAAATTCATCTATGCATTATCTACCAAACAAGCAAGCTATCTCCTAACTACTAACAGTGCATCAACAAAATTCATCTCCCATCAAAAAAACAAGCAAGGTATCTCCTATGCTGAAGAACATCTGACTGAAATCCATCTCCCACTGCTCGGGTGACGAGAGAGGAGAGGGGGGAAGAGGTGAGGGGTGCATACCGGGAGGTGTGCTTGCGGCGGCGGCGAGTCCCCCATGCTCGGCGAGCCCCCACCACCGTCGGTGACCTACGCCCCTGCTGGCCCCCGCCTCCACGCCCTACCTCGCCTCCGCCCCCTGCCGGCCCCGCCCCCGCCTCCGCCCCCTGCTGGTTGCTTCCGCCGCGAGGCCGTGGGCGAGGTCACCTGCGGCGAGGCCGTGGGCGAGGTCACCTGCGGCGAGGCCGTGGGCGAGGTCACCTGGTTGCTTCCACCGCCGCCCGCCGCCACCTGGTCGGAAGACCTAGAAAAACGCTAAGTGTTGCTCTGTTCGATGCCACCCGCCGCCACCTGGTCGGAAGGTCCCACATGTCACTGGTACGTGAGAGCCGTAGTTTTATATACTATATGGAAAACTACCCACACATTAGCAACAATCTCTCTCTAGCCCAGCGGTAATGAACGAGCGAACCCAGCGCGAGGTCGTGGGTTCAAGTCCCCGCTAGCGCATATCTTTTAGGGAATTAAACACTCGCTCAACCACCTGTCAAATGGGTCCTGCTTGTCAGTGTTGCAAATCGTTGCTCTGTTCAATGCCACCTGGTCGGAAGGTCCCACTTGTCAATGATACGAGAGAGCCATAGTTCTATATAATGTATAGATAAACTCCCAGATGCGAGCAACTGTCCCTCTCTAGCCCAGCGGTAGCATGGGAGCCAACCAAGCGCGAGGTCGTGGGTTCGAGTACCGCCTCATGCATCTTTTTTGGGCGAATTAAGCGCTCGGCCCCATCTGTCAAATGGGTCCCGCCTGTCAGTGTGTCCCCCGTCTATCTGTTGAATATTAAAACTCAAGCAAAAATGACACCTAGATAGTGACACATAAGCGAGGTTGCTGAGGTGGCTTCCTAATCATCCTAATTCATTCAAACTCAAGTGTAGTGACCATTTTATATTGGTCGTTATCAGCTACGCATGAGGCAGTGGACAGTGCTACTAGCTTTACGACCATTTCCTCTAATGAAATTATGACCTTTCTGACCAAAATGGTCGTTATGGTTTAGGGTTTAGAGCCCCCCAGACAGCTTTTGACCAATTGGTCTAAAATGGTCATAAATTTATGACCAATTCTTCAAGGGTCACTGACAGAAGGTCATAAGTTGACATATTTCTTATAGTGCGCGCCCAAGAAGCCGAAGGGCGGCAGGCTGGCTTGGCAGCCGGCTTTCTCCTACGAGCAAGCACTTGATGCCCCCTGCAAGTTCCACAGCGGCGTGAAGCCCTCCAACCACACGACCCGGAGATGTCACTGGCTCAAACGAATCTCCCAGGGCGAGGGGATAGAGCCGCCTCTGCCTGCTGGTCAGCCGCCCCGGCCCCTCAACAGCCAGCTGCTCGGCCAGTAGTCGGAGCCATTCAAGACGAGTTCCCCGATGAACATGCCGCCTACGTCGTCTTCACAAGCCAGCCGGAAGACCGACGTAGTTGGCACCGACAGCACCAAGAAGTCAATGCAGTCGCCTCCAGCAACCCTGAGTTCATGCACTGGTCAGAAAGGCCGATTAGCTGGAGCCGGGCCGATCACCCAAAGGTGATGCCGTCTCCCGGCTCTTATGCATTGGTCTTAGACGCCACCCTCGCCACAGAAAGGTGGGCTGCCCGGTTCTCCCACGTGCTGATAGATGGCGGAAGCAGCATCAACATACTGTACTGTGACACCATGGAGAAGCTAAGCATCAATACGAAGCAGCTCATGCCCAGTCAGACCGTGTTCCATGGCATCGTACCCGTCCTGTCTTGTTCCCCAATCGGCAAGATCAAGATAGATGTCCTCTTTGGGGACAAGGATCATTTCCGCCGAGAAGCAGTGTGGTTTGAGGTAGTGGATCTGGAGAGCCCTTACCATGCATTGCTTGGCCGCCCTGCCCTGGCCAAGTTCATGGCTGTACCACACTACGCCTACCTCAAGATGAAGATACCAAGTTCCAAGGGCATCATCACCATAAGCGGAGACTACAAGAAATCCGCCGAGTGTGCAGCAGCTAGCAGCCGGTTGGCCGAGTCCCTCGTTATTGCCGAGGAGAAGAAGATGTTAGATCGAGTCGTGGCCATGGCCGGCAAGCAGCCGGCCCTGTCCCCTGACCCCAAGGAGTGTGATGCCCAAGGTTCTTTCCAGCCGGCCAAAGAAACGAAGAAGGTACCTCTGGACCCAGAGCACCCGGAAAGGTTTGCCACCATTGGGGCGAACCTGGATAGCAAATAGGAAGGCGAGCTCGTCGATTTCCTCCAAGAGAATCGGGACATCTTTGCATGGTCCCCCAAGGACATGCCGGGTGTTCCGAAGGAATTCGCCGAGCACAAGCTACATGTCCGAGAAGGTGCAAAACCAGTCAAACAACCCCTCCGCCGACTGTCGGAAGAAAAAAGAAGAATCATAGGAGAGGAGATAGCCCGGCTTCTAGCGGCCGGCTTCATTATGGAAGTTTTTTTTCTAGAATGGCTCGCCAACCCGGTCCTCGTATTGAAGAAGAACAACAAGTGGCGTATGTGTATAGACTACATGAGCCTCAACAAGGCCTGCCCCAAAGATCCCTTTGCCCTGCCAAGGATTGACCAAGTAATAGACTCCACAGCCGGATGCGAGCTGTTGTGCTTCTTGGATACTTACTCAGGCTACCACCAGATAAAGTTGGATCCTGCAGACCGCCTGAAGACCGCCTTCATCACACCATTCGGAGCTTTCTGCTACCTGACTATGACATTCGGCTTGAGAAATGCCGGTGCTACTTTTCAGCGTTGCATGCAGAAATGCCTCCTCAAGCAGCTCGGCAGAAATGCCCACGTCTATGTAGACGACATTGTGGTGAAGACGGATAAGCGCGACACCTTGCTGGAAGACCTCAGAGAGACATTTGAAAACTTGCTCCGATTTCAGATCAAGCTCAACCCCGAGAAATGCGTGTTCGGTGCACCAGCCGGCCAGCTTCTAGGCTTCCTGGTCTCCGAACGCGGCATCGAGTGCAACCTAGTGAAAATCAAGGCCATAGAGAGAATGGAGATTCCCACCAAGTTGTGAGACGTCGAGAAGTTCACCGGATGCCTGGCTTCCCTAAACCGCTTCATCAGCCGGCTTGGAGAAATGGCTCTCCCCCTCTACCGACTCATGAAGAAGTCCACTCACTTCGAGTGGAACGACCAAGCAGACCAAGCTTTCCACGAGCTAAAGAAGATGTTGACCACGCCGCCTGTCTTGGCGGCGCCTGCTAAGAAAGAGACCATGCTCCTCTACATTGCCGCCACTAGCCAGGTGGTCAGCATTGTCATCGTGGTCCAGCGCCCAGAAGAAGGCCGAGCTCAGCTAGTCCAGAGGCCAGTATACTATTTGAGCGAAGTACTGTCCACCTCAAAACAGAACTACCCGCACTACCAGAAGATGTGCTATGGTGTGTACTTCGCCGCCAAGAAGCTCAAGCCCTACTTTCAAGAGCACCCCATAACGGTCGTGTGTACTGCCCCGCTCGCCGAAATCATAGGCAGCCGGATGCATCCGGCCGGGTGGCAAAATGGGCCATCAAGCTGGCCCCCTACACGATCTTCTACCAGCCTCGCACCGCCATCAAGTCTCAAGCATTGGCCGACTTCCTCGTCGACTGGGTCGAAACCCAGTACCTGCCGCCAGCCCCCGACTCCACTCATTGGCGGATGCACTTCGATGGGTCCAAGTTGCGCACCGGCTTGGGAGCCGGCATCATCCTCACCTCTCCCAAGGGCGATAGGCTCAAGTACACATTGCAAATTCATTTTGCCGCCTCCAACAATGTGGCCGAGTACGAGGCGCTCATACATGGGCTTCGGCTAGCTAAAGAGCTCGGCATCTGCCGGATCCTGTGCTATGGCGACTCGGACATGGTGGTCCAGCAGTCATCTGGCGATTGGGACACCAAGGACGCAAACATGGCGAGCTACCGCTTCCTCGTACAGCAAATTAGTGGACATTTTGAAGGATGTGAGTTCCTCCACGTGCCACGGGCCGACAACGAGCAAGCAAATGCCTTGGCACGGATAGGCTCTACCCGACAAGCTATACCAGCTGGCGTCTCCATGCGCCGCCTCCTTAAGCCATCCATCAAGCCATCTCCAGAATCTGACTCCATCTTCGTGCCGCCTGACCCCGACGCAGTCGGATCCGACTTGGGGAGCCAGGCAGGCGGCTCGGGGACTTCGGCAGGCGGCCCGGGGACTGCCACAGTCGAACCCGGCCCGAGAACTTCAGAACTCGGCCCGAGGACTACTGCAGTCGGCCCAGGGACTACATCGACGCAGCAGACGGTGGCCGACTCCAATTATTCACCACCCAGCCCACCCGCCCTGGTCACAGCAACAGTTTTGACAATAGAAGAAGTCACAGCTCCATCATGGGCCTAGCCCATCCTCAATTTCTTGGTAAACAGAGAGTTGCCACCTGACGAGATTTCGGCAAGACAAGTTCAACGCCGAGCCGGAGCATACACAATAGTAAACCGAGAGCTCGTTTGGCGCAACGTCGCTAGAGTCTTCCAACGCTGCATCGAACCAGAGAAGGGCATAGCCATCCTCAAGGACATCCACCAAGGAGAATGCGGCCACCACGCGGCCTCAAGGTCACTCGTCGCCAAAGCTTTCCACCACGGATTCTTCTGGCCGACTGCTTTGGACGATGCCAAAGAGCTAGTCAAACACTGCAAAGGGTGCCAAGTTTTCAGTTCCAAGCAACACCTGCCAGCTTCTGCACTCAAGATCATCCCCCTAACCTGGCCTTTCGCCGTCTAGGGGCTGGACATGGTGGGCCCATTCAAAACAGCACGCGGAGGCATGACACATCTGCTCGTCGCTGTGGACAAATTTACCAAATGGATTGAAGCAAAGCCGATCAAGAAGCTGAATGGGCCGACTGCCGTGACGTTCATCACAGATATCACAACCCGGTACAGCGTGCCACACAACATCATCACCGACAACGGAACAAATTTTGCCAAGGGAGCCCTGGCACGTTTCTGCGCAACACAAGGCATCCGGCTGGACCTAGAGTCCGTTGCCCACCCGCAGTCAAATGGCCAGGTCGAGCGAGCAAACGGCCTCATCCTCTCCGGCATCAAGCCCCGACTGTTCGTGCCATTGGAGCGCTCGGCCGGCTGTTGTCTCGACGAGTTGCCGGCCGTCCTCTGGAGTTTGCGCACCACTCCGAACAAGTCAACCGGCTTCACCCCCTTCTTCCTTGTATACGGTGCCGAGGCTGTCATCCCAACTGACATCGAGTTTGACTCGCCTCGGGTTACCATGTACATGGAGGCGGAGGCCAAGGAAGCGCGAGAAGACGGCGTCGACCTACTGGAAGAAGGCCGGCTGTTAGCCCTCAGCTGGTCAGCCATCTACCAGCAGGACCTTCACCGTTACCACAGCTGGAAGGTCAAGCCAAGATCTTTTCAAGAGGGCGATCTTGTGCTCCGGCTGATCCAGCGAACAGCCGGCCAACACAAGCTCTCGGCCCCTTGGGAGGGCCCCTTCGTCATCAGCAGAGCTTTAGGCAACGACTCCTACTACCTAATCGACGCACAGAAGCCGAAGGCACGAAAGAGAGATGATTCCGGCAAGGAGTCGGAACGACCATGGAACGCCAATCTCCTCCGAAGATTTTACAGTTAAAAAGCAATATGTACCACGCTATCTTTTGTACTAAGTACGAGACAAATGGTGCCCCGAGGATCACTCGGGGACTACCCTCTTTTATCTATGAATAACGAGTATCACGCCTATGATTATGTTACTACAATTGTCTTTTTCGTCCGGCACCGGGTTCGACCAGTCGGCCCGGGGACTCGCCGCCTTAAATTATATCTAAGTTCTGCCTGCGGTCAGACAAGTAGTGTGCCGGAACCCAAGCCCCCTCTTGCCGAAATTCGCAGCTCGAAGAATCGACTGACCGACTGGCAAAAGCCAAAGGCAGGAAAGGGCGCCCACACGAAAAACGGCTAAGGAGTAACGAACTTATATAATGCAAGCCGGCCTCCCGTCCCGCCAGCCGGCTACCAGAGAAGCCGGCTGGCCGGCTTCCTGTTCACCTTGCTACAATCTAAGAAAGCTCCAGTACTTGCCTTCCCAAAAGAAAATGGCCAAGTCCTTCTCCAGCCACAGACTGCAGAGCAGCTGTCCGGCTGGGAAGGCGGCGACCAAGGGAAGGCGGCAAAGGAAAAAGCCCAAAAGATGAAAAGCAAACGTGAACGAGAGCCAAACACATGCATGATTATATTTACACAAAAGACCTTCGAAAGGCCAGCATTCAACATAGTTTGAATACACCCCCAGTGGGTGGAACTGCACAAATTTAATAAAAGTTGTTCAAAGAGTAACAAAGAGGAAAAGCAAGGACGGCAGATTAAGCCAAAGGAATGACTGGCGAGTCGGGAAGGTCGGTGGAGACGACAGTGCTGGCTGGAGGAGTGGCCGGCTGGCGAATCTCGGCATGATCACCACCTCCCGCATACGGCGCGCTTGCGTGCGCCTCGTTGCTGGAGGAACGATCAAGCTGAGGCTGCCTGGTCGCTTCACCGTCTGGCACAACGTCTTCACCACCCTCTCCCTCTTCCTCTTCGCCCTCGTTGCTGGAGGCAATCTCCTCCGCCGAGTCCTCACCCTCTGCCGGGTTCAGCCCGAACCGTTCCTCCGGCTGAGCAATGCCGTCATCATTCACCTCAGGGGCAAAGGCGCTGGTGTCAGTGCACTCGGCGATCGTCGAGGCACGCTGAGCGATAGCCGGCCACACCTCCTCCATCTCCTCATCGGCTTCCAGCTGCCAGGTGCGTAGCTGGTCTAGGTTTAGCCCAGGATACCAAGCTCGGACGAACTCCAGTGCCCGCCAAGCGCCGAGCCGGGCCGCCGATGCCTTCCAAGCCTCGAAGCGGCCAACCGCAACCTCCAGCCAGTCGGCAGTCCGACTTGGGGTGCGGGGAATTGCCTCGCCGGGCCAGAGGGCGGCTAGCGCTTGTGCCCCGGCGCTGAGAAGACGGCGGAGCATGCGGTGAGCCGGCTGCAGGCGGGCTTGAATCGCCAAGAGCTGATCCTCAAGAGAGCGGCCCGCATCCGGCGCGATCTCAACCCCTCCTGCCGCCGCGCGTCACGGTAGGCCTCAATTGCTTGGGTAGCGGCGACGGAGTAGCTGGGAAAGTAGTCTGTGCAAAGAAGAAAGCAGCAGCTCAAAATCAAAAGACAAACCAGATGACAAAGGGCAGGCAAAGAAACAAAGAAGAAGGCGGCCTACCATCGATCAAATCTTCAACTCGGCTGTAGCCTTGGCTCAACGCCTGCCTCTCCTCGGCCCAGCCCGCCGCCTCAGTCTCATACTCGACCTTAAGCGAGGCCTCGCCGTCCTGCACCGCCTTCAGGGCCGCCTTGTGGCTCTCCTCCTGGTCGACCAATTTCTTGGCCAGGCGATCGCGCTCCTGAGCCAGGGCGTTGCACTCGTTTTCTTTGGCATGGAGGGCGGACTGGGCTCCACCTAACTATTCCCTCAAGTCGCCTTTGGCCCCTGAAGATATGAAGAAGAAGGGAAAAGTAATAAGAAAGAAGTTGTCAGGAAAAGATCCGACCCGACTGCTCAGCAGTCGGCCCGAATCTCAGGACTACACCCAGTGGGTGCGCTGACGCGCCCCCACTTGAGAATAGAACACGAAGCACTTACTCCGGCTCTCGGTCAGATCAGTGGTTTTCTGATTCAACTCCTGGGCCTGGGAGTTGAAAGCAGCTGCGCAGGAGTTATGATACTCCTGCAGAAAAGACATGAGATGCAAGTAAGAACAAGACGGCAATCGAAGTCTACCAAAAAGTTCCAAGCCGCCTGCTCAGCAGCCGACTCGGAACTCGGGGACTACACCCAGTGGGTGCGTTGACGCGCCCCCACGGAAGAAATCAGAAACAATCAACTATGCGCAGGAGGACTCACCCGGATAGCCGTTCGAGTCGCAAGAAACTCTTGGGTGTACTACTTCAGCGCGGTGGCCTGGGCCTGAAGCCGGTTCTGGACGTCCTGTGCCGCCACGTTCAGCACGGTCATCCCACCGCCTGGCGTCCACCCAGACGAGCTGTCTCTGGCCGCCTCCGGGTCCTAGGCCGACGTTCCGGCGCCCGCCGACTTCTGCGGCCCCAGCACTAATGTCACCCTCTCTGCGCGCCGACAAGACGGCGACAAGACCACAAGATCCGCCCCACGGCCGGCTCGCCCCTAGCCGGCTGCACGGGCGGTGCTTCAGGCCGGCTTCCTTGAGCCGTTCTGGTCAGCGGTGATGCCACCGCCTCCCTCTCCATCACCGGCTGGTCACGGCCGGCCTCCTTCGATGGAGGCACGGTGATGTCGGGGGCCATGGTGGAAGGGGGATGACGAGCTGTGGAGGTTGGTTCTGCAGGGCCTCCGCCTCCGTCTCCTCGGCCGTGGCCTCCGCTTGGGCCTTGGCAGCCGCGTCGGCCCGCGCCTCCGCCGACTTCTCCCTCACCTCCCGGACCGCCCTCTGCTCCTCCGCCTCCCGCTCCTCCTGCGCCTCCCGCAAGTTTCGCACCGTCACCTCTAGGAGGTCGGCGCGGGGATCCACACGGCGGGAGCTCGAAGACCCTCCCGTGTTTCCAACTACGGAGGCGGCGGAGGCCCGCTCGAGAGAGAGCGGGGCCCTGTTGATGAGTCAAGAGGAAGACTTAGAAGAATTTCAACACAGAGAAAAAAGAGAGGCGTAAGAGAAACAACACTTACGCCGAAACCGCCTGCGGCTGCTTCACGACCTTGCGGAAGCGGGCCGCCTTCGCGGCCGCTTCGTCCCGCTTGGTCGCAACTGCGGTGCCCTTGGGTTTCTTCGGCCGGCTGCCGAAGTAGGTCGACGCGGCCCGGTGTTTCTGCGCGCCGCCACGGGCAGCCGGCGCGGCAGATGGACCCGCGCCTTGATTATCAAGCGCCGGCTGGCGGCACGGAACGACTTCGACCTCGTCATCGTCCGCTCAGTCCTCGAGGGCGGCCTCGAGCCCCGCGCCGCCTGCCTCGTCGCCTTCCCCTACGACGGCGTCTTCCATGGCGGCCGCCCCCAGGTCTGGGTCGTCGACGTCATCCACCATGCGGTAAGGGAGGAGCTGGCGCTCTACCCCTACAGCCCCAGCCGCCGGCGGAAGAAGGGGATTCTGCTGAAAACAAGCCGGTTGATCAGAAGTCGGCCATCATGAAGCCAGCTACAAGAAAAGAAGAAAAGAAGAAAAGCTTACCGCAGGCGGAGGGTTGGTGCGAGAATACAACTCCTTGCCGTACCGCCACTCCTCGGCGAGCTTGCAGTTGGAAATATAGTTCACCATATAGGACACCTCGACATGCGGCATCTCTCTGGTGCTTAGTCGGCATGGGTCGAACCGGCCGCTCATCTGGTAGATCATGTGAGGCCGGCCCTGGCTCGGCATTCCACGAAGGCGGCCACCAGGTCGGCTCCGGTCAGGCCCTCCGACTGGGTCATTACCCGGAGCCGGGCAACGGCGGCGTTCCCGGCCTAAGACAGCGACCTGGCCCGGTAGCTCCATGAGGGTTGCCTCCCAGCCGGCGGGCCGGCTACGTAAGCCAGCAAGTTGACGAAGTCGCCTTGCGGGGCGACGTTCTTCACGTAGAAGTAAGACTTCTGCCAGAGCTTCACCGACTGGATCGGCGGGATGGACGGGAATGGATTGTTCTCGCCCGTCTGCCTCATGGTGATGAAGGCTCCGCATGGGGCGGGCACGCCCGCGACGACAGTGCCGAGCTTGCACTGGAAGAATTCTCCCCAGAGCTCGAGAGTGGGGAGAACACCGAGAAAGCCCTCGCACAGGGTGACGAAGGCCGACAGCAGCATCACCGCGTTTGGAGTGAGGTGATGCGGCTAGAGGCGGTAAAATTCAAGGAAAGAATGGAGGAACCCGCTTGCCGGAAGGCCGAAGCCACGCAGGCAGTGCGAGCGGAAGATTACCCGCTCGCCCTCCTCCGGTGCCGGCGAGATCTCCCTCGCCGACGCGCGACGGACCCGCACGTAGTTCGCGTCGGGCAGACGCCACGTCCGGCGGAGGAAGTCGACATGGTCTTCGTGGACGTTGGAGCCGTCCCAAGAGCTCGACAGCGCCATAGGATCGGCGCGGCGGTGAACAAGGTGCGGCGGCAGAGATGCGCGCGACCCCGCTGCGGCAGAGCAACGACGAGCCAAGAGGATTGGCGGAAGAGTTGGGCTGCGGCAGAAAGTCGCGATGACAGAGAGGAAGCAGAAGCAAGGGGCGGAGCGAGGGCGAGCGTGCGAGCGTCTGCCGCTCCCCCTCCTCCCCCCTACTTATAGCCTCGTGCGGTGAAGCTGAGGAGGCGAGGCGTGGGGGAACATGGGATTAACTGTGCCCATTCCCCCACGTCCCGTGATTATTGCGCCTTAACGGCATGCAGTAACCGCTGCTGGAAGGCGTGCGGTCCGTCTGGTCCGCAAAAGGTCCGCGCGTGGGCCAAGGCCTGGTGGTGGTGGGCCCCAGACTGCGGTGACGTCCCGTCGCGCGCGTGGGCTGGCAGGCCCTTCCTGCCATCGGGTGCCATGTGGCGCATAGGCGGTGAGCGGCCAACACACAACCTAACCCGCGCAAACGCCTGGTTCCCACCTTCAAGCTTCGAAACCACCGAAAGATGGCGCGCCGAACCAAAGCCAGCTCCCAGCTGCTGGCTCCTCAAGATAGGAAGCTGATTGAGCTTCTCGTATTTTTTCGGCCTCGGAGCCCAACCAGCTTCAGGGACCATTCCAGCCTTCGAGATCCAAGGCATGGGGCCGTCTTCCTCCAGCCGGCTACCTCTCAGAGCAGCTGGACGAAGGTGGCCTTGCCTCAAGACCTCCTAAGGGAAACTACAAGAGGGCCGGCTCCAAGAAGCCGGCCATGAGAGGGCCGGCTCCAAGAAGCCGGCCATGAGAGGGCCGGCTCCCAGAAGCCGGCCCCCAACCAGCGGCCAGGACCGTGCCCTCAAAGGCTACACCCACATAACGGCGACAAGACGGGGCGTGGCTACAATAAAGCCTGCCACCCCCGAATCCCGGGACGCGCATGGCCACAGTGTGCCGTACAGGGTGGCCGTCCCAGTCCGGCGCAGCACTGTTGCCATGTTGACCGTGACATCACCCACGGCGAGATGTCAGTACGACCCAAGGGCTGCAGGCCCCATCGGTCAAGAAGATACCCGAAGGGGGCCAGGCCTCCCGTAGTCGGCCTGAGGTGAATCCGGCTCCCAGAAGACGGCTAGTCCCTCCCCTCGAGGGGCGCGCCTCATTAAGAAGACAAGACATGGTAAGGCTACAGTGATGTGCCACCCAATGACGGCACCGTAGCCATGCTTACCACGACGGAGCCCACGGCACCAGAGGTGGGGCAACAGTAACCAGCCCCCGACAAGACCCCCGAGCGGTGGGTCCGGCCTGTCGACTAGAAAGCCGGCAGCCGGCGGGCCCACCAGTCGGCGGGCCCCATCGGCCAGCGGAGAAGCCGGCGAGCATAGACGCAGACAACTAGGACCCATGCCCAGCTGGATTACCATTGTACCCCTGGGGGGTAGGCCTATATAAACCCCCCAGGGTGCCCATGCAAAGGGAGATCTTTTTTAGGAGTTTTTAGACAACACATCGAGGGGAGAAGAATCCTAGCCTTGCCCTTCTTCTTCTTCCCTCCGAACAGCTCAAGGAGCCTCTTGTAGCTACTTGCCAATCTAGTGATCATGCGGAGGCCCCGTAGAGCAGCAGTAGGGGTGTTATCTCCACGGAGAGCCCTGAAGCTGGGTAAGATTCGCCGGCGTGCATGTCTTCGCCTCATCCCGTTTCCAGGCACTGGCGATGTTTTATTGGCTCCAACAATGATAAGCCATCCGTTGGCATATGTCTCCCCAACCACCCGACACTTTGGGTCATGACCAAAATTTTGGTAAGGTGTACTTT
The DNA here is from genome assembly GCF_003073215.2 of Triticum urartu. Classification (NCBI taxonomy): domain Eukaryota; kingdom Viridiplantae; phylum Streptophyta; class Magnoliopsida; order Poales; family Poaceae; genus Triticum; species Triticum urartu. The sequence goes on along the minus strand of NC_053026.1, from coordinate 538,571,104 downwards.
GGCCACAATCCAAACACACCCCAACACCCGGCTCGTCGAGGAAGCACGGGGCGCCGCGACGCATCCGCTGAGTGGTGTAGCGCGGCCAACTGCATCCTCTGGACCTGAGACCATGCCGGGTTGTCTTGCTTTTTCAATGACATGCGGGGATCGCATGTGAGCAAAGGGCATCTCCAACATTGCCACGACCGCATCGGACTACCCTGGCACACCGAAACCCTCGTCCCGTGGTGCGGTGCGTTCCCAGCCGGCGCCAGCTACCCGCATTCATGCCGTCCGTTCGTATGTCGTCGTTAAGAGGCTCGGTGCCCGAGGAACCAACTCCGGCGACTTAATGACACACCCGACGCTTGGCCTCACCGGAATGTGCTACTTAAAGCGGCAACGCCCAGCTAACTTCCACACCATAGCGCATCGTCCTCCTACCTGGCACCACATCCGCCATGACCGCAAGTGCGAACGCTCTGCGGGAGAGCTTGTCTTAGGGGATGAAGCTTGAGGTCGCCGCCCTCGCTCAAGTCGCCTCTCGCGACGCAATAGCGGCGTAGCCAGACACGGACGCGACCGCACGAGCGGTGGCCACGCTGGCGGCCGACGATGAGAGCACCGTCAGCCACACGTCCTACTTGCCGCCGTCCAACGTCTGGCACCGCCGAGGTCGGGGACTCCTCCGAGGATGAGTAGGGCATGGGAGGCGGCAGGGCATGGTGTGCCAACTGGCCGGTCCGTATCCCGTGTTCTACTCTTCCTCGCCGGAGACCGCACCTTCACTTCACGGGTCTTGAACCCCGCCCCCGTACATAGAGATTGCAGATGGAGGACGTCGGTCGCCGCTGTAGAATAGGTTTAGGGTTGAGTTTCTTTTATTTTTCTGTCCTATAAAAGTTCAAAATGTAAGGAAAATCTGCCGTGTTTGCATTAATCTCGGCCGGTGTATATGAACTTTCACAATAATATACATATTGTACGAGTACTAGCAAGATGCCCGTGCGTTGCACGAAAGATCAAGATCTTGTGGGAGAAAAGGATGAACGAGGGAATGCCTTATCTGCAAATGTGGAGAGGAGTGCGGGTAAATTGTCATAGTTTCCTTCCTATCCGTTAGATATAGATCGGACGGCCTATATTGCAGGATGACAGGCACACCATCATCACCAACTCTGCTTTTTATTGAACTAAGACAAATCTAACATGCGAAGTAAAATAAACACATAGGGTCTATACATACACAAATTATCATAGGCACTCCAATAGTACGTCCACTACACATTCACGCATTTCACATCTTTCTACATCTACGGGAACCTACGAAAGGGTTAACGTAAATTGCCTCTCTCTCCTCCCCTGATTTTCATGGTGGTGGGCCCCTCCCTCCCCCCAATCTACAATCAACAACTCACACGTTTCACATTATGTTAATTACGTAACTGGGATTACGTAGGTGTAGCATTAATTGTCCTAAAAAACCCAACTAAGCCAACCTCCCAGCATATCATGCGGGAAAAGATCCAGCCGCGTCGTTTTAGTCGGAATTACCGGATTACTAGTAGTAGTATCGATGGATTGCGCGAAGCAAAAAAAAAAATTTTGAGGGGGCGAAGCACCTAGTTTAAAAGGAAAAAAGGCGGTACACTCACAGCACTTCTGTCGCGGTCGCATTACACCCCACACACGTTCGGTCCTGCACATGGCTCACGCAAACGGAACGCGCTTCGGCTTGCCTCTTCACTGACACGTGGGACTGCACTTGGAGAAACCGACCATGCGCCAAACTCCCCCCGCCCACCGCGCGAAAATCCTCCCCCCACACCCAGAAATTCCCCCCATATCTGATTCAACCGCCCTTCGGCCAACTAGCCAATAATATTCCCCAAACCCCCCTCCCCCTGTCCCCCTCCACTCCATTCGCTCCACCAAAGCCACCCTCCCCACCATGCCGATACGTCGGCGCCGCGGTTCAGCGATCCTCTCGCTCCCACAGTACGCTCTCGTAGACTGCTGTCCTCTAGCCGCGCCGCCACCTCTGGCTACGTTCTTGTGGAGGCACATGGCGGTCAGCGCCGCCACCGCTGGCGACGTTCGTGTGGAGACGCACGGTGGTTAGCTTCTCCCACGGTACACGCTTTCTAGACTGAGGCCCATTCATGTCGGTGTAGCGCTGAATGTTAGCTGATAGGCACTGTTAATCTCACTGTTTGTCGAAGTAGTTTACTGTTAATATGCTCTGCTTAAGAAGCTTCCTTGCCCTGTTCTGCACTCAATATGCTTAGCTAAGATGGCATGCCAAGGCCGATTAGTTGCTAAAATATCCTGCGATATATTTATTGTGACGTAGATTGCCATGGTCTAGTAGCCAATCTGTTAGGTGAAATAGCTCTACACCGTTTTATACTCGATCTTTGTTGCTGCGATGGCCTTCGATAGTTCGATGGCTGTGTGCTCGGCCTCATCGACTGCTGAAACAACCTGCCATAATTTGGCACTCAAATCTGTTTGAATTAGCTTTACATATATTTTGTTACTTAGATCTACTCGTCCAAGACCTAGGTATTTTTTTTCTGGACTTCATAAAAAAGCATATATGTTTTTCCTATAATATCTAGTAGAAGAACTAATTTGTATGTCTAACAGATGGACAGGACTTGGATAACTTCTGCTCGAAGATTCTCCGCTGCATATGTCGAGGGGGTTGAAAACTTCATGAACTTTATCAGAGCTGAGTACGGTGGTCCGAAATCAGATGTGCTCTGCCCGTGTAGCAGTTGTATGAATTCAGTTACAAGACCCCAGTCAACTGTGCAAAATCATCTACACTTGTATGGGATGTCGGTCACATATACTAGGTGGGTTCATCATGGTGAAGCTATGAACGTCAATGTTATTGACTACGTGGAAGCAGAAGATCACCATCTTGATCTGCCTGATGCTCAGGTGGAAGAGGAGGAGGAGGTGGTGGTGGCGGAGCCAGTGAGTTTGACCAACATTGAAACAATGCTACGAAATGCTCGTGCATTCCGTGAACTTTCACCTGCAGAAGAAAAAAGGTGGGCCCGCATGTTGGAACAATGAAACGTTGCTGTCACCCCAGGAAATAAGCTGTCAGTATTCTCAGCAATGGTCACCTTTCTTCAGGTGAAGACATCTGAGCAGATGACCAACAAATCATTCGATGCGATGTTGGCTGCTTTCCGCAAATCTTTCCCAGATGCGTCTGAGCTGCCACACACCTATAGTAAAATGAAGAATTTCCTTCGTGCAGTTGAAATTGGATATGATATGATCCAGTTTGTAAGAATAATTGTGTTCTATTCCGGAAGGATTATGCCAACTTAAGTGAATGCTCGAAATGCAAATCATCAAGATGGAAAGATGGCGATGTTGTGAAGAGGATTCCTCATAATGTTCCGAGACATTTTACAATTACACCAAGATTGCAGAGGTTGCTTCATGATGCTGAAACAAGAGAGGATGTACTGTGGCATTCTAGGAACCAGGAGTACAGAGATCAGAATGTAATGAGCCATCCATCTCATGGTAGTGAGTGGAAAAGCTTCAATGATAAACACAAAGAGTTTGCTGCTGACCCGAGAAACATTAGACTTGGCTTAGCTTCAGATGGATTTAACCCATTTGGCCACCAGAGCGCCACATATAGCATGTGGCCAGTGCTTGTTATCCCTTACAACATGCCTCCAAATGTTTGCACCAAAGAATCAAACTACATGATGGCCTTGCTCATCCCAGGTCCAAAAAGTCCTGGAAAGGATTTTGATTTGTTCATGGAGCCTCTTGTGGAGGAACTCCAACAGCTATGGAAGGGTGTTCTCACTCGAGACCTATATAGCAGCCAACCAACTGATTTCTTTCTGCGTGCTGTTATAATTTGGTGCATCCATGATTATCCGGCTTTGGGCACTATGTCAGGGCGAACGACACATGGTTACAATGCATGTGTTCACTGTGACAGGAATCCGCTGTCATACGCAATACTTAGCAAGATCGGTTACATTGGACACCACCGTTTCCTTGCCAAGGACAAGCCGCATCCTAGAAAATACCGAAGACATGTGTTCAATGCAAAGCATGAAAACCGTGATGCGCCAAAGAGGCTCACCGCCGATGAGTTGCAAGTGGAATTAGAGAAGGTCGGGCATATTACACCAGGAAACCATCCTGGTAATGGTAGCGGGAAAAGGAAGCGTGGCAGGGTAGAAGAGAGATTATTGTTTACCCGCAGGTCCACTTTGTGGGACTTGGAGTATTGGAAAGATTTGGATCTGCGGCATAATCTTGATGTGATGCACACCGAGAAAAATATATGTGACAACATTATCGGCACACTTCTTAATATTGAAGGCAAGATGAAAGATACCTTAAAATCTAGGATTGGTTTGACACACCTGGGTATCAGAAAGGATTTGCAGGTGCAAGATGAAGGTAAACCACGGGATATGGCACCAGATGTGTACGTCTTGGACAAGGTAAAAAGAAAAGAATTCTGCGAGGTCCTGTCACGTGTGAGATTCCCACATGGATTTGCTTCCAACCCTGAAAGGAGAGTCAGTGCAGATGGAAACAAGGTACAAGGGTTGAAAACTCATGACTGCCACGTCCTACTTCAAAGGGTTTTACCTGTTATCCTTTGAGGATTGGGCCGCCCTGACTTATACAGAGCAGGTGCAGAGTTGGGACAATTCTTCAGGGAACTCTGCAGTAGGATTATCAGGATAGATGCTTTGGAGCGTCTTAGAGACAAGATACCAACTATCCTATGCGACCTTGAGAATATTTATCCTCCAGCCTTCTTTGATGTGATGGTGCATTTGGCTGTTCATCTACTTGATGAGGCACTACTTAGAGGTCCAGTACAGTATGGTTGGATGTACCCTATTAAAAGGTGGCTAGGCACTTTCAAGGGCTATGTTAGGAACAGAGCTAGACCCGAGGGTTCCATTGCAGAGGCCTACATTGCCATAGAAGCGTTGATATTCTGCTCAAAATACAATGAAACAGCTGATCAGCTTAGCAAAGAGGTGGGTGAAGACAATCCTGGGCTCAATGTTTCGATTATTCTATTCGAGTTACAGGGAAGAGTCGACAAGAGGACAAACCTAAAGATTTCGACAAAATGGTATGGTATGTGTTGAATGACTGTCCTGAGATACTACCTTATATCAAGTAAGTGCAATACTGCAGCTTATACATCGTACTCTACTAAATTGCAGCACATTCTTATATATTTAGATGTTTGACGCGATCACTATTGTCTGTGTCAAAACCGGCGGATCTCGGGTAGGGGGTCCCGAACTGTGCGTCAAGGCAGATGGTAACATGAGACAAGGGACACGATGTTTTTACTCAGGTTCGGGCCCTCTCGATGGAGGTAAAACCCTACTCCTGCTTGATTGATCTTGATGATATGAGTATTACAAGAGTTGATCTACCACCAGATCGAAGAGGCTAAACCCTAGAAGCTAGCCTATGGTATGATTGTTGTTCTTGGTCCTACACACTAAACCCTCTGGTCTATATAGACACCGGAGGGGGCTAGGGTTACACAGAGTCGGTTACAAGGAAGGAGATATACATATCCGTACTCCCAAGCTTGCCTTCCACGCTAAGGAGAGTCCCATCCGGACACGGGACGAAGTCTTCAATCTTGTATCTTCATAGTCCAATAGTCCGGCCAAAGGATATAGTCCGGCTGTCCGGATACCCCCTAATCCAGGACTCCCTCAGTAGCCCCTGAACTAGGCTTCAATGACGATGAGTCCGGCGCGCAGATTGTTTTCGGCATTGCAAGGCGGGTTCCTCCTCCGAATACTTCATAGAATATTTTGAACACGAGGATCGTGTCCGGCTCTGCAAAACAAGTTCCACATACCACCGTAGGGAGAATAATATTTCCAAAAATCTAATCTGCTGACGTATTTCACAGTGTGTCATCACACCACAGCCAGTTCACCATTCGAATTGTTTTTTACAACCATCCTCAGCGCGTTTCGTGAGGCGGTTTCCTTGGCACGTCTTGTCAAAGCAGAGATCATGTCCCCTTATTACGGGATTCCCATCAATACGGACGTGGGTAACCCAACCACGCCATTGATTACGGCGCTTGGGGGATAAGCGAGTTTTACCAGGCTGGTAGGGATGTATAGTTTCGTCCGCCCTTATAAAGGGATAAGGATTCACCTTTTTCTACCCACGCCTTCTTCCTCCTTGCTCATCCATTCTCGCGCACTCGAGCTCCAGCGCCCAAATCCACATCCTTCTCCTCAAACCTCTCCAAACATGTCCGGAGTGGGAGGCAAGTGGATGGTCTCCTCCGTCACGGAGGGACACATCAAAAAGCTGAGGGGAGCCGGATACCTATCCGAGGATATCGCACACCAGCTCCCAGATAAGGGGCAGCTCATCCCCACGCCCAGGCCCCATGAGAGGGTGGTGTTCCTTACCCACTTCCTCCGCGGACTGGGATTTCCCCTCCACTCCACCCATTCGTCCGGGGGCTCATGTTCTACTATGGCCTGGATTTTCACGATCTGGCCCCGAACTTCATCCTCAACATCTCGGCGTTTATCGTCGTGTGTGAGGCCTTCCTCCGCATCAAGCCCAACTTCGGCTTATGGCTGAAGACCTTCAATGTCAAACCGAAGGTGGTGGGTGGCCAGCAGGCGAAGTGCAGAGGCGCCATGGTGGGAAAAATGCCCAACGTCACATGGCTCGAGGGCTCCTACGTGGAGACCATAAAGGGGCGGTAGTCGGGGTGGTTCTACATCACTGAGCCATGCGGCACCAAATGGGCGGCGGCCCCCGAGTTCCGATCCGGAATCCCCACGCGGCTCACCTCCTGGAAAGAGAAGGGCCTGCCCTTGGGTAGTCCGGTAGAGCTGACCGGACTCCTGACATGTATCCAAAACATGACAAACAGGAAGCTTTAAGCTTGCCAACATAGTCCAGGTCATGCTCATCCGCCGGATCCTCCCGTGTCAACAACGGGCATTCAATTTGTGGGTGTTCGACCCGGCCCAGCACCAGACTCTAAGCGAGCTCTTCGACACGACGCACGAGGACGCCTGGAAGGTGCTGTTTAAGAGTGCCGAGGTTCCCCCTCCCCTCACCGAGGATCGCAAACTCAACGCACAGCGCCAAGCCGGTGCGGTAAGCTTTTTTTTATCACTTATGGGGTATTCATTGTCCATAGTTTAACTACGTGCGGGATCTGGCTCCCATGCCTTTGACAGGACTGGGTGGAGACATCGGGGCAGATTGACTGCCCGACCCCTCTGCCCGAAGACCCTACAGACGCTCTCCTGACAGAGATGCTGACTCCGGCTCCTTATGAGGTGCCGGAGAAAAAGATCAAGAAGAAGGCCACGGGAACCCGAAAGAGTTCCCGGCACCAGGTGGTATCGGACTCATCATCCGATAACTCCGAGATGCACTCCTCCCATGAAAATGAGGAGGAGGAAGATAAAGGTTCTCCCCCTCCAGCCGGGGAAGACAAGAAAAGGAAGGCCGCCCCAACCGGGGAGGCCGGAGGGTCCAAGAAGGGAAGGACTCTCCTTCCGGACTGCTCCACCACCGCCGCCGACAGCGAAGACGAGTGGTTACCCAGGGCCAAGCCCTTGGCGAAGTCGTAAGTATTCGGATACCAGAGTAACTCATAACATACTTTTGTCGCACTGCTTCTCCTAACGCCGAATGTATTTATGTAGTCCGTCTCGAGCCCGCATCGACGTGCCCTCGTCGAGCTGTTCCTTGGATTCGTCGGATTTGAATAGCTATTCACTTCCGACCGCCTCCTCTCCTCGCCCCATGGACAATGCCGAAGTATTGTCTCAAGGGGCACCAAGTCGAGGGGAGGTAGTCCTGGAGGCGCCTCAAGGAGACCTTCCGGACTCTAGGCGCAAATGGAGCAAGACTCCCAAGGGCTCCAAGTTCGGCCCTCAGCCGAAGACCGTGCCGGAACCTCCAGTGGTTCTGGACTCCGGCAGGCGGCCCCCTGCCAAGAGGGGCAAGCCGCCCATGCCGGTGACCTCCGTCCATCCGGAGGCACCGGGCAATTTGCTGGAAGTGCTTAGCGGCGCTTCCATCGACGAGGAACACCGCACTATTATGAGTGCGGTGATCAAGAAGGTTTAGTCCGCCAAGAGCGGACTGACTGAAGCCTATGCTAGCATTCTAACAGGCTTTGAGGTTAGTATTTAAAATATAGGAAAATATTACCACATATACAGTAGCCCCTGATGCTCTGTTTGGTGTTCACAAAGAAAAGCCGAACAGAGGATCGAATAATATCTCCAGGAGTCTAATACAAGTATGTCTATATGCGTATGCAGGCTTCGTTGCTGACCTCTGCCGCACTGACTGCGGAGGTCGCCGCACTGAAGCAAAACCTCGAGCAGTCTGAGGAAGAGCTCGGCCTTGCCAAGAGGCAGCTCGAGGAGAACAAAGGTAAGTAATACCTTGTCTATATATATATATATAAAAAGATGTGGTTGCAAAATGATAGGATCATCATGGATATAGTAGGGGCCACGACCGAGGTGGCGACCCTGAAGCAAGCGCTGTCCGAGGCCAAAAACAAAGCGGCCAAGGAGCGCACCGAGCGGGAGAAGCACGAGGCACGGGTGGGCGAGGTGCAGCAAGAGCTCCAGGCTCTCGTGAAGAAGCACGAGACTTTGGAGCTTGACTCAAAGACGCGAGAGTCCGATCTTTCACGGCCCTCGAGAGCACAAAGCATGCCAAGGCTGAAGCCCAAAAGGCCCTCCAGGAAATTGAGGCGATGAAGAAGATAGCGGCGGGTAAGGCATTAATTATGCAAAGCAAGCATGTGAAAGTAAATTACTTGTTACTTACCTGAGTCTGGAGCTCTCCAGGAGCATTCACAGATTTTCCCCGCAGCGTGTCGGATGCCGCAAAGTACTACTGAGCTGAGGAGGGGAGTTCGACGGAGAAGGTGTTCTGGTCTCAGCCGAACACCCGGTGCCCTTGAGCGACTAGCTGAAGCAATTTGTCGAGCTCCATAAGGCGGCCGAACAGGCCATGAAGGGTCTCATAATCCGGCTATGGCCTGGAGATGCCATGCCAGGGAGCTACTTTGGGCTGGTGAGGCGGCTTGTGGATGCCTGCCCTTGGTTAGAAGTCATCAAGCAGTCCGTCTGCATCGAGGGCGCCCGCAGGGCGCTTGCCCGTGTTAAAGTACACTGGGCCAAGATGGACGCTGAGAAGCTGGTGAAGGAGGGACCACCACAGGGCAAGGAGCATCGTCACCCTGAAATGTATTATGAGGGCGTCCTGAAGGGTGCCCGCCTTATGGCGGATGAGTGTTCCAAAGATGTAATTTTTGAGTAAACTTGCTCGTGTGATCCTGTATTATGAAAACTTGTTCATATGCGCTATGCAACGCTTGTTTGAATTTAAAATATTACCTTCTGTGCGGCTGTTTATCAAATCTGAGAGATGGCCAGACGTCGGCTTCTGCCCCCATGCCACGAGTGCTGGGGTGTTCAGGATAAATCTGAGCACTCTTTTTCCCATTCTTGGGTCCTTCGAGGGAGGTGCTCAGCTCAACGAACAAGGCAATCAGACTATAAAGCTTTATCACTCTCACTTAGCCAGAGAATTCTAGAATATTAAATTTTGGCGAAGCCCCTGGTATTCGGAAGGCCGAATTCGAGGCGCTATCCACGCCTAAGCCGGACAAAGCCGACTCCTCGCTCTAAGCGGCATAAGTCTTTAGGGACTCGAAACCTCTCGAACAGCGACCAGCTCTCGCCTTATCATGACAGTCAGTTTTAGCTTTCTCTACTGAGGTGCTTGCCCAGATGAACCGGGGCACAATCGCAGTAGTTCTCCCAGTGCTACCTTAGCCGATATAGCGGAACGTAAGGTACCAAACATGGGAGCCGGGCAAACCCAACTATTGACCCAAGACATGATTCGGAGCTGATGCATATAATGCTATAAGTTCGGGGTGCCGCACTGTCGAAAGTGTTCGGACTTCTCATGCCGTATTATGGGGTACGCTTAAGCCCCTGGCATATTGGCCGTACCAGAGTGTACGGGTGCTGAATGTCAAGAACGAACATACATATAAAAAGATAAAGAATAAGGAATGCGGTAATAGTCTAGTGCTATGCATTGTTTATTCAAAAAGGTGCATTGAAGCAGAATGATACAAGTAGTGTGATAAGCAAAAAACAGGACTATTTGACATGTCCCCTCCAAGGGGAAGCTGCGGAATTGTATTTAAAGCAGGTATTTCACTCGCTATCAGAGACCACCTGGGAATTCCATGATGCGACGTAGCTTTCTGCCTCCTTGGTTGTTGTATCATGTGTCCGGCAATTGTACTGCCGGACAGGGTTTCCAGAGAGTAGACTCCTGAAAGAGAGAAAAAATAACAAAGCGGGATGCCCCTAGTGTTGTTGAGCCGCGTTTTGGGGTGTGTCGTAGTCGTGCCCCCTTCCCCACCTATGCCCATGGTATTTTTAATGCGTAATTATGTACGCGTGGCACGGATTTCGCCGTTTGGCTGGGACTGGGGTGGGGGCCGCATTGCTATGTGAGATCGGAACATGCCAGGCGGTCCTGTTGCAGATTACTCCGGGCACGCTTGACGGCATCCGGGTGTTTGATCGCCGAGCTGGTGAATTGCCTTGAAAGGCTGATTTGCGCTTCTGCTGCGAGGGCCGTAGTGTGCTCCTCCGTTCATAGAGAGCGCTCTGTGTTTCCATTGACTGTGATGACCCCCCGAGGTCCTGGCATCTTGAGCTTAAGGTATGCATAATGCGGTACCGCATTGAATCTTGCGAATGTGGTTCGCCCTAGCAGTGCATGATAGCCACTGCGGAACGGGACTATATCGAAGATTAACTCCTCGCTTCGGAAGTTATCCGGGGATCCGAAGACCACTTCTAGTGTGACTGAGCCTGTGCAATGGGCCTCTACACTTGGTATGATGCCTTTAAAGGTCGTTTTTGTGGGTTTGATCCTTGAGGGGTCTATACCCATTTTGCCCACTGTGTCCTGATAAAGCAGGTTCAGGCTGCTGCCACCGTCCATATGGACTCGAGTGAGGTGAAATCCATCAATGATTGGGTCTAGGACCAGTGCAGCGAATCCGCCATGATGGATACTAGTGGGGTGGTCCCTGCGATCGAAGGTGATCGGACAAGAGGACCATGGGTATTGATGGGTGAAACTTTGGGGCGACTGGCTCCAATGCATATACGTCCCTTAGCGCACGCTTCCGCTCCCTCTTGGGGATGTCGGTTGCGTATATCATGTTCACCGTCCGCACTTGTGGGGCGGACCTCTTTTGTCCTCCGGTGTTCGGCGGCCGGGGCTCCTCCTCGTCATCGCTATGCAGCCCCTTGTCATTGTTTTAGGCATTTAACTTGCCGGCCTGCTTGAACACCCAACATTCTCTGTTGGTGTGGTTGGCTGGCTTGTCGGGGGTGCCGTGTATTTGACATGAGCGATCGAGTATGCGGTCCAAACTGGATAGGCCCGGAGTGCTTCTTTTGAATGGCTTTTTCCGTTGACCGGGTTTGGAGCCTCTGAATCCGGCATTGACTGCCATATCTTTAGCGTTATCGCTGTTGATGTGGCGCTTGTGTTTGTTGCAACGTGACCTGCCATTGCTATCCTTGGTATCTGAAGTACCAGGGTTCTTTGATATGTTATTGCTGTGAGCCAGCCAGCTGTCTTCTCCCGCGCAAAAGCGGGTCATGAGTGTCGTGAGGGCTGCCGTAGTTTTCAGCTTTTCCTGGCCAAGGTGCCGGGCGAGCCACTCGTCGCGGATGTTATGCTTTTGGACAAGTCTACGATTTGATTTTTCTTGGTTAGGAACCGTGTCCAAAATTGCCTGGCCGATTCCTCTGGCTGCTGAATTATGTGGCTCAAGTCATCGGCATCTGGTGGTCGCACATAAGTGCCCTGGAAGTTGTCGAGGAATGCGGCTTCCAGATCTTCCCAACAGCCAATGGATTCTGCTGGCAGGCTATTGAGCCAATGCCGAGCTGGTCCTTTGAGTTTGAGTGGGAGGTATTTGATGGCATGTAGATCATCACCGCGGGCCATGTGGATGTGCAAGAGGTAGTCCTCGATCCATACCGCATGATCTATTGTACCATCGTATGATTCGATATTTACGGGTTTGAAACCCTCTGGGATTTGGTGATCCATTACTTCATCTGTGAAGCATAGGGGGTGTGCGGCGCCTCTGTATTGGGCTATATCACGACGCAACTCAAATGAGTCTTGTCTTCTGTGTTTGGCCCGGCCGGATTTGCTTTTACTGTATTCGGCATGACGATTATCGTCTCGCGTAGCGGCGCGCCCCCATGATCCGTAGATCGATCTTGCATGTTTTGCTTTGGCCTCCAATACGTCTCGCAGGTCTAGCGTATTTCCTCGTGCCTTGACATTTTTATTTGAGTGGCGTCGGGGTGCGGGCTTAGCTTTTGGCTGAAATACCTCTCTGTCGCGGCCACGAGGTGGCCGATCAACCGCGTCATACGCTGGGGATGTAGTCTTTAATGCTTCCTTCTCTAATCGGGGTAGCAACCTGCACTTTGGGTAACTCTTGGAGGGGCGTTCGAGTTCATATTACTTGGCCGCCAGGACTTCAGTCCATCTGTCAGCTAGCAAATCTTGATCAACTCGAAGTTGCTGCTACTTTTTCTTAAGGTTATTTGCCGTGGCTATAAGCCGACACTTGAAGCGCTCTTGCTCGACGTGATCCTCAGGCACGACAAATTCGTCACCGTCGAGGCTTGCCTCGTCTTCGGAAGGAGGTATGTAATTATCATCCTCGTCCTCTCCATCTGCCGCTCTCTCAGGAGGGCTGGCTTCTCCATCCTCCTGCTCTAAATCTTGCTGGAGGGGATTGTCGTCATCTTCGGCACTGTCCGGAGTGCTATTATCTCCTGTGCCGGTATTACCGCTTTTTCTTTGGCGAGACTTAGAGCAGCGCCGCTGACGTCGGCGCTTGGGTTGCTTCTTGGAGGGGTCATCCTCCGCATTCCCATCGCCATTGCCCTCTTTGGGTGTATCCACCATATATATATATATCATATGATGTGGTGGCTGTCCAGTGCCCTGTGGGCAGTGGTTCCTGTTCATCTCCTGCATCGTCGTCCATACCGTCGATGTCTTCGGAGTCAAAGTCGAGCATGTCGGTCAAATCGTCGACAGTGGCTACTAAGTGGGTGGTGGGTGGGCGGCAAATTTCTTCGTCATCCGCATCCCAATCCTGCCGGACATAGTCTGGCCAGGACTCTCCTGACAAGGAGAGAGACCTTAATGAGTTCAGTATGTCACCAAAGGGCGAGTGCTGAAAGATATCCGCGGAGGTGAACTCCATGATCGGTGCCTAGTCGGACTCGATAGGCACGGGCGCAGGCGGTTCGGAGCCCGTGGCCGGCAAAGAATCCGGCAGTTTGGAATCACGGCTCTCGTGAAGGGTAAGGTGGGTATTCGGCTCGATCGCCGCTGAGACTGCGGCTTACGGGGCGGGGTCTAGCCACCCGTCCATGGATGGCGCAATTGGCTCCAAATTAATGGTCGGAGCGGTTGCAGGTGCGATCTCCTGAACATTGTCCGACGACAGAGCTAAATCATGCTCATCGTGACGGTGCGGCGCACTCGGCAGGGGCTCGAATCCGTCGAAGATCAAGTCTCCGCGGATGTCGTCCGTGTAGTTTAAGCTTCCAAACCTGACCTTATGGCCAGGGGCGTAACTCTCGATCTGCTCCAGATGGCCAAGCGAGTTGGCCTGTAGTGCGAAGCCGTCGAATACAAAGATCTGTCCGGGGAGAAAAGTCTCACCCTGAACTGCATCGCTATCGATGATCGAAGGAGCCATCAAGCCTAACGATGATGACACAGAGGAACTCTCAATGAAAGCACCAATGTTGGTGTCAAAACCGGCGGATCTCGGGTAGGGGGTCCCGAACTGTGCGTCTAGGCAGATGGTAATAGGAGACAAGGGACACGATGTTTTAACCCAGGTTCGGGCCCTCTCGATGGAGGTAAAACCCTACTCTTGCTTGATTGATCTTGATGATATGAGTATTACAAGAGTTGATCTACCACGAGATCGAAGAGGCTAAACCCTAGAAGCTAGCCTATGGTATGATTGTTGTTCTTGGTCCTACGGACTAAACCCTCCGGTTTATATAGACACCGGAGGGGGCTAGGGTTACACAGAGTCGGTTACAAGGAAGGATATCTACATATCTGTACTCCCAAGCTTGCCTTTCACGCTAAGGAGAGTCCCATCCGGACACGGGACGAAGTATTCAATCTTGTATCTTCATAGTCCAACAGTCCGGCCAAAGGATATAGTCCGGCTGTCCGGATACCCCCTAATCCAGGACTCCCTCAACTATGTTGTGCAGCATCTACAAAGAGGAGTTACTGCCGCAAAATCCAAGAAACATTGACAAACTGGTTATGGCAGGATTTGCGAAATGGTTCAAGAACCATGTAAGATTTTGAAGTGCACTGTCAGTTTTTTTAATATATTGAGTACATAAGATGATCAGCTTGTCTATTTTCTAACCATAGGTTAAGAAGATGCGGGAGGATGGGCAGGCAGTTGATGATGCCCTTTACTCACTAGCAATGGGTCCTGATACTCGCGTAAGACATTATGAACCTTGCGTTGTTGGAGATGTGCGCTACAATACTCTTGCACGAGACGAAGGCAGGAAGACACAAAACAGTGCCATCATGAGCACGAATACGTATGACAAAGAGACAACTGAATGTATGCTAACATAACAGACATTGTTCAGTTGCAGTATATCTCCAGTTTCGAGGATTATCGGTGTGTGGTTCTATTGTGCTGTCGTTGGTATAACCTGTTTTCCAGGATTGCAAAACCCAGAGCTGATGATTATTTGAAATCCATCAATGTCAAGGCGGCGTACCAGACCAACGAGCCTTTTATTTTGGCAAATCAAGCAACACAGATATTTTTCTTGGAAGACACATTTGCACGTAGCGATGACTGGATAGTATTGCAAAGGTTTGAGCAGAGGAATTCATTTAATGAAGTTGCACAACAAGATGATGCTTACACTGCTCCTGATGTACAAGATAACACAGATGTTCCTAATATCTTTGAGAACCATCACGTCAATGACGCTGGTGAAAAGATTGCCTGTCGTGCTGTGGACATACAAGAGTTGATCAAGAAGAAGCCAACGTTCGAGGACGTTGAGGACGAAGAAGAAGGTGACACCGTGGGGAATTACGATTCAGACTGATACACATGGCGAAGATGTTGACGCTGCTGCTACGGATGATGATTACATTGCTTCTATTGTATTTGCCTCCCAGAAGATGTTTTTTATCTACTATGTGAAATTGTGTTTGCGATGACAACTGAAACCTGATGAACATGTTGTTTAGTATTTTGTTGTGAGAACATCACTTGTTATGTAAGCTAATTTGTGTTTGGTGATTGTATGACAACTAAAACATGATGACATTGTTGTTTAGTTGTACTCATATTTGGCTGTGAAACTTGAATTTGATGACATAGTTTGTTGTTGGACTGCGATTTGCTCAATGTCTTCGAATGAGAACAAAGCTGACCCGACAGGGCCTCTGCTATTTATTTATTTATATGAGCAAAAGGGGATACCCCCTGATTTCCGTTAATAGAAATCATTAGATGTTCACAACACTACGCCCAGCCTGCTACACAGGTTTCATTCATTACTAGTTTCAGCAAAGTGCTCATGTCATAGCCACTGAATACATCACGAGTGCTACATACACTCCAAATAAAGAGACAATCATCATACAGAGCACATCGATTTTGCCCATTATCTTCACAAGCTCTTTCATCTCCTCATTGTTGTCAAGGCCGTTCAGTAGCTGTTGCTTGGCCATGATCAGAGGAACTGCATCTTTAACCTTCTGCTCTGCATCTTCCTCTTCTGCCGTTCCTTCAGTTACTTGTCCAACACCCCAACCTGCTGGCATTGGGATTCCTCGGCTAACCAAATAATCAGCGTAGTTGCATTCCCCCACATCAGCAACTTCCCAGAAATACAAATCACACGAATCTTCCCTTTTCTGCACGAATCAAATTGGAAGATCATCAACCAAACTATTAAAAAAATCAGCAACTGAAAGCATCAGAACAACACTTAAACATATTATTACCCCATGATTCAGACATTTGTAGAAGACTTGGCTAGGGTTGCAGATTGTGGTTGAGACGCGACGGATGACTCTGCGTGATTTGCAGCAGTGGCACCACACAAACGGCAGCGGGTTGTGATGAGCAATCGGCTGCGGTGCGCGTGCCGGCGGGGGTGTGATGAGACCCACAGGTGATGGTACGGGTGGCGACTTGGCACATATCTGGTTGTTGCCTGCTGAAGTGCAGGTGGACGAGCAGCCAGCGGACATGGTTGCTGCGGCCAGTGCTTCTGATGCTAGGCAGAGTAAGTAGAGAAGAGGAGAAGCCAACGTTGGATATGTCAGTTTCATTACTTGCAGAGTAGCATAGCACCATATATAGTCATAGTCTAGGTTTGGATTCGAACCAGCTACAGGAGCACGTCTTTCTTTTTTCTAAAACTCGGCAACGTCTCTTTACTGGTACACTAGCTTGTTCTGTACGCCTTCCCAAGTCTTTGATTTTCTTTCCCTTTTTTTGCGAGGAAGGAAGGAGGACAAAATTGAGAGTTCCTGGGACTTGAACCCAAGACCTCTCGGTTGAAAACCAAGGGTGCTAGTCACTTATGTGGCGAACGTTCCCTGTGAGGAGGACGGCAGACGAACGCATTTTCCTCGCAGTTTTCTTCCTATATATAAAAAAGTATGCTACTTGGTGTCCGCTTAGTCAACAAACGATTGTGCCAACCTTGACCGTTGGATTGACATTCAACGTCTGTCACGTTTCTTCAGTCTCTTCTTCCTCGAGCCGCCAAAGCCAAACCAGCGCCGGCGGGACCGCCTGCTCCCGCCTCCCACGGCTGGCTGTGATCTTCCCCGGCTCCTGTTCGTTCCCGTCCGAGGCCTCACCATCGTCCTCCGCCTTGGTTTGCTCGCCGCGGCGCCGCCCTCCGGTATTGTCAACATGGTCAACAACCGAGAGGAATAAGGAGATGACTGTACATGGTGAGGATGACAGTAGGGACTGAGCAGCGCGCGCAGTAATTTTGTTTTTTCAGGACGGAGAAGGGTATCAACTGGGTTGTGCGGGACCCGTGGCCCATCTAGCCCAGGCTTTTATTTCATATGTTTAGCACATGACTAACCCAGTTTGTTTTTTTCCTTTCAGAAAATGGCTAGCTAGCTATTTTGTTTTTTGCACAATAACGAACGTAGGCCTACTTGCTTTTCTACGCCCTGTTGGGCCGGAAATCTTTCAAGACGAGGAGGGATGCATTTCCCCCAGAAAATGGGCTATGAGTAATAAGAAATGTGCTATAAGTAATAATAAATGGGTTGTAAAATGAAAAAATACTGCAAACAGGCAATTAGTTCCAAAATACTGTTTTCTTTCGAATTTTAATATTTTAAATTTCATTGTTTTTGTGCGGGTAAAATTTCATTGAATTTAAATTAAGGTATACTACAGGAAACAGCTAGTTTGCCATCAGTGAGCATCTTTGTCGTCAGCTTTTCGTCGTCGCAGATGGCAAAACGCACTTTGCCGTCATCTACTGACGGCAAAGAATGAATAACGGCAAAAACATACTTTGCCGCCTGCTTTATTTATTATAGACGGCAAAGAGTATATTTTGCCGTCTGTGATAAAAAATGTAGACGGCAAAGTATTTGCCGTCTGTGTTTTTCACCACATACGGCAAAGTATGCTCTTTGCCGTCTCTAATTAAAAATGCAGACGTCAAAGAAGAAAACACACCTCGCGGATCCATCACTTGGATCAATGAGGTGGCACGATCTCGCGCACACATCCACAACCGCACGTTCTGGACCCCCACGTTCCCTCCCAGGCGCTAGACCCCCCACATGCCCCACACCCCGACCCACTCTGTCTCTCTCCCTTATCCCACCCAGCTCGAGACCGCACTCCCATCGATCTCTCTCGTATCGCTCTCGATGCAGATCTCGCAGCCACCACCTCACCCGCCGGCGCCGGCCCTTCCCGCTTCGCTCCATCCTCGGCCAGCCCCACTGTCGCCTGTCACCCTTCGCCCCTGGCGCCGCCGACCCCTTGCCCCACCACCACCTCACCCGCCGACGGCGGCCCCTTTCGCCTTCGCCCCCGCCGACGGCGGCCCCTTCCGCCTTCGCCCCCGCCGGCCTCCGCCCCATGCACGGCCAGCCCCGCCACCCATCACCCTGTCCCCAGCCACCACCTCGCCCAGTGGCCCCGGCCATCGCCTCTCCCGTCAGCCTCGTCTACCGCCTCTCCCGCCGGCCCCGACCACAGCCTCGCCCGCCGGCGCCGGCCCTGCCCCATCCGTCGATGCCGCACCACCTCCCGCCTCGAGGAGCGGCGGCAGGGATGGCCCTCACCGCATCGAAGGGTGGGGTCCGATGGTCCGCGACCAGATCCAGTGCCTAGATGAGAGTGGCGAGCACCAGTGAGGCGGCGTAGGACTTGAGCTCCTCTGGGGAGGCGGCGCAAGACTTGAGCTCCTCCAGCGTCCATGGTGGCATCAGTTTGCTCCTGTCTATGGAGAAAGGAAGAAGGGAGAGAGGCATGGCTGCTAGTTGTGGAATTTTGTGTAAATAGATTAACTTTGTGTAAATAGAGAAATTTTGCTCCTGTCCATGGCAATTGATGATGGATTTCATGTAAATAGAGTAATTTTGTATTGTGTAATTGTTCGTTCTCCGTCAATTCTTAGAACAACTGTTGATGGATAGTGTTCGACGTCGTTCGTTAATTCCTGGTTACCTCTGCAATTGGACACTTAGTTCTTTTTTAATTTAAAAAATATTTGCCGTTAGTGAATTTTGAGGATGACGGCAAAGACAGATTCTGGCTCACGGCAAAGATATTTTTCTTTGCTGTCTGTGCTTGTAGGGGCTAACGGCAAAGGGAGATTGGCTGACGGCAACTTTTTTGCCGTCTGCTCGATAAAAAGCCGACGGTAAAGTATTCTTTGCCAATTTCGTCTGGTTGCCAGCAAAATCTTTGCCGTTTGTAATGGAGCCTTTACCGTCTGTACAAGCTTGACGGCAAACTAGCTGTTTTCTGTAGTGTATATTTGGATTTAAAATTAATTTGAATCTGGCTAGAAATTTCGGGTTGTATGCTGTTTGGGACAGATTTGGAGGCTGACTTGTGGGTCTACTAGGTTGACGTGTACTTTGGCTTTGTCAACTTAGTCCACAAACGATTCTAGTAGCAGTGACCGTTGGACGTTAATCCAACGGCCGTGCTGCTTCTTCAATATCTGATCTTCTTGCTCCAGCCGCCCAAACCAGCTCCGGTGGGACTGCCTGCTCCCGCCTCCCGTGGCCGGCTGGGCTGCCGCACAGGCCGCACCGCCCCACCCTACTTCATTGCTGGCCAAGCCATTCCTCTACTCACCCACACCTCCTGTTATTTTTCCGGCGACGGCAGCCGGACCAGTAAACCCTCGTACTCCCCACCGCGTGGGCAACCATTGCCAAGTCTTCCCCGGCTTCGTGTCGTTCCCTTCCTAGGCCTCGCCGTCGTCCACCGCCATGGTGCTCTCGGCGCGGCCTGGTCAACGTGGTCAACGAACGATATCCATCGGCCGTGGACTGTACACGCAAAATAATGATTCCTCCACCTGACAGCTGGGACCCACTGGAAGGGCCTCTGTATTTCGCGAAAAAAGCATTCCCCCCGCTGACATGTCGGACCCACCAGCTATATCTTCGCACGCAAGGAAGTGTCTCCTTATTACGCACAAAAAAATGAATACCCCCTGCTAGCTGGAACCCGCCATAGAGGGAGGATGACTTGTGGGCCAACTAATTAAGTTGACGGGGACGGAGGGCTTTGTCAACTTAGTCAATATGAATGATTCTAGCTCTAGTGACCGTACGATGTCCATCCAACGGCCGTAGTGCTTCTTCAACCTCTGGTCTTCTTGCTCCAGCCGCCCAAAGCAGCGCCGGTCGTGCCGCATGCTCCTGCCTCCCGTGGCCGGATGTGCTGCCGCGGAGGCCTCACCGCCCCTACTATTCCCACCGCTGGCCAGGCCCTGCGGCGACGGCAGCCTCACACCGCAGCCGAACCAGTGAACCCTCGTACTCCTCTCCGCGCGGGCTTCCACTTCCGCGTCTTCCCCGGCTCTGCGTCGTCCCCTTCCTAGGCCTCGCCGTCGTCCACCGCCATGGTGCTCTCGGCGCGGCCTGGTCAACGTGGTCAAGGAACGACTTCCATCGGACATGGACTGTACGTGGAGAGGCTGACAGCTGGGTCCACGGCCGCAGGAAGGAAGTGCCTCCTTATTATGCGGAAAATAATGATTCCTCCACCTGACAGCTGGGACGCACCGGACGGGCCACCGTATTTCGCAGAAAAAACGTTTTCCCCTGACTGCTGGGACCCACCAGCTTCATCTTCGCACGCAAGGAAGTGCGTCCGGGCAAAAAAAATGATTCGCCCCCCTGACTGCTGGGACCCACCAGCTACACCTTCACAAGCAAGGAAGTGCGTCCGGGCAAAAAAAAACGATTCGCTCCCCTGACTGCTGGGACCCACCGGCTGCATCTTTGCACGCAGGGAAGTGCGTCCGGGCAAAAAAAAGGATTCGCCCCCCTGACTGATGGGACCCACCAGCTACATCTTCACAGGCAAGGAAGTGCATGACAGTCGGGACCCACCTGGTCGAAGCGTACGTAGCGTTGTCATTCTGGTCGCGAACGTGTACGTACATACTGGTCGACGAGAGGCGCGCACGTGTCGTAGTAGAGGCGCGCACGTAGCATGTACACGTACGTACAGCAGCCAGGGTGCAAGAAAGAAAATACGGCCACGTATGTGTACATACGAGCGAGGTCTTGAACGCCTACTCGCGCATATGTACGGCCAGGGCTCGTGTACATGGCTGGTTCGGAACGGAGAAACAGCGTCGTCGTCATGTTCATGGGGAGGCAACGGAATGCGTCGTGTTCATGGGGAGGCAACGGAATGCGTCGTGTTCATCGGGAGGCAACGGAATGCGTCGTGTTCATCGGGAGGCAACAGAACGCGTGGGAGCCAACCGGCTGGGTCGGAACAGAATTCATGGTCGTGTTCATCAGGAGGGCTTGGACGGAACAGGCGATGGAAACGAGGCCTGGCGTACCGCACAATAGAGGAAACAGACCTCCTACGTTCGGAACGGGGTCCTGTTGATCGGGAGGGGTGTGGCGTACCGCAAAATGGAGGAAACGGACCTCCTACGGTCGAAACGGGGCTCCTGTTGATCAGGAGGGGTGTGGCATACCGCAAAACGGATGAAACGGACCTCCTACGGTCGAAACGGGGGTCCTGTTGATCGGGAGGGGTGTGGCGTACCATAAAACGGATGAAACGGACTTGTGTTGGAGCGCTACGGTCGAAACGGGGGTCCTGTTCATCGGGAGGGGTGTGGCGTACCGCAAAACGGGACTCCACGGGATGTTGTTCATCTCCACCGTCGACCTCCTCCAGCCTCCATGGGCTACGGTCGACCTCCTCCAGCCTCCACCATCTACTTTTCATCCAGCCCTCCACACCACTGGGTCCTGTTCAACCACCCCTCCACGGGCACCCCTCCACCGTCTACTGTTCATCCAGCCCTCCACACCACGGGGTCCTGTTCAACCACCCCTCCACGGGCACCCCTCCACCTCCTACTGTTCATCCAGCCCTCCACACCACGGGCTCCTGTTCAAGCACCCCTCCATGGGCACCCCTCCACCGTCTACTATTCATCCAGCCCTCCACCACACCACGGGCTCCTGTTCAAGCACCCCTCCATGGGCACCCCTCCACCGTCTACTGTTCATCCAGCCCTCCACCACACCACGGGGTCCTGTTCATCTAGTGGCAATGCCACCGCTCACTGTTCATCCAACCCCCCCCCCCCCCCCCCCCCCCCCCCCGCAACGCTCACTGTTCATCCCAGAGGCAGCATCGATCGGCTTCAGTTAGCAGCAATAGCGAAGGAATCGCTCGATCAGGTTCAGTTAACAGCCATCGATCGATCGCTCGGGTTCAGTAACGCGTAGCCTGCAGTGCAATTGCTCGGGTTCAGTTAGAGCCCAACGCCTCGCTTGGGTTCAGTTAGAGCCAACGCCTCGCACACATGCGCGTACGTGTACGAGAGAAACGCGCATCGCTCGGCCCCCGACCTCCCACCGTAACCGGGAACTCCCCGAAAGTTTCCTCCCCCTCGCTTCTACCATAGTTTTTTCCATCATAGACGGCCCAAAGAATGTCATGCAGCTGCGTCTCCGGCCTGCCCAGGACGAAAAGCCCATTTTCTGTCATGATTTTTTGTCATAGAAGTAGGAGCCCACCACATCTATGATGATACCGGGTTTTGTCACAATTATCGTCATAGAAGTGTCGTATGTATGACCGAAATTTTTTTCGTTCGGCCCAAAATGTCACGGATGTGTCTTTTTTTGTAGTGTTAGGCGAAGCCCTGCATCGGTAGAACATCATCATCGTCACCACGCCGTCGTGCTGACGAAACTCTCCCTCAACACTCGGCTGGATCGGAGTTCGAGGGACGTCATCGGGCTGAATGTGTGCTGAACTCGGAGGTGCCGTGCGTTTGGTACTTGATCAGTCGGATCGTGAAGACGTACGACTACATCAACCATGTTGTGCTTACGCTTCCGCTTTCGGTCTACGAGGGTACATGGACAACACTCTCCCCTCTCGTTGCTATGCATCACCATGATCTTGCGTGTGCATAGGTTTTTTTTTGAAATTACTACGTTCCCCATCAGCCTGTCCGGTGGGTCCCTACTGTCAGGTGGAGGAATAATTATTTTCCGCATAAGAAGGAGGCACTTCCTTGCGGCTGCCGTGGACTCAGCTGTCAGCCTCTCCACGTACAGTACACTTCCGATGGAAGTCGTTCATTGACCACGTTGACCACGCCGCGCCGAGAGCACCAGGGCGGTGGACGATGGCGAGCGGCGAGGCCTAGGAAGGGGACGATGCGGAGCCGGGGAAGGCGCGGTAGTGGAAGCCCGCGCGGAGAGGAGTACAAGGGTTCACTGGTTCAGCTGCGGTGTGAGGCTGCCCTCACTGTAGAATAACAGGGGTGTGGGTGAGTGGAGGGATGGCCTGGCCAGCGGTGGGAGTAGTAGGGGGCGGTGAGGCCTCCATGGCAGCACAGCTGGCCACGAGAGGCAGGAGCAGGCGACACGACCGACGCTGCTTTGGGCGGCTGGAGCAAGAAGACCAGAGGTTGAGGAAGCACTACGGCCGTTTGATGGACATCATATGGTCACTGCAGCTAGAATCGTTCATATTGACTAAGTTGACAAAGCCCTTGGTACGCGTCAACTTAATAGGCCCACAGGTCAGCTTCCGAAATGGTGTGCCCTAGATGTCAGGCGGAGGAATCATTTTTTGGGCGGGTGAAGTTAGAATATCCGAGATTGAAGAAGAAGCACGACATCCGTCTGATGGACATCCAACAGCCACTTCTGCTAGAACCGTGTGTTGACTATAATAAGTTGACGAAGCCTTGCATACGCGTCAACTTCTTTTTTAGGGGACGCGTCAACTTAGTAGGCCCACAAGTGTGTGGCAGAGAACTTATAGCCCATTTGCGATTTGTAAGAATGTACGGCCGATTTTTTAATTCTAATGGAATTTACTACAACCCATTTACAGTTTGTTAAAAGTACATCCCATTTTGTAGCTAGGACAATGATTAATAATTTCAACCAACCGTTCAAGACATAATTCAATAAAATTTCCCACATTTTGATGGGATCCGAAATATTTTTATCCCGAAATTTCTAGTCAGATTAAATATAAATTTGTATTACGTAAAAATCTAACGAAACATTGCGCACGCAACAATTAAAAATTAAGATTTTCAAAACTCATAAATAATATTTTATAAACTAATTTCGTGCTTGGTGCATTTTTTATAGTTACTGCCCAGTTTTTATAATTACATCCCATTTATTATTTTTAAAGCCCATTTCCCTGTTAAGCCTAATGCATCCCTCCTAGCAAAGATTTGCAGCCCAGCGGGGCGGAGAATAACAAGTTGACCTTGCCTGGGTATTGTTGACACACGAATACGTCACGTGTATCCTCGACGCCGGGGGTAATGCACCGCAGCTCACGTCGAAGGAGGCCCGACCGACAGCGCGATACGCAAGACAATCGACGGGCGCTTTTGCAGACCCAAAAACCCCACACCCCCGGGAGGGACCCCGTCAGGGAGTGCGGCGGCTATGGGCTGCCCTAGGTCGATTCGCTCGCCCCTAGAGCCTCGGGATTCGCAGCTCTCAAACACGAAGAACAGCGAAGAACGAGAGAGAAAAACGGTGGAGAGATAAAACGTAGATGAAAAAGTAGTATATTGATTTGTTCGATTGTGTGTTGTTCAATCGGCCGTCTCTCCCAACATATATAAGAGGCGGCTGGACTTCCCGTACAAGTAAAGGATTCATCTAGGCTTTCCTTACAAGAAAAATTACATCAATTCACGTCCTAGAGTCCTAATTCTATTCCAACTCGGATTCAGTCTGAATCTGGCCCAAACTCTGTCTTTCTTCTTGCACGGGCCGCCGGGCTTGCATATGATCTCCGATTAAGACGGCCCAAATAGAAAACTTGTGCGCCTCGACGATACGAACAACTCTCATGTCGATCACTTTTTCAAATAAGGCCATCTTGAATACTTTTCGAGGTCATCTTTATCTTCCAGTCGGACTAGGTCTTTGCAGTCGACTGGATTATCTGAGTCTTGTAGTGAATTTGTAGACTATATACTATCTCTGATGATGATGACTCCGAAATCAAAGTTTACCGTCTTGATGATACGCACAACTTCTATATTGAACACTTCTTCATCCGAGGTCATCTTGATAAACTTTTAGGCATATGTTCAGTTTCACTCGGATTCGAGCTCATCCACTCGGATTAGAGTCATTCACTTGGATCGTCCGACTGGATTTTTTCACTTGGATATTTAGAATCTTTCACTCGGAATACAATTTTCACTCAGATGACCATATTTTCACTCGGAAGGCAATATTTCCACTCGGATGACTATATTTCCACTCGGAAGACATTATCTTATTCGATCGGCAAGTTTTTGTCCCGATGGTAATCTTTTCACTCGGAATATTTTCACCTGGAGGACAATTTCACTCGGATGACCATATTTCCACTTGGATAATAATAAGTTCATCCGGTCAGCAAACTTTCACTCGACCGGTAATTTTCACTCGACCGTAAACTTTCACTCGGATGGTAAACTTTTCACTCGGATTTTCTGACTGAAAACATAGTCTGATCTTGATTTGTCTCTCCAGGTCTCATACGACCTCGGATTGAGACGAATTATATATGAAAATCGATCGGCTCGACGAGATGAAACTTTTCCGTGTTGAAGGTTTTTCAATTCAAGGCCGTACTGAAGGCCGAATTCCTCACGCATTGCATCAGACACTCATCAACATGTGTCTGGTGTCAAGCGTAATATTTTGGTCTCTGGCCTGTCCAGACCGTATTGACTATAACTTTTGCATATGAACTCGGATTGAGATGATTTATATATGAAAATCGATCGTCTCGACGAGACGAAGACAATTCCTTTAGAGCACTCCTTCATCTGAAGTCATATTGAGGGCGTAATCGGCCGAAAAGCACTCAGAACATTAAATTTTGTCACTCGGAGTACAGCTTCGGCCACTGAGATGAGGTCGAATGGCGATAGCCTAAACATCAAAGTTGTTCCACTCGACGATATGAAACTTTCTCATGCTGAAAACCCTTTCACTCTGTATCTTGCCAAAATCAGGTGTCAACACATGCCCCCCTGTTTTTCGGCAAGCGCAACAACTCGAAGGACGATGGAGAGGGCCTCGTGGGCCCTACGAATGGTCTGATACAGCGCCCGCTGCTCATTCAGGAAGCCAGGATCATCGGACACCTATGAGCACCTTCGAGAGACTGAGACGGCATGAAACGGTAAAGCCGCACTTAGGAGCTCTGGTTTATTTCACACATGTATTAAGATACAGGTGTAATTTACTCGTCATTGGAAACAACGCGTAAAATACAGGCATAATGAAACCGAGGGACCGAGGTCTGTAAGTAAAACCGGAGGGTTACGCATGTAATTTGAGAGACCGGTGTATATTTTACTAGTCGAAATCAACCAACCAAGCGCTTCGCCCGAGACCATCTGCTTTTATTTACAAGCGTTAGTTTTACAAGCGGTTTTGGTTGGAAAACGACGATCGAACCACGGACTAAGATGATGAGTTGGTCAGAAGATCATATGGTTTCACGTCTAACCTACCCGACTTGTCGTATAGGCTATGAATGAAACATAAGACGATGAATTTCTTAAGCACGAAAACAACAGAAGAGGATGATCTTCCTAACAAGCAAATCACTGGCATTAGATCGACATGCAAAACAATACGAAGCATTACTCTCAGGAGGCACGGTGAACAGCTCGTGATGCCGCATGCCACAACATTCCAAGCTCATCTTTGCAATCAAACACAAGGCCTGGCATTACATAACTCTTAAAATATCTTACATAAGTCAACATTCATGTGACTATGCATCTCAGCAGAGTAAATATTTACTTCTGAACTGAAGACAGGAATAGGAAAAAACGATCGACGTTGCTCACAGCAAAGGGCGTCCCACACAAAAATATCAAATGCATGTCTTCTGGCTAACATCAATGAGCAAAAGTTGATAAGGTTTTCCGATTCCAATATATTAAACTAATGTCAACTTTGACAAGATTTTCCCATTCAAAATATGTAATGCATATGATTGTGGAACGGGCAGGGTTTGTCATCAGTTTGTCCGGTGGCTCAAGGTGACGATGAATGATTAGAGAACCATTCGATGTATTGTGCATGATGAAGTATTATTATGGAGGACACAAACCATCTGAACATTTTGTGCAGTTCCACTAAAACAAGCTGAGCATCCCTGTGGATTTCATATTTATATGCTGCCAGAAAATAAAGGCACATCAGCACACACATGAATATTGGCCCCAGTGTCAACCCACCAATCGGTGGACTAACAAACTGAAAGTACGGTAAACAGATTACCATACCCAAATGCCCCATCATTGTTGCTTAGAGTGACATTGACAGACTTGGAGTCCTGTCCTGGCTTCTTGGTACTTGTTTGGGCACTTGTTTGCCCAGTGTTCCTCCGAACCACAAGTAAAGCAGCCATCTCTCTTTTTTTCTTTCTTCTTACCCTTCTTAATGGCCAACACTGGCAGCACCATTCAAACATATACTCCGGTGGCTCAAGGTGACGACGAATGATTAGAGAACCATTCGATGTATTGTGCGTGATGAAGTATTATGGAGGACACAAACCATCTGGACATTTTGTGCAGTTCCACTAAAATCAAGCTGAGCATCCCTGTGGATATCATATTTATATGCTGCAAGAAAACAAAGACACAGCAGCACACACATGAATATTGGCCCCAGTGTCAACCCACCAATCGGTGGACTAACAAACTGAAAGTATGGTAAACAGATTACCATACCCAGATGCCCCATCATTGTTGCTTAAAATGATATTGGCAGATTTGGAGTCCTGTCCTGGCTTCCTGTACTTGTTTGGGCACTTCTTGCCCAGTGCACTCCACGTGTTGTAGAGTTTCCTATGTGCTCTCTGCAGACTAGTCATGTCACCATCGTCTACTAATACTCTGTAAAGCTTCTCGATCATTCCTTGTGTAATGTAGCACAAACAGTGACTGCTTGTTTCTGCAAAGTGGTAAGACCAACAGGACCCACTAATGCAGCAGTTTGCCTTGGACACATTGGCTCCTTTTGTGATGTTCAACTAAAATCAAAGTCGGAATAAAACCGAGCTTTAACTTTAATATCTTTGTAAGCAACAAAAGGTATAAGGGAAACAATTACTGAGAAATAACGGTTGATGACTTGTACTCCCAGAAGAAAAACATCTACTGATCTACCTTATCTTAATGGGAAACAAAGCAGGAGAGTAGCAATTCTCAATCAGTGTGATTCATTCATATTAACTGAGACATTATCTTAACAATGCCTTGTTTCAACATGTATAAAGAATGAAAAAGCAGAAAAGTATCATTCCTAAAGCAATGCGACTGATTCATTTTAACAGAGACATTATCTTAACAATACCTTGGTTAGACATGTAGAAAGAACTACAAAGTAGGATTGACGGGGTAAATGACCACGGGTAGCCTAGCCAGCTCCCCCTGTCGCTTCAGAAAAAATCACAAGCCGAATCCGGCCACCAAAGATCCAAGACACGGGGCCGCCTTCTCCCTGCCGGCTACCTCTCAGGCCGACTATCGGAAGGCGGCCCGGCCTCGACCGCCACGAAGAGAGCCGCGGGAGGGCCGGCTCCAGGAAGCCGTCCACGAGAAGGCCGACTCCACGAAGCCGGCTCCCACGACGCGGTCAAGATCGTGCCCTCAAAGACCGCACCCACATAACGGCGATGGGACGGGGCGTGGCTACAGTGAAGCCTACCACCCCCAAAACCCGGAGCACGCCTAGCGCAGCGCGCCGTACGGAGTAGCCTTGACACGTTCGGCGCGGCACTGTTGTCATGATGACTATGGCGCTGCCCACGACAGGCTGTCAGCGCGGCCCACGGGCGGTGGGCCCCTTCGGGCAGAGAGACGCCCGAAGGCGGCCCGGCCTCCCCAGGTCGGCCGAGGACGTGGCCGGCTACCCCAAGCCGGCTTGCCCCCTCTCTCGAAGGAGGTGCCCCATTAAGGAGACAAGACGACGCGAGGCTACAGTGATAGCCCGCCGGGCGGCGGCACTGTAGCCACGCTTACCTCGATAAAGCCCTCATCATCAGGATTGAGGAAACAGTAACCCGCCACCGACAGGGCCCTAGGCAGTCGGGCCTGCCTGTCGACCAAGAAGCCTGCGGCCGGCGGGGCCCCCCAGCCGGCGGGTCCCAGCAGCCGGCGCGAAGCCGGCCAGCGTAGACACTGACGGATTGGGCCCGCGCCCAAGCCGGATTACCATTGTACCCCCGGGGGGTAGGCCTATATAAACCCCCCAGGGCACCCATGCAAAGGGTTGATCTCATCTAAGTTAGACACCACGTAGAGGGGAGAATAGAGCTAGCCTTGCCCTTCTTCTTCCTCTCGCCAAACAGCTCGAGGAGAAACTTGTAGCTACTTGTTCGTTGAGTGATCATGCGGAGACCCCGCAGAGCAACATTAGGGGTGTTATCTCCACGGAGAGCCCTGAAGCTGGGTAAGATTCGCCGGCGTGCATGTCTTCGCCTTATCCCGCTTCCAGGCACCGGCGACGTCTTACTGGCTCCCACACAGATAAGCCACCCGTTGGAATATGTCGCACCAACCACCCGACATTTGGCGCCCACCGTGGGGCCAGGTGCACCATCGTCCGGAGACCTATTCTGGACAGGAACCCTCTTCCTCCCCAGCAGGCGTAGCCAGCCCGGCACGCCCGATGGCGCTTGCCACGACGCGCTACAAGGCGTCACCACTGCCTGCGCGGCAGGCAAGCTCGCCGATCCCCTTGGCGAGGCCCTCATCTCCGACGAGCCCGCCTCCGAAGCGGGCACCGACCACCTCGTCGGCCTCCTCGGCCAGCTCCGCGTCTCCAGCGAGCCCGCTGTGGACCAGGAGTCCGTTGGCTCCACCGATCCGATGCCTGTCGATCCGGACACGGCCTCGCTCGACGCCTTCCCCACCAACGTCGTGATCTACGACAACCCGCTTCCCCGAGCCGATGGCTGTGACGGTGCCACCGCCGAGGTGATGGTCATCAGCCACGACGGCGCCTCTGGCGAGAACGCCCACGGCGCTCCACAAGCGACGGACCACGACTTGTCCGCCCCTCTCCCGGCTGACGCCGACGCCGAGGCACTGGAGGCTCGCGGCCTCGCCCTCCACGCGGAGGGCCAGAAGTTAGCTTCCATGAGACGCCTCACCGAGGCCCACCAGCGCGAAGTCGACCGCGCCGCCTTCGGCACGCCACCTCCTGGCGGACCCAGCCGAGCCGGCGTCGTCAGACAGCGCGGCGCTGCCATCGCCGACATGCTTGGAGTCGACCGCCCAGTCTACGCCACCCCACTTGAGAACCTGCGCGCCGCCCAGGCGGCCGCAGACGAGCTGGACAGACTGGGGGCCGAAGAGCTCCCCCACATGGTCAGACGCGTCCAGCAACAGATCGATGCAGCCGCGCAGCGGCACGATGCCGACACCCGCGCGAAAAGCCCTCCCCCGTGCCGAGAGCACGGCGCGACGTCCCGGACGCCGACTGCGGGTAAAACCCACGCGCGATATGAGAAAGAGCCGGCTGCCAGCCGAAGCCGAACCCGGATCTCCATCGAGCGAGACGAAGAAGGCCGCCCTCGAGCCATGGAGCAGCGGGGCAACCCGCCTCCGCCTCCGCCTCGTGGGGAAAGATATCGCACCCTGCCGCCTGTCACGCATCCGACTCTCAGCGGCCGACTAGGTCACCGCGAAGGAGTCGGCGAGAACGACGCCCGCCATCGGATCGACCGCCTAGCGCGATCCCTGGAGCTAGAAGAAGAAGATGATGTCGGCCCGCCTTGTTTCGGCCCCCGCATCCGCGACGAGCCCTTCCCCAAAGGGTTCTTGCTCCCAAGAGACACGCCCAAGTACAACGGCTCCGTGAAGCCGGAAGATTGGTTGATCGACTACTCCACCGCGGTGCGCATCGTGAACGGCAACAGGCGTGATGCCGTGAAGTACGTGCCCCTCATGCTACAAGGCACGGCGCGGACCTGGCTCAACAGGCTCAAGCCCTCAGCGTCAACAGCTGGCTAGACTTCACGGAAGCTTTCGTCCGCAACTTCACCAGCACCTACAAGCGGGCTCCCAAGCCCAGACAGCTCTCCTTGTGCGTGCAAGGCCCCGCCGAGTCCACTCGCGACTACCTCACGCGTTGGGCCGAGCTCCGCAACTCTTGCGAAGGAGTGCACGAGGTGCAAGCCATAGAGTACTTCACTGCCGGGTGCCGAGAGGGCACCCTCCTCAAGCACAAGCTCCTCTGCGACGAGCCGACTACCCTCGACGAGCTCCTAGTCATAGCGGACAAGTACGCCACCGCCGACTCCTCAATGAAGACTGAGCTCCGGGTAGACGCGTCCGGGAAGGTACTGAACCCGGCGCCCAAGACGCCGGCTGGGGATTCCGGCCGACGACCGTACCAAAACGACCACAAGCGCAAGGGCCCGATGCCGCCTTCCACCAGTCGGCAGGTGGCCACGGTCGAGGGCGAGCAGCCCGAAGGGCGGCCCACACCCAAGAAGCAGAAAGGCGGCAGGCCGGCTTGGCAGCCGGCCTTCTCCTACGAGCAAACCCTCGACGCCCCATGCAAGTTCCACAGCGGCGCGAAGCCGTCCAACCACACAACCCGGAAGTGCCACTGGCTCACCCGAATCTCCAAAGGCGAAGGGCTCGCGCCGCCTCCACCTGCTGGTCCGCCGCCTCCGGCTCCGCAGCAGCCGGCCGCTCGGCCAGCAGTTGGAGCGGTGCATGATGAGTTCCTCGACGAGCACGCCGCCTATGTCGTCTTTACAAGCCAGCCTGAAGATCGGCGCAGCAGACGCCGAGAGCACCAGGAAGTCAATGCGGTCGCTGCCAATCCCTCCGAGCACATGCACTGGTCAGAAAAGCCTATCAACTGGAGCCGGGCCGACCACCCAGTGGTGATGCCGTCTCCCGGCTCTTATGCGTTGGTTTTGGATGCCACCCTTGCAACGGACAGGCGCGCCGCCCATTTGTCCGCGTGCTGATAGACGGCGGGAGCAACATCAACATCCTGTACCATGACACCCTGGAGAATCTCAACGTCAAGACAAAGCAGCTCATGCCTACCAGGACTGTGTTCCACGGCATCATACCCGGCCTGTCCTGCGCCCCCATTGGCAAGATCAAGATTGATGTCCTCTTTGGGGACAAGGATCATTTCCGCAGAGAGGCTATCTGGTTTGAGGTGGTGGACCTTGAGAGCCCTTACCATGCACTACTTGGCCGACCCGCCTTGGCCAAGTTCATGGCTGTTCCCCACTATGCTTACCTCAAGATGAAGATGCCGAGCACCAAGGGCATCATCACCATAGCCGGCGACTACAAGAAATCCTCCGAGTGCGCAGCAGCCAGCAGCCGGCTGGCCGAATCCCTCGTGATCGCCGAAGAGAAGAAGATGTTGGACCGGGTTGTGGCCATGGCCGACAAGCAGCCGGCCCTGCCCCCCGCTCCCAAGGAGTATGATGCCCAAGGTTCCTTCCAGCCGGCCAAGGAAACAAAGAAGATACCTCTTGACCCCGAGCACCCAGAGAGGTTTGCCGTCATTGGGGCAAACCTGAACAGCAAATAGGAAGGCGAGCTCGCCGATTTCCTCCATGAGAATTGGGACATCTTTGCATGGTCCCCCAAGGACATGCCGGGTGTTCCGAAGGATTTCGCCGAGCACAAACTACACGTTCGAGCAGGTGCAAAGCCCGTCAAACAACCCCTCCACCGACTTTCAGAGGAAAAGAGAAGGATTGTGGGAGAAGAGATAGCCCGGCTTCTAGCTGCCGGCTTCATCATGGAGGTCTTCTTTCCGGAGTGGCTTGCCAACCCGGTCCTCGTGCTGAAGAAGAACAACAAGTGGCGCATGTGTATAGACTACACAAGCCTCAACAAAGCCTGCCCCAAAGATCCTTTTGCCCTGCCAAGGATAGATCAAGTGATAGACTCCACAACCGGATGCGAGCTGTTGAGTTTCTTGGATGCTTATTCCGGATACCACCAGATAAAGTTGGACCCGGCCGACCGCCTGAAGACCGCCTTCATCACGCCCTTCGGAGCCTTCTGCTACCTGACTATGACGTTCGGCTTGAGAAATACCGGCGCCACCTTTCAGCGTTGCATGCAGAAGTGTCTCCTCAAGCAACTCGGCAGAAACGCCCATGTCTACATGGACGACATTGTGGTGAAGACGGAGAAGCGCAACACCTTGCTGGAAGACCTCAAGGAAACATTCGACAATCTGCGCCGATTCTGGATCAAGCTCAACCCCGAAAAGTGCGTGTTCGGAGTGCCAGCCGGCCAGCTTCTAGGCTTCCTGGTCTCCGAACGCGGCATCGAATGCAACCCAGTGAAGATCAAGGCCATTGAGAGAATGTAAATTCCCACCAAGCTACGAGACGTCCAGAAGTTCACCGGATGCTTGGCTTCCCTGAACCGCTTCATCAGCCGGCTCGGGGAGAAAGCTCTCCCCCTCTACCGCGTCATGAAGAAGACCACTCACTTCGAGTGGAACGACCAAGCCGACCAAGCTTTTCATGAGCTGAAGAAGATGCTGACCACGCCGCCTGTCCTGGCGGCGCCGACTGAGAAAGAGCCCATGCTCCTTTACATTGCTGCGACTAGCCGGGTGGTCAGCACCGTCATCGTAGTCCAGCGCCGAGAAAAGGGCCGAGCCTAGCCAGTCCAGAGGCCGGTGTACTATTTGAGCGAGGTGCTGTCTACCTCGAAGCAGAACTACCCGCACTACCAGAAGATGTGTTACGGCGTGTACTTTGCCGCCAAGAAGCTGAAGCCCTACTTCCAAGAACACCCCATCACGGTCGTATGCACCGCCCCGCTTGCCGAGATCATAGGCAGCCGGGATGCATCCGGCCGGGTGGCGAAATGGGCCATCGAGCTGGCCCCTTACACGATCTTGTACCATCCCCGCACCGCCATCAAGTCCCAAGCATTGGCCGACTTCCTCGTCGACTGGGCCGAGACCCAGTACCTGCCGCCGGCTCCGGACTCCACTCACTAGCGCCTGCACTTCGATGGGTCCAAGATGCGCACCGGCTTGGGAGCCGGCGTTATCCTTACCTCTCCCAAAGGCGACAAGCTCAGATACACGCTGCAAATCCACTTCGCCGCCTCCAACAACGTGGCCGAGTACGAGGCGCTTGTACACGAGCTCCGGCTTGCCAAAGAGCTCGGCATACGCCGGATCCTGTGTTACGGCGACTCGGACTTGATAGTTCAGCAGTCATCCGGCGATTGGGACGCCAAGGACGCAAAACATGGCTTGCTACCGCTTCCTCGTCCAGCAAATCAGTGGGTACTTTGAGGGATGCGAGTTCCTCCATGTACCACGAGCCGACAACGAGCCAGCAGATGCCCTGGCTCGAATAGGATCCACTCGGCAGGCAATACCAACCGGCGTCTCTCTGCAACGCCTCCTCAAGCCGTCTATCAAGCTGTCTCTAGAGTCCGAGTCCATCTTCATGCCGCCTAGCCCTGATGCAGCCGGATCCGGCTCAAAGAACCAAGCAGGCGGCCCAGGGACTTCCATAGTCGGCTAGGGGACTTCAGTAGGCGGCTCGGGGACTTCCGTGGTTGCACCCGACCTGGGGACTTCTGAACCCGGCTCGGGGACTGCGGTAGTCGGCCCGGGGACTGCACCAACACAACAAGCAGCGGCCGACTCCAGCATTTCAACACCCAGCCCGCCCACCCTGGTCGCAGTAGCCGTGTTGGCAATAGGAGAAGTCACAGCTCCATCATGGGCCCAGCCCATCCTTAACTTCCTGATAAGCCAAGAATTGCCGGCTGATGAGACAAAAGCAAGACAAGTCCAACGCCGAGCTGGAGCGTACACAATCATCAACAGAGAGCTCGTCAGGCGCAGCGTCACTGGAGTCTTGCAGCGTTGCGTCGAGCAAGAGAAGGGCATAGCAATCCTCAAAGACATCCACCAAGGTGAATGCGGCCACCATGCGGCCTCAAGATCACTCGTCGCCAAAGCCTTCCGCCATGGATTCTTTTGGCCGACTGCTTTGGATGACGCCAAGGAATTAGTCAAGCATTGCAAAGGGTGCCAAGTCTTCAGCTCCAAGCAACACCTACCGGCTTCGGCACTCAAGACCATTCCCCTCACCTGGCCCTTTGCCGTTTGGGGTTTGTACATGGTGGGCCCATTCAAGACGGTGCGCGGCGGCATGACACATCTGTTTGTCGCCGTGGACAAGTTCACCAAGTGGATTGAAGCAAAGCCGATCAAGAAGCTGAATGGGCTGACTGCCGTGACATTCATCGCAGATATAACAACACGGTACGGCGTGCCGCACAGTATCATCACCGACAACGGCACGAACTTCTCCAAGGGAGCATTGGCACGTTTCTGCGCGACGCAGGGCATCCGACTGGACTTAGCATCCATTGCCCATCCGCAGTCAAACGGCCAGGTCGAGCGAGCCAACGGCCTCATCCTCTCCGGCATCAAGCCACGACTAGTTGTGCCACTGGAGTGTTCGGCCGGCTGCTGGCTCGATGAGCTGCCGGCCGTCATCTGGAGTCTGCGCACTACCCCAAACAGGTCAACCGGCTTCACTCCTTTCTTCCTCATGTATGGTGCCGAGGTGGTCATCCCAACCGACATCGAGTTCGACTCGCCTCGGGTGACCATGTACACGGAGGCGGAAGCCAAGGAAGCACGAGAAGACGGCGTCGACCTGCTGGAAGAAAGCCGGCTGTTAGCCCTCAGCCGGTCCGCCATCTACCAGCAGGGCCTGCACCGCTACCACAGCCGGAAGGTCAAGCCAAGATCCTTCCAAGAGGGCGACCTTGTGCTCCGGCTGATCCAGCGAACAGCCGGCCAGCACAAGCTCTCAGCCCCCTGGGAAGGCCCCTTCGTCATCAGCAGAGCGCTAGGAAACGACTCCTACTACCTGA
The DNA here is from genome assembly GCF_003073215.2 of Triticum urartu. Classification (NCBI taxonomy): domain Eukaryota; kingdom Viridiplantae; phylum Streptophyta; class Magnoliopsida; order Poales; family Poaceae; genus Triticum; species Triticum urartu. Next base: position 538,535,219 of record NC_053026.1, on the reverse strand, counting down.
TCGACGCACAGAAGCTGAAGGCACGGAAGAGAGATGACTCCGGCAAAGAGTCGGAACGACCATGGAACTCCAACCTCCTCCGAAGATTTTACAGTTGAAATGCAGTATGTACCATGCTAACTTTTGTACTAAGTACGAGACAATGGGCCCCCCGAGTAGAACTCGGGGACTGCCATCTTTTATCCATGAATGAAAAGTATCACGCTTATGATTATGTCATTACATTCGCTTCTTTCGTCCGGCACCGGGTTCGACTAGTCGGCCCGGGGACTGGCCGCCTTGAGATTATATTAGAAGTCCTACCCGCGGTCAGACAAGTAGTGTGTCGGCACCTAACCCTCTCTTGCCAAAAGCCGCAGTACGAAGAACCGGCTGTCCGGTTGGCAAGAGCCAAAGGCAGGAAAGGACGCCCACACGAAAAACGGCTAGGGACCAACGGACTAATATAACGAAAGCCGGCTTTTTACCTACCGCTGACCGATCACAAGAGTAGCCGGCCGGCCGGCTTCCATTCACTTCGCTAAAATCTAATAAAGCTCGAGTACTTGCCTTCCCCAACAAGATAGCCGAGTCCTTCCTTAGGCACAGACTGCAGAGCAACTGCCGGCTGGGAAGGCGGCAATCAGGGGAAGGCGGCAAAGGAAACAGCCTAAGGATAAAAAGCACACGAGAATGGAAGCCAAACACATGCATGATTATATTTACACATAAAGCCTTGAAAAGGCCAGCATTCAACATAGTTTGAATACACCCCCAGTGGGTGGAACTGCGCAAGCTTAATAGAAATTGTTCAAAGAGTAACAAAGCAGGAAAAGTAAAGATGGCAGGTCAGGCCAAGGGAACGACTGGCGTGTCGGGCAGGTCGGCTGAGGCGGAAGCGCCGGCTGGAGGAGTGGCCGGCTGATGAACCTCGGCATGATCACTGCCTCCCGCTGAGGGCGCACCAGCGCACGCCTCGTTGCTGGAGGCAAGATCGTGCTGAGGCTGGCTGGTTGCTCCACCGGCCGGCTCGACGTCTTCGCCTTCCTCCCCTTCCTCGTCTTCGCCTTCGTCGCTGGAGGCGATCTCCTCCGCCGAGTCCTCACCATCTGCTGGGTTCAGCCCGAACCACTCCTCCGGCTGGGCGACGCCGTTCTCGTCCACCTCAGGAACGAAGACGCTGGTGTCGGTAAACTCGGCAAGAGCCGAAGCGCGCTGGATGATAGCCGGCCGCACCTCCACCAGCTCTTCGTCGGCCTCCTCTCGCCAAGTCCTCAGCTGCTCCAAGTTCAGCCCAGGATACCAGGCCCGGACGAATTCCAGCGCCCGCCTGGCGCCAGATCGAGCAGCGGAGGCCTTCCAGGCCTCGAATCGACCGACTGCCACCTCCAGCCAGTCGGCAGTCCGGCTCGGGGTGCGGGGAATCGCTTCGCCTGGCCAGAGGGCGGCCAGTACCTGCGCCCCGGCGCGCTGGAGGCGGAGCATGCGGTGCGCCGGCTGCAGACGGGCTTGGATCGCCAAGAGCTGCTCCTCAAGCGTCCAGTCCGCGTCCGGCGCGATCTCAACTCCCGCCTGTCGGCGTGCTTCGCAGTGGGCCTCGATGATCTAGGTGGCCATGACGGAATGTCCGGGGAAGTAGTCTGCATGAAAAACAAAGAAGCAGCACAAATCAGAAGATGAACCAAAGGGCAAGAGGCGAGCGAGGAGTGAGGAAGGCGGCCTACCATCGATCAAATCCTCGATCTGGCCGTAGCCCTCGCTCAGCACCTGCTTCGCCTCGGCCCAGCCTGCTGCCTCGGTCTCAAACTCAGCTTTGAGGGCGGCCTCGCCGTCCTGTGCCTTCTTCAGGGCCGCCTTGTGGCTCTCCTCCTGGTCGGCCAACTTCTTGGCCAGGCGGTCGCGCTCCAGGACCAGGGCGTTGAACTCCGCCTCCTTGGCGCGAAGGGCGGTCTGGGCCCCGCCGAGCTGCTCCCTCAAGTCGGCATTGGCCCCTGCAAGCATGAAGACAAAAGAAGAAACAATAAGGAAGATGTCGTCGGGGAAGATCCGACCCGGCTGCTCAGCAGTCGGCCCGGATCTCGGGGACTACACCCAGTGGGTGCGCTGACGTGCCCCCACAGGAGATGAACAAAACAGAACACGCACGCCGGCTGCAGGTCAAATCCTCGCTCTTCTGGCGCAACTCCTGAGCCTGGGAGTCGAAGGCAGCATCGCTCCGGTTGTGGTACTCCTAGAAGATCAGACAGGATGCAGGAATAAGATGACTATCAGGACCTAGTAAGTTCCAAGCCGCCTGCTCAGCAGCCGACTCGGAACTCGGGGACTACACCCAGTGGGTGCGCTGACGCGCCCCCACGAAAGAAATCAAAGAAAACAAAGAAGCAAAGCGACCAAGGACAGAAGACTCACCCGAACGATGGCCCGCGTCGCGAGGAAGTCACGTGTGTATCGCTGCAGCGCGGTAGCATGAGACTGAAGCCGGCTCCGGACCTCTTGGGCCGACGCGCTCAGCTCGCCCGTCTCCCCGCTCGGCGCCCACTCGGGCGTGCCGGAGCTGGCCGCCTCCAAGGCCTCCGCCGTCCGGCTGGCTTTCGCGGCTCTGTCCGGCTCCGGCACGGAGGAAGTTCCCTCCGCGAACCGGCGTGGTGCCGGCTGCACCTCCAAGCCGGCCCTTGCCGCCGGCTCGCTCCCAGCCGGCTGCTCCGGCGCCATAGCGGGCTGGCCGCCCTGGCCCGCCCCAGTCGGCGTCGTCCGCGGCGCCTCCTCCAAGACGATCACGTCCTCCTCCCTCCGATCCGCCTCCGGCCAGCCGCGGTTGGCTCCCTCTTGCGGAGGCACGGGGGCGTCGGGAGCCGCGCTACGGAGGGGAATGACGAGCTGGGGAGGCCGGTTGCGCGAGGCCTCCGCCTCCTTCTCCGCGGCCGCCGCCTCCGCCTCGGCCTTGGTCGCCGCATCGGCCTGCTCCTTCGCCGCCTGGGCGGCCCTTCGCTCCGACGCCTCCCGCTCCTCCTGCGCTTCCTGCGCGTTCTGCTCCGTGGCCTCCATGAGGTCGGCGCGGGGACCCACACGGCGGGAGCTTGAAGACCCTCCGGCCGATCCGATCACGGAGCCGGCGGGACCCCGCTCGAGGGAAAGCGGCGCCCTGGCCAAGCAAGCAAGAAAGAATTTATGAAGCACTTCAATTGAAGAGCACAACAAGAATGCGAGGAGCTTAAACACTTAAGCCGAGACCGCCTGCGGCCGCTTCACGACCTTCTGGAAGCGGGCCGCCTTCGCGGCCGCCTCATCCCGCTTGGTCACCGCGGCGGTGCCCCTGGGTTTCTTTGGCCGGCTGCCGAAGTAAGTCGACACGGCCCGGCGCTTCGGTGCGGCGCCACGAGCGGCCGGCACGGTGGAAGGACCCGCGCCTTGGGGATCTGACGTCGGCTGGCGGTGCGCGACGACTTCGACTTCATCGTCGTCCGGCCAGTCTTCAAGGCCGGCTCCGAGCCCCGCGCCGCCCACCTCGCCGCCTTCCCCTATGGCGGCATCTTCCATGGCAGCTGCTCCCAGATCCGGATCGTCGACGTCATCCACCGTACGGTCGGGGAGGAACGGGCGCTCCGCCCCCGCGGCCCCGGCCGCCGGCGGAAGAAGGGGATTCTGTAGAAGACAGGCCAGCTAATCAGAAGCCGGCCACCATGAGACCGACTACAGAAGAAAAGGAAGGAAGAAAGACTCACAACAGGCGGAGGGTTGGCGCGAGAATACGGCCTCTTGCCGTACCGCCAGTCCTCGAGGAGCTTGCAGTTGGCGATGTAGTTCACCATATAAGACACCTCGGCATGAGGCATCTCCCTGGTGCTCAGCCGGCACGGGTCGAAGCGGCCGCTCATTTGGCAGATCATGTGCGACCGGCCTTGGAGCGGGAGTACCCGGCGCTCCACGAAGGCGGCCACGAGGCCGGCTTCGACTAGGCCCTCCGACTGCGCCATCACCCGGAGTCGGGCGACGGCGGCGTTCCCGGCGTGAGACAGCGTCTTGACCCGGAAGCTCCATGAGGCCGGCCTCAAAGCCGGCGGGCCGGCAACGTAAGCCGGCAGGTTGACCCAGTCGCCTTGAGGGGCGACGCTCTTCATGTAGAAATAAGACTTTTGCCAAAGCTTCACCGACTGGATCAGCGGGATGAACGGGAACGGATTGTTCTTGCCCGTCCGCCTCATGGCGATGTAGGTTCCGCACGGCGTGGGCACGCCCGCGACGACGGTGCCGAGCTTGCATTGAAAGAACTCCCCCCACAGCTCCAGGGTGGGGAGGACGCCAAGGAAGCCCTCGCAGAGGGTGACGAAGGCCGACAGCAGCATCACCGCGTTGGGGGTGAGGTGATGCGGATGGAGATGGTAGAAATCGAGGAAGGAGCGAAGAAATCCGCTTGCCGGGAGGCCGAAGCCGCGCAAGAAGGGCGAACGGAAGACAACCCGTTCGCCCTCCTCCGGCACCGTCGAGATCTCCTTCTCCGGCGCGTGCCGGACGCGCACGTAGTTCTCGCCGGGCAGACGCCACGTCCGATGGAGGAACTCGATGTGCTCATCAAGAACGTTGGAGCCGTCCCACGAGCTTGACAACGCCATTGGGACGGCGCGACGAGGAGCAAGGAGCGGCGACGGCGAAGTGGCGCTGCGGTGAGGCACTGCGACGGCGGAGAAGATGGAGATGGGAGAAGAGAAGGGTGGAGCGAGGGAGAGCGTGCGAGCCCTTGATGCTCCCTCTCCTCCCCCTACTTATAGCCCCGCGCGGCGAAGCCGAGGAGGCGTGGAGCGGGGGACGTGGGATTAACTGCGCCCACTCTCCCACGTCCCGCCATAACTGCGCCGTATCGGCGTGGCGAAACCGCCGCGGGAAGACCAACATCCCACCTTGGGCCACAGAAGATCCGCGCCTGGGCCGAGGCCAGGAGTGGCGGGCCCGGGCCTGCGGCGACGTCCCGTTGCGCACGCGCAGTGGCAGGCCTTTTTGCCACGTGACCTGCGGGGAGACGCACGGTCAGCGCGCAAGTTGGCCCACGTTCCCGATGACGAGTCCACTGCGTCCCCCCAAGGCGGCGCGAGTGATTGGGGCCGGCTCCCAGCTGCCGGCTCCTCAAGATAGGAAGCTGACCAAGCTTCTCGTCCCCCTTGCCAGCCTCGAAGCGCGACCAGCTTCGGGGACTACTGTCGGGGTAAATGACCACGGGTAGCCTAGCTGGCTCCCCCTGTCGCTTCAGAAAAAATCACAAGCCGAATCCGGCCTCCAAAGATCCAAGACACGGGGCCGCCTTCTCCCTGCCGGCTACCTCTCAGGCCGACTACCGGAAGGCGGCCCGGCCTCGACCGCCACGAAGAGAGCCGCGGGAGGGCCGGCTCCAGGAAGCCGGCCACGAGAAGGCCGACTCCATGAAGCCGGCTCCCACGACGCGGTCAAGATCGTGCCCTCAAAGACCGCACCCACATAACGGCGATGGGACGGGGCGTGGCTACAGTGAAGCCTGCCACCCCCGAAACCCGGAGCACGCCTGGCGCAGCACGCCGTACGGAGTAGCCCTGACACGTTCGGCGCGGCACTATTGTCATGATGACTATGGCGCTGCCCACGACAGGCTGTCAGCGCGGCCCACGGACGGTGGGCCCCTTCGGGCAGAGAGACGCCCGAAGGCGGCCCGGCCTCCCCAGGTCGGCCGAGGACGTGGCCGGCTACCCCAAGCCGGCTTGCCCCCTCCCTCGAAGGAGGTGCCCCATTAAGGAGACAAGACAACGCGAGGCTACAGTGATCGCCCGCCGGGCGGCGGCCCTTTTTCCCTTTTCGACCAACAAAGCGGCTGGATAGCTAGTCTATACTACTTCCCCTCGCTCCTTTCCTCATTGAACCACATGCTAGATTCATGCTCCACCCCACCGTACCCTTCTTTCCTCTTTGAATCAAGACCTAGATTCGACTACAGAATCGAAAAAGATCAGCATGCAGCTAGACCAATGACGGTTTCAAAGAAACTTATACCTTAGGGTCGTCGGGATGTGGCAAGGCGTGCGGCGGGAGGTCGGATCTGCCCACACTACGTATGGCAGCAAGGAAGAAGGGGTCGGTGGCCCTCCCGCACAGGCGCTGGGTGAAAGAGAAAAGCGCAGCCGGCAGTGGATTGCCTCCCTCGCCGAAGGCGATAGAGTGAACGCTGGACCTCCTCCCCTTCCCGGTGCGATGGAATCCGCCTCCTTCGCCAGCCGTCTGTGAGGGGGGTGAGAGAGACAAAGGCCACAACGCAGTCTTGTTTAGATCTGGTGAAGAGGGTGAGAGACAGTGAATATAGCAAACCCTAGCAAAGGAACGCTGAGCCTCCAACGTGTATATATATATGTAGTGCGGCGAGAGTGTGGAGAGTGCAAACCCTAGCGAACAAGCGCTGATGCTCCAGCTTATATATATTTTGTACTACGGACTAAGCTCCGGTGCCTTAACTGCACCTGCTTTTGGCTGTATGACAGGTGGGCCAGCCACATTTTGGGCCCACCTGTCATAAGCCCAAAGGTAGGTGCACTAAAGTCAATGAAGCTGCGTCCATATAGTACTCGTGTATACGACTAATATATAGTGCAGTGGTTTTCTTATTCTCTCCATAAAAATCGTTTTAAATTGTGTAAGTACGAAACTAAACTCTTTATTTAACGTACCAGTGAAGAAAACTACTACTCCCTCTGTTCCTAAATATTTGTCTTTCTAGAGATTTCAATAAATGACTACATACGGAGCAAAATGAGTGAATCTACACTACAAAAAATGTCTATATACATCCGTATGTGGTAGTCCATTGCAAACCACTTGAAAGATAAATATTTAGGAACGGAGGGAGTACTTCCGATGAACTAACGATCCACGCGTCCTGGTCGCACTTCCTGTCCTTCACGTGCGGTACACTACCCTCCCTTAAGTGAACAACCACACATGCGCCAAATTATCGAAAACGTGTGAGTGTACAAATAAAGAATTTTAATTTCAATTATCGGAAAGGTTTGATAGTATGTACAGTTTTCCCTCTCTAATAATTATGGTTTGTTGTGTTCGGCCTAAACTTGGTCAAACTTTACAAAGTTTGACTTCAGTCAAATCTAATATGCGAAGTAAATAAAAATTGAGAGCTACTACATCCATCTGGGTTTTTAGTCCACACCATTTTTTTAATCAAAGTTAATAGTTGGACAAATAAAATTACAGGGGAGCTAGAGACAAAGTTGTGAGAAGGCTTAGAAATCAATACAAAACTTATGCTCTTAGTACCAACGTCGATCCTTCTTCGAGGAAACATTTGGTTCATAGCCAATTGTGTGATAAAATTGCACCAACGTGAAAGACGACTGCGTCTCTAACGCAACCGAGGTGAATTGACAAAGGATATCATCTTTGTGGGTAACAACTAACAAGCAAAGAGCACTGATGGAAGACAGCTTGTTTTTCATTGAAAATCGACCAGCTTCACCAGCCGACGCAACCATGAGGCGCAACCATGAGCATCGATAGGTCATCGTGGTGATGCATCATCCATTTGGCATCAAGTTTGGGTGAGGCACCTATGAAGTTCGACAAATCCTCACCGTGGTCTGTTTCTTCTCAGTAGTCAAGATCGAGGAAGGAAGAACCACGTGGCAGAGGACAGTGAGGCGGAACAGCAATGTCCATCCAATTTTGTGCAGTTCCACCAAAATTGAGGAAGACATGCCAGGGTATGGAGATACGCATCGCTGTTTCCAAAAATATAAAAAAGGGATATAGTGTTGTTACTTTGTTTTACAAGATTAACAACGACATCTCAATTGTCAATAAGAATTATGAAAAGTACACCAACAAACAGAAGCATCATGATTATCTTGATGGGAAGTAAACCAGGATACCCGAGAAAAAAAGCATTTCTTCATTTAACCAGTGATAGTATTAGATTAGCAGCAGCAATAGGAGCATATGGACAATGACCGCACAACCACCATGTACTTTTTGTCGAAACAACATGTATACCTCCAGCGAGGCATAAATCAGGACAACTTTTAGAGTGGCATCTATCTATTATATTATTAAAACGATAGAAAAGGAACGGTGGAGATTTAAAAGTGTAAAACATAGATATTTTAACGGTACAGATTTAACAGGTGTCAAAAAGAGTTTGCATCAGCCACGACTTGATACATCATGCTAGACACACGCACGGCGTACTAATTACATGCAGCCGTGTATTAAAAGAAATACATGCAGCCAAAAAATCTACCTTCAAAATCATGTTTAAAGCCCACACGATTTCCAAATCAAAAAAAGAAGCCCATACTCATCCGAAAAAAAAACCCATAGGATTGTCCTCAACACGTGCACCACCCGGCGTCGTACAACGGACGCACCAAAGACATCAGCAGGACTCGGTTACAAACTCAAACAGCTACGCATATTTAAATTAGGAATTAAAAAAGGCTATGCATGCATGCTAATTAAAGTGGACAGGAAACACATGCATGCGTACACGAGCAAACGATATGCTGCTCGCTGCTGTAGTCATCCAGAGCCCGGCGATCACAACGTTTTATGAGTTTTATGGAGCTGAGTTGCTTATCTTTTAATCTTGGAGTTCAAACAAATCTTAACTTTTGCAAAAAAAAAACCTGATAATAGTATCTACAGATGTTCATTCCATTACACATATGCAAAAAAATTATTATAAGCTACAAAGTAGTAAATATGTGAATTTACAATAGACATACTATACTATAGATCCAAATATTTGTTTGAAATTTTGCCTCGGAATTAAAAAAATTAATAATAAAATTACACATGTACGTACCCCCTTCATCCAGGTTTACAAGGACTAACACACATTTCATGCAAACATGAACGGAGGCAAGTATGTGTGCTATGTAGGTTTATTTTGGTATGATCAAACTGACGTACAAGAATTTTTTTTAGCGGGTAAACATACATAAGAACTTAAATAGAGGCAAGAAGCCAACTCTACTACCCACGCATGCCAACCCATCCAATGGCTCGAGAGTTAAACCAATCTATAAGACACGCACCATTTATTTTTTTTCTCAAAGGATTCACTGGACCAACGTACTTAGGTACGCCTCTAGAGCAAAAAAATTAAATATTATATTTATTTTCAGAAAATCAAAAAGTATATACACTAAAAATAGAAATAACAACTAAAAATTATTATGACAAGAAAGTGAGGAAAAAGTTATGCCAAGGGTGAAGGGGGGAGTTATTTGATGGAAAAGCGGCGATAGCAATTAAAACAATTAATCATGCTGGAAAACATCTAAAGGCATGACATTACAAAAAATTATGGCTCAAGAAGAAAAAGATCTGGGAAGAGAATTCTATTTATCCCTCGGTATAAAATTTCCTGTGAGGACTAAGAGGGAAAAGAAAGAAATGAAAGAGTTGAAGCTAAAGATTTCTAACGAACTGGCAAACTTGCATGTAGATCTACCGACCTTCAATTTTCTTTTATGACACACCAATATTCTTAGCAGTCAAACAAATCTTTATTTTCTAAAGTCCAGATGTGCACCTGAATTAAGTTGAATAGCACTTCACTTGGGGGAAATTATTCATGGAGAAAACACTATCAAAATATCCTTTTTTGCGTGTTTTAGCATGGTACAAGGTTCCGTACAAATTAAAATATATATTTAATATCATAAAATAATTTTATAAATTTATAAACATATTAAAATTATATTATCAAATATAACTAATCTAGCCGCGCAAATGCGCAGGACACCCTGCTAGTTTCCTCTATAATAGTAGGTGATGTTGGACCAGCCGACAAACCCTAGCTACTATACATGGGGAGCTGGGGAGTAGTCGCATAGAAGAAAACCCGCATGCAGCGACCTGGGGAGCTGGACCAGTACAAGAAGTTATACCTCAGGTGGGCGAGATGTCGCTTAGGCGGGCGGGCGGGATCTGCCCACACGACGGCAGCGAACAAGGGCGCGGAGGACCTTCATCCGTGCTAGCTCCGGCTCCGAGAGGACGGTGCGCATCGGCTTAATCCATCGCCGACGGCGACAACGTCAACGCTGCACCTCCTCACCTCCCACAGCGGACGGGATTCAGCCGGATCTGTGACCACCGGTGAGGAGAGAGATAGTGTGAACACTGTCATCTTGTTTTGGTATGGAGTGAAGGAAATATGCCCTAGAGGCAATAATAAAGTTATTATTTATTTCCTTATTTCATGATAAATGTTTATTATTCATGCTAGAATTGTATTAACCGGAAACATAATACATGTGTGAATACATAGACAAAAAGAGTGTCACTAGTATGCCTCTACTTGACTAGCTCGTTGATCAAAGATGGTTATGTTTCCTAGCCATAGACATGAGTTGCCATTTGATTAACGGGATCACATCATTAGGAGAATGATGTGATTGACATGACCCATTCCGTTAGCTTAGCACACGATCGTTTAGTATGTTGCTATTGCTTTCTTCATGACTTATACATGTTCCTATGACTGAGATTATGCAACTCCTGTTTGCCGGAGGAACACTTTGTGTGCTACCAAACGTCACAACGTAACTGGGTGATTATAAAGGAGCTCTACAGGTGTCTCCAAAGGTACATGTTGGGTTGGCGTATTTCGAGATTAGGATTTGTCACTCCGATTGTCGGAGAGGTATCTCTGGGCCCTCTCGGTAATGCACATCACTTAAACCTTGCAAGCATTGCAACTAATGAGTTAGTTGCGAGATGATGTATTACAAAACGAGTAAAGAGACTTGCCGGTAACGAGATTGAACTAGGTATTGAGATACCGACGATCGAATCTCGGGCAAGTAACATACCAATGACAAAGGGAACAACGTATGTTGTTATGCGGTCTGACCGATAAAGATCTTCGTAGAATATGTAGGAGCCAATATGGGCATCCAGGTCCCGCTATTGGTTATTGACCGGAGACGTGTCTCGGTCATGTCTACATTGTTCTCGAATCGTACGGTCCGCACGCTTAACCTTACGATGACAGTTTCATTATGAGTTTATGTATTCTGATGTACCGAAGGTTGTTCTGAGTCCCGGATGTGATCACGGACATGACGAGGAGTCTCGAAATGGTCGAGACATAAAGATCGATATATTGGACGACTATATTCGGACACCAGAAGTGTTCCGGGTGATTTCGGAGAAAATCGGAGTGCCGGAGGGGTTACCGGAACCCCCCGGGGAAGTATTGGGCCTTAGTGGGCCTGAGGGGAGAGAGAGGGCAGCAGCCCAGGAGGTGGCGCCCCCCCCATGGGGAGTCCGAATTGGACAAGGGAGGGGGGGCGCGGCCCCACTTTCCCTCTCCCTCTCTTTCCTTCCCCCTCTCTCTTCCTAGTTGGACTAGGAAAGGGGAGTCCTACTCCCACTAGGAGGAGGACTCCCCCCTCCCTTTGGCGCGCCCCATAGGGCCGGCTGGCCTCCCCCCTTGCTCCTTTATATACAGGGCCAGGGGGGCACCCTATAACACAGAAGTTGATCTTCGTGATCGTTCCTTAGCCGTGTGCGGTGGCCCCCACCACGATATTACACCTCGGTCATATTGTAGCAGTGCTTAGGCGAAGCCCTGCGACGGTTGAACATTAAGATCGTCACCACGCCGTCGTGCTAACCGAACTCCTCCCCGAAGCTTTGCTGGATCGGAGCCCGGGGAGCGTCATCGAGCTGAACGTGTGCCAAGAACTCGGAGGTGCCGGAGTAACAGTACTTGGATCGGTTGGACCGGGAAGACGTACGACTACTTCCTCTACGTTGCATCAACGCTTCCGCTTCGGTCTACGAGGGTACATAGACAACACTCTCCCCTCTCGTTGCTATGCATCACCATGATCTTGCGTGTGCGTAGGAAATTTTTTGAAATTACTACGTTCCCCAACAGTGGTATCAGAGCCTAGGTTTTTATGGTTTGATGTTATATGCACGAGTAGAACACAAGTGAGTTGTGGGCGATATAAGTCATACTGCTTACCAGCATGTCATACTTTGGTTCGGCAGTATTGTTGGATGAAGCGGCCCGGACTGACATTACGCATACGCTTAGGCGAGACTGGTTCTACCGACGTGCTTTGCACACAGGTGGTTGGCGGGTGTCAGTTTCTCCAACTTTAGTTGAACCGAGTGTGGCTACGCCCGGTCCTTGCGAAGGTTAAAACAGCACCAACATGACAAACTATCGTTGTGGTTTTGATGCGTAGGTAAGATTGGTTCTTGCTTAAGCCCATAGCAGCCACGTAAAACTTGCAACAACAAAGTAGAGGACGTCTAACTTGTTTTTGCAGGGCATGTTGTGATGTGATATGGTCAAGACATGATGCTAAATTTTATTGTATGAGATGATCATGTTTTGTAACCGAGTTATCGGCAACTGGCAGGAGCCATATGGTTGTCGCTTTATTGTATGCAATGCAATCGCCCTGTAATGCTTTACTTTATCACTAAGCGGTAGCGATAGTCGTAGAAGCATAAGATTGGCGAGACGACAACGATGCTACGATGGAGATCAAGGTGTCGCGCCGGTGACGATCGCAATCATGAAGGTGCTTCGGGGATGGAGATCACAAGCACAAGATGATGATGGCCATATCATATCACTTATATTGATTGCATGTGATGTTTATCTTTTATGCATCTTATCTTGCTTTGATTGACGGTAGCATTTTAAGATGATCTCTCACTAATTATCAAGAAGTGTTCTCCCTGAGTATGCACCGTTTCCAAAGTTCTTCATGCCCAGACACCACGTGATGATCGGGTGTGATAAGCTCTACGTCCATCTACAACGGGTGCAAGCCAGTTTTGCACACGCAGAATACTCAGGTTAAACTTGACGAGCCTAGCATATGCAGATATGGCCTCGGAACACGGAGACCGAAAGGTCGAGCGTGAATCATATAGTAGATATGATCAACATAATGATGTTCACCATTGAAAACTACTCCATTTCACGTGATGATCGGTTATGGTTTAGTTGATTTGGATCACGTGATCACTTAGAGGATTAGAGGGATGTCTATCTAAGTGGGAGTTCTTAAGTAATATGATTAATTGAACTTAAATTTATCATGAACTTAGTCCTGGTAGTATTTTGCAAATTATGTTGTAGATCAATAGCTCGCGTTGTTGCTTCCCTGTGTTTATTTTGATATGTTCCTAGAGAAAATTGTGTTGAAAGATGTTAGTAGCAATGATGCGGATTAGATCCGTGATCTGAGGTTTATCCTCATTGCTGCACAGAAGAATTATGTCCTTGATTCACCGCTAGGTGACAGACCTATTGCAGGAGCAGATGCAGACGTTATGAACGTTTGGCTAGCTCAATATGATGACTACTTGATACTTTAGTGCACCATGCTTAACGGCTTAGAATCGGGACTTCAAAGACGTTTTGAACGTCATGGACCATATGAGATGTTCCAGGAGTTGAAGTTAATATTTCAAGCAAATACCCGAGTTGAGAGATATGAAGTCTCCAACAAGTTCTATAGCTAAAAGATGGAGGAGAATCGCTCAACTAGTGAGCATGTGCTCAGATTGTCTGGGTACTACAATCGCTTGAATCAAGTGGGAGTTAATCTTCCAGATAAGATAGTGATTGACAGAATTGTCTAGTCACCATCACCAAGTTAGTAGAACTTCGTGATGAACTATTGTATGCAAGGGATGACGAAAACGACTCCCAAGCTCTTCGTGATGCTAAAATCGACGAAGGTAGAAATCAAGAAAAACATCAAGTGTTGATGGTAGACAAGACCACTAGTTTCAAGAAAAGGGCAAAAGGAAGAAGGGGAACTTCAAGAAGAACGGCAAGCAAGTTGCTGCTCAAGTGAAGAAACCCAAGTCTGGTCCTAAGCCTGAGACTAAGTGCTTCTACTGCAAAGGGATTGGTCACTGGAAGTGGAACTACCCCAAGTATTTGGTGGATAAGAAAGGATGGCAAAGTAAACAAAGGTATATTTGATATACATGTTATTGATGTGTACTTTACTAGTGTTCATAGCAACCTCTCGGTATTTGGTACTAGTTCAGTTGCCAAGATTAGTAACTCGAAACGGGAGTTGCAGAATGAACAGAGACTAGTTAAGGGTGAAGTGACGATGAGAGTTGGAAGTGGTTCCAAGATTGATATGATCATCATCGCACACTCCCTATACTTTCGGGATTAGTGTGGAACCTAAATAAGTGCTATTTGGTGTTGAGCATGAATATGATTTGATCATGTTTATTGCAATACGGTTATTCATTTAAGTAAGAGAATAAATTGTTGTTCTGTTTACATGAATAAAACCTTATATGGTTACACACCCAATGAAAATGGTTTGTTGGATCTCGATCATAGTGATACACATATTCATAATATTGAAACCAAAAGATGCAAAGTTAATAATGATAGTGCAACTTATTTGGGGCACTGTCGTTTAGGTCATATTGGTGTAAAGCGCATGAAGAAACTCCATACTGATGGACTTTTGGAACCACTTGATTATGAATCACTTGGTACTTGCGAACCGTGCCTCATGGGCAAGATGACTAAAATGCTGTTCTCCGGTACTATGGAGAGAGCAACAGATTTGTTGGAAATCATACATACAGATGTATGTGGTCCGATGAATGTTGAGGCTCGTGGCGGATATCGTTATTTTCTCACCTTCACAGATGATTTGAGCAGATATGGGTATATCTACTTAATGAAGCATAAGTCTGAAACATTTGAAAAGTTCAAAGAATTTCAGAGTGAAGTTGAAAATCATCGTAACAAGAAAATAAAGTTTCTACGATCTGATCGTGAAGGAGAATATTTGAGTTACGAGTTTGGTCTACATTTGAAACAATGCGGAATAGTTTCGCAACTCACGCCACCCGGAACACCACAGTGTAATGGTGTGTCCGAACATCGTAATCGTACTTTACTTGATATGGTGCGATCTATGATGTTTCTTACCGATTTAACACTATAGTTTTGGGGTTATGCATTAGAGACAGCTGCATTCACGTTAAAAAGGGCACCATCTAAATCCGTTGAGACGACACCGTATGAACTATGGTTTGGCAAGAAACCAAAGTTGTCGTTTCTTAAAGTTTGGGTTTGCAATGCTTATAAGAAAAAGTTTCATCCTGATAAGCTCAAACCCAAATCAGAGAAATGTGTCTTCATAGGATACCCAAAGAAGACAGTTGGGTACACCTTCTATAACAGATCCGAAGGCAAGACATTCGTTGCTAAGAATGGATCCTTTCTAGAAAAGGAGTTTCTCTCGAAAGAAGTGAGTGGGAGGAAAGTAGAACTTGATAAGGTAATTGTACCTTCTCCCTTATTGGAAAGTAGTTCATCACAGAAATCTATTCCTGTGACTACTACACCAATTAGTGAGGAAGCTAATGATGATGATCATGTAACTTCAGATCAAGTTACTACCGAATCTCATAGGTAAACCAGAGTGAGATCCGCACCAGAGTGGTACGGTAATCCTGTTCTGAAGGTCATGCTACTTGACCATGACGAACCTACGAACTATGAGGAAGCGATGATGAGCCCAGATTCCGCAAAATGGCTTGTGGCCATGAAATCTAAGATGGGATCCATGTATGAGAACAAAGTATGGACTTTGGTTGACTTGCCCGATGTTCGGCAAGCCATTGAGATTAAATGGATCTTCAAGAGGAAGACGGACACTGATAGTAGTGTTACTATCTACAAAGCTAGACTTGTCAAAAGGGGTTTTTGACAAAGTTCACGGTGTTGACTACGATAAGATTTTCTCACTCGTATCGATGCTTAAAGTCTGTCCGAATCATGTTAGCAATTGCCGCATTTTATGAAATCTAGAAAATGGATAACAAAACTGCAATCCTTAATGGATTTCTTAAAGAAGAGTTGTATATGATGCAACCAGAAGTTTTTGTCAATCCTAAATGTGTTAACAAAATGTGCAAGCTCCAGCGATCCATCTATGGACTAGTGCAAGCATCTCGGAGTTGGAATATACGCTTTGATGAGTTGATCAAAGCATATAGTTTTATACAGAATTGCGGTGAAGCCTGTATTTACAAGAAAGTGAGTGGGAGCACTACAGCATTTCTGATAAGTATATGTGAATGACATATTGTTGATCGGAAATAATGTAGAATTATTCTGCAAAGCATAAAGGAGTGTTTGAAAGGAGTTTTTTCAAAGAAAGACCTCGGAGAAGCTGCTTACATATTGAGCATCAAGATCTATAGAGATAGATCAAAACGCTTGATAAGTTTTTTCAATGAGTACATACTTTGACAAGATTTTGAAGTAGTCCAAAATGGAACAGTCAAAGAAAGAGTTCTTGCCTGTGTTACAAGGTGTGAAATTGAGTAAGACTCAAAGCCCGACCACGGCAGAAGATAGAAAGAGAATGAAAGTCATTCCCTATGCCTCAGCCATAGATTCTATAAAGTATGCCATGCTATGTACCAGATCTATTGTATACCCTACACTGTGTTAAGCGAGGGAGTACAATAGTGATCTAGGAAGTAGATCACAGGACAGTGGTCAAAATTATCCTTAGTGAAATAAGGATATGTTTCTCAATTATGGACGTGACAAAAAGGTTCATCGTAAAAGGTTACGTCGATGCAAGTTTTGACACTAATCTAGATGACTCTAAGTCTCAATCTAGATACATATTGAAAGTGGGAGCAATTAGCTAAAGTAGCTCCTTGCAGAGCATTGTAGACATAGAAATTTGCAAAATACATACGGATCTGAATTTTGGCAGACCCGTTGACTAAGCTTCTCTCACAAGAAAAACATGATTACACCTTAGTACTCTTTGGGTGTTAATCACATAGAGATGTGAAATAGATTACTGACTCTAGTAAACCCTTTGAGTGTTGGTCACATGATGATGTGAACTATGGGTGTTAATCACATGATGATGTGAACTATGGGTGTTAATCACATGATGATGTGAACTATTGATGTTAAATCACATGGCGATGTGATCTAGATTATTGACTCTAGTGCAAGTGGGAGACTGAAGGAAATATGCCCTAGAGGCAATAATAAAGTTATTATTTATTTCCTTATTTCATGATAAATGTTTATTATTCATGCTAGAATTGTATTAACCGGAAACATAATACATGTGTGAATACATAGACAAAAAGAGTGTCACTAGTATGCCTCTACTTGACTAGCTCGTTGATCAAAGATGGTTATGTTTCCTAGCCATAGACATGAGTTGCCATTTGATTAATGGGACCACATCATTAGGAGAATGATGTGATTGACATGACCCATTCCATTAGCTTAGCACACGATCGTTTAGTATGTTGCTATTGCTTTCTTCATGACTTATACATGTTCCTATGACTATGAGATTATGCAACTCCCGTTTGCCGGAGGAACACTTGGTGTGCTACCAAACGTCACAATGTAATTGGGTGATTATAAAGGAGCTCTACAGGTGTCTCCAAAGGTACATGTTGGGTTGGCGTATTTCGAGATTAGGATTTGTCACTCCGATTGTCAGAGAGGTATCTCCGGGCCCTCTCGGTAATGCACATCACTTAAGCCTTGCAAGCATTGCAACTAATGAGTTAGTTGCGACATGATGTATTACAGAACGAGTAAAGAGACTTGCTAGTAAAAAGATTGAACTAGGTATTGAGATACCGACGATCGAATCTCGGGCAAGTAACATACCGATGACAAAGGGAACAATGTATGTTGTTATGCGGCCTGACCGATAAAGATCTTCGTAGAATATGTAGGAGCCAATATGGGCATCCAGGTCCCGCTATTGGTTATTGACCGGAGACGTGTCTCGGTCATGTCTACATTGTTCTCGAACCGTAGGGTCCGCACGCTTAATGTTACGATGACAGTTTCATTATGAGTTTATGTATTTTGATGTACCGAAGGTTGTTCGGAGTCCCGGATGTGATCACGGACATGACGGGGAGTCTCGAAATGGTCGAGACATAAAGATCGATATATTGGACGACTATATTCGGACACCGGAAGTGTTTCGGGTGATTTCGGAGAAAACCGGAGTGCCGGAGGGGTTATCGGAACCCCCCGAGGAAGTATTGGGCCTTAGTGGGCCTGAGGTGAGAGAGAGGGCAGCAGCCCAGGAGGTGGCGCCCCCCCATGGGGAGTCCGAATTGGACTAGGGAGGGGGCGCGGCCCCTCTTTCCCTCTCCCTCTCTTTCCTTCCCCCTCTCTCTTCCTAGTTGGACTAGGAAAGGGGAGTCCTACTCCCACTAGGAGGAGGACTCCCCCCTCCCTTTGGCGCGCCCCATAGGGCCGGCCGGCCTCCCCCCTTGCTCCTTTATATACAGGGGCAGGGGGCACCCTAGAACACAGAAGTTGATCTTCGTGATCGTTCCCTAGCCGTGTGCGGTGCCCCCCTCCACGATATTACACCTTGGTCATATTGTAGCAGTGCTTAGGCGAAGCCCTGCGACGGTTGAACATTAAGATCGTCACCACGCCGTCGTGCTGACGGAACTCCTCCCCGAAGCTTTGCTGGATCAGAGCCCGGTGAGCGTCATCGAGCTGAACGTGTGCCAAGAACTCGGAGGTGCAGGAGTAACGGTACTTGGATCGGTTGGACCGGGAAGACGTACGACTACTTCCTCTACGTTGCGTCAACGCTTCCGCTTCGATCTACGAGGGTACGTAGACAACACTCTCCCCTCTCGTTGCTATGCATCACCATGATCTTGCGTGCGCGTAGGAATTTTTTTGAAATTACTACGTTCCCCAACATGGAGAGGGTGAGAGAGCGAGATGCGAGAAACTCTGTCAAACAAGAGGCTATAATGGAGTAAAACAATCTCTCCATAGTAGTGGTTTTAAATAGAATACGCGCGTTCCCGGAAAAAAAGAAACGAAACTGGCGGACAATTTTTTAACGTACCAAGAAAGAAAACTTGATCAAAAACACGCCCCCGCTTCCAGGTCGCGAGAGTCATCGCGCACACACACATAGACATAGACATGCATATCCGTGTTTACATAAAATTCCATTTCCATCTCCATCTCCAATCATATTTGTCCAACTGGCTCATTATATACGCGGCAATATTAACGTACATCATCTCTTGTTTGCGGGCGTCCGGACCGCTGCCATGGCCGCTCCTGACCAACCCGAACCCTCTTCATCACCCGCGCGTGCTTCCCGCCCGAAACGGTCAGTGCTGCATTCATGCCCGACCAGAGCGGATGCGACCTCTCACTGGCACCGGCATTGAAGCGGCGCGCCGGCCGAGAGAGCGTCGCCCGCGCCGCTTCCTGGTGCACGCGACTGCTCCGTGTTCAAAGGTCGCACTAGCCGGCCACAACATGCATGTAAAAAGTTCTTGGGAGTCTGTGCTACAACTAGCTGTCCTCCCCCAACTCATCAATCTCTTCCAGTAGTACTAGTACTCCATGGCGCGATCCATCGACAAGCAGGCGGGAAAGTTATCGTATACTCTGTTTGCGGTGAGTGGCATGCCGAGCGACCGTGTGGGGTCGAGCCATGGAGGAGGGTGAGACACAAACGCGTCAGATGTGATTTAAACATTGGTTTTGCTCGATGGCGTGATCCAACGAAACGAAACATTGGTTTCTCTCTATTTCCATTTTTCTCTGGAAAAACGGAAACTTTCCACTCTATTTTCATTCCTACTCCAAGGTTGCCCCGTTACAACATTCCATGAAATACAAAGGAAAAGTAACACGCATGCTGATGCATCTCAATGATTCACAGATCATAGCCAATATTTACTTCACAACTAAAGACAAAAGTTGTGAGAGTGTTTACAAAAGAAAAACTACTGATGGGGTCCCTAAACAGGATTTAATTTTCCTGGCCAGGTAGAACCTGTCGAAGGAAAGACGGCTGGCACCCTCGGATCATACGATGCTTTTGTGCAGTTCCACTAAAATCGAGCTGAGCATCCCTGATGACAAAGATATTGAAGAAGTGTGATTAGAATAATAGTACTGGCACTAGTTCATGAGACATAAACTCATCACAAGTAGAAGCCGGTAGAAGTAGAGAAAGATCGACATGGAGATGGAGCTACGTGGGGAGCTGCGGTAGTGGAGCAAGCCGGCTCCAAAAGGAAGATGGACTACCTGGGACATCGGGCTGTAGCTAGAAGGGCGGTTGGGACGCGGCATCGGCCCATTCCGCGGTGACCCCCGATTGGGATGCACCGACTGTGGATTTTCTCCCTCGCCGATGTCGACCGCATCTATGCAGAACATTGTTCCCTTCCCCCAGCTGCGGGATCAGGCCGGATATGTGACCAGCGGTGTGTGGCCACCGTCGTTCTATGCTTGTGAAGAGAGCAACCCAAGCAAGCAGGCTTGTAGCTTAGGCTCCTACTAGTTTATATATAGTGGTTTTATTTTTCTCTCCATATCAACCATTTTATATTGCATACGTGTCATTGAAGAGTGAAATGATGGTTGCTTCTTCCGACTAACTCACTATGTGATTTGACTGCTCCTTTAGTGGCCCCTACACGCACTCCCCCTACGTGTATGCAATAGTCACACGTACACATGGACGCAAAAATGCACACGACGCCCTAATGCATGCATGTCCGAGCAGACGACGGAACACACACGGTCACGCTCAAGTGCTCAACCTACACGTGCATGCACACACATGTTGGAAATATGCCCTAGAGGCAATAATAAAAGCATTATTATTATATTTCCTTGTTCATGATAATTGTCTTTATTCATGCTATAATTGTGTTATCCGGAAATCGTAATGCATGTGTGAATAACAGACACCAACATGTCCCTAGTGAGCCTCTAGTTGACTAGGTCGTTGATCAACAGATAGTCATGGTTTCCTGACTATGGACATTAGATGTCATTGATAATGAGATCACATCATTAGGAGAATGATGTGATGGACAAGACCCAATCCTAAACATAGCACAAGATCGTATAGTTCGTTTGCTAGAGTTTTCCAATGTCAAAGTATCTTTTCCTTAGACCATGAGATCGTGTAACTCCCGGATATCGTAGGGGTGCTTTGGGTATGCCAAACGTCACAACGTAACTGGGTGACTATAAAGGTATACTACGGGTATCTCCGAAAGTGTCTATTGGGTGACATGGATCAAGACTGGGATTTGTCACTCCGTATGACGGAGAGGTATCACTGGGCCCACTCGGTAGTGCATCATCATAATGAGCTCAAAGTGACCAAGTGTCTGGTTACGGGATCATGCATTACGGTACGAGTAAAGTGACTTGCCGGTAACGAGATTGAACGAGGTATTGGGATACCGACGATCGAATCTCGGGCAAGTAACATATCGATTGACAAAGGGAATTGCGTACGGGGTTGATTGAATCCTCGACATCGTGGTTCATCCGATGAGATCATCGTGGAGCATGTGGGAGCCAACATGGGTATCCAGATCCCGCTGTTGGTTATTGACCGGAGAGTGGTCTCGGTCATGTCTGCTTGTCTCCCGAACCCGTAGGGTCTACACACTTCAGGTTCGGTGACGCTAGGGTTGTGAAGACATGTATATGCAGAAACCCGAATGTTGTTCGGAGTCCCGGATGAGATCCCGGACGTCACGAGGAGTTCCGGAATGGTCCGGAGGTAAAGAATTATATATAGGAAATGCTATTTCGGCCATCGGGACAAGTTTCGGGGTTATCGGTATTGTACCGGGACCACCGAAGGGGTCCCGGGGGCCCACCGGGTGGGGCCACCTGTCCGGGGGGGCCACATGGGCTGTAGGGGTGCGCCTTGGCCTTCATGGGCCAAGGGCACCAGCCCCACTAGGCCCATGCACCTAGGGTTTCCAAGGGGGAGGAGTCCAAGTGGTGGAAGGCACCTCTGGGTGCCTTGGGGGGGGAGGGAATCCTCCCCCTGGCCGCCGCACCTAGGAGATCAGATCTCCTAGGCTGCGCACCACCCCCCCTTGACCCTCCTATATATAGTGGGGGAGAGGAGGGACTTCATACACCAGCCCCTGGCACCTCCCTCTCTCCCCGTTACGTCTCTCTCTTGTAGTATAGGCGAAGCCCTGCTACTGTGACGCCCTGCATCCACCACCACGCCGTCGTGCTGCTAGATCTTCATCAACCTCTCCTTCCCCCTTGCTGGATCAAGAAGGAGGAGACGTCTCCCGTCCCGTACGTGTGTTGAACGCGGAGGTGCCGTCCGTTCGGCGCTTGGTCATCGGTGATTTGGATCACGTCGTGTACGACTACATCATCACCGTTCTTTTGAATGCTTCCGCACGCGATCTACAAGGTACGTAGATGCATCTAATCACTCGTTGCTAGATGAACTCCTAGATGGATCTTGGTGAAACCATAGGAAAATTTTTGTTTTCTGCTACGTTCCCCAACAGTGGCATCATGAGCTAGGTCTATGCGTAGTTCTTCTTGCGCGAGTAGAACACAATTTGTTGTGGGCGTAGATTTGTCAACCTTCTTGCCGTTACTAGTATTTTCTTGCTTCAGCGGTATTGTGGGATGAAGCTGCCCGGACCAACCTTACACGTACGCTTACGTGAAACCGGTTCCACCGACTAACATGCACTAGTTGCATAAGGTGGCTGGCGGGTGTCTGTCTCTCCCACTTTAGTTGAAGCGGATTCGATGAACAGGGTCCTTATGAAGGGTAAATAGAAGTTGACAAATCACGTTATGGCTTTAACGTAGGTAAGAAGACGTTCTTGCTAGAACCCTAATTCAGCCACGTAAAACTTGCAACAACAATTAGAGGACGTCTAACTTGTTTTTGCAGCAAGTGGTTTGTGATATGATATGGCCAAAGTTGTGATGAATGATGAATGATCTATATGTGATGTATGAGATGTTCATGCTATTGTAATAGGAATCACGACTTGCATGTCGATGAGTATGACAACCGGCAGGAGCCATAGGAGTTGTCTTTATTCTTTTATATGACCTGCGTGTCATTGAGAAACGCCATGTAAATTACTTTACTTTATTGCTAAACGCGTTAGCCATAGTAGTAGAAGTAATAGTTGGCGAGCAACTTCATGGAGACACGATGATGGAGATCATGATGATGGAGATCATGGTGTCAAGCTGGTGACAAGATGATCATGGAGCCCCAAGATGGAGATCAAAGGAGCTATGTGATATTGGCCATATCATGTCACGGTTATTATTTGATTACATGTGATGTTTATCATGTTTTGCATCTTGTTTACTTAGAACGACGGTAGTAAATAAGATGATCCCTCATAACAATTTCAAGAAGTGTTCTCCCCTAACTATGCACCGTTCCTAAAGTTCGTCGTTTCTAAGCACGCCGTGATGATCGGGTGTGATGGATCCTTACGTTCACATACAACGGGTGTTGACGAGCCTAGCATGTATAGACATGGCCTCGGAACACATGCAAAACACTTAGGGTTAACTTGACGAGCCTAGCATGTACAGACATGGCCTCGGAACACAGAAGACCGAAAGGTCGAGCATGAGTCGTATAGAAGATACGATCAACATGAAGATGTTCACCGACGTTGACTAGTCCGTCTCACGTGATGATCGGACACGGCCTAGTTAACTCGGATCATGTAATACTTAGATGACTAGAGGGATGTCTAATCTAAGTGGGAGTTCATTAATAATTTGATTAAGATGAACTTAATTATCATGAACTTAGTCTAAAATCTTTGCAAATATGTCTTGTAGATCAAATGGCCCATGTAGTCCTCAACTTCAACGCGTTCCTAGAGAAAACCAAGCTGAAAGACGATGGCAGCAACTATACGGACTAGGTCTGGAACCTGAGGATCATCCTCATAGCTGCCAAGAAAGATTATGTCCTACAAGCACCGCTAGGTGATCCACCCGTCCCACAGAACCAAGACGTTATGAACGCTTGGCAGACACGTGTTGACGACTACTCCCTCGTTCAGTGCGGCATGCTTTACAGCTTAGAGCCGGGGCTCCAAAAGCGTTTTGAGAGACATGGAGCATACGAGATGTTCGAAGAGCTGAAAATGGTTTTTCAAGATCATGCCCGGATCGAGAGATATGAAGTCTCCGATAAGTTCTTCAGCTGTAAGATGGAGGAAAATAGTTCTGTCAGTGAGCACATACTCACTATATCTGGGTTGCATAACCACTTGTCTCAGCTGGGAGTTAATCTCCCGGATGATGCGGTCATTGACAGAATCCTCCAGTCGCTTCCACCAAGCTACAAGAGCTTTGTGATGAACTTCAACATGCAGGGGATGCAAAAGACCATTCCTGAGTTGTTCTCAATGCTGAAATCAGCGGAGGTAGAAGTCAAGAAGGAGCATCAAGTGTTGATGGTCAATAAAACCACTAAGTTCAAGAAAGGCAAGGGTAAAAAGAACTTCAAGAAGGACGGCAAGGAGGTTGCCGCGCCCGGCAAGCAAGCTGCCGGGAAGAAGCCAAAGAATGGACCCAAGCCTGAGACGGAGTGCTTTATTGCAAAGGGAAGGGTCACTGGAAACGGAACTGCCCCAAATACTTAGCGGACAAGAAGGCCGGCAACGCCAAAGGTATATTTGATATACATGTAATTGATGTGTACCTTACTAGTACTCGTAGTGACTCCTGGGTATTTGATACCGGTGCCGTTGCTCATATTTGTAACTCACAGCAGGAGCTGCGGAATAAACGGAGACTGGCAAAGGACGAGGTGACAATGCGCGTCGGGAATGGTTCCAAGGTCGATGTGATCGCCGTCGGCACGCTGCCTCTGCATTTACCTACGGGATTAGTTTTAAACCTCAATAACTGTTATTTAGTGCCAGCTTTGAGCATGAACGTTGTATTGAGATCTCGTTTAATTCGAGATGGCTACTCATTTAAATCTGAGAATAATGGTTGTTCCATTTATATGAGAGATATGTTTTATGGTCATGCTCCTATGGTGAATGGTTTATTCTTAATGAGTCTCGAACGTAATGCTACACATGTTCATAATGTGAGTACCAAAAGATGTAAGGTTGATAATGATAGTCCCACATACTTGTGGCACTGCCGCCTTGGTCACATAGGTGTCAAACGCATGAAGAAGCTCCATGCAGATGGACTTTTAGAGTCTCTTGATTATGAATCATTTGACACATGCGAACCATGCCTCAGGGGTAAAATGACCAAGACTCCGTTCTCAGGAACAATGGAGCGAGCAACCAACTTATTGGAAATCATACATACTGATGTGTGCGGTCCAATGAGTGTTGAGGCTCGCGGTGGCTATCGTTATGTTCTCACCCTCACTGATGACTTGAGTAGATATGGATATGTCTACTTAATGAAACACAAGTCTGAAACCTTTGAAAAGTTCAAGGAATTTCAGAGTGAGGTTGAGAATCAACGTGACAGGAAAATCAAGTTTCTACGATCAGATCGTGGAGGAGAATACTTGAGTCACGAATTTGGCACACACTTAAGAAAATGTGGAATAGTTTCACAACTCACGCCGCCTGGAACACCTCAGCGTAACGGTGTGTCCGAACGTCGTAATCGCACTCTATTGGATATGGTGCGGTCTATGATGTCTCTTACCGATTTACCGCTATCTTTTTGGGGCTATGCTTTAGAGACTGCCGCATTCACTTTAAATAGGGCTCCGTCGAAATCCGTTGAGACGACACCGTATGAATTATGGTTTGGTAAGAAACCTAAGCTGTCGTTTCTAAAAGTTTGGGGATGCGATGCTTATGTCAAGAAACTTCAACCTGAAAAGCTCGAACCCAAGTCGGAAAAATGCGTCTTCATAGGATACCCAAAAGAAACTATTGGGTACACCTTCTACCTCAGATCCGAAGGCAAGATCTTTGTTGCCAAGAATGGGTCCTTTCTAGAGAAAGAGTTTCTCTCGAGAGAAGTAAGTGGGAGGAAAGTAGAGCTTGATGAAGTATTACCTCTTGAACCGGAAAATGGCTCAACTCAAGAAAATGTTCCTGAGGTGCCTGCACTGACTAGAGAGGAAGTTAATGATAATGATCAAGATACTTCTCATCAAGCTCCTACTGAAATTCGAAGGTCCACAAGGACACGTTCCGCACCAGAGTGGTACGGCAACCCTGTCTTGGAAATCATGTTGTTAGACAACGGTGAACCTTCGAGCTATGAAGAAGCGATGGCGGGCCCGGATTCCGACAAATGGCTAGATGCCATGAAATCCGAGATAGGATCCATGTATGAAAACGAAGTATGGACTTTGACTGACTTGCCCGTTGAACGGCGAGCCATAGAAAATAAATGGATCTTTAAGAAGAAGACAGACGCGGATGGTAATGTAACCATCTATAAAGCTCGACTTGTCGCTAAGGGTTATCGACAAGTTCAAGGGGTTGACTACGATGAGACTTTCTCACCGGTAGCGAAGCTAAAGTCCGTCCGAATCATGTTAGCAATTGCCGCATTCTACGATTATGAAATATGGCAAATGGACGTCAAAACAGCATTCCTTAATGGTTTCCTTAAGGAAGAATTGTATATGATACAGCCGGAAGGTTTTGTCGATCCTAAGAATGCTGACAAAGTGTGCAAGCTCCAACGCTCGATTTATGGGCTGGTGCAAGCATCTCGGAGTTGGAACATTCGCTTTGATGAGATGATCAAAGCGTTTGGGTTTACACAGACTTATGGAGAAGCCTGCGTTTACAAGAAAGTGAGTGGGAGCTCTGTAGCATTTCTCATATTATATGTAGATGACATACTTTTGATGGGAAATGATAGAACTCTTGGACAGCATTAAGGCCTACTTGAATAAAAGTTTTTCAATGAAGGACCTTGGAGAAGCTGCTTATATATTAGGCATCAAAATCTATAGAGATAGATCAAGACGCCTCATAGGTCTTTCACAAAGCACATACCTTGATAAGATATTGAAGAAGTTCAATATGAATCATTCTAAGAAGGGGTTCTTACCTGTATTACAAGGTGTGAAATTGAGCTCAGCTCAATGACCGACCACGGCAGAAGAAATAGAAGAGATGAGTGTCATCCCCTATGCCTCAGCCATAGGTTCTATTATGTATGCCATGCTGTGTACCAGACCTGATGTAAACCTTGCCGTAAGTTTGGTAGGAAGGTACCAAAGTAATCCCGGCAAGGAACACTAGACAGCGGTCAAGAATATCCTGAAGTACCTGAAAAGGACTAAGGAAATGTTTCTCGTTTATGGAGGTGAGGAAGAGCTCGTCGTAAAGGGTTACGTCGACGCTAGCTTCGACACAGATCTGGATGACTCTAAGTCACAAACCGGATACGTGTATATGTTGAATTGTGGAGCAGTGAGCTGGTGCAGCTGCAAACAGAGCGTCGTGGCGGGATCTACATGTGAAGCGGAGTACATGGCAGCCTCGGAGGCAGCACATGAAGCAATATGGGTGAAGGAGTTCATCACCGACCTAGGAGTCATACCCATTGCGTCGGGGCCAATCAAACTCTTTTGTGATAACACTGGAGCGATTGCACTTGCCAAGGAGCCCAGGTTTCACAAGAAGACAAGGCACATCAAGCGTCGCTTCAACTCCATTCGTGAAAATGTTCAAGATGGAGACATAGAGATTTGTAAAGTACATACGGACCTGAATGTAGCGGATCCGTTGACTAAACCTCTCCCTAGAGCAAAACATGATCAACACCAGAATTCCATGGGTGTTCGATTCATCACAATGTAACTAGATTATTGACTCTAGTGCAAGTGGGAGACTATTGGAAATATTCCCTAGAGGCAATAATAAAAGCATTATTATTATATTTCCTTGTTCATGATAATTGTCTTTATTCATGCTATAATTGTGTTATCCGGAAATCGTAATGCATGTGTGAATAACAGACACCAACATGTCCCTAGTGAGCCTCTAGTTGACTAGGTCGTTGATCAACAGATAGTCATGGTTTCCTGACTATGGACATTAGATGTCATTGATAACGAGATCACATCATTAGGAGAATGATGTGATGGGCAAGACCCAATCCTAAACATAGCACAAGATCGTATAGTTCGTTTGCTAGAGTTTTCCAATGTCAAAGTATATTTTCCTTAGACCATGAGATCGTGTAACTCCCGGATATCGTAGGGGTGCTTTGGGTATGCCAAACGTCACAACGTAACTGGGTGACTATAAAGGTATACTACGGGTATCTCCGAAAGTGTCTATTGGGTGACATGGATCAAGACTGGGATTTGTCACTCCGTATGACGGAGAGGTATCACTGGGCCCACTCGGTAGTGCATCATCATAATGAGCTCAAAGTGACCAAGTGTCTGGTTACGGGATCATGCATTACGGTACGAGTAAAGTGACTTGCCGGTAACGAGATTGAACGAGGTATTGGGATACCGACGATCGAATCTCGGGCAAGTAACATATCGATTGACAAAGGGAATTGCGTACGGGGTTGATTGAATCCTCGACATCGTGGTTCATCCGATGAGATCATCGTGGAGCATGTGGGAGCCAACATGGGTATCCAGATCCCGCTGTTGGTTATTGACCGGAGAGTCGTCTCGGTCATGTCTGCTTGTCTCCCGAACCCGTAGGGTCTACACACTTAAGGTTCGGTGACGCTAGGGTTGTGAAGACATGTATATGCAGAAACCCGAATGTTGTTCGGAGTCCCGGATGAGATCCCGGACGTCACGAGGAGTTCCGGAATGGTCCGGAGGTAAATAATTATATATAGGAAATGCTGTTTCGGCCATCGGGACAAGTTTCGGGGTTATCGGTATTGTACCGGGACCACCGAAGGGGTCCCGGGGGCCCACCGGGTGGGGCCACCTGTCCGGGGGGGGCACATGGGCTGTAGGGGTGCGCCTTGGCCTTCATGGGCCAAGGGCACCAGCCCCACTAGGCCCATGCGCCTAGGGTTTCCAAGGGGGAGGAGTCCAAGTTGTGGAAGGCACCTCTGGGTGCCTTGGGGGGGGGGGAATCCTCCCCCTGGCCGCCGCACCTAGGAGATCAGATCTCCTAGGCTGCGCACCACCCCCCGTTGGCCCTCCTATATATAGTGGGGGAGAGGAGGGACTTCATACACCAGCCCCTGGCGCCTCCCTCTCTCCCCGTTACGTCTCTCTCTTGTAGTATAGGCGAAGCCCTGCTACTGTGACGCCCTGCATCCACCACCACGCCGTCGTGCTGCTGGATCTTCATCAACCTCTCCTTCCCCCTTGCTGGATCAAGAAGGAGGAGACGTCTCCCGTCCCGTACGTGTGTTGAACGCGGAGGTGCCGTCCGTTCGGCGCTTGGTCATCGGTGATTTGGATCACGTCGTGTACGACTACATCATCACCGTTCTTTTGAACGCTTCCGCACGTGATCTACAAGGTACATAGATGCATCTAATCACTCGTTGCTAGATGAACTCCTAGATGGATCTTGGTGAAACCGTAGGAAAATTTTTGTTTTCTGCTACGTTCCCCAACAACACATACTCAGCCAGGGTGAGCTAGTGACCGTATAAACACCGGAAAATGTATATATTGAGTGCAATGAGCATATTATGAAGTCCATTGACCGTATTTTTACAAATATACAGTGACAGATAGTGTATTTGTCTCAGTTGAAATTAAGCCATATTAACCGGAGAGGAGGCAGGAGGCAGTATGGACTAGCATTACTTTGCTATGTCCTGTCAACTTGCCGAACGAGGAGAAGCTTGCAGGACGGGAGAACCTTGCGCGCGGTGGCTTGCAGGACAAGGAGAAACTTTTGACTAATGCAAGCTGTCCTTCGCTCAGGCGGTGGACGTGCAATAGTTAATTCGGTGTCAGATTGCCAGAAGCATACACTATACTAGTAGTACTATTATTGTTGCACTTCCCGAAGAGGCGAACAGCAAAGCGCAAAGTTTACTAGTACTAGTACTACTACTATAGTCTATAGAGGTAGTACTAGGAACCGGATGGAGGACCGTCTGCACTCTTATTATATTTTTAAAATGTGATAAAGCAATCTTCAACACATTTGGTTCTCTTCGAGGGTTCTCGCATGTGATAATGGAAGTTGATTGCATGGAACACTCGCCACAATTCTCGCTTAATTCTGGCTCATATCCTCCTGTTACAAATAGGAGCGCTCGGTAATATTTCCTCTTTTTTTGTTATTCAGCATGTAAACAGGTCAGCAAACCTTGCGGCGCATCTTTGTGCGAACCATGCTTGCTGCACTTTGAATGTGGCCGAGAGCTGGCTTGATGAAACACCTCTCTTCCTACTTCTTTTTTTGTGGGGTACCTCGCTTCCTAGTGACCAGTGTCTTGGTTGATCGTCCTAAGAATGCTTAAATATGAATAAAGCTCTCTCATTTACCCGCAAAAAAGATTAAGCCATATTAACCGGAAAGGAGGGAGTATGGACTAGCACTACTTGTTGGTGTGTCCCGTCAATTCACAGAACGAGGAGAAGCTTGCAGGACAAGGTGAAGCTCACTTACGCCTTTTGACTAATGCAACGTATCCTCGCCCAGGCGGTGGACATGCATGAGTTCATTCGGTCCGTTGATATTGTATGCCTGATAGGTTACGAGGTTGGGCGAGGGGCCATGTGCTAAGGCGTATATGAGTAATCCGTCCTTAGAGCCCTCCTCCGGGGGATTAGCACTAGTAGAAAATGGAGCTTTAAAACCGGTTTGTAAGGGCCTTTAGTGCCGGTTCGGCACGAACCGATGCTAAAGTGCCACCACATGGCGTGAGCTCGCGCCCTGGTATGGGGGACCTTTAGTACCGGTTGGTGTTACCAACCGGTACTAAAGGTTATTTTTTTTGAATTTTTTTTTGAAAATTTTTGGAAAAAAAATTGATTTTGTTTTTTGATTTTTCTGAATTATTTGATGATTTAGTGTCTAATCACCTCTCTTAACTGTTCAAGTGTGGATCACTCATTCCAAATCATCTAACTTCCCGACCGGTCACCCATCCCTCTCACTACTCCAGTCCGAGCACGCTTAACTTTCAGGTTCTATTCTCCTTCGTTTCCGAGTCTGCACTTGTTGTTTTCCTGATAATAGTAAGATGTCAATCCTATTAACCCTCAGGAGTTTAGCTTGAGCATGAAGTCACACATTTCACCGTTTGAGTTTGAAACTATTATTCTAAAAAAATAGTAATTATTTAGTAATGCTAATATTTCTTGAATAAGTTTGACCATAGTTTGACCACAGTTTGACCATAGTTTGACCAGATTTGACCAAAATTCAAAAAATTGAAATAATTATTTAGTAATACTAATATTCTTGAATAATTATGTAGTAGCACTAATATTTCTTGAATAAGTAGTTTGACCATAGTTTGACCACAGATTGACCAGATTTGACCAAAATTCAAAAAAACTGAGATACTTATTTAGTAACACTAATATTATTGTGTAATTATTTAGTAACACTCTATATTTCTTGAATCAGTTGTTTGACCGGTTTGACAAGATTTAACCAAAATTCAAAAAAAACATAAATTAGAGCATATCTTTTTTCCTTTTACAATTTTGTCATTTCAAAAACTGTCCTAAACCCTAAACCCGGGACTTAAAACGTCGGAAACTCTATGCTAAACAGTAAAAACTAAGGGTTTAAACCATAAAACCTAACCCTAAACTCTAGAATCTAAACCCTAGCACTAAACACTAAAAACGTCTAAAAAATGTCTAAAACGCCCAAAAACTCTATTTTCCCTTTGGAATTTTGTGATTTTAAAAAATTGTCGAAACGGAAAACTGGCTGTTTCAGCGGATCAATCTTTTTGTTCTACAAATTTTGATATATTATATGTATTTTTCTGAATTAGGATGATTTAGTTATGATTTTTTCAAGTTTGAAAATTGCCCTATAGTCCCGGTTTGTGTCTCCAACCGGTACTAAACGGAAAACTGGCTGTTTCAGCGGATCAATCTTTTTGTTCTACAAATTTTGATATATTATATGTATTTTTCTGAATTAGGATGATTTAGTTATGATTTTTTCAAGTTTGAAAATTGCCCGTGGGGCCCCGGCCTGACACCAGCCTGCCACCACCCCTTTAGTACCGGTTCGTGCCATGAACTGGTACTAAAGGTTCAACACGAACCGGCATTAATGCAAATCCATTCGAACCGGCACTAATGGTACCATTAGTACCGGGCCAAAATCAAACCGGCACTAATGTGCTTCACGTTCGAACCGGCACTAATGGTACCATTAGTACCGGGCCAAAATCAAACCGGCACTAATGTGTAGTAATAATATGCTCTTTGAACCAATGCAGGAAAGTGGAGTTGTGCTCTCTAGTAACTTCGGCGTCCGTCCTGCATACCCCCGGTCACCATACTTCTTTGTGATAATTTCTTTGTGCAGTGCCACGAAAGGATCTACCTCGTCTAGGTGTTGTAGCACTACCAAGTTTGCTATCTCAAAGTCGCTGCGTCGATCTGAGTATGCCACGTGCAGTTCCCTGTGACCGTTGGAGTGACCTTCTCCTTCGAGCCTCCCATCGTGCTTGTTAACGGGCAAACCAACACTAACACTAGGCAGCTGGTCTGCGCCATATAGGAAATTCTCGCAGAAAGAGATGCACTCTTGTGCTAGATAGCCCTAGACGATGCTTCCATCTGGACGGGACATGTTACGAACGAATCCTTTGATGATCCCATTCATCCTCTCAAACGGCATCATGTTGTGCAGAAATGACGGCCCCGGGTCTATTATGTCGTCCACAATATGGACACACAGATGCACCATCACGTCAAAGAACGCGGGCGGGAAGTACATCTCAAGCTCATTCAGTATCACAACGATCTCTTCCTGTAGCCTTCGGAGCTGCTTCAGACTGATCGACTTTCGAGAGATGACGTCGAAAAAGTTGCGGAGACCAATAAGCGTGTCACGGACGTGCTTGTCCATTATCCCTCTAAGGGCAACAGGTAGTATGTGCGTTAACATCACATGATAGTGATGGGACTTCATCCCGCTGAACCTTTTCTTGTCCGTGTCTAGATATCTGCTTATCTTGCCACAGTAACCAGAACTAACTTTGACTCCGGTAAGGCACTTAAAGAATTGACCGATCTCAGCCTGACTTAAGGTGAAGCAAGAAGGGGGGCAATAATCCTCTTTCTTTATTTTCTTGCCCTTCTTCTCCCGCGCCTCTGTCTCCGTCTCTGTCTCGTCTGACTTTTTACGGGGCGGCATGTGCAGATCTTCCATGATTTTCAAATCTTGCAAGTCTTTTCTTGCCTTCGGACCATCCTTGGTCTTATCTGGCATGTTCATCAGTGTCGCGAGCAAGCTCTCAAGGACATTCTTACAGATATGCATTTGATCAAGGCAATGAGGTGTATCGAGCTTGTGCCAGTACTCCAAGTCCCAGAACACAGACCTTGTGTTCCATACCTTCAGCAGCGGCTCCAGCGCCTTTTTCATCGTCTTTCCCGGCACGGGGCACTCCTTCCAGTTTTTGAATAGCTCATCGATTTTGGCACCGCTTCGCTTACGTGGAGGTCCTCGATGCTCATCGTGACCATTGAATAGATCTCCATGGTTTCTCCATGGGTCGTCCTGTTCGAGCCATCTTCAATGCCCCATGTACACGACTTTCCCAGACCCGCCATCTTTCCTTGACGTTAGCTGCTGAGACGTCGTATCATCCATGCACCGCGTGCATCCGCAATATCCATGGCACACCTGGCCTGTGTCATATCTGTAACCGAGATAGTCGTGCACCGTCGTGATCAGCGCGGCTCTCATGTAGAAATACTTGCCTTTGCTGGCGTCCCATGTCTTGGCCGGTGTTTTCCATAACGTGTCTAACTCCTCTTGAAGTAGCCCCAGATACAAATTAATATTATTTCCTGGTTGTTTCGGCCCTTGAATAAGCATGCTCATGTGAATGTACTTCGACATCATGCACAACCAGGGGGGAGGTTGTACATCCATACAAACACGGGCCATGTGCTATGGTTGGTGTTCTGGTTGCCAAACGGATTCATGCCATCGGTACACATGCCGAGCACGATGTTCCTTGCATCACATTCAAAATACCGATAGAAGCTATTCAACGCTCTCCACTGGCTTCCATCCTTGACGTGTCTTAGCGTCGGATCATCTCCATCATCGGGCTTCTTCCTCTCCGCATGCCAGCGCATTAGCTTTGCTTCCTTGGGATCTATGAAATACCGCTGGAGACGGGGAGTGATCAGTAAGTACCATACAACTTTCTGGGGACATTTCTTCCCGGCCTTCTTGTATCGAGAAGCATTTCACACCGGACAACTTGTTTTTTCCGCGTGCTCCTTCCGATAAATTATGCAATCGTTGATGCATGCATGGTATCTAACATGCGGCAGATCAAGAGGGCACACGATCTTCTTGGACTCATCAACACTAGTAGGACATAGATTCCCCGAGGGAAGAACATCCTTTAGGTACTTAAGATGCTCATCGAGGCTAGTGTCGGTCCATTTGTTTTTAGCCTTCGTCTTCAGGAGTTGGAGCGTGAAACTCAAGAGGGTCACCTCAGGATTGCAACCATCATACAATGGAGTGTTCGAGTCTACCACCAATTGCTCCAGCTTAGCCTCCTCTCTAGAAGCAGCTCTCTCAGTACTCATCTCCTTGTGAAGCAGTGATTGAACATGAGGGTCCCGCACGATTGAACTTAGTACCGATGAACTCTGCTGCGTGGAGTCCACGTCGTTCTCTCCGCCGCCATGTCTGGCCCCTTCTCCTCCGCCATGTCCGGCCCCTTCTCCGCCGCCATGTCCGGCCTCTTCCCCGCCGCCATTATCAATCATATCTTCGTCTTGCCCCGTGTCATCATTGCCTGCCCCGTCGGCATCCAAAATGTTGTCATCCTCATCTTCAATTATCCACTGAGTATAGCCATCCATGAAACCAGTCATGAGCAGGTGCGCTTCGACATGACCATCGTCATAGGGGTCGAGCCAAACTATTCCTTTGCATTTCGACACGGACATAAAACCTCTGTCCAGTTATTTTCTTTCATGTCCTGCACCGCCGACCGCAACCACCTGTCCATCATCGTTCTACTAACCATCATGAACGTCTGCACGGTAATAATAAACAAATTGATTATAAAAATGTGTGCATTCATCAAATCATACAAAAATTCGGCATGACCTTCCCTAAAAATAGGACATATATAGATCTAGAGTTTGCCCGGAATTCGCCGAAACGAAAATAAATCGACATTTCGGCAAAACATAGGCAACTCAAAAGCACAATTTGGCATCAACTCATTCCACACACACAATTTCCATCATATTGCCCAATTATCATATCACACACACATACACATATTTCCATTTTGCAAAAGCATGAAATTTTAATCACCTCTATCTCGAGATTGAGCACACGGTGGAGATGATGATGTAGGGAGAACAAAAGTGCACAAAGCTCTTCTAGAAAAAGATAGATCTAGTTAGGGGGCAAATAGGTCACTTGACTAAATGCTACATCTAGTGGAGGGGGAAGGAAAAAGAGAAAGGAGATGCATTAATGGAGGTGGTGTAAGTTAGCTAGGAGTAATGAAGAGAGAGAAAGGTAGGTAGGAGAGGGAGAGTAATGGGGGGAGTAGTATTGAGGAAGAAGAAGAGTGAGAGAGGGAGGATGTGGGAGGTAGGGGAAAGGGAGGAGAGGAGATGGGGGAGGGGAGGACGTACGGGTGGGAAAAGGTAGTGAGGTGCTGCGTCTTAGCAGTAGCGGGGGAGGAAAAACGCGCTACTGCTAAGAGCATAGTAGCAACACCCTTTTGTCACACGCGCTACTGCTAAACGGGCCAACCGTGTGGACAATTTCAAAATTAGCAGCAGCGACGTGACTAAAAAGCGCGCTACTACTATTGCATTAGCAATAGCGCGCATCATGACACCGCGCTGCTGGTAAACTTAGGTTGTTGGGTACTGTCGGTAGATTTTTGTAGCAGCGCGGTTTAGACATCACGCGCTACTGCTAAATTTACATCAGTAGCCTGCTTTTTTTAATCTAGCTACTGCTAATTAGCAGTAGTGCCTCTTTTTGTGCCGCGCTGCTGCTAAGATTCTGTGTATAAGGTTTTCCCTAGTAGTGATCGGTTATTGACCGGAGATGTGTCTCGGTCATGTCTATATAGTTCTCAAACCCGTAGGGTCCGCACGCTTAACGTTCGATGACGATTTGTATTATGAGTTATGTGTTTTGGTGACCGAAGTTTGTTCGGAGTCCCGACTAAGATCACGGACATGACAAGGAGTCTCGAAATGGTCGAGAGGTAAAGATTCATATATGGGAAGGTAGTATTCAGACATCGGAATGGTTTCGAGTGGTTCGGGTATTTTACCGGAGTACCGAGGGAGTATTGGGCCTACATGGGCCCTAGAGGAGAGAGAGGGAAGCCCGCGGGGGGTGGCGCACGCCCCCCTCCTAGGGATTCCGAATAGGACAAGGAGGAGGGGGCGCGGCCCACCTTTCCTCTCCCTCTCCTTCCTTTTCCCCTCCGTTGAAGAAAGGAAAGGGGGGGGCGAATCCTACTAGGAGTGGAGTCCTAGTAGGACTCCCCCCATGGCGCGCGCCTCCTGGCCGGCCTCCTCCTCCTCCCCTCCTTTATATACGGGGGCAGGGGGGCACCCCATAGCACATCAATTGTTCTCTTAGACGTGTGCGGTGCCCCCCTCCACAGTTTACTCCTTCGGTCATAACGTCGTAGTGCTTAGGCGAAGCCCTGCACGGATCACATCACCATCGCCGTCACCACGCCGTTGTGCTGACGGAACTCTCCCTCGACCATGTGCTGGATCGAGAGTTCGTGGGATGTCATGGAGCTGAACATGTGCTGAACTCGGAGGTACCGTACGTTCCATACTAGATTGATTGGATCATGAAGACGTTTGACTACATCAACCAAATTAACCTAACGCTTCCGCTTTCGGTCTATGAGGGTACGTGGACATACTCTCCCCCTCTCGTTGCTATGCATCTCCTAGATAGATCTTGTGTGATCGTAGGAATTATTTTGAAATTGTATGCTACGTTCCCCAATAGGTTTCCCCCTTCACAGACCTCTGCCTCTGGGATTGGGCCTTGAAAGTCCGTAAGAGCATGAACTGAGGGACCCATATCTGGGCCACCTACTTACACACGCATGGTACATCCATTTTTCATCACTATTTCCTACTATAATTTATCCTCTTTTAATTATATATTTTGCATTATGATTCAATTCTAATGCATTTTCTCTCTTAAAATGCAAGGTATACAAAGAGGGGGGAATTGCCGCACAGCTGAAATGTGGACCTAAGCTTGCAAATAGGACTACTATTTCACCTATAGGGATTGTAAGGGATGTTGTGGTTCTATGTGGTAAGATTAAGTATCCTACTAATTTCTTAGTACTTGGAACTCTTCAATAAAACTTTTTTCCTTGATATGTCTCCAACTTATCTATAATTTTTTATTGTTTCATGCTATTATCATACTACTTTTACATACTTTTGGTACCATTTTATATTAGAGAAAAGTATGTTTTTGGTCCCTCAAATTCCCCAAAAGAATAGACTTGGTCCCTCAAGATTTTTTTGTAGACATTTGGCCCTTCAAGTCTCAAAACCGGATAAGTTTGGTCCAAAACCAGATTTTGACCACACTGATCAGATTTCAACGGGTTTGACCATGTTGACCAGGTTTGATCGATGAACAAAAATTTGAAAAATAGCAAAAAATTCAAAAAACACGTTTTTTTTTGGCATCCAATATGCTCAAGTGCTCAAGGTGCGTGCAAATTTTCATAGTGTTTGGACACTCCAGGAGCTCATGGCAAAAAACTACAAATCTACTCTAGGTGAACTATAAATTTGAAAAAATAGCAAACAAAATAAAAAAAATATGAATTTTTGTGGCAACTAAGATGCTTGGGGTGCTCTGGTGCATGTAAAGTTTTGTGGTCAAATAACATCCGAGGAGCTCTAGCATTGTTTTTGGCTTTTTATGAGCCAAAATTTGTTTTTTATGCCACGAGCTCCTCAAATGTCAAAACACCACACAAATTTCATGCACCTAGCCCACCCAAATATCTTGCTTGCCACAAAATTTCAGATTTTTTGAATTTTGTTGCTATTTTTTAATTTACTGTTCACCTAGAGTTGATTTGTATTTTTTACCATGAGCTCCTCGAGTGACCAAACACAAGGAAAATTTGCACGCACTTTGAGCATATTGGATGCCAAAAAATTCAGATTTTTTTTGAATTTTGTTTACTAATTTTTGAAATTTACTGTTTATTGGTCAAACCCATTCAACATGGTTGTCGGCGTTCTGGGAATGGGGGTCCCCAGACTTGCCTGCCTGCGGCCCACGGTGTGGCTATGCAAGCAGGCCTGTACGGCCCATCTTCTACAACAAGGCATTCAAGACCCTCGCGAGGGGCCAAACCTCGCGAGGCAGACGATGCAAGGCCTCCTCAGGACCGACCTCTCCAGGCAGGCTCACGAGGAGCAGAGATATCAAGGCAGGGCAAACCTCGCGAGGCTCTCGTGACGTGAGCCATGACGATCAAGATCAGGCGGGAGCCAGCGCGCTCAGCGTTCTTATTTCCTCTTTGGTGCTAAGGAGGCCAGCGTAGGCGCAGAGTACCGAGGCATCAGGCAAAGGTTTCCATATCAGCGCAATGAGACCAAGACCAGCAGGCCAGCAGGACGGAGGTCACCGTGGAGCCCAAGACGGCATCATCACCAGAGCCCTTTCGCAGGCGAACACCGCTTTTGTCAGGATAGCTTGTACAAGCTGTCCCCTTTCAAATTGGCCGCCGTTGTTGGCTCCCTTCCCGCTCAATATTTGGGAAGAGGACCAGGGCCTCTATAAATAGGACTAGCCACCACCAGAGGAGGCAACTGGATCTCACCTATCGGATTTCGGGTTCCGGCAGACCCTTGAGGTTCGAACAATGGGGTGCGCGCGGAGATTTCGCCTTCTACCTACCTACACTCCACCGCCTCGCTAAGATCTAAGCTATGGAAAGAACAGCACAAGAGACAGAGGGTTTATACTAGTTTGGGCCACCATTGTGGTGTAATACCCTACTCTAGTTTGTGGTGTGGTGGATTGCCTCTTGGGCTGATGATGATAGGCAATACAAGGAAGAACAGCCTCGCGAGGGTCTGTTCTTGGCTGGGGCAATGAACTACTAGGAGGAGTTCAGTCACCCTTCTCTCTCTCTCTCTCTGTGTGATGCTACTCGATCCGATCCCAGCTTGTTTCTGGATTGGCCTCTCGATTCTCTCTATGCTCTACCCTGGGGGTGGCTAGTCCTATTTATAGGCAAAGGCCCTGGTCCTCTTCCCAAATATTGAGCGGGAAGGGCGCCAACAATTGGCCATTTTGAAGGGGAACATCTGGTACACTTATCCTGACTAAAGTTGGTCCTCCCCTGCCAAACGCTCTGGTGGTGACGCTGGCTTGGGCTCCACAATGACTTCCTCCCTACCGTTGGGCTGGTCTTGGTCTCGTTGCACCGAAACGGGTGCCTTTGCTTGATGCTCTCGCCTGCGCTTGCTCCCTTTGCACCACAGAGGAAAGGAGGACACTGCGCAGGTTGGCGCCCGCCTGGCGCCCTTGGTCGTCATGGCTTGTGTCACGGGCACCTCGTGAGGTACCCCGCCTTGATCTCTCCGCCTCCTCGCGAGCCAGCCTGATGAGGCCGTGCCTGAGGAAGCTCCGTGTCGTCCGCCCCGCGAGGCTTGGCCCCTCGCGAGGGTCTTGGGTCTGTGTTGATGAAGATGGGACATGCCGGGCCCCCCTTTGA
This sequence comes from Triticum urartu, assembly GCF_003073215.2. Lineage (NCBI taxonomy): Eukaryota > Viridiplantae > Streptophyta > Magnoliopsida > Poales > Poaceae > Triticum > Triticum urartu. Next base: position 538,495,468 of record NC_053026.1, on the reverse strand, counting down.
GCCACGCCGCAGGCCGCAGGCAGGCAAGTCTGGGGACCCTCATTCCCAGAACGCTGACAGTAGCCCCCGGGCCCAAGGCACGCCCGGACATGGCCGTGCAGGGAGGCGAAAGGGCAAGGGTGAAGTGCCGCGGGACCTAACAGCCTGCGGCCTTGGGCGCCGCGTGGCGGTTGATTGGACGTGGGCGTCTCCACTTCCCCACGGCGCCTCGGCAACTGCACAGATTGGACAAGTCCCTGCATGCAAAGCGGGTCATGATTACCTGCGATCGTGGAGGCCGGCGGTTGGCCTTCGCCGGCCATAAGTACGGAACGACACGCGCCCTTCCAGTTCATCCCCCCTTGCTTCTCCTTCTTCTTCGTGGCTCTGTCAAGGAGGTTCTTGGCCGCAGAGAAGGGGAAGGCTCGCCAGGTTGAGCCTGCCTCTCCCCCACCCAAGCGCGGCCGAGGGCACCCTCGCAAACATCCTGTGGCCACCACGGCAGCTCCCCGCGGCCGTGGAGATGATTTCTAGCACGGTGACGGGCGGACAGCTGTGGCCCGGGGGCGCCTTCGGTCGCGTGTTCCCCTAGGCCGCGCTTCCGCACTGCAGAGGTCCTGCCGGAGTTCGTTGTGTGATCGGCGGAGCCGACAAGCACCCGGCTTCAACTTCCTCGCTTCCTCCTCGGCGAGCTCCCGGCCGGCGCCCCGGGCGGCCTCTGGCTTCAGGCAGACGGCTGCTGCAGCTGGGCCTCATGGGCTTCACTGGAGGTCTCCGCAGCCGGGAGCCTGGCCTTGACCCGCGGTTGGCAGACGTTTGCCCGCGCGCGTGGCCTGAGCCGCCGGTGCACCCTGCACTTCAAGTTTGACGGCGATGCCACCCTCTACGTGAGGGTGTTTGGGGAAGATGGTCGCCGCACAGGGTGCTGCCCTGAGGACGACGACCGCGGCCGGGGACCCAGCCCGAGCGATGATGGAGAGGACAGCGCTCGCGTGATTGGCGGCGCTCAGGGTTCCCCAAGCTTCACCGGTTCTTCTTCAGGCGGCGACTCTTCTAGCAGTGGCCGCGGTCAGCCTCCACGCCGTTGTACCTGCTTGGAAGGTGGTAGCGCGTCTGCCCGCTTTCGCGCCTCGGTGAAGCACGAGAGGGAGTCTGCCTGAGCCCCGGAGGCAGCTCGACTCTTCCCTACAGGCCAGTGTGAGGCGAGCTGCGCCTGATTTGCTCTTTCTTTTCCTTTTTCCTGTGTAAAAAGACAGTGGCGTGGAGCCCCGCAGGGGCGTGTTTGGGTTATTGCTGTTAATCATCGCTTTGCTTCCGTTATCGTGCCTTCCGGCTACGTGGCCGCGCGTGGATAGTTCCCAGCCCCAGCCGTGGGGGGGGGGCGACCGACCCAGGCCCTGTGTTCGTGTCGAGGTGCCCGTGGGGCACGAACTGGACGGGTGCTCCTATAATGGACCCAGGTCGCAAAACCTTTGAACGACTAGGACAGAAACACTCACGAGGGCGCTCGGCTGCCCCCTCGCGAGGCCTCGCATAAGAGAAATCGAGGCAGGAGAGTGAAAAGTCGAAGAACCACAAGTCAAAGACGGTAACAACTTCAACAAAACTTCAAATGAGAATGAACAAGCCAACTGCGGAAAGCAAATGAAAAAGCCGCGTCCAGCACCTAATCTAGTCTTCGACGTCTTCTCAGCAGCGCGGAGCTAAGTGCTGCCACTGGGCGTGGGAGGGAGCCCCAGGGCCTGAGGCCGGCGCTCCTGACACTCCGGGGCGTGTACAGCCCCAACTCATTATTATGTGAGAGTGTCACGGGTGGCGAGCTTCACAGGCGTTGGCCTTCTTCATAGGCTCCGGGCCTTTCTTGGGGGAAGCAAGCTTCACGGGCATTTGCCCTCTTCACAGGCTCTGGGCCTTTTCCAAAACGCGACAGCTTCACAGGCATTCGCCTTCTTCACAGGCTCTGGGCCTTTTCCAAAAAGGATAATCTTCACAGGCATTCGCCTTCTTCACAGGCTCTGGGCCTTTTCGAAAAAGGATAATCTTCACAGGCATTCGCCTTCTTCACAGGCTCCAGGCCTTTTCCAGAAAGGATAATCTTCACAGGCATTCGCCTTCTTCACAGGCTCCGGGCCTTTTCCAAAAAGGATAATCTTCACAGGCATTCGCCTTCTTCACAGGCTTCGGGCCTTTTCCAAAAAGGATAATCTTCACAGGCGTTCGCCTTCTTCACAGGCTCTGGGCCTTTTTAGGGGTAGAACCTCCGGAGGTGCTGGATGTTCCATGCGTTCTGGACCGGCACCCCCTCCTGAGTCTCCAAGCGCGCGGAGCCAGGCCTGGAAACATGAACAACATTGAACGGGCCCTCCCACATGGGAGAGAGCTTGTGCAGTCCCTCCCTGGAGAGAACCCGCCTGAGCATGAGGTCTCCTACCTCGAGAGTTCTGGGGCGGATGTTGCGGCAGTGATATCGTCGCAGTGCTTGTTGGTACCTCGCCGCTCGCAGCGCGGCTTCTCGGCGACGTTCCTCCCCCAGCACGAGGTCCATCCCCCGCATGGCATCCTGTTGTGCCTCATTGAATGCCAGGACCCGTGCGGAGCGACGTCTAACCTCGTGAGGGAGGACCGCTTCGACTCCATAGACCAGGAAGAACGGGGTCTCTCCAGTCGGCTTGGTCGCGGTTGTGCGGATGGACCACAACACGGACTGAAGCTCATCGTACCAACCTCTGCTGCAGGCCTCCAGCTTCTTCTTGAATGTCCTGGTCTTGAGGCCCCTCAGGACCTCCGCGTTGGCTCGCTCGGCCTGGCCGTTGCTTCGGGGGTGTGCCACCGAAGCATAGCATATCTGCGTTCCAAGGTTAGCACAGTATGTTTTGAAGAGGTTACTGGTGAACTGCGAACCGTTGTCTGTGATGATGTGGTTCGGCACCCCGAACCGGCTCACGATGCCCCTGATGAACTTGACCGCGGAACCCGCGGGGATGGTGCGGATGACCTCTACTTCAGCCCACTTGGTGAACTTGTCCACGGCGACGTAGAGGTAGCGGTAGCCCCCTGGCGCCCGAGGAAACGGGCCCAGGATGTCCAACCCCCAGACTGCGAACGGCCACGAAAGGGGTATAGTCTGCAGGCCTCCTGCCGGCTGATGGATCTGCTTGGCGTGGAACTGGCAGGCCTCACAAGCCTTCACCAGTTCGACGGCGTCATTGAGTGCGGTGGGCCAATAAAACCCACTGCGGAACGCCTTGCCGACGAGGGTCCGTGATGATGAATGATGTCCACAGTCTCCGCCGTGTATATCTTCCAGCAGTTCCTTTCCTTGCTCCCTGGAGATGCAGTGCAGGGATACATCGTTTGGTCGCTTCCGGTAGAGCTCTCCATCCTTGATGCAGTATGCCGTGGCCAGCCGTGCCACACGCTCCGCTTCCTCCTCCTTCTCCGGCAGGGTCCCTTGTGTTAAGTAACTCCGGAGCTCCATGATCCAGCACCCGTCCTGAGGCTCCATCGTCAGGAGCAGGCGTGCTCCTGCGGCCGGGCCACAGACCGGGGCTCCTGAGGCAGGTGGTTGGGGGAGCTCCTCCCGAGGCTGAGCCGTGTTTGACAATGACGGCAGGGCTGAAGGCTTGAAGAGCCGCTCCTCGAAGACGCCAAGCTCCTAAGGTAACCGCCTGGACGCCCATTTGGCGATGTCGTCGGCCTCCTGATTGGTGCCACGGGGCACATGCTGCAACTCCAACCCCCAGAACTGCTTCTCCATCCTGCGGACCTCCGCAAGGTAGGCTTCCATGTGCTCATCTTTCGGCTCGTACACCTTGTTGGAGAAATTGACAAGGAGCTGTGGATCGCCCTTGATGGTGAGGCGTTTCACCCCCAGGGCAGCTGCGGCCTTCAAGCCCGCTATTAGACCTTCATACTCCGCTATGTTGTTGGAGACCTTTTCACCTTGGTGGAAACAGAGCTGTACAGCGTACTAGAGCTTGTCCTGAGTGGGCGATATAAGCACCGCCCTAGCCCCAGCGCCATGCCTGGAGAACGCCCCATCGAAGTACATGACCCAGCCTTCTGGCGCCTCGCTTCCCGGGGAGAGGGATCGATCCTCGTCGGCCTTGAGGCCTGGTGCCTCCGTCCATTCTGCCACAAAATCCGCTAATGCTGCTCCCTTGATGACTCTGGTCGTGCTGAATTCGAGCTGAAACACTTGCAGTTCTATGTTCCACTCAGCGACCCTTCCGGCTGAGTTAGGGCTCCTGAGCACTCTCTCCAAGGGGTATGACGAGACGACCTTGATGGGGTGACCCTGAAAATAGTGCCGCAGCTTGCGCGAGGCCACCAGTAGCGCAAGGAGGAGCTTCTGAGGCACGGGGTACCGTGCCCTCGCGTCCCACAACACCATGCTGACGAAGTACACTGGGTGCTCAACGAGGTTGGGTGCGTCAGTGCTGGTGGCGCCCTCCGGAGACCATGGCGCCTCCTGAGGCGATGAGGCCTCCGGAGGCTGGCCATCTAGGGGAGGGGCCTCTTCCGCCTCCGGTGCACTCCTCTGCGGCGGCTGATCATCCTCAGCCGCGGTGGCGGTTTCTGTGGGCCTTCCTTGTTCCTGTTTTGCCTTGCCCCGGGCTGCTGCTGTGGTTTTGATTCGACGCTCCTCCCTAACCGCCACCAGGGCTGCGCTGGCGGAGTAGGGAGTGGCGGCGAGGTAAAGCATCAGGGGCTCTTGAGGGTGCGGAGCCACCATGACCGGAGGGCTGGTCAGGTATCTCTTGAGATCTTGGAACGCCTTGTCGGCCTCTTCAGTCCATTCAAAGGGCCCCTTTTTCTTCATTAGCTGGAAGAAGGGCAGCGCCCGCTCCCCCAACTTGGAGATGAAGCGCCCTAGTGCAGTCACGCGCCCAGTGAGCTTCTCTCTGAGGGTCTTTGGCGGGCTCATGTCCTCGACCGCCTTGACCTTTTCCGGGTTAGCCTCGATGCCTCGGTGGGACACGAGGAAACCCAAGAGCTTGCCCGAGGGGACTCCGAACACACACTTCTCTGGGTTGAGCCGCAGGTTCACTGCGTTGAGGCTCGTGAAGGTTTCCTCCAGGTCTTGTATCAGGGTCCTGGCCTCCCGAGACTTCACCACAATGTCATCGACGTAAGCCTCAACATTCTTCCCGAGCTGCGGGCCCAAGGTGATGTGCATCAGCCGCTGAAAGGTCGCCCCTGCGTTACGTAGCCCAAATGGCATGCATGTGTAGCAGTACACCCCACACGGGGTTAGGAAGGCTGTCTTTTTGACATCTTCTACCGCCATCTTGATCTGGTGATACCCAGAGAAGGCATCCAAGAAGCATAGCAGGTCGCATTCTGCGGTGGAATCGACGATCTGGTCGATGCGGGGGAGCGGGAACGGATCTTGCGGGCATGCCTTGTTGAGGTTGGCGAAGTCAACACACATGCGCTCCTTCCCTCCCTTCTTTGGCACAACGACAGGGTTGGCCAACCAATCCGGGTATCGGACCTCGCGAATGACCCTAGCGGCTTCTAGTTTGCGGGTCTCTTGGACGATGAAGGCCTGCTTTTCTGTGGACTGCCACCTTGCCTTCTGCTTCATAGGGCGCATGTTGGGGCACACATTGAGGTGATGCTCGATTACGCTCCTAGGGATCCCTGCCAAATGGTCAGGCTCCCAAGCGAATACCTTCTTGTTCGTGCGCAGGAACTTGACCAGGGCCTCCTCCTGCTCGGGCTCGAGGTTGGCGCCTATGGTGAAAGTGGCGCTGGTGGACCCATCCTCATCGACGGGTATCTTCTTGGTTTCTGCCTTGTCTTGGGTGAACAACTGTTTCTTCTTGGCGGGTGCAGCCCCCTTGGGCTTGGGGGTCTCCAATTCGGCGGGCTGTGCCGACGCCGCCGTCTTGCAGGCGAGCTTGAGCACTCGCAGCGCGTCTCCGGTGTCCCCGTGCACGGTGAGGACACCGCTGCTCCCAGGAATCTTCATGAGGTTGTACGCCGGGTGCGTCGCGGCCATGAACTGGGCCAGCGCTGGATAGCCGAGGATGGCATTGTAGGGGAGGCCAATGGGGGTGATGTCGAAGTCGATCAGCTCCGTGCGGAAGTTGTCGTAGGTGCCGAAGGTCACTGGGAGCCGGATCTGTCCCAAGGAGCTGGATGACCTGCCCCCAACGCCTGAGAAGGGCCGGCTGGGTTGCAGCCGTTCCAGGGGTATGCAGAGGAGGTTGAAGGCCTCAATCGAGAGCACGCTGAGGCCCGCGCCGCCATTGATGAGAGTTCTGGTGACGGCCACCTGGCAGATGGTGGGGGTGCACAGCATGGGGAGCGCACGCGAGCAGGCCGAGCTGGAGGGGTGGTCCTCCGAGCTGAAGGTCAGGCCGGCCTTGGGCGCCGCCCAGTCCGGGAGAGCCCCCTGCCGCGTGGAAGCGGCGCTGACCCGATGGATGAACGGCTTGACGTGGTGACTTGTAGGCGGCGCCGGCGAGCCGCCCAGGAGGGCCGTGACGACCGGGGGTGTTGGTGTAGCGTGGTAGGCGAGGAAGAGGCTGCGGAGCTCTTCCCAAGAGGCCACGGAGGCTGCCGGCAGGTGGAGCAGCCGTGCGCGCGGAGCGCCGATGAGGGCCATGCGAAGCTAGTTGGCCATGACTCTATCGTCACCTCCAGCTTCGAGGATGGCCTCCTCGTACGCCAGCAAGAAGGCCAGCGGATCAGTCGCGCCGCTGTAGCACAGCGGCGTTGTTGGCTTGAACTTGTCCGGCCACCGTACCCGTTGCAGGGCCGGGGCCAGGGCTCGGAGCCCCTGGCCCCCGTGCTGGCGCCGGCGGCCGGAGCGGGCGACGCGCTACTCATCGTGAGGTAGGTCATGGCGGTGGCGGAAGGGAAAACTCCGGTGCCCCCCTACCTGGCGCGCCAAATGTCGGATTTGGGTTCCGGCAGACCCTTGAGGTTCGAACACTGGGGTGCGCACAGAGATTTCGCCTTCTACCTACCTACACTCCACCGCCTCGCTAAGATCTAAGCTATGGAAAGAACAGCACAAGAGACACAGGATTTATACTAGTTCGGGCCATGATTGTGGTGTAATACCCTACTCTAGTTTGTGGTGTGGTGGATTGCCTCTTGGGCTGATGATGATGAGCAATACAAGGAAGAACAGCCTCGCGAGGGTCTATTCTTGGCTGGGGCGATGAACTGCTAGGAGGAGTTCAGTCACCCTTCTCTCTCTCTCTCTGTGATGCTACTCGATCCGATCCCAGCTTGTTTCTGGATTGGCCTCTTGATTCTCTCTATGCTCTACCCTGGGGGTGGCTAGTCCTATTTATAGGCAAAGGCCCTGGGCCTCTTCCCAAATATTGAGCGGGAAGGGCGCCAACAATTGGCCATTTTGAAGGGGAACATCGGGTACACTTATCCTGACTAAAGTTGGTCCTCGCCTGCCAAAGGCTCTGGTGGTGACGCTTGCTTGGGCTCCACAATGACTTCCTCCCTGCCGCTGGGCTGGTCTTGGTCTTGTTGCACCAAAACGGGTGCCTTTGCTTGATGCTCTTGCCTGCGCTTGCTTCCTTTGCACCAAAGAGGAAAGGAGGACACTACGCGGGCTGGCGCTCGCCTGGCACCCTTGGTCGTCATGGCTTGCGTCACGGGCACCTCGTGAAGTACCCCGCCTTGATCTCTCCGCCTCCTCGCGAGCCAGCCTGATGAGGCCGTGCCTGAGGAAGCTCCGTGTCGTCCGCCCCGCGAGGCTTGGCCCCTCGCGAGGGTCTTGGGTCTGTGTTGATGAAGATGGGCCGTGTTGGGCCCTCCTTTGAGCCACGCTACAGGCCGCAGGCAGGCAAGTCTGTGGACCCCCGTTCCCAGAACGCCGACATCACCTAATCGAGAGCCAACCCTTAGCCACACTGAACACAAGAACACCTCAACCTCAGGAAGATGTTCTTCCCCTTGTACTGTTCTTCATCAGCCCAAGAGGCAATCCACCACCACACACTGGAGTAGGGTATTACACCACAACGGTGTCCCGAACCAGTATAAATCTTGTGTCTTTGTGTTGCTAGTTCGTCGAGTTCTTCCGCAAGATCTTAGCGAGCTAGGGCGTAGATCGGTAGGAGGGAAAGAACTTCACACGCACCCCAGAGTTCAAACCTTAGGGGTTTTGCCGGAACCCCAGATCTGACATTTGGCGCGCCAGGTAGGGGTGTGCCATAGCTTCCCTTCTGTCGATCGGCGCTCCGTCGCTCCGCCGTCTCCATGGCAGACGCTCACCGCGCTAGAGCTGAGCGTCGGGCTGCCCTCATCGCCCGTGTTGCTCAGATGGCTCCCGTCGGCGGGCCACCTCGTCGTTCCCCGTCTCCTGCCGCCAACGCCGCCATCGGCCCGACGGGGAACGAGCAGCAATCGTCCTTGCTGCACCCGTCGATGCGGCAGGACGGCCGCACCGCCACTCGATCGCTGACCCCGGCCGGTTCCTCGTCCCACGCACGTCGCGCTCCTCACGGCGAATGAGCTCCTGCGCTACTGCCCGGTCGACGACCTCTACGAGGACTGGCTCGACCGCGTCACCGAGCTCGTCCGCGCCGCAGGGGGCTCCCCGGCGCCGTCCCTCTCTCTGCCTCGACCTCCGCCAGCCACGGACAACGTGGCCCATGGAGCGCCTCCACCACCTCTGCCCCAAGATGGTGCCTTAGCACCAAGGCGCGCGGCCCCATAGCGTGATCGACCACGCCCGGTGCCCGCGCGTGAAGAGAGAAGCTACCAAGAAATTCCTCGGCCGCGAGAAGCTGCACCTGCGCTCCCCGCGCCGCCTCGCCAAGACCGCGCGCTACCTATGGTGGCGGCACGTGGGCCTCATCAAGACCAACATCCACCGCCGAGACGGGCCCCGACAACCACGGCCGGCTGTCGCGCCTTCACCTCTGAGCTGCGTAGCGTCGCCTGGCTGGGCAAGTTCAAGCCAGATCTGCCTCCTCGCTACGATGGCACCCTCGACCCCGCGGAGTTCTTGCGTCTCTACGAGCTGAGCATCGATGCGGCTAACGGCGATGAGAAAGTCATGGCGAACTGGTTCCCAATGGCGCTCAAAGACGGCGCCCGTTCGTGGCTCCTGAACCTGCCCCAGGGCTCGATCTCCTCCTAGGATGAGATGCGCGACCGCTTCGTCGCCAACTTCTAGGGCACTCATGACCGCCAGCCAGCCGCGGGTGACCTGCGCCGCATCAAGCAACAACCAGGAGAGACCCTCCAGAAGTACATCCAGCGCTTCAACAACACTCACCTCAAGATCCCCAAGGTCACGGACGAGGCCATCATCTCCGTGTTCTCTGACGGCGTCCGCGACATCAAGATGAAGGAGGAGCTCGCTATCCACGAGGAGTTGTGCACATCTCAAGAGCTGTTCAACCTGGTGACCAAGTGCGCAAGAGCTGAGGAGGGGTGCCTCTCCCTCCTCGAGCTACCAGCCGCGGACGCAGAGGAGAAGAAGGCCAAGGCCAAGGACGTGAAGCGCAAGGAAGCAGCCATGCTCGCAGCGGAGCCAGACACCAAGCGAGGCAGGGACCAGCCCGAGTCATCCAAGAGTAGCAGACCATTCTGCGCCTTCCACAACCTGAACACCCACAACACCAGCGACTGTCAAGAACTCAGAGCCATTCGCAAAGGACGTTTTGGTCAACGCCCCTAGCGCAGTGACCGGGGCTACGACCGAGGAGGAGGATGTGGAGGCGGACGCTGGGACGACCGTGGCCCACACCAGGAATGGCGCGACAGGCCTCGTGAGGACCGCTGGCAAGATCATCCTTGCGAGGGCGCCTAGAGGGACCAACCTCGGGAGGATTGTCCTTAGGGCAACACCGGTCTTGCCCCGCTGCCGCCACCACCAAGAAGGAATGACGATCACCATCAAGACAAGGGGGCTGGGGGCTTCCAGGAGCCGCGTGCAATCGCCTGCATCTTGGGCGGCGCTCAGGCCCTAGCCTCGCAGTGTATCTTTTCAAACAGTTCGCTCGTGAGGTGAATGCAGTCGTCCCCAAGCTCGAGGCCACGCGCCCTCTCAGGTGGTCCCAGTGTACCATCACCTTCAACTCGGCAGATCAGCTCAAGTGCGCAGCCACCGCTGGCGCCCTCTCGATGCTTTGTTCACCATTCATCAGCAACGTGCAAAGTTACCAAGACCCTCATCGACGGCGATGCAGGGCTCAACGTCATGTCCATCGACACGTTCGACAACCTCCAAGTGCATTATGAGCAGCTTCAGCCTACCAAGCCTTTCTTAGGAGTGACCGACGGTTCCACCACATCGATTGGGCAGGTCCGCCTCCCTGTCACCTTCGGGGAACGCAAGAACTACCGCACCGAGCTCATCGACTTCGACGTCGCGCACATCCGCCTGCCATACAACGCCATCCTCGGGTATCCAGCCCTGGCCAAATTCATGGCGGTGACACACCATGGTTACAATGTCCTCAAGATGCCAGGAAGCGGCGGAATCATCACGGTCCCGTGCGAAGAAAGAGATGCAGTGTGCTGCCTCGAGCACTGTCACGCCCAAGATGCGAATCTATCCTAAAGGAACTCGAAGGTCCCACCAAGGATAGAAGCGCATCTTGAAGACGCTTTTGCAAGGTGGATATCATTACATCAACATTACATAATAGTGGGGATACAACCGAGACATACAATGTCACATGAATACAACAACACATCATATACAACATCAACATCCGACTACGGATGAAACATAAACAGAAACTCAAACGACATCCACCCTGCTATCCCAGGCTGCCAACCAGGAACCTAACCCAAGATCCATGAAGAAGAAGAAGAACTCCAACACAAGTAAACATCGCTCTCACGTCATGATCATCGCATAACCTGTACCTGCAACTGTTGGTGTAGTAAACTATGAGCCACGAGGACTCAGCAATCCCATTACCATGGGTATCAAGACTAGCAAATCTTAATGGGTAAGGAAGGGGTAAAGTGCTGAGGTTGCAGCAGCGACTAAGCAAGTATGGTGGCTAACTTACGAAACAAGATCGAGAAGAGAAGCTTAGCAAGTGGTTGTCAACTAGCAATGATCAAGAAGTGATCCTGAACTCCTACTTATGTCAAACATAACCCAGAAACCGTGTTCTCCTCTCGAACAACCCCAAAAAGAGACACTCACGGTTACGCACACGGTTGGTGTATTTTAGAAGCGTTTACTTCAAGTTTACTACAACCGGACATTAACAAATTCACATCTGCCACATAACTGCGGGCACGGCTTTCGAAAGTTCAAACCCTGCAGGGGTGTCCCAACTTAGCCCATGATAAGCTCTCGCGATCAACGAAGAATATTCCTTCTCCCAGGAAGACCCGATCAGTCTCGGAATCCCGTTTACAAGAAATTTCAACAATGGTAAAACAAGTCCAGCAAAGCCGCCCGAATGTGCCGACAAATCCCAATAGGAGCTGCACATATCTCTTTCTCGGGGCACATCCGGATGAGACATCCTACGAGTAAAACCAATCCTCAAGTTTCCCCAAGGTGGACCCGCAGTCTACTCGGTTCAGACCAGCACTCAGAGAAGCACTGGCCCAGGGGGGGCTAAATAAAGATGACCCTCGGGTTGGCCGACCCAAGGGAAGGGGTGATAGGTTGTTAGCCAAATGTAAAACCAAGGTTGGGCCTTGCTGGAAGAGTCTTATTCAAGGCGAACTGTCAAGGGGGTCCCATAAATCACCCAACCGCGTTAGGGACGCAAAATCCGGGAACATAATACCGATATGACGGAAACTAGGGCGGCAAGAGTGGAACAAAACACCAGGCATAAGGCCGAGCCTTCCACCCTTTACCAAGTATATAGATGCATTAATAATATAAGAGATATTGTGATATCCCAACATAAACATAATCCAACATGGAGCAAGCTTCATCTTCACCTGCAACTAGCAACGCTATAAGAGGGGCTGAGCAAAAGCGGTAACATAGCCAAACAACGGTTTGCTAGGAAGGGTGTCAAAGGTTAGAGGTTCATGGCAATTTGGGAGGCTTGAAAAGCAAGTGGTAGGTAACACAGCAAGGCGATAGAACGAAGCAACTAGCATAGCAATGATAGTAATGAGATCCAAGGTGACGGTCATCTTGCCTGAAATCCCGCTAGGAAGAAGAACGAGTCCATGAAGAAGACAAACGGACGAAGTCGAACGAATCCTCACAAACGCGACGTTATCGGAACTAACCCAAAAAAGCAACACCGGAAAGAAGCAAACAACATAGTAAACAACCATCACATAAACATGGCATGATGCACAATCAAGTATGATGCATGTCCGGGTTTAAATAGGCATGGCATGGCAAAGTGCAACAAACAATACTACAAATTAAGTGGAGCTCAATATGCAACGAGTTGCATATTGACAAAACACCACATAACTCATTTAGTTCTCTCTCGGTTATGTACCCAACAATATTAAATGTTATTAAACATGGCAAGGGGTAAAGTATAAGTAAACTAACTATTTAGGCAAGTTTAAATGAGGCCGGAACAACAAACAACAATTCCGGAAAATCCTCATATGCATATTTTGAATTTGCTACTGTTCTGCCCTAAACACAGTTTTAATGTTGTTAAACAGCAAAATAAAGTGCACCATATTAAACTAGGCATTTTTCCACCCCATTTACATATAAAGTTTATTAAATTTGGAGCTACGGTTATTTAGTTATGAAATAAAGCATTTTAGCATGGCATTTATGCAAATTAAATGCAAACAACATTTTAAACATTTTAAACATGGATGCAAGCAGCATATTATGAAACTAGATGAAATTCTAAGCATTTTACATCTATAAAACATTTTAATCCGATGCACGGTTTGTGAGTTATTAAATGCATGATCACTAGGGATTTTTTGCAAAACAACATTCTCTGGATAAAAGCTAAAAACGCAGCAGAGGAAAAACATGCATCGGGCCGAAACATGAACAGGGCCGAACAGGAGCAGGCGCTGGGGGGGCAGCTCACCCATGGGCTTCGGCCCAGTTCGATAGAGAGGGAGGCTGGAAGGGGCGCTGGGCCGTGCGCTGGCGTGGCGCGGTCAACACAACGGGTCAAGGCGCTGCTGCTCTCGTTTTTGAAGAACAGAAGCAGCAGCAGGCGATGCAAAAGAAGGCGGCAAGGGTCCCGGCGACGGGGTCGGCGCGAACCGGCCGGAACGGGCGGAACGGAGCGCGAGGAGGCGGAGCTTGGCGCGGATCCATGGCGACGAGGAGGGGCGCGGGCAGAGACTTGCGCAGGCGAGCTCCTGTTGAAGAAAACAAGAGTGGGTTCAGAGAGAGAGATAGGGGAGACAAAACAGAGGGAGGAGGAAGGAGATACGAGAAGGAGAGGGACGGGTAGAGGGAGGCAGACCCAGATCCGGACGCAGGAGGTCGCCGGGGTCCAGTTCCCTGCCGAATCGAAGCGGAGGCGGGCTGGCGGACTTGGAGCTCCAAGCTTCGGTGGGGCATAGCCATGGCATGGTGCTTCTGCGAGGAAAACACAGAGAGGGGTGAGACGTGAGAGGAGAAGGAAGGAACCATAGGAAGGAAGGGAAGGGAGAGGTGGCACGACGGGGCCGGCCTGGACCTGGAGGAAGCCGTCGGCAAGCTTGGCTCCTGCGGACCTGGCGGTTTTGGGACTTGGCAAGGCGGAGGGAGGCAGACACGGCAGCGGCGGTGTCGAAGCCCTGTCCATGGCGGAAGAGAGGGAGCAGAGAGATTAGAGACAGAAAGGAAAAGAGAGACGGTCAGGAGAGTGGCTACACTGGCCTGGTCTGGTCGCCGGTGGCGCTCGGCGGAAGGAAGGTCCGGTGAAGGAGAAGAAGACGGCAGGGGCGGAGCTCTCCGGTGGCTTGCGGTTTGCGGTGGCGCGTGGGAAGAAGAGGAGGCCGAGGCAGGGAACAACGAGGTGGTGGCTGCTCCTGCGATCGAGCGAGGACGAGGGAAGCAGAGGAGACCGCGGTGTCTTCGGGATTGGGTGGAGGAGGAAACCGAGGAGAAGGGGATCTGGGAGGATCCCGAGGAAGGAGGCGACAGAGTGGAGCTAGTGGCAGCGGCGCGACGGGACAAGGGAGAGGATTTGTAGGGTTTGCCATCACGGATTAGGTTAGGGGCTACCTCGTCCCTCCGATCGCAATCGGACGGACGCGAATAAATAGTCTAGGGAGTCCAAATAAGAAAATGGAGATGTTTTATAGATGTTAGGAGATGATCTGAATGCAACGGTGATGACTGAGCGGATCGGGTTCGGGGCAGTATCGGACACACACACGAGGGGGTCTGAGAGAGGTTGACGAAGGCAAGAGGGCTTGCCAAAAGATCAACGAAGACAAGCGAGGAGCGGCAACTACGAACGATGCAAGCTTTATGAAAACATGCAAATGCAATGCGCATGATGCTATGAGATGAGATGCAACAAACAAATAAATAACAAGCTGGCACGCAAAACATGGAAGGCAACTGGAGCGTCGGTCTTGGGGCGTTACAAGCGCACCTTTCAAGCTGCAGCACTCGACGACCCCGACAGCAATAGCGAGGATCCTCCCGAGGCCATCCCTAAGAAGAAGAAGCTGTTGCACCGTGCCGGACCTCAGGAGGGTGGCGTCGCGGCTGGAACCATGTCAGGATCAGCGCTCGTTCCGGGGGCGCCTCCCTCCATCGCATAGGAAGGCGCACCCAGCGCGCTCCTCGGGCAGGGCTCGGGGGCTCTCTTCTAGAGGGCCTCAGACCTTGCCAACATCACGAGGGAGGCGCTCGGGCAACATTTGGAGGCGTGCTTCGCGACATGTTTCCCTCAGGAGAATAAAGGGCCAGGAGTGCCCACCACTCAAGAGTTCATCAACAAGACCACTCAGGAACTGCAAGACGCAAGGGCCATGCGCGACGACTGCCGCTCACGAGGCGCAGCTCCCCATCCAGGCGAGGATGCCAGGCTGCGCGTCTGCATCGACGTTCCAGGGCTCAACAGGGCCGCATCTCATGAACTTTTCTGGCCTTCGCGCGTGGGCCATTGCGAGGGTCCACCACACAGCTACGTTCGCATGCCTTTCAGCCTGCCGAGCGTGTCGCCAGCCTATCAGCGCAACCTGCGGCGTGTCCTGGCAGCTCAGGAGGCCAGGCGCCATGCCGTCCTGGCAGAGATGGAGACGGTCCTCAGGGAACCACCTGAGCCCCCAGAGCCTCCCGAGGCTCAGGGCCCCGGCGGCTCGTGAGGAGCTACCCCTTCACGGCACGCCTTCAGCTGCACCAACTCTCCTTCGTCGACAGAACCAGGTGACATTTTCCATGTTCATTTAGCTGGGAGCGCCCCTCGGGCTACATTATTCCCAGGCCGCGTGGGTCCGTCCCTGTGGCATGTATCCCTTTCACTTATGTCTTTACTTTACCCTGTTGGGGGTGCCCCTCGGGCTGCATCATCCCCAAGCCGCTCGGGCCTGACCCAGTGGCATGTATCTTTCCGCATTTACCCAAGCTTATTTGCCTTCCATGCTTAATCTGCCTATGATTGTCACCTGCCCGATTACCATCTGCTCGGTCGTCGCCTCCCACGGGGCCTCCTCACACTGGCACAGCGCTGGTGCATGGGTCCATCCCTGCCACGTCGACAAACCTAAGCGGTCGAGCTCTGGCTCGCGGCACGCCCCATGCACGTCACCTCATCAGGCCCTCAGTGCCTTCACCTCCTCACGGAGCAACTAGTGGCAGACTGGCAACCATAACGGCAAAACCGTGTTTCTCCTTGTGCTGGCTCGCAGGAACATCACGAGGATAGCACCAAGCGGCACCGCGATCTCCCACCTCTTCCAAGTAATCCGCTTGCACGTTAAAAGGGGGGCTCCTGAGCATCACGACTCAGGGGCTCTTACTGGCTCTCCAGCCCTCACCCCCTGGCCTTGACCACGGCATCGCGACCTGGCATACCAGCGGCGGCTGAGCTCGCTCGAGGGCCGGGACCTGAGGATATAGAGCACGAAGGAAAGCATTGGAAGGGGGGACCTGTACGGGCCTATCCTAGCTATGTTGCGGATGATTGCGCACAGGTCTGGCGCAGCGCGGAGAATCGCCCCCGAACTGCCAAGATAAGTCACAAGCTCGGAACAACTAAGTTGTTGGAATCTAGGCGTTACGCTCGCCGCATTCCTGTTGTGGCCATGTCTCATCCCTTTCCTGCCTTACCATAGCTGCTTGAGCGCTAAGGGGGACCTCCTGAGCATCGCGCCTCAGGGGCTCTTACTGGACCTCGGGCCGCTCACCTCCTGGCCTTGACCACGGCACGCGACCTGGCATACCAGCGACGGCTGCAGCTTCCTGGGGACCGGGACCTGTCGACGTAGAGCAACAAGCTATCGCGGGGATGGAAAGGGAAGACTGAGCCTTAACAGGATATGCGTTCGCAAATTTTCATAACATGGAAGATATGCACAAACGACATTACAGACCCTTTACACACCCCCACGGGGTACTTCGTGATTCTTCACAGGGAACAAAAGCGAAAACTAAGAGGAATCCTATCTACACCCTCCCATGGCGGACGCCATCATCAACAGTGGGCCACGGGAGGCCGGTGCTGACCCCATCCAGATCGGCGGCGGCGACGGCTGGACACCGCGGCCCTGCTCCGAGCCTGGCGAGAGCTAGGGGGCACGTAGCTATCGTCGCTCGTCACCGGAGCCTTGTAAATCTCAGGAGAGTCGCTAGACTCCCAGGGGCTGCTGCTGCTAGAGTAGCCACGAGCGGAGCGCGCGTCGGCCTGGTGCTCCCCTCTAGGGCAACACTCCAGGCGGCGGCCCTCCGCGTCGAAGACCTTGAAGAAGAGCGTGGTGGCGCCGTCGAACTCAAAGTGGATCGCAAGGGTGCCTTCCGCACGGTAAACCAGCGCAACCTCTCCCCAGCCGCGGGTCATGAAGATCTTGCCTGTGGGGACCGCTTCGATCTCTGCTCTGGTCGCCGGAGCGTCGCAGTCGGCATGCTGCAGCTAGAGCTTGAGAGGCCCCCTCGGCGGCATCACGTCGGAGAAGAACTGCGGGAAGCGGATCCAAGAGCTTGGGGGCATCGGTGCCCATAGCACGAGCTCGCACGAAGAATCCGAAGCGTGGATTCCAAGGGCGACAGCGCGTGTCGCCATGGCGCGGCGACAACGGGCGCGGCACATGCGGTGCCGCTCGTCGCTCCGCCCTCCTGAGCCCTCGGCTCGGGCGTACAAGGGTAGTGGATACCCTGGAGGAGGCCGCTCGCACCAAGGCCTCGTCACCACCTGCATCGCCGCTTCATCGCGACAGTGAACCGGCCTCTTCTTCGGCGGAAGCGGCTCTGGATCATTGCGGGGGGCCTTTCCTTTCTCTTTGGCGGAGAACCTTCGGATGGGTGCCATTGCTGCTAGCGGTGGAGCAAGGAGGAATAAGCAAGTGAACCAAGAAGAGATGGGCGACGGGGGTTCCGCCCCTCCCCATTTATAGCGGAAGAAGGCCAACCGGCGCTGAGGGAGTCCTGGATTAGGGGGTATCCGGACAGCCGGACTATATCCTTTGGCCGGACTGTTGGACTGTGAAGATACAAGATTGAAGACTTCGTCCCGTGTCCGGATGGGACTCTTCTTGGCGTGGAAGGCAAGCTTGGTAATACGGATATTTAGATCTCCTTCCTTGTAACCGACTCTGTGTAACCCTAGCTCCCTCCGGTGTCTATATAAACCGAAGGGTTTAGTCCGTAGGACCAACAACAACAATCATACCATAGGCTAGCTTCTAGGGTTTAGCCTCTTCGATCTTGTGGTAGATCAACTCTTGTAATACTCATATCATCAAGATCAATCAAGTAGGAGTAGGGTTTTACCTCCATCGAGAGGGCCCGAACCTGGGTAAAAACATCGTGTCCCTTGTCTCCTGTTACCATCCGCCTAGACGCACAGTTCGGGACCCCCTACCCGAGATCCACCGGTTTTGACACCGACATTGGTGCTTTCATTGAGAGTTCCACTTTGCCGTCACCGCAGGGAAGGATGTCTCGTATCGTCTTTAAAGACTACATTACTGCCGGGGAAGCCTTGGCTGTCGGCCAAACTCTCCGGCTAAGCGGTTTCATCATGACCGCTTGTTTGGCTGCTGCACCAACGATGACTTCTAGGGTCATCGGAAACAGCCTCCACGTCAACTCGGAACTTGCCGAGCAGATGGATCCAATGGAGCTCTCTTCCCTAAACGAGCTCTTGGATTGCATCGCTGCCTTGGGAGTCGCTACAAACTATGATCGGATTGGGCTTAAACCCGATGAAAGGGAGATTAACTCTCCACCGGTCACGCATCATATTGCAGTGGTGGAGGAACAATGCGGCGATTCTTCCTCTATCTTGAGGACTAACTATGTCCGGATTCCTGAGCTCTCCGAGCCAAACACCCATTTGCGGGAGGACATCACCCAAGCCCTGAACCTAGAGTCAGGCAACGGGCCAGACTTATCGGGCAACATCCTGGAACCCGAACTTCCAAGATTGGAAACTCCTCGGCCCCTGGGTCTCAGATCAAGTAAGGGTTCGGACTCAATTCCACCCGCCCACCCAAACATAAGCGATCTTTCCAACATCAGGCAAGAGCCCTAGGAAACAGTACACCATTATTGGGCCAGATTCCTCCTTGTGATGAACAAGGTTAAGGACTGTCGTGAGGAAGATGCAATCTTATTTTTCTGCAATAATTTCACGGACAAGGGAATCCTTAACCCCATAAGTCGCCGTGACATATCACGCTTCGCTGACTTGACGTCTGTAGTACGAAAGTACTGTGCGATGGAAAGTGCCTGGAAAAACCGAATCGAAATTTTGGGATAATCCGACTCCGAACACACACCCAGTCCGAAGTAAAAGGGTGCACTATCATAAGACACCCAAGTTAATCCCAAAAAAGCAAAAACCCTCTACAGGGCATGGAACCGTATTGGAGGGATGGCTGAACGGACCCTGCAAAATTCATAGTACAGCGGATACCATACCAACACACAGCCTTAGAGCATGTTGGATACTCCGGCAGGTGGCCAAAAGTGGCGAGGACCTTCTCATCCCAGATGCCACAGAGCACCATCCCGGGGATAACAATACGGTATTAACAGTCTTTGAGACCTTCGCATCAAATAATAGGCGCAAGCAAACACTCCGCAGCCTTACCGAAATCTGCCACGTGGCAGTAATAAATCCATGGAGTGAAACGGCTATCACCTTCAATGCTAGTGACGAACCAAAATTCCGAACAGCCCGGGCACCAGCTGCACTGGTCCTCAGTCCAATTGTGGACGGCTTTCGACTCACCAAAGTACTCATGGACGGCGGCAGTGGATTAAACCTCATCTATGAGGAAACTCTTCAGAAAATGGAAGTAGACTGGAACCACATTGAGCAAAGCAGCACAACCTTCAGAGGAATCATCCCTAGTCGGGAAGCATGCTGTGCTGGGAAATTCACACTAGATGTGGTATTTGGCATGCCAGAGAACTATAGGTTCGAAGAAATTACATTCCGAGTGGCCCCGTTCAGTAGCGGATACCACACCCTTTTAGGGCGGGAGGCGTTCACGATCTTCCAAGCCATACCCCATTACGGGTACATGAAGCTCAAGATGCCTGGGCCCAACGGAATAATCACCCTCGCTAGTGATCCAGACACAGCCCTCCGCGCCGAAAACAAAACAGCCGCATTGGCCCTCGAGGCATTATCCGAAGCCCTTGCGGCCGAGGAATTAACTGCACTACGCTCCACAGTGGACAGGGACGATGTGATACTTGACAAGAAATCCAAGTCCACCTCCTTGAAACCAGCGGAAGAAATAGTCAAATTCCAAGTCCATCCAACGGACACTACAAAAACAGCCTCCATCGGGGCACAGGTAAACCCCGCCATGGACGCCGCACTACGGGAGTTCCTGCGCGAGAATTGGGACATATTCGCCTGGCATCCCTCAGATATGCCAGGAATCCCACGCAGGCTGGCCGAGCACAGCCTTAAGATTCTAAAGGGATTCAAGCCGGTCAAGCAGACTCTTCGGCGTTTCTCTGAACCTAAGAGACAAGCTATGGGAGAGGAACTAGCCAAGTTATTGGAGGCCGGATTCATTAGAGAAATAAAACATCCGGACTGGCTAGCAAACCTGGTGATGGTACCAAAGAAGGACAAATCCTGGGTACTATGTGTCGATTTCAAGGACCTCAACAAGGCCTGCCCAAAGGATCCCTTCCCCCTCCCCCGCATCGATCAAATTATCGATGCTACCGCAGGACACGATTCATTGTGTTTCCTTGACGCATACTCCGGATACCACCAAATCAAGATGGCGGAGTCCGACCAAGCCGCAACGACATTCATCACACCATATGGCCCCTTCTGTTTCAACACAATGCCTTTTGGGCTCAAAAATGCACGCGCAACATACAAGCGCATGATTCAGACATGTCTGGAGAAATAGATCGGCAAAACAGTAGAGGCATACGTAGATGATGTGGTCGTCAAAACCAAACACGTCGACTCTTTAATAGACGACTTGAGGCTCACATTCGACAACCTCAGAACATACGACATCAAGCTCAATCCGGAAAAATGCATTTTCGGTGTACCAGCCGGAAAGCTCCTGGGCTTCATTGTCTCCAGTAGAGGAATTGAAGCAAATCCGGCCAAAATTCGAGCTCTGTCACAGTTGGCCATCCCAACGGACCTCAAACAAATCCAGAAATTAACCGGATGTGTGGCGGCTCTAAGCCGCTTTATCTCCCGCTTAGGAGAAAAGGCATTACCCCTTTATCGCCTTCTTCGGTGCACCGAACACTTCGAGTGGACGGATGCTGCCACAGCCGGATTGGAAGAAATAAAAGCCATACTGGCAACCAACCCAATCCTGGCCGCGCCAAACATCGGCGAACCAATGATGTTGTACATTGCGGCAACTCATCGGGTTTTAAGCGCAGTGCTCGTCATCAAACGAGAAACGGATGGACATAAATTCCCCCTTCAAAAGCCGGTATATTATGTATCCACTGCCCTCACTCCATGCAAATCACGGTACCCACATTATCAAAAGATAGCCTATGCGGAATTCATGGCATCCCGGAAGCTGCGACACTACTTTCAAGAGTGTTCAATTACAGTAGCCTCGGAAGTGCCACTTAATGATATTATAAACAACCGCGATGCCACGGGCCGGATTGCCAAATGGGCCATTGAGCTCCTCCCGTTCGACATAACATACAAACCCCGGCGAGCTATTAAGTCGCAAGTATTGGTCGACTTTGTTGCCGAATGGACGGAGGCCGAACTCCCTAAAGAGTACGGCGCATACTCCAATTGGATGATGCACTTCGACGGCTCCAAAATGCTGGCTGGTCTGGGGGCTGCCGTCGTCCTGACGTCCCCAACCGGAGATAAAGTTCAATACGCACTCCAGATACTGTATACAGACTCCAATGACGCAGCCGAATACGAGACCCCGTTACATGGTCTTCGGATGGCAGTTTCCATGGGCATTCGACGCCTAGAGGTGCATGGTGATTCGAACCTCGCAATATCCCAAATAAATGGAGACTTCGATGCCAAGGTTCCGAAAATGGCGGCCTATCGCAATGCCGTCCTCAAGATGTCAGCTCGGTTCGAGGGGCTTGAATTCCATCATGTGGCTCGGGAAAACAATCAGGCGGCGGATATCCTCGCCCGCATCGGTGCAAAGCGCGATGCGGTCCCATCCAACATCTTCTTGGAGAGTCTGTTTAAGCCATCCGTGGTATGGGAAGGGGACACCGGTAACAATAGTCCGGACCCGGCCACAATGCCCGATACCGAACACTCTGACATAATCGGAGGCTCTGCCACCGAAATAACACCTTTAGCCCATGTAATAATGGCCATCATCGCCCCATGGATAGAACCATTCCTGGCCTACCTAACTAGGCAGGAACTTCCCAAGGAACAAAATGGGGCACGCTGCATAGTGCGGCGGTCTAAAGCCTACAGGGTCCACGAGGGAGAGCTGTATAAGAAAAGCACTACCGGAGTCCTTCAAAGGTGCATCTCCGAAGATGAAGGGCGGAAGCTTTTGGCAGAAATTCATGCCGTACTCGGCGGCCACCACACCGTAGCCCGGGTCCTTGTAAGCAAGGCTTTCCGTACAGGTTTTTATTGGCCGACGGCCCGGGCAGATGCACAGGACTTGGTCCAACGCTGCGACGGTTGCCAGCTCTTTGCAAACCAAAGCCATATGCCACCTACCGCCCTCCAAACAATCCCCATTACCTGGCCCTTCGCAGTCTGGGGGCTTGACATGGTTGGACCCCTTAAAAGGGGAACCCATAAGAAAAAATACTTACTGGTCATGGTGGATAAATTCACCAAATGGATAGAAGCCAAACATGTTAAAACGGCCGAATCCGGACCGGTGATAGACTTCATATCTGGGGTTGTACACTGTTATGGCGTCCCCCGCAGCATCATCACTGACATTGGCACGAACTTCACGGCCGATGAGGTAAAACTCTGGTGCAGCAACATGGGCATCAAGCTCGATTATGCTTCTGTCTATCACCCCCAAACTAACGGTCAAGTTGAGCGAGGAAATGGTCTTATCATGAGCGGAATCAAACCCAGATTAGTGCGGTCCTTAAAGGAATCTAACACGCAATGGGTAGAGAAGCTCGACTCCGTACTCTGGGGGCTGCGGACCATGCTGAATCGTACTACCGGATACACACCCTTCTTTATGGTGTATGGCAAAGAGGCGGTTCTGCGCTGCGACATAATTCATGACTCACCTCGAGTGCGCATGTACGAAGAAAGAGAAGCCGAGCTCGATCGGCAGGACACTTTGGAGGAGGAGCGCGACGTGGCAAAAGCCCGTTCCGCATTCTATCAGCAACAAGCTCGAAGATACCAAAGCAGAGAAGTATGGGCCAAAACTTATAACGTTGGCGAGCTAGTTCTACGCTTGCCGGAGAAGAAAAAGACCAAGCTCGAGCCCATATGGGAAGGTCCCTTCATTATTGACCAAGTTTTGACCGGTGGAGCGTACCGTCTGCGGGATGCATCAGATAACTGACTTGAGCCGAACCCATGGAACACAGCCAAGCTCCGAAGATTCTACGCCTAGTGCCGGACTCTATGTTCGTCTCCTTCCTCTGTCCATTTTTTGCATATACATTATCTGTCTTTTCTTTCTCTCTTTCTCCCTTTTTTCTTTCTCAAGGCCTTTAAAGGCCAAATTGTGCCTTGCTTGCACACTATTGACGTGCTAACCGCGCTCATTATACCTGGGGGCTTCTTACAAAGAAGCTTAATTATTTATCTGGGCTTCATGCCCCGCACATGTGTTATTCTTCTGCATGTACCTTTTCTTCACCATTATATGCATCGATATGACTTAAGTTTTGGCCAAGCTGGGTTGCCTGGCTCTTGTATTTGTGCCCTATGTTCCCGTTAATTCGGCTAGGGCATAAGGGGTGCACCTCTGCGATTGTTACTGCCGGGTCAGCCGGATGTGTACCTCAGACTGGGTGAAGCCGAAAGCTAGTGTTCTTAAGGGAATATACGGTCGGTTAACAAAAGACGATTTTTATTTATTTTCCATACGTGCCCCCAGATGTTTTTTCCTGCGTTTCTTCTCGCAGTCTGTTGGGGATATTACTACTGGGCGTAAACCGGCCTACCTGGGCCGGATTAACTTCATCAGTAGTTAAGCATGTTAGAGCCCAAGAAGGTAGATAAGGGCTTAAGACCCATAATCGGTTTAAGCCATGTAGCCATAAACCGGCGTCGATATGTAACTTGTGTTGTAAGTTAGGAATAAGTAGAGACCAAACCGGACACATCTATGAGCCGGTGTTGGGACTCTGTAAACCGACGGGCGTCACCCATGTATATAAGGGGACAACCCGGTGGCGGTTCAGGACAACAGAAAACAACTCGAGACTTAGGCGAAGCTTGTTTGATCCCTAGTCATCGAAACCCCATCAATTCCATCACAACTAGACGTAGGCTTTTACCTTCATCGAAGGGGCCGAACTAGTATAAAACTCTCTTGCGTCCCTGTGTCCGCTTTAACCCCTTCAAGCTAACCCGTAGCGATGGCTCCACGACTAAGTCCTTTCATGAGGACATCTGCCGTGACAAAACCACGACAGTTGGCGCCCACCGTGGGGCTATTGCACGATGGTTTCAAGTTCTTGGAGGGCAACTTCGAAGGACTCAAGGGCTATGCTGTGGGCCGGATGACCAAGAGTCGTCGCGGCAAGCTCTACATCGATGACGCAGGATGGGGCCCCGAGGCCGGCTCGATTGAGTACGGGTACCGGGTCCCCTTTGGTGGCATACACGTCTTCATTGGCAAGATCGGTGAACCGGGCCCTGAGCCGGACATTTGCACCGACCTCGTCGAAACGGCTCAAAGTGCATGATCCGCCCAGGTTAAACCGGCCGTGAAGCGTGCCTTCATGGGAGTCATCCATGGAGGGGAATACGAGGACGGTTCAGAATCTGGTGGCGAGACCGTCGTTTATTCCGGCGATCAGTCTTCGACCGGAGAAACAGAATCGTTATATCAGTTACAAGATGGCCGGATTGGGGGCTGTTCCGATGGCGACAGTATTCCGGACCCCTCTGATCTTCCAAACCGGGTACGCAGGTGGCGAACCACTCTTCGATCGCAGCAGCAATGATTTCTGGGTCAGTAACGGTGATAGCAGCCGGGGCAGGAGGCCCTGTGCACCCGCCGGCTCAAGTCTTGTCTGATCTGTTTGATGTGTTGGCTATGCTTCTGGCAGAAGCTAATCCGGCGGATCAGGACGCCCACAATGCGGAGATTGCAAAGGTGAGGGATCAGATTACTCAAGCCAAGGCCGACCTAGCAGCTGAGAATGCCAGGATGACTGCAGAGCGGGCCGCTTTGGACGCGCAGGTTTACTGGCTTATGCTGGATCAGAACGCGTCGCATGAAGTCCTGAAGAGGAAGCACCGGTCTCGCTTGCCTCTGGTTTTCGAAGCCAGAGATCTCTTTAACACCCCTGGAGCGGGAACCAGTAACCCGCCGGCGATAAACCGGGCAGAAGCACCTGGGACGGGCGTGCCAGTTCAGCCTCGTTTGATGGATCCGCCTCGTCAGAACACCGTCGTACCTCAGCCTGTCCCGACACCTCCGGGTCATTATTCCAATCCGATGGACAACCTTATTGCTGCCGCTTCATGACTGGAGGCCATCCCAATTGAAGGTGATTCTCCGCAGGCGGTGGAGACGCGCCAGGTTAAGGAGCTTCTTCGAACAGCTTTGATTCAACAGGAAGCATATTCAAACAGCCACGACCGAATTCACTCTACCCCTCGCCCAAGCCGGAGCTACAGCAGGCGTATGGATGAACCGGCCGTGTCAAGCAATGCACGAAACCTTGAAGCGCCCCGTGGCAACAACCCAGCAGGTGGTATTGGTGATGCCCAGGAACTGGTGGACCGGGCCCGAGCGCGAAGGGAGGCCGAGTTAGCGGCGCAGTATGAGGCTCGTCAGCTTACGCCGGTTCGTACAACCACCTCGGTCAAGCCAGGAGTTACTTCTAGCTCTTTGGGGGTACCGTGCCTTGTCCCTGCTTTACGCAATGTGTGCCTGCCTAAGGATTTCAAGGGCCCGCGCAAGGTACCAAACTACACTGCCGATTTTGTCTCCAGAAACATGGGTGGAGAGTTACGAGATGGCCATGGAGATGCTTGATGTGGATGATGCGGCGTGTGCAAAGTATTTCACCATGATGCTCGAAGGGACGGCCCGTACTTGGTTAAAAAGTTTACCACCCAACTCTATCAGTTCATGGGCCCAGTTGAGAGCCCGGTTTATCCAGAATTTCAAGGATACGTGCAAGCAGCCTATGTCGATAGTGGATTTAGCAGCTTGTGTCCAGGAGGAAGGAGAGTCGACAACCCGTTGGGTGCGCCGAGTCTCGAAGATATTGCATTCATCAGACCGCATCAATGCCGATACAGCAGTGATAACTTTGGAAGGCAACTGTTGGTTTGAGCCTCTGAAGTTGAAATTGGGACGTTTGAAGCGCCATTGCAACGATATGGGGACCCTCATGGCTGCGCTAGTGAAGTATGTTGATTCTGATAGTACCAAGGATCCCGAGTCAGATGATGACTAGGCAGGGAAGGGAAAGAAGAGCAGCAACTCCAAAGGGCAGCAACACAACACGGCAGGTCATGGAAATGGAGGCAAGCATAAAGCAGATAGCAGCATGGACTTTGTGGCTAATACCAATGCGCAGGACAAGGGCCAGTGACGAAAGGGTAAACCGCCGAATCACAGCGGAGCGCCTAACCCTAACCCGGACTGCCTGACCTATCTGTTGAACCAGCCCTGTCCAAAGCACGGGACGAAGGAGATTCCAGCCAACCACCTTTGGAAGGATTGGTACATTATGCAGGAGTTCAAGAAATCTAATGCTTTCCGGTATGATCATGGATCAGGTGGTGGCTCAGGATCCGGATCCCATGGGCCGGGTTACGGTGGAGGAAATTCCGGTTCATGCTTCAATAGTAATCAGGGCAGACATAACAATCAAAGTAATCAGAATAGCCAGGGTGGTTACAACCAGTAGCAGCAGCAGTCGGGTTATCAGAGCAACCCGAAGCAGTTATATAGTGGGCAATATCATGTCTTCACCACTAGCTTGGACAAGCGAGACCGGAAGCTTCATAAGCAGGCGATAAACTCTGTTGAACCGGCCGTGCCCCGTTATTTACGCTAGTCTGAACAGCCAATTGTATGGAGCAGAGAGGATCACCCTCCCCGGGTTGACAATCCGGGTCAGCTAGCGTTGGTGGTGGCACCTCAGGTGGGAGGTTATAAATTTACCAAGGTGCTCATGGATGGAGGGAGCAGCATTAACATCCTATACTATGAAACCTTCCGCCGTATGGGACCAACAGATAAAAATCTTAAACCGTCCAATACGGTATTCCATGGTGTGGTACCTAGTAAGTCAGCATATCCTGTTGGCAAGATAGCTCTGGAAGTGGGCTTTGGAGATGATCATGATTCCAGGTCAGAGACATTGACTTTTGAGGTGGTGAAGATCCAGAGCCCATATCACGCCCTATTTGGGCGGCCGGCTTATGCCAAATTTATGGCACGGCCCTGTTATGTTTATTTACAGCTCAAGATGCCGGGTCACAAGGGAACAATAACTGTTCATGGAAGCCGCAAGATCGCTTTGGAGTGTGAAGAAGGTGATGCGGCTTATGCAGAGTCGGTTTGCGCCCCAGAGGAGCTGAAATACTATAAGGACAATGTTGATCCGGCAGACATGACTCCGTTGAAGAAGCCAACTATGGAGCATGATCCGGCCCTGAAGTTCAAATTGGCAGCTGAGACTAAGCTTGTTGACTTCGTACTTGGAGATTCGTCCAAGCAGTTCAGTATTAGTGCCAACTTGGATCCAAAATAGGAAAGCGCGCTCATCGAGTTCATCTGTGAGAATCGGGGCATTTTTGCATGGAAGCCTTCTGACATGCTAGGTGTACCGAGGAAACTCGCTGAGCACACTCTTAATGTTGATCCCAAGTACAAACCGGTGAAACAGTTTCTCCGTCGGTTTAATGAAGAAAGACACAAAGCTATTGGAGAAGAGGTAGCCAGGCTCTTAGCGGCTGGCTTTATCGTTGAAGTTTTTCATCCTGAATGGCTGGCTAATCCGGTGCTGGTCCTTAAGAAAAATGGCACCTGGCGCATGTGTGTGGATTACACAGATCTTAACAAGGCTTGTCTAGCAGATCCTTTTGCCCTCCCCCGTATTGATCAAATTATTGATGCTACGGCGGGTTGCGAGCGTTTGAGTTTTCTGGATGCATATTCTGGTTATCATCATATCAAGATGGTAGTTAAGGACCAGGAGAAGACGGCATTCATAACTCCCTTTGGAGCCTTCTGCTATGTATCTATGCCTTTTGGGCTCAAGAGTGCCCAGGCAACTTATCAACGGTGTGTACAAAATTGCCTTCATAAATAGATTGGCCGTAATGTACATGCCTATGTGGATGATATTGTGGTTAAGTCAAGGGAGAAGGAGACTCTGGTTGACGATTTGAAGGAAACCTTTGATAACCTACGGACATACAAGATGATGCTCAACCCGGCCAAGTGTGTCTTTGGTGTACCGGCAGGCAAGTTATTGGGTTTTCTGGTGTCCAACAGGGGAATTGAGGCTAATCCGGAGAAGATCACAGCTATCACCTCCCTGGCTAAACCGAAGTGTATCAACGACGTTCAACGCTTGGCAGGCTGGATAGCCGCGTTGAGCCGGTTTATCAGCCGCCTTGGTGAGAAGGCGATTCCTTTGTATCAGATGCTGACGAAGGCGGATCAATTCGTCTGGAGTTCTACTGCTGATAAAGCGTTTGAGGATTTAAAGCGGCAGCTAGCCAATCCACCTGTTCTTGCTGCTCCAATTGACAAGGAACCGTTGCTACTATATGTCGCAGCTAATGCTCGTGCAGTCAGCGTAGCTATTGTGGTAGAGCGCAAGGAGGCAGGCAAGGAGTATCCGGTTCAGCGTCCGGTTTACTATATCAGCGAAGTGCTTATTAAGTCCAAGCAAAGGTACCCACATTGGCAGAAGCTGGTATATGGAGTTTTCATGGCAAGCCGGAAGCTTAAGCAATACTTCCAGGGACACCCCATCACAGTGGTCAGTTCTGCTCCCTTGGGAGATATAATCCAGAATAGGGAAGCAACTGGCTGGATTGCCAAGTGGGCTATAGAGCTTGGGCCGCACGGATTTAAATATGTGCCTCGGACGGCGGTCAAGTCTCAAGCACTTGTGGATATTCATCAATGATTGGACAGAACTGTAAGCACCTGAAGAGAAGCCAGATAACACCTATTGGACTATTCATTTTGATGGGTCCAGGCAATTGGAGGGCTCGGGGCTGGAGTCGTGTTAACTTCCCCACGAGGTGATAAGTTCTGTTACGTTCTCTGCTTAATGTTCCCTTGTACTAACAATGCAGCTGAGTATGAAGCTTTACTCCATGGTCTCTGGATGGCTAAGGAGATGAATCTGAGCCGAGTTAAGTGCTTCGGTGACTCGGATCTGGTGGCTCAACAAGTGTCTGGCACCTGGGATTCCAAGGACCCGCTCATGGCAGCATATCGTCGTGACGTGGATATTGTTGCAGGGCACTTCAAGGGTTATCAGGTGGATCACGTGGACCGACGGAAGAATGAAGCGGCGGACGCTTTAAGCCGGTTGGGCTCTCAATGTAAACCGGTCCCGCCTGATGTCTTCTTGGATATTTTGCATAATCCATCTATCAAGCTCCCTGGTGAAGAGGATTTGGCTATTCCTGATCCGGAGGCTCAATTGGTGGCGGCTCTTCATGTCATCCCGGATTGGACGATTCCTTATCTCGCATATATGAACCGGGGCGAGTTACCAGAAGATGAGGCTCTGGCCAGGCAGATAATCCGGCGATCCAAGTCCATGACTATTATCAATGGCGAGTTGCATCATTGCAGTGTATCAAGGGCGTTTCAACACTGTGTGTCTCCCGGGAAAGGCTGTGAAATCTTGCGTGAGATCCACAAAGGGGACTGCGGTCACCACGCCGGTTCAAAATCTTTGGTGGCTAAGGCGTTTCGCCACGGTTTTTATTGGTTGACTGCTCATGCTGATGCAGAGGACCTGGTTAAGCGATGTGATGGCTGTCAGAAGTTTTCAAGATGCGCTCATGTGCCAGCTCAAGAATTGAGGATGATTCCAACTACTTGGCTGTTTGTGACTTGGGGGCAAGATATGGTTGGACCTTTCAAATGGTCCAAGGACAAGAAGACCCACCTTTTGGTGGCGGTTGACAAGTTTACAAAGTGGGTGGAAGCAGAACCCGTTAGCAAGTGTGATGCAGCCACGACGGTTCAATTCATCAAAATGGTGATCTTCCGGTTTGGCTTTCCACACAGCATCATCACTGATAATGGTACCAACCTGTCCAAGGGCGCTATGAAGGAGTTCTGTCAACGTGAGCGCATCCGGCTTGACGTTTCATCAGTGGCTCACCCATAGTCCAATGGCCAAGCAGAGAGGGCTAATCCAGAGATCTGGCGAGGCATCAAGCCCCGGCTTATGGTTCCTTTGCAACGGACGCCGGGTTGTTGGGTTGAAGAGTTACCATCTGTATTATGGAGCATCAACACCACACCCAACAGATCGACAGGATACACGCCATTCTTCATGGTCTACGGAGCGGAGGCGGTTCTGCCAAGTGACATCCGTCATGACTCACCTTGTGTAGCGGCTTATGTTGAAGCGGACAACGAGGCAGCACGGCAAGATGCTCTGGACCTGCTCAACGAGGAGCAAGACATAGCAGCCGCCCGTTTGGCGATTTATCAGCAAGATCTCCGTCGCTATCACAGTCGCCGGGTCAGAACCAGAACCTTTCAAGAAGGCGATTTGGTACTTCGACTCATCCAAGACCAAACTGATATGCACAAGTTATCCCCACCTTGGGAAGGACCTTTCATGGTCAGCAAGAATCTGCACAACGGGTCATACTACCTGATAGATATTCGAGAACACAAGGACTCGCGTACATCAGAGGAGGAGACCAACAGGCCATGGAACATAGCTCATCTACGGCCTTACTATACTTGAGCCATAGGCTCTAATTATGTACATATTATGACAATGTATATATTATGAGCAATGCAATAAACCGGAGCCTCAGCTAAAGCGGGGTATCTGTTATTTTTACATCATGTGTGGTTACACGGAGTTTTTGTCTTAAAGCGGCCTCCGGTTTACCCCTTGAGTTGGCTTTTCCAAAAAGCCTTATATCATGTCACTGGGGGGCTTGGTCGTGTCCGAACCAATGCAACACCCTTTGATAGGCGAAAGCCACGCAATCACTTGGGGACTTGGTCACGTCTGAACCAGTCACACCTCTTGATCGGCCTAAGGCCACAAAATCACTTGGGGGCTTTGGTCGAACCCGAACCATCGCTACACCTCTTGATCGGCATAATGCCACTGCATCATTTGGGGACCTGGCTGACTTGAACCATAGCTACGCCTATTGTGAGCTTGGTCGTGTCCGGCCATGGTAATGCCACTTGATCGGCTCAACAAGCCTCTTTTTCCAAATGGTTTTATCTTTGCCTTTGCTTGAATTTTGTTTCCCTTTTGATAAATATTTCTTTTGTTGTGTTTTTAAACCGACAATTATTAAAAACCGGTTCGACTGTCCATCGACGGAACACGGTCAATTCTTAATACGGAGACTATTTGCCCGGTTTGATTTTTTGTTATCCTGTTATGGAGTAACACCGGTGTTTATCATAACCCGGAACGGTTTACCTGGTAAACCGACATTATATACACAGGAGCTGTTTTCTCCTTCAACAGTGTGGGTTTTTAAAACTCCGTTTCAAGATTGGCTCAGCCAGCTTCATGCCCCATGATGGCAGGTATTATGTATCACAATATTTGATCATATGTTTAAATCTAAGATATTATCTTCGATTTCATGTCCATAGATATCATGACCCGCCTGGCGGTACAACCGCAGCGGCGCTTTAAGTTTTGTGACTGCAGAAAACAGTTTGGAGATCGATAATTCAAAGGAAGCATAAGTTGCAAATAACTATGCACGAAGGCATATCAAAACCAAGTGTATCGGCTAGCCTATTACAAGGCAACACGGTGCCCAGATAAGATCATTGTTTTTCTGCCTAACACAAAGGAGCAGTCATTTACACCGGTTTCCAGTTCATGCTTGGTCACCTGCTTGGCCTGATGGTTGCGGGTCATCCCGCGCCGCTTCAACCTCTGCTTCTCTACCCAGCGGCTGAAAATCAACAGTTGTCCAGTCAATTCCAGTTAATGCTTGAAAGACAGCTTCATCATTGATCAGCAACGACGGTTCAATGTCAGGAGCGTAAGTATGCTTACGGATTGGGGGTATCAGGTTCTCCGCTTCAGGAATTGGTGCAGCCACTCGTTTGTTTTGATCATCATATTGGGCTTGATAGTGAGACAAATCTGCTTCTTCAACCAATTAACAAGCCAGAGGGCGCACTTCCCGGTTTATCGCTCGAAGATCCGCTTCACTGAACTCTGTCCCGTCTTCTTTCAAGCTGGGGTAGCCCTGGGCCGCTTCAACAGGATCAAAATCCGGCACCCACGCTTTTGCCCGGATTAAGGCATTGATAGCACCGGTTCGAGCAGCAGATTTCTTCAGCTGTTCCACCCGGGCAGGAAGCATAGACAACCTTTTAATAGTGTCCTGGATCAAGACGGGCGCCGGGTTGTTGTGAGAAGCAGTATAGATGATCCGCTGAGCACTAGTATATAATTGCTCTATCAAGGTATAGGCGGATTTCAGTTTCTTCCGCACATCTGATCCCAGGTGACCAAAGCGTGTCCCCGTATCAGTCAAAGGATTAATAAACCGGCAATTACATGAGAAGGCCTCGTTACTTCAGAAACCAAGAAGGCTTACCAAAAACGGCAGCGGTCATGGCATGCACTTGGCGCTTTACACTGTTCAATTCTGTTGTGGAACGTAGTAATTTCAAAAAATTTCCTACGCACACGCAAGATCATGGTGATGCATAGCAACGAGGGGAGAGTATGATCTACGTACCCTTGTAGATCGCAACGGAACCGTTGACACAACGTAGAGGAAGTAGTCGTACGTCTTCTTCCCCATCCGACCGATCCAAGTACCGTTACTCCGGCACCTCCGAGTTCTTAACACACGTACAGCTCGATGACGATCCCCGGGCTCTGATCCAGCAAAGCGTCGGGGAAGAGTTCTGTCAGCACGACGGCGTGGTGACGATCTTGATGTTCTACCGACGCAGGGCTTCGCCTAAGCACTACAACGATATGATCGAGGTGGAATATGGTGGCAGGGGGGCACCGCACACGGCTAAGGAACGATCTCAATGATCAACTTTTGTGTCTAGAGGTGCCCCCTGCCTCCGTATATAAAGGAGCCAAGGGGGAGGGGTGAAGCCAGCCCTATGGAGGCGCAGGAGGAGTCCTACTCCTACCGGGAGTAGGACTCCCCCCCCAATCCTATTCCAACTAGGACTCCCAAGGGGGAAAGAGGGAGAGGGGTGGCCGGCCACCTCTCCTAGTCCTAATAGGACTAGGGAGGGGGGAGGCGCGCAGCCCTTACGGGCAGCCGTTTCACCTTTCCACTAAGGCCCACTAAGGCCCATATGACTCCCGGGGGGTTCCGGTAACTCCCCGGTACTCCGGTAAAATCCTGATTTCACCCGGAACGATTCCGATATCCAATATAGGCTTCCAATATATCAATCTTTATGTCTCGACCATTTCGAGACTCCTCGTCATGTCCGTGATCACATCCGGGACTCCGAACAACCTTCGGTACATCAAAATGCATAAACTCATAATAACTGTCATCGTAACGTTAAGCGTGCGGACCCTACGGTTCGAGAACAATGTAGACATGACCGAGACACGTCTCCGGTCAATAACCAATAGCGGGACCTGGATGCCCATATTGGCTCCTACATATTCTACGAAGATCTTTATCGGTCAGACCGCATAACAACATACGTTGTTCCCTTTGTCATCGGTATGTTACTTGCCCGAGATTAGATCGTCGGTATCCAATACCTAGTTCAATCTCGTTACCGGCAAGTCTCTTTACTCGTTCTGTAATACATCATTTCACAACTAACATATTAGTTGTAATGCTTGCAAGGCTTATGTGATGCGTATTACCGAGAGGGCCCAGAGATACCTCTCCGACAATCGGAGTGACAAAACCTAATCTCGAAATACGCCAACCCAACATGTACCATTGGAGACACCTGTAGAGCACCTTTATAATCACCCAGTTACGTTGTGACGTTTGGTAGTACCCAAAGTGTTCCTCCGGTAAACGGGAGTTGCATAATCTCATAGTTATAGGAACATGTATAAGTCATGAAGAAAGCAATAGCAACATACTAAACGATCGGGTGCTAAGCTAATGGAATGGGTCATGTCAATCAGATCATTCAACTAATGATGTGACCTCGTTAATCAAATAACAACTCTTTGTTCATGGTTAGGAAACATAACCATCTTTGATTAACGAGCTAGTCAAGTAGAGGCATACTAGTGACACTTTGTTTGTCTATGTATTCACACATGTATTATGTTTCCGGTTAATACAATTCTAGCATGAATAATAAACATTTATCATGAAATAAGGAAATAAATAATAACTTTATTATTGCCTCTAGGGCATATTTCCTTCAGTCTCCCACTTGCACTAGAGTCAATAATCTAGATTACACAGTAATGATTCTAACACCCATGGAGCCTTGGTGCTGATCATGTTTTGCTCGTGGAAGAGGCTTAGTCAACGGGTCTGCAACATTCAGATCCGTATGTATCTTGCAAATCTCTATGTCTCCCACCTGGACTAGATCCCGGATGGAATTGAAGCGTCTCTTGATGTGTTTGGTCCTCTTGTGAAATCTGGATTCCTTTGCCAAGGCACTTGCACCAGTATTGTCACAAAAGATTTTCATTGGACCCGATGCACTAGGTATGACACCTAGATCGGATATGAACTCCTTCATCCAGACTCCTTCGTTTGCTGCTTCCGAAGCAGCTATGTACTCCGCTTCACATGTAGATCCTGCTACGACGCTTTGTTTAGAACTGCACCAACTGACAGCTCCACCGTTCAATGTAAACACGTATCCGGTTTGCGATTTAGAATCGTCCGGATCAGTGTCAAAGCTTGCATCAACGTAACCTTTTACGGTGAGCTCTTTGTCACCTCCATATATGAGAAACATAACCTTAGTCCTTTTCAGGTATTTCAGGATGTTCTTGACCGCTGTCCAGTGATCCACTCCTAGATTACTTTGGTACCTCCCTGCTAAACTTATAGCAAGGCACACATCAGGTCTGGTACACAGCATTGCATACATGATAGAGCCTATGGCTGAAGCATAGGGAACATCTTTCATTTTCTCTCCATCTTCTGCAGTGGTCGGGCATTGAGTCTTACTCAACTTCACACCTTGTAACACAGGCAAGAACCCTTTCTTTGCTTGATCCATTTTGAACTTCTTCAAAATCTTGTCAAGGTATGTGCTTTGTGAAAGTCCAATTAAGCGTCTTGATCTATCTCTATAGATCTTTATGCCCAATATGTAAGCAGCTTCACCGAGGTCTTTCATTGAAAAACTTTTATTCAAGTATCCCTTTATGCTATCCAGAAATTCTATATCATTTCCAATCAGTAATATGTCATCCACATATAATATCAGAAATGCTACAGAGCTCCCACTCACTTTCTTGTAAATACAGGCTTCTCCGAAAGTCTGTATAAAACCAAATGCTTTGATCACACTATCAAAGCGTTTATTCCAACTCCGAGAGGCTTGCACCAGTCCATAAATGGATCGCTGGAGCTTGCACACTTTGTTAGCTCCCTTTGGATCGACAAAACCTTCCGGTTGCATCATATACAACTCTTCTTCCAGAAATCCATTCAGGAATGCAGTTTTGACATCCATCTGCCAAATTTCATAATCATAAAATGCGGCAATTGCTAACATAATTCGGACAGACTTAAGCATCGCTACGGGTGAGAAGGTCTCATCGTAGTCAACCCCTTGAACTTGTCAAAAACCTTTCGCGACAAGTCGAGCTTTGTAGACAGTAACATTACCGTCAGCGTCAGTCTTCTTCTTGAAGATCCATTTATTCTCAATTGCTTGCCGATCATCGGGCAAGTCAACCAAAGTCCATACTTTGTTCTCATACATGGATCCCATCTCAGATTTCATGGCTTCAAGCCACTTTGCGGAATCTGGGCTCACCATCGCTTCTTCATAGTTCGTAGGTTCATCATGATCTAGTAGCATGACTTCCAGAACAGGATTACCGTCCCACTCTGGTGCGGATCTTACTCTGGTTGATCTACGAGGTTCATTAGTATCTTGATCTGAAATTTCATGATCATTATCATTAGCTTCCTCACTAACTGGTGTAGGTGTCACTGAAATAGTTTTCTGTGATGTACTACTTTCCAGTAAGGGAGTAGGTATAGTTACCTCGTCAAGTTCTACTTTCCTCCCACTCACTTCTTTCGAGAGAAACTCCTTCTCTAGAAAGGGTCATTCTTAGCAATGAATGTCTTGCCTTAGGATCTGTGATAGAAGGTGTACCCAACAGTCTCCTTTGGGTATCCTATGAAGACACATTTCTCCGATTTGGGTTCGAGCTTATCAGGTTGAAGCTTTTTCACATAAGCATCGCAGCCCCAAACTTTAAGAAACGACAACTTTGGTTTCTTGCCAAACCATAGTTCATACGGCGTCGTCTCAACGGATTTTGACGGTGCCCTATTTAACGTGAATGCGGCCGTCTCTAAAGCATAACCCCAAAACGATAGCGGTAAATTTGTAAGAGACATCAAAGATCGCACCATATCTAGTAAAGTACGATTACGACGTTCGGACAAACCATTACGCTGTGGTGTTCCGGGTGGCGTGAGTTGCGAAACTATTCCACAGTTTTTCAAATGTACACCAAACTCGTAACTCAAATATTCTCCTCCACGATCAGATCATAGAAACTTTATTTTCTTGTTACGATGATTTTCAACTTCACTCTGAAATTCTTTGAACTTTTCAAATGTTTCAGACTTATGTTTCATTAAGTAGATATACCCATATCTGCTTAAATCATCTGTGAAGGTGAGAAAATAACGATATCCGCCACGAGCCTCAATATTCATCGGACCACATACATCGGTATGTATGATTTCCAACAAATCTGTTGCTCTCTCCATAGTACCGGAGAACGGTGTTTTAGTCATCTTGCCCATGAGGCACGGTTCACAAGTACCAAGTGATTCATAATCAAGTGGTTCCAAAAGTCCATCAGTATGGATGCGCTTTACACCGATATGACCTAAACGATAGTGCCACAAATAAGTTGCACTTTCATTATCAACTCTGCATCTTTTGGCTTCAACATTATGAATATGTGTATTACTACTATCGAGATTCAATAAGAATAGACCACTCTTCAAGGGTGCATGACCATAAAAGATATTACTCATATAAATAGAACAACCATTATTCTCTGATTTAAATGAATAACCGTCTCGCATTAAACAAGATCCAGATATAATGTTCATGCTCAACGCTGGCACCAAATAACAATTATTTAGGTCTAATATTAATCCCGAAGGTAGATGTAGAGGTAGCGTGCCGACCGCGATCACATCGACTTTGGAACCGTTTCCCACGCGCATCGTCACCTCGTCCTTTGCCAGTGCCCGCTTATTCCATAGTCCCTGTTTCGAGTTGCAAATATTAGCAACAGAACCAGTATCAAATACCCAGGTACTACTGCGAGCTCTAGTAAGGTACACATCAATAACATGTATATCACATATACCTTTGTTCACCTTGCCATCCTTCTTATCCGCCAAATACTTGGGGCAGTTCCACTTCCAGTGACCAGTCTGCTTGTAGTAGAAGCACTCAGTTTCAGGCTTAGGTCCAGACTTGGGTTTCTTCTCCTGAGCAGCAACTTGCTTGCTGTTCTTCTTGAAGTTCCCCTTTTTCTTCCCTTTGCCCTTTTTCTTGAAACTAGTGGTCTGGTTAACCATCAACACTTGATGCTCCTTTATTTCTACCTCCGCAGCTT
This sequence comes from Triticum urartu, assembly GCF_003073215.2. NCBI lineage: Eukaryota > Viridiplantae > Streptophyta > Magnoliopsida > Poales > Poaceae > Triticum > Triticum urartu. The sequence goes on along the minus strand of NC_053026.1, from coordinate 538,457,781 downwards.
TCAGCATTGCGAAGAGCTCGGGAATAGTCTTGTTCATCCCTTGCATATTATAGTTCATCATGAAACTCTTGTAGCTTGGTGGCAGTGATTGGAGAATTCTGTCAATGACGCAATCATCTGGAAGATTAACTCCCAATTGAATCAAGTGATTATTATACCCAGACATTTTGAGTATATGCTCACTGACAGAACTGTTCTCCTCCATCTTGCAGCTATAGAACTTATTGGAGACTTCATATCTCTCAATCCGGGCATTTGCTTGAAATATTAACTTCAACTCCTGGAACATCTCATATGCTCCATGACGTTCAAAACGTCGTTGAAGTCCCGATTCTAAGCCGTAAAGCATGGCACACTGAACTATCGAGTAGTCATCAGCTTTGCTCTGCTAGACGTTCATAACATCTGGAGTTGCTCCAGCAGTAGGCCTGGCACCCAGCGGTGCTTCCAGGACGTAATTCTTCTGAGCAGCAATGAGGATAATCCTCAAGTTACGGACCCAGTCCGTATAATTGCTACCATCATCTTTCAACTTTGCTTTCTCAAGGAACGCATTAAAATTCAACGGAACAACAGCACGAGCCATCTATCTACAATCAACATAAACAAGCAAGATACTATCAGGTACTAGGTTCATGATAAGTTTAAGTTCAATTAATCATATTACTTAAGAACTCCCACTTAGATAGACATCCCTCTAATCCTCTAAGTGATCACGTGATCCAAATCAACTAAACCATAACCGATCATCATGTGAGATGGAATAGTTTTCAATGGTGAACATCGTTATGTTGATCATATCTACTATATGATTCACGCTCGACCTTTCGGTCTCCGTGTTCCGAGGCCATATCTGTATATGCTAGGCTCGTCAAGTTTAACCTGAGTATTCTGCGTGTGCAAAACTGGCTTGCACCCGTTGTAGATGGACGTAGAGCTTATCACACCCGATCATCACGTGGTGTCTGGGCACGACGAACTTTGGCAACGGTGCATACTCAGGGAGAAACTTCTTGATAATTTAGTGAGAGATCATCTTATAATGCTACCGTCAATCAAAGCAAGATAAGATGCATAAAAAGATAAACATCACATGCAATCAATATAAGTGATATGATATGGCCATCATCATCTTGTGCTTGTGATCTCCATCTCCGAAGCACCGTTATGATCACCATTGTCACCGGCGCGACACCTTGATCTCCATCGTAGCATCGTTGTCGTCTCGCCAATCTTATGCTTCCACGACTATCACTACCGTTTAGTAATAAAGTAAAGCATTACATCGCGATTGCATTGCATACAATAAAGCGACAACCATATGGCTCCTGCCAGTTGCCGATAACTCGGTTACAAAACATGATCATCTCATACAATAAAATTCAGCATCATGCCTTGACCATATCACATCACAACATGCCCTGCAAAAACAAGTTAGACGTCCTCTACTTTGTTGTTGCATGTTTTACGTGGCTGCTACGGGCTTAAGCAAGAACCAATCTCACCTATGCATCAAAACCACAACGATAGTTTGTCAAATAGACTCCGTTTTAACCTTCGCAAGGACCGGGCGTAGCCACACTCGGTTCAACTAAAGTTGGAGAGACAGTCGCCCGCAAGCCATCTATGTGCAAAGCACGTCGAGGGAACCGGTCTCGCGTAAGCGTACGCGTAAGGTTGGTCCGGGTCGTCTCGTCCAGCAATACCGCCGAACCAAAGTATGACATGCTGGTAGGCAGTATGACTTGTATCGTCCACAACTCACTTGTGTTCTACTCGTGCAATTAACATCAAACCTAGGCTCGGATGCCACTATTGTGGAACGTAGTAATTTCAAAAAAATTCCTACGCACACGCAAGATCATGGTGATGCATAGCAACGAGGGGAGAGTATGATCTACGTACCCTTGTAGATCGCAACGGAACCGTTGACACAACGTAGAGGAAGTAGTCGTACGTCTTCTTCCCGATCCGACTGATCCAAGTACCGTTACTCCGGCACCTCCGAGTTCTTAGCACACGTACAGCTCGATGACGATCCCCGGGCTCCTATCCAGCAAAGCGTCGGGGAAGAGTTCCGTCAGCACGACGGCGTGGTGACGATCTTGAAGTTCTACCGACGCAGGGCTTCGCCTAAGCACTACAACGATATGATCGAGGTGGAATATGGTGGCAGGGGGCACCGCACACGGCTAAGGAACGATCTCAATGATCAACTTGTGTGTCTAGAGGTGCCCCCTGCCTCCGTATATAAAGGAGCCAAGGGGGAGGGGTGCAGCCAGCCCTATGGAGGCGCAGGAGGAGTCCTACTCCTACCGGGAGTAGGACTCCCCCCCCCAATCCTATTCCAACTAGGACTCCCAAGGGGGAAAGAGGGAGAGGGGTGGCCGGCCACCTCTCCTAGTCCTAATAGGACTAGGGAGGGGGGAGGCGCGCAGCCCTTATGGGCAGCCCTTTCACCTTTCCACTAAGGCCCACTAAGGCCCATATGACTCCCGGGGGGTTCCGGTAACCTCCCGGTAATCCGGTAAAATCCTGATTTCACCCGGAACACTTCCGATGTCCAAACATAGGATTCCAATATATCAATATTTATGTCTCGACCATTTCGAGACTCCTCGTCATGTCCGTGATCACATCCGAGACTCCGAACAACCTTCGGTACATCAAAATGCATAAACTCATAATAACTGTCATCGTAACGTTAAGCGTGCGGACCCTACGGTTCGAGAACAATGTAGACATGACCGAGACACGTCTCCGGTCAATAACCAATAGCGGGACCTGGATGCCCATATTGGCTCCTACATATTCTACGAAGATCTTTATCGGTCAGACCGCATAACAACATACGTTGTTCCCTTTGTCATCGGTATGTTACTTGCCCGAGATTCGATCGTCGGTATCCAATACCTAGTTCAATCTCGTTACCGGCAAGTCTCTTTACTCGTTCTGTAATACATCATTTCACAACTAACATATTAGTTGTAATGCTTGCAAGGCTTATGTGATGCGTATTACCGAGAGGGCCCAGAGATACCTCTCCGACAATCGGAGTGACAAAACCTAATCTCGAAATACGCCAACCCAACATGTACCATTGGAGACACCTGTAGTACTCCTTTATAATCACCCAGTTACGTTGTGACGTTTGGTAGTACCCAAAGTGTTCCTCCGGTAAACGGGAGTTGCATAATCTCATAGTTATAGGAACATGTATAAGTCATGAAGAAAGCAATAGCAACATACTAAACGATCGGGTGCTAAGCTAATGGAATGGGTCATGTCAATCAGATCATTCAACTAATGATGTGACCTCGTTAATCAAATAAAAACTCTTTGTTCATGGTTAGGAAACATAACCATCTTTGATTAACGAGCTAGTCAAGTAGAGGCATACTAGTGACACTTTGTTTGTCTATGTATTCACACATGTATTATGTTTCCGGTTAATACAATTCTAGCATGAATAATAAACATTTATCATGATATAAGGAAATAAATAATAACTTTATTATTGCCTCTAGGGCATATTTCCTTCAAATTCATCCACCACCGGTTTGAGGGCAGCTTAAGCCTTCTCCGCTCGTTGTGTTAAAGCGGCCTTCTCAGTGGCCCAATCCGCCTGCTCCTTGTTGTAGCCCTCCTTAAGCTTTTCCATGACGCTTAAAGCGCTGGTTAATTCCTCTTTTTCCTTAGAGGTTTCAGCTTGTTGGGACTTCAGATTTTCTTGCAGGTCAACGATTTGACTTTCCCTTTTGCTCAGCTCAGCCTGCATACAGACAATCAAATGATGAAGATTACGGTACAGAATTGAAGTACCAACCACATAACAAGTTATACCCTTGGTACTTGGGGGCTAATGCATATTTTCTTTTCCTCTACAATTTCTATAAAGTCCCAAGCTCAATACAAGCATTCAACTTGGCACTTGGGGGCTAATGCCTATTTGCTCTGTCCTTACTGACACTGGAATTCTTACTATCTAAAGTCCCGGTTTAACTACATTAAGTTGAATCGACCCTTGGGGGCTACGTCGGTACAATACAGCTACATTGAAGTTCAAATCGGAAAGTCTCGGTTTAAGTTCATATCTTAAACCGTCACTTGGGGGCTATTGGAGTTGACAGATTGAAACATACAAACAGAGAAGCATATGGAAATTACCTCATATTTGTCCTTCATCATATTAACCAGACCGGCTTCATAGTCACGGCTGGTATATAGCCGGTTCAGATAGCCGGAATGGAGATCTTGGGCGTTCAGAGCAGCGTAAGTGGCCAGATCGGCATTCCATTTGCCTTTGCCAATTGCAGCAAATTCATCTTTGGTAGTGTGTTTGGATAAAGCGACGGGATTGCTTGGCTCAGTACGACCAATGCTAGTGATAACAACATGATCATCCTTTGCTTCGCCGGTTCGTAGTGGAGTCGACGGTTTGTCAGCTTGCTTCGATGGGCTAATTGTTCTGTCAATCTGGACAGGGCTTGTGGGCTGATCAATAGGGCCCGTGGTATCAATATGTGCTTCTTCAGAGACGAAGTCATGGTCTTGCGGTGGTGGGTCATTCGGCACGTCATCACAGATGATTACTTCAGGATCGGGTATTTTGTCCGGTTCAGGAGCGATATTTTCTTCTGCCGCTTTGTCCAGACGAGCCTTCTTGCTTGGCCTAGGCTTGGCCCTAAAAGGAATAAGAAGGATCAGTACAGTATATATTAAAAGGTAATGTATCAGAAATATTATAAGGAATATGGCTCACCCAAGCACCGTTTTGAGTGGTGGAAGCTGGGTGGCTGATGACTCACCAGAAGACGAATGAGAAGTGCCCTGATAATCGAAGTCAGATGGATTAAGAGGTTGACGAAAACGACCCGCTTTAGGACAAGCATTGACAAGAGATTTAGAGACCTCTGAGCGGCTTTCTGAACCGAACTGTTCGGTAAACCGGCGGAGGTAACTACCTGGCTGCTGTGCCGGGTTGTGCGGCGAGCTTCGTGCTGTTGTGTCTTCACAAGAAAGTTTGGGTCCAGATAAGCAAGAGGATGAGAAAATTTAACTTTCCGGTTTGCCCAACGAATTTTTAGTGAGGGCAAAGGGTTTGAATCGGAAGAGAGAGTGATTACCTCTACAGCATCAGCATGACTGACTTCGGCGTCATTCTGGCAATGATCATTATCAATAAGCCGTGTGAAAAATAAACCAAGTGAGTCAAGCTCTACCTCAAGGTCCGGATTACCCACATGATCGTCAGCTGGTGGATCGGAGGATGCAGTGGTTTTCTTCCTGTTAGCGGGTCTCTTCACAACTCTAGTCTTTGGCCGGGTTGGTCTCTCCGGTTTCTCCGGTTTCTCTTGTGGAAGTTTCTTGCTCCAAAACGGATCATCGCCCTGTTTGAAAGATGTTGATGTTAAACAGTTGATAATTTGAACAAAGGCAGATTCAATAAAAAAGCATAAGGTATGAATCTTACAGCTGGCGGTTTGTTAATGGCACAAAAGGGAAGTAGGCCGGTTTGAGCACAGACAGCTTCCGATTCGTTCAATATCTTTTTTACAGCCTCTGTAACTTCGTCGTCTGTGAGCTGGATGTCAATGTGTCGTAGCGGGTCTTTTACACTGCCAGTGTACTCGCACATCAAACCGGAGCGCTGGCTTAAGGGCAATATGCTCCAAGATATCCAGCAGCGAGCAAGATCAACCACTGTCAACCTGTTAGCCATGAAGGCCCTGAGCTTGGATAATTGAGGAGCATATTTGCTTCTCTCCTTAGCAGTCAGCCTCTGTGGGAAGGGATGCGTGTTGCTTGGCCGCTCCGGACAATAACCCGGCAAAGGATTTTCTTCAGAAGGAGAGGTATCTTGCAGTAAAACCATGTTTGATTCCACTCTTTGGGATGGCTGTGTAGTTTGGCGTGAGGGTAAGTGACCTCTTTCCTTTTTTGGATTGCCATACCACCTAACTCCGTATTGGAGCCGTCAGTAAATTCAGTGCGGCGGTTTAGATGGAAGCAATCTCTGAATAATTGAACTGTGGGCTCCACTTGAAAGAACACCTCACAGAGCACTTGAAAGTGACAGATGTTGGTTACGGAGTTTGGGCCAGTATCTTGCGGACAGAGTTGGAAATTGGCTAAGACATCCCGATAAAATTGTGAACCAGGAGGATTGAAGCCCCGGGCTAAATGATCAGCAAAAACAACAACTTCTCCATCTTAAGGCATGGGAGGACATTCTGGGCCAGGGACCCGCCAGTGAATGACATCCTGTCTGCTTAAAGCGCCAGTTTTGACTAAATTATTCAGTTGAGTCTCGATCACGCGAGAGGGAACCTAGTTGCACTCGTACACTTGTTTGGCCATAGCGCAGTCTGCAAGGTAGTAATTACCGGTTCAAGACCATGTTGGGAAGGTATACCCTGATACATATATTACTAAACCGGAGGCAGTTGTTTATAAACCAGAGTTTTACAAAGCGGCAGTGCCTGGCTAAGGAATTTTGGCGGTTCAACAAGGGGACTAATGGTATATACCGGTTTGGAAATTTTTTCTACAAAGTTAAACCGCCTGGTCTAAACATTGAACAGTCGAGATTGTAGATGAGTAAGTATGCAAAAACATGTTTCACAAGATTATACTACAGCGTTGGATCTGGAACATGTTCATAAAAGAGATAAAAATTCAAGGCCCAAAAGGAGGAGTGCCGAATCAATGAGCGAAAGTACGGATAAGATCTATGGTCTTAATATGCGGAAGTGAAAACGGAAGATAAAAACTACTGCTACATAGAGCAAAGATTCACAGACTCGTCTATTGATCTATCATATGAACAAGAAGCAAGCGATGAACGCTAGAGAACATGGAAACCCTAGAACAGATCTATGATGGAAAGGATAGAAGACTTATCGGAGCTGAGGAAGAAGCGGAAGGTCGCTGCGGTGCTCTGGTACGCTCAGGGTGATGCAGCGGCCAAGGTTGGTGGAGAGGTCGATGGCAGCGGCGGAGCTCCGAAGCTGTGCGACGCGAGGAAGACGAAGCAGAAGGGCACAAAGGGAAAAAAAGAAATGACCCTTTGGTCCTATTTATAACGCAAGGGACATGTGTCAGGCGCGAAAATCAAGGGGCCGTGAGTTTAGAAACAGAGTTGTCGCCTCGATTATAGCAGATTTATTAAATAAGAAGGTATCATGGATAGTTTCTTTATGACAGATGACGTCACACTGGTTTACAGCAATCAGAGAAGATGACATCACGGCGGTTCACCAAGCTACAAGAAGATGTTGAAGATGAAGTTTTTGCTAAGGATTGACATGAACCTGTTCAAATCAATCTGGGGCCTAATGTTGGGGATATCACTACTGGGTGTAAACCGGCCTACTTGGGCCGGATTAACTTCATCAGTAGTTAAGCATGTTAGAGCCCAAGAAGGTAGATAAGGGCTTAAGACCCATAATCGGTTTAAGCCCTGTAGCCATAAACCAGCGTCGATATGTAACTCGTGTTGTAAGTTAGGAATAAGTAGAGACCAAACCGGACACATCTATGAGCCGGTGTTGGGACTCTGTAAACCGACGGGCGTCACCCATGTATATAAGGGGACGACCCGGCGGCGGTTCAGGACAACAGAAAACAACTCGAGACTTAGGCGAAGCTTGTTTGCTCCCTAGTCATCGAAACCCCATCAATTCCATCACAACTAGACATAGGCTTTTACCTTCATCGAAGGGGCCGAACTAGTAGAAAACTCTCTTGCGTCCCTGTGTCCGCTTTAACCCCTTCAAGCTAACCCGTAGCGATGGCTCCACGACTAAGTCCTTTCATGAGGACATCTGCCGTGACAAAACCACGACATAGTCCGAACATGCACTTTAGGGCATGCGAACCCAGGGAAAGGAACCCTTAACAGAACTATTCTCCCTGGAAGATGTTTCTTACTAACCATGTAATATAACATAACTAGTTGGGTACTTGTCTGTTCAAGCACTAATGACCCCTACGCCTGGTTTCCACGCATACCCCGGTTCTTATATAACCGAGCGGGTATTCGGATACACTCCTGACTATCGGGTCCCGAGGTCGAAGCGAAAAGGTCCGCCATGACAAATGATTTACAATCCAGCTAGAAGGCATTATACATGTCACTTTCATTACATAGTCACTTAGACTGACTAAATTCCTCTTCTATACCATCCAACAGGCTGTCTAGCCTACAATCCTGTTGGGAATACTTTGCGGCTAATTCTACTTGCCCATACACTAAGCTAACGGGGATCTCTTTCCCATCGGCCCCACAGGTCCGACCTCGGCCATGTGGTTTGGGTCAGCGTTGGTATACCGCGTCTTCACCATGGCCCAGGCTTCCCTGGCATCTTGACGGCAGGCCGATATCTTCCATAATTGGAAGTGCCGCCGCGCTCCCTTGAGCTTCTCCGCAAGCTCTCCAAGGCCTTCGGGCAGGGAGACGGATGGCCACAAGGCCTGGGCATTGCCTTGCATCACCTGCCGAACTTGTTCGTGCAGTTGTGAGAGCTCTGGTAGAAGATCACCCACTAACCCGGGCATCTCATCCGCGGGACGACCCGTCAGCATACCTACAGACATAACTCTGTTAGCTGGCTTCTTCGCCGAGCTCTTTTTAACAAGTTCGCTCAAGCACTTACTGAAAATGCCGCGTCGAAGCCGCTTATTCTCCTTCACAGAGTCCGATAGATGGGCGCGAACATCCTTTAGTTCCACACTCAGCTGGGTATTGGCATCCTAGAGATCGTTTTTCTCCTGCCTAACTTTGGTAAGCACGCGCTCGCCAGCCTTTAGCCAGCGTACGACATGTTGCTCATCCGGATTCGCTCCGACGTCATCTGCAATATTTTTGTCAGATTTGCAGGCACACCGCACTCTATATGGTACCTATCATTCTTTGAAACAAGTGTTACCAGAGGAGGCCTTCTCGAACTCCTTCATTGCGGCAACTGCGGCCCGTAGCTGGGCCTTGCACTCTTCAAGCTCATGAGACAATTCGGTATTCTTCTCTGTAAGAACCTGCACAATAAATTATCCTTAAATTAGTTATTCTAACTGTTTCAAGTCTCAGGGGCTATTGCTATATATAATCATCAAATTTTCTTACCCGTATATCCTTTACATACTGGTCCGTGGCTCTGGCTAGACCATTTTGAGCTGCACGGATATACGCATCTCCTGAGTTGAAGGCATCAAACGCCTCTTGGGACAGACAAGCGTCACGGAGTACGGCTCCGCGACGCCTGTGATTCATGGCGCTCTCCACTTCGGAATTTTTAGCGGATATTTTGTCCGCATCCTCTGTAGGAGGAGCATCCGGCATGCGCCTCATGCTAGCTTCTGCCTCTGTGTCCGGCCCTGGAGCCCGGCTGGTAGAAGCGTGATCGGCAACCTCTCCGGATATAGTCCGTCGAGCGTTCTTCCGTCTAGGAAGCATGGGTGTTATTATGTTTTTAAGACGACAACCATGGAGTGAGGTGTTGCATCATACCTCTGCGCCGACGTCTCTGTCCGGGCCGCTTTCCTTTTGAGCCTGTCCGGCCTCGGAGCCCCTTGTTGGCGAGGTGCCACGGGCTCGGCGTGGCGTCCCGAGGGCCTTCCCTATAAAACACCGTTTGTATACGGTAGGGGAAGTGCATAAAAGGAAATCCTTTTCAAAGGTTGGGACTTTGGTCTCATTTACCTATGAAGCTGGGAGCAGCCCGGGGTAGTCGGCTGTAATGGCCACCATGGCATCATCACAGCTCAATTGGTAGAATACGCTGTCAATCAGCTCCACGAATATGTCCGGATCCTCTTGAAGGCTGGGGTCGAGGGACCGTCCAGGATCTTTGGGTTGTGGTGGTGGGCTGTTGATCTCCCTTACAGCCTTACGCAGTTCCTGCAATGAGATGACGAGATAAAATATTTGCGGCAAAAAAGCGGAAGGGGTGGATATAAGAATTGGCAGCTTACCCAGCTCGGAGGGTTGTACATGGAGAATCCATCCCGTGGCTTGATGCGGAGGAACTCCTCTTCCACTCCCTTGTACAAACCGGACAGGATTTTTGCTAGGGCAACAATAGAGTCCGGCCCCTTACGGCCGCAGCGGGTGGCATCATCTTCCCCGTTGAAATCCCACATAGGGTGGCCTCGATATTGGAGCGGCTGCACGCCCCACATAATGCATATTGACATAACTTTGGTTATGGTCTGTCCTGATTGAGCCAATATCTTTATCCGGCCCATCAGGTAGAGAACGTCTCTATCATCTTCCTCCTGAGGGCTCTGTGGTCGCCAGCTCAGGCGCTTCTTCAAGGGAGCATTATTAAACTCGGGAAGGCCGATCCGAATAGGATTCGGAAGAGGGACGTCCTCCATAGAAAACCACTCTGAAGGCCAGTCTTCGGATGTCTTCTTCGGGGTACCAGATAGGTATCCGGTCCCAGCGATGCGCCACACTTCGGCTCCACCCACTTGATATATTAATCCCCTCTGTGTATGGGGCACAAGGCAGAACAACTTCTTCCATAGTGCGAAATGAGCTTCGCAACCCAAGAACAGTTCGCAAAGGGCTACGTAACCAGCAATGTGTAGTATGGAGGCAGGGGTGAGATTGTGCAACTAGAGGCCGTAGAACTCCAGGAGCCCTCAGAGAAACGGATGGATTGGAAATCCGAGTCCCCTTAACAAATAAGGGACAAGGCATACCCGCTCTCCCTTACAGGGATTGGGAAAGCTCTCCGCTTGCTCCCCGCCATTATAGGTGGCGAGCCCGGCTCGAACCGGGACCATATACGCTGGGGGGAGAAATCCATGGGTCTGTAGCTTCACTAATTGGTTGTGCGGGACGGAACACCTCTCCCAATCTCCGGGCTTGGGACTGTGGGAGCGAGAGGAGGAGCTGCGCTGGCCGGCCATGCTGGAATGGATTTTTTCGGGCGCGCTCCGATGGATGCTCGCTGAGGGAGGATGGTGTGGTTTGGATCTGAGAATCCTCGTCTCTTTAAATAGATAGTTCATTCACATAGCTAGGGTGGTAAATATAAAAATGCCCTGGCTCCTCACATTCGCTGGACATGTGGAAGATGGCCATTATTGGACGCAGAAGCCAAGAAGCGCAACATTTACGATAAGCCGGACACTATTTAATAGGTACTCAGAGTTTGAAGAAGAACCCGCCTTGCAATGCCGAAGACAATCTGCGTGCCGGACTCATCGCCATTGAAGCCTGGTTCGGTGGCTACTGAGGGAGTCCTGGATTAGGGGGTATCCGGACAGCCGGACTATATCCTTTGGCCGGACTGTTGGACTATGAAGATACAAGATTGAAGATTTCATTCCGTGTCCAGATGGGACTCTTCTTGGCGTGGAAGGCAAGCTTGGCAATACGGATATGTAGATCTCCTTCCTTGTAACCGACTCTGTGTAACCCTAGCTCCCTTCGGTGTCTATATAAACCGGAGGGTTTAGTCCGTAGGACCAACAACAACAATCATACCATAGGCTACTTCTAGGGTTTAGCCTCTTCGATCTCGTGGTAGATCAACTCTTGTAATACTCATATCATCAAGATCAATCAAGCAGGAGTAGGGTTTTACCTCCATCGAGAGGGCCCGAACCTAGGTAAAAACATCGTGTCCCTTGTCTCCTGTTACCATCCGCCTAGACGCACAGTTCGGGACCCCCTACCCGAGATCCGCCGGTTTTGACACCGATAGGCACCTCCCACGATCACAGGTAATGATGAGTTTCCTTACATGTCATAGGGACTTGTCAAATGAGCAGTTGCCAAGGCAGCGTGGGGAAGTGGAGACGCCCACGTCCAATCAACCGCCACGAGTCGACCATGGCTGCAGGCTTTTTGGGGCCCGCGACGCTCCGTACTTCACCCATTGGCTTCACCGCAAAGCCAAGCCCGAGCGCACCTTGGGCCCGGGGGCTACTGTCGGTGTTCTAGGAACGGGGGTCCCCAGACTTGCCTGCCTGCGGCCCACAGCGTGGCTATGCGAGCAGGCCTGTACGGCCCATCTTCATCAACAAGGCATTCAAGACCCTCACAAGGGGCCAAACCTCGCGAGGCGGACGACGCAAGGCCTCCTCAGGAGCGTCCTCTCCAGGAAGGCTCACGAGGAAGTGGAGGTATCAAGGCAGGGCAAACCTCGCAAGTCTCTCGTGACGTGAGCCATGACGATCAAGATCAGGCGGGCGCCAGCACGTGCATTGTCCTTGTTTCCTCTTTGGTGCTAAGGAGGCCAGCGTAGGCGCGGAGTACCGAGGCATCAGGCAAAGGTTTCCATATTAGTGCAACGAGACCAAGACCAGCAGGCCAGCAGGACGGAGGTCACCGTGGAGCCCAAGACGGCGTCATCACCAGAGCCCTTTCGCAGGCGAAGACCGCTTTTGTCAGAATAGCTTGTACTAGCTGTCCCATTTCAAATTGGCCGCCGTTGTTGGCTCCCTTCCCGCTCAATATTTCGGAAGCGGACCAGGGCCTCTATAAATAGGACTAGCCACCACCAGAGGAGGCAACTGGATCTCAGCTGATCGAGAGCCAACCCTTAGCCACACCGAACACAAGAACACCTCAACCTCAGGAGGCTGTTCTTCCCCTTGTACCGTTCTTCATCAGCCCAAGAGGCAATCCACCACCACACACTGGAGTAGGGTATTACACCACAACGGTGGCCCGAACCAGTATAAATCTTGTGTCTTTGTGTTGCTAGTTCGCCAAGTTCGTCGGCAAGATCTTAGCGAGCTAGGGCGTAGATCGGTAGGAGGGAAAGAACTTCGCGCGCACCCCAGAGTTCGAACCTTAAGGGTTTTGCCGGAAATCCAGATCCGACAATGGTCAAAATCTGCTTTTGGATGAAACTTATCTGGTTTTGGGACTTGAAGGACCAAATGTCTACCAAAAAATCTAGAGGGACCATGTCTATTCTTTTGGGGAACTTGAGGGACCAAATACATACTTTTCTCTTTATATTATTTTTATTTGTACTAACCTATTAACCCAGTGCCAAAGGGCAGTTCCTGTTTTATACTGTTTATGAGTTTTTAGGTGAAAATTTCACGGAGCCAGAATGACTTGGATTTTTTTGTGAATTTTTATGGGAATAAATAGAATTTGGGGAGAAGAAATAAACATAAGGTGGTTCATGATGGAGGGGCACAGCCACACGACGCGCCCTGGCCCCTGGGTGCGCCGGGGGGCATGTGGCCCCTCCTTAAGTCGGTTGCTGCTCTACTTTGGCCAAAAGAAAGCTAGTTTTATGGGGGGAATCCCTTTAAAATTTCAGCCAATCAGAGTTACGGATCTCCACCTATTTGAGAAACGTGTTTGGCCATAACACAGTACCGAAGAGAGAGAGAGAGAGAGAGAGAGAGAGAGAGAGAGACAATCTCGAAGGGGCTCCTGCCCCTTGAGGAACCATGTGGCCAAGGACCAGAGAGGAGAACCTCTCCCCATCTATGGAGAAGGCCATGCAGGAAGAAGCCAGAGGGAGAGCTTCTCTCCCGAAGGCGCCGGGGCAACTGTCAATGCGATGATCGTCTTCACCAACATCTTTATCACCTTCCTCAACTCCTTTTAGCATTCCACTCTTCTGCAACCTACTATAATCCCCTAGTTGAACATGATGTTGGATGCTGTTGATTATTATTATGATGATTTTTTGCATCTTTTTGTGTCTGAGTGAATTACTTTTGTACTTTGGGTTAATTGTTAAATTGCCATGATTGGTCTGAGTTTCTTGTGTTTATGTTACTATCCTTTGGTGCCCATCATATGAGCGTGTGCGTGGATCACACGATAGGGTTAGTTGTATGCTGATGGACTGTGCATATGGGGGAAACAATGACTGAAACCTCGCCGAACCATGGAAATTGGTACATACAGGATTGAGGGGGACCAATATATATCTTAATTCTATGGTTAGGTTTTACCTTAGTGAACTTGTTAGTAGTTGTGGATGCTTGCTATAATTGTAATAATAAGTGCATAAAATTCCAAGTAAGGGATGACATGCTACTAGAGACCTCTCCCACATATGAACTAGCAATGATGATCCATTTAGTAACTTTGCTAATTTCCTAGGGACAATTCTGCACACAATACCACCACTATTCCACACTCACTATTTGTATTATAGTGTATTTTATCACATCTTTACTTAGGCAGCACCTACTTTTATACTTATGTTATTCGTTATCTTGCAAAGCTACTTATTCATACCCAGAATCAAGTTTTATTTATTGTTTCTAGATAAAGCAAACGCCTAGTGTACGTAGGGTTGCATTAGTGCAGATAGGACCTAAGAGAATATTGATCTTACCTTTAGCTCCTTATGGGTTCGACTCAATACTTACCACTCCCGTCATTGGAAAGTGCTATGACAAGTCCTAGTACTTGGGGGTTATTAGTCCTATAATTTTTGGAAGACCATTCTTAAATACTAGTTGTGTTATTATCCATTCTGAAAAAGAACTAGCTTCTGCCAAGTCTGGTGAAGAATCTCAATAGTTTAAGTTTCTAAGTTCACCAAACAACATCATGTTAAAGATTTACCTCGTCAGGATTTAATTGTTAGTCTGGCTTCCATAACCGTGTGATGACCCACAAGTATGGGGGATCGCAACAGTTTGCGAGGGTAGAGTATTCAACCCAAATTTATTGATTCGACACAAGGGGAGCCAAATAATATTCTCAAGTATTAGCAGCTGAGTTGTCAATTCAACCACACCTGAAAGACTTAATATCTGCAACAAAGTATTTAGTAGCAAAGTACTATGGAAGTAACGGTGGCAAAAGTAACAGTAGCAGTTTTGCAGTGATTGTAACAGAAGTAGCAACGAAAGTAACTTAGAAAAGATCAATATGAGATGAACTCGTAGGCAATGGATCGGCAATGATAATTGTGTTGGATGATATTCATCATGTAGCAGTCATAACCTAGGGTGACACCGAACTAGCTCCAATTCATCAATATAATGTAGGCATGTATTCCGTATATAGTCATACATGCTTATGGTGAAGAACTTGCATGGCATCTTTTGTCCTACCCTCTCGTGGCAGCGGGGTCCTAATGGAAACTAATGGATATTAAGGCCTCCTTTTAATAGAGAACCAGAGCAAAGCATTAGAACTTAGTGAATACATGAACTCCTCAAACTATGGTAATCACCGGAAAGAATCCCAATTATTGTCACCTTGGGGTATGCGGATCATAACTCGTAATAGGTATCTACAACTTGCAAGATCAGATCAAGAACACACATATATATATATATATATATATATATATTCATGGAAACATAAAGGTTCAGATCTGAATTCATGGCACTCAGGCCCTAGTGACAAGCATTAAGCATTGTAGTCATAGCAACATCAATCTCAGAACATAGTGGATACTAGGGATCAAACCATAACAAAACTAACTCGATTACATGATAAATCTCATCCAACCCATCACCGACCAGCGAGCCTACGAAGGAATTACTCACGCCCGGCGGTGAGTATCATGGAATTGGCGATGGATGAAGGTTGATGATGATGATGATGGCGACGGATTCCCCTCTCCGGAGCCCAAAACAGACTCCAGATCAGCCCTCCCGAGGAAGAACGGGAGGCGGTGGCTGCTCCGTATCATAAAATGCGATGAATCCTTCTCTCTAATTTTTTTCTCCATGGATGTGAATATATACCGTTGGAATTAGGGTCGGAGGAGCTCCAGGGGGCCCACAAGCTTGTAGGGCATGCCCCGGGGGGTGGGTGCCCCAGGGCTTGTGGCCTCTGGGTGGGCCCCTCTGCTTGATTCTCGCGCCAATATTTTTTATTAATTCCAAAGATATTCTCCGTAAATTTTCAGGTCAATCCGAGAACTTTTATTTTTGCACAAAAATAACACCATGGCAATTCTGCTGAAAATAGCATTAGTCCAGGTTAGTTCCATTCATATCATGCAGGTTAGAGTCCAAAACAAGGGCATTTGGAAAAGATGATACGACGGAGACGTATCAACTCCCCCAAGCTTAACCCATTGCTTGTCCTCAAGCAATTCAGTTGATAAACTGAAAGTGATAAAGAAAAACTTTTACAAACTCTGTTTGATCTTGTTGTTGCAAATATGTTTAGCCAGCATTCAGGTTTTCAGCAAAGGTTATGAACTAACCATATTCACAATAACATTTAGGTCTCACATTTACTCATATCAATGGCATAATCAACTAGCAAGCAATAATAATAAATATCAGATGACAACACTTTTTCAAAACAATCATGATATAATATGACAAAGTGGTATCTCGATAGCGCTTTATGAGACCGCCAAACATAAATGCAGAGCACCCCTAAAGGTCAAGGACTGACTAGACATTATAATTCATGGCAAAAGAGATCCAGTCACGGTCATACTCAACATCAATTAATAACAAAACATATAAATGACAGTGGTGCTCTCTAACTGGTGCCTTTTATAAGAGGATGATGACTCAAGAATAAAAATATATGGATAGGCCCTTCGCAGAGGGAAGCAGGGATTTGCAGAGGTGCCAGAGCTCGAGCTTTTAAAACAGAGATAAATATAATTTTGAGGGGTATGCTTTCATTGTCAACATAACAACCAAGAGATCTCACTATCTTCCATGCTAGATACATTATAGGCGGTTCACAAATATAATGGTAAAGTTTTTACTCCCCCTCCACCAACAAGCACACTCCATGGTTGATCCGAATCCAAGGGTACCGGCCATACCAACAACATTCCTGGGGGAGTTTTGTTTTATGATTATATTTTGATTTGATTTTGAGTATGGAACTGGGCATCCCGATTACCAGCCACTTTCTCATGATTGACGAGTGAATAAACACTCATCATGGGAATAACCCACCTAGCGTGGAAGATACTGACAGCTCCCAGTCGCTACATGAGTTATTCGGCATACAAAAGAGATTATTATTTGAAGGTTTAGAGTTTGGCACATGCAAATTTACTTGGAACGACAGGTAAATACCGCATATAGGTAGGTATGGTGGACTCATATGGAACAACTTTGGGTTTAAGGAAGTGGATGCACAAGCTGTATTTTCGCTTAGTACAAGTGAAGGCTAGCAAAAGATTGAGGAGTGACCAACTAGACAGCGACAATGGTCATAAAAATGCATTGAGGTTAATCAACATTGAGTGCAAGCATGAGTAGGATATAAATCATGAAAGTGCGTTAAGTCGACTAGAGTGGGGTGAATAGGCGATTTTTACAAATTCGTCACTGAGGAATTTCAGGGTGAGGAAATCCCTAAGTCATGAACAACTAGCAGCGGAATAAGTACTCAAGTGTAAGAATAACAGAGTAACATCATAGTCATCATGATGAAATGAAAAACAAACACGGAGCACAAGTAGCGTGAACACAGTTTAAGCAGGCTGAAGACAAACTGACTAAAGAAATAGGATAGAGAAAATTGAGAAAGTGTTCAGTCAAAGTCTTCAAACAGTAATGATCAAGTACAATAGTAAGTAACTGAGGAATTGGAAGGGTTGAGGAAATAGAACCAGTAGCGCGGTGAAGATAGTGATTTGGTACACCAGTTCCAACTGCTGTGACAGTCGTACGTCTGGTTGGAGCGGCTAGGTATTTAAACCTGTGGACACACTGTCCTCACCGTATTCTCCTTGACCTAAGGTCACACAGACCTCGCCCAATCACTCACGGTAAGTCTTCAGGTGACTTCCAAACCTTCACAAACTCGGTCACTCGGTGATCCATAATTTCCTCTTGGATGCTCTAGACCATGACACCTAACCGTCTGGAAGATGCACAGTCTTCAAAGGTAACAAGGCGTCGGTTCCACACAGGAACAATCTCTTCAGTGACGCTCAATCACTTTGGGTTTGTAGGTGTTTGGTTTGGGTTTTCCTCAGGGCTATCATGTTCCTCACTTGTAGGCAATCCACACTTGCGAATTCCTAACTCCTCAGTCAGAACAAATTCCTCAGAGAACAGAAGAACTTCGTCTCTGTTACTGAAGAAATTGACTGGACTGCATGATATTTCCAATGGCTTCACTCGAAAGGATTGCGTAGGTGTAGGATTTTGAGATGACCATCACTTGGAAACTTTTCCTTAGTTTTACCTCGACCCCCTTTAACAGTATGGTGTTTCCTATGACTCAAGAAAGAGAAAAGAGAAACTAGGAAAACAGAAGTCTTCACGCTTCATATTCCTCGCATGAATATAGAGTCTTCATGGTCGCTACAATTTCTTCACTTTCAAAGTCTTCAGTTGAAGACATTCATTTTTAGGGGTCAAATTTTTCTGTAAATATCAAACTCCTCATAGACTTATAGACCTATGTACACTCACAAACGCATTAGTCCCTTAACCTATAAGTCAAAACACCAAAATCACTAAGGGGCACTAGATACACTTACAATCTCCCCCTTTTTGGTGATTGGTGACAATATAGGTTAATTTTTCAACAGGGATAAACATATGAAGTGTAAATACTAATATTGAGGAATTTGATTGCAAGATATAGAAGAACTCCCCCTGAAGATGTGCATATGTGAGCAATTTTCTTTTGAGTAGCAATGCACATTGTAGAGTAGAACCATGGAGATCTCACCCTATATCTTGTAATTCATACACGCATTTAACATATAATATAAAGAATTTAAAATGCATGATGAAATATGGTGACTGATGTAATTCATCATGCGTGCATTATCATATATGAGGAAATAACATGCAGAAGAATCGTAGCAAAAGTATCAGACCACCATCGGAGTTAAGTTTACAACTCGATCCAACAAATACTTCAGAAGAACAAGAGTTGTACTTAGCAAAAAAACGCCCATATATAGAGACCCGCTTGAAGACTAACTCAAATTTCTCCCCCTTTGTCATCGAATGACCAAAAGGGGCGAAAAATGAGGACTAACGCCCCTGAAGAATATCATCACGATGTTGATGGAGGAGCGCCAGTGTTGTTGGGATCGGTTGTTGGAGTAAGGCCTGTCGCGGTGTCGTCCAATTCTTCAGCTGAGTCTGTCTCGCGCGATGAAGTATATGAACTGTGACGAGCTGAGGAACTTTGACCTTCTTGAATTTCTTCGAAGGTGGCTGAGACCAGTCAAAGTCCTGTTGGAAGTCCATCTCCTTGAGATCTTTATCAGAATGCAGATGGGAAAGTATGGCCCAAGTGCGATCGAAGACTTGATGCAAGTAGTAGTGGTTCTTCTTCACTGAATTTTGTGTAACAGTCATGTTCTGAAGAATAGCACCAAACTGTCTCTTGACCCACTTGTGGTTGCGACCGACCTTCTGATGAAGACCGAGGAGAAGCTCATGATCAGTCATCACCCTTGGAGCAGTGGCTTGAGGATTTTGCTTCGAAGCATTTGCGGCAGAGTCATGTGTGGTAGAGTCATCATTGGTGGAGTAGGATGCTGCTTTGCGAAACTGTCCATCTAATGGACGTGTGTTCATCAATAACAGCGGCCTTGCCCTTCTCATCGGCTGGGGAAATAGTCCGTTTGAGGACTTCAATAGGGGGCAAGTAGCTGCCATGATTGAGAGTGCCAGCCTTGTAGTTGATTGAAGACCTTGATCTGACGAATCTCATGATCTAGGGAGCGTAAGGCTTCAATTCAAACGGTGAAAGAGCGACATTGGCCACAGTCCTCATGAAGAAATCATGGTAGTTGATAGGAACTCCATGGATGATGTTGAATAGCAGATTCTTCATGATGCCAACAACCTCTTCTTCATCAGAGTTGTGGCCCTTTATTGGACTAAGAGTCTTGGTCAATATCATGTATCTGGTACTTAGCACATAGAGCAATTACTTCACGAGTAATTTGGTTCTTGGAGCTTGGCCAGGCTTCAGAGGCTTCATCAGCACTTGCATGTAATGATCAGATAGCTCAGGTTCATGGTAGATGAGTCTTGCACCTTCAAGAGGAGGACTGACTGGTAGGGCATGAAGCAATTCATAGGCCGGTGCTTTGTAATGTGTGTTCTCAGTCATCCAGTCCAACACCCATGAATTCACATCTTCAGCGTTGCTGGTGATGTGCAATGTAGCGTAGAACTGAAGAATTAGCTCTTCATTCCAGTCACAAATGTCGGTGCAGTAATTGAGCAGCCCTGCGTCATGAAGAACACTGAGGACTGGGGTGAAGCAAGGCAGCAATTCCATATCCACATGAGGAATATGCTCATGGTCAAAGATCTTGTCCTTATTGAATAGCAGTGAAGAATAGAAGTTCTTTTGACTTGCAGTCCGGAAGCGCTTCCATCAAAGACGAGCAGCATCATAGTGGTTGTAATCAGGGAAGAATACATGCTCATGAAAGAAGTCATCAGCTTTGAACTTCTGTTTCTTTGAGAAGGGATTCTTCGGCTTGGGCTGAGGTGTGTCAGTCAAAATCTTCACAGACTCTGGAATCAGAGTCTCAGGAGCCACAGGCTGAGGAATTTCAGTTTCAATATCTTTAGTAGCAGCCTGGGTCTCCATTTCATCAACAACATTTGCATCAGCACTAGTGGGTGGAACTTCTCCAGGAATGGTGAGCAGAGAAGCTTGTGGTTCATCAGAGCCCGTGTGAATTTCTTCGGTTTGAGCTGGGGACTGAGGAATCTGTTGCAGAGGAGTCAATAGTGGTGAATTGGGGTGATGACTTTCCAAGTAGTCATCATTCAGAATCGGAGTGGAACACCCAATATCCACATCTTCTTCTTCATCATCAATTTCCTCAATGCCTGCCTCTTCAGCTCTGAACTGAGGCATGGGCGATGATACCAATGGAGTAGAAGTAATATTGTCAACTTCAATTTCCTCATCCAACTGCTCTGACGAAGCAGCAGAAGGATCTTCTTCATCCGATCCACTTGGAATTTCATATTCTTCACCAAAGGGAACAATCGCCTTTGATGGCATGCTTGAGACAGGAACAATATCTATAGGATTTTCATAAGAGCTCGTCAAAGTCTTCATTTTCTTTGGTGCTGAAGACTCTGAGTCGGCAGATGCTTTCCTTTTCTTCACAGCTGCTCGCTCCGCAGCTTTGGTTTTCTTTGCTTCTGTTGCAGAAGGAAGGATAGGACTGGGCGTTGGTGCAGGAGGAGCAGAGGAATTTGGTGTAGTTTCCTCAGGTACAACTGATGTAGTTGTCCTGTCTTGTTCAGTTTCATCAGGCTCAGCGGCAGATGCATCGACTGGCCTGGATTGATCTTCAGGCGAAACACTAGTGGTTGCCCTGCAATTTCTTCAGCGGCTGGAATAGCTTCATCAGCCCTGGTGCTCTCATTTTCTTCAGCAACCTGATCATCATCAGCGGTGCTGGCATGTTCTTTAGTAGGCTGGGCAGATGCTTCAGCCTGAGGAATTTTAATGTGCGTTTGAGTAGCAACATTTTATGTAAATCCATTTGCCATTATGACGAATATGACTTTGGCTCCTAGCCATTCAGCACGATATGCGTCAAATTCATCACTGAGATTCTTGATATCTCATTGCAGAGCAACAAGTTCGTCAGGTGATAGCTTCAAAACATTTTGCTTCAGATAGCGCTCTTTCTTGTGCTGAGCTTTCTTGACCTTCCTGGCTTTCTCAAATTTCCATCTTTCTTCAGCTATGAAAGCCGTCAACATATGACTTTTGGCCAGGTGTGAGATTTAACTCTGGCAAGGGAGTGTTTGGATCTTTGTGCCATAGATCAGTGAAGTCCAGGATCTTCTTCGGATCCAGCAAAAGTGGCACAGCACTGCCTTCGGCTCTAGCGGCCCGTTGTTGTCTGTCTCTGATGATATCAGCAAGTTCATCATCATCAGCTTCGTCTTCACTTGACGGCACATGGAAGGCAACCTACTTCTTGTGAGGACTTGGTCTCTAGTGCCTCATCCAGCAGTGGCCTTGGTTCTCAGCAAAGTGGGGCCAGACTGAGGAGGAGCTCAAGAACTTGCAGATGCTCCCGAAGCAATTGAGATGCTAGTGGTCCTTTGGCAAGAGGCGAGATGCATAGGTGCCGAGGACTTTGGAGGAGAAGCTGAAGGTTTTGCAACCGGAGGAACTACAGCTGCTTGAGGAATATGTCGTGAGGGCATTGATGAGCTTGGCCGTGAGGGCATTTCAGAGGTAGGTAGTTTGCGAGCTGGCTTCTTTGGCATAGCCTTCTTGGGCTTGCTAGCAGAGGCCTCAGTAGCGGCAGCTGCTGAGTCTTTGTGGAATTTCCTCGCTGCTTCCTTGGCCACTTTGGCCAGTTTAGCTTGCCGCTTGGCCCATTCATCAGGGTAGTCCTCACCGCGCTTGAGGCTAGTGGGATCAGCTTTTTGGCCAGGTGCCAATGGAGGTCTTGGGCATGGAGGGTGTACCGCGAATTTCTTCATGTACTTGGGAGTGACATATCTGTACTCCCTCCATTCCCGTGCCCATATTCTCTCAATCCTCTGTATGTGCACCTTGCGCTCATTCTTCGTTTCCTTTCCATGAATTTCCTCATCAGGAGTGCAATACCCTGCATAGATGTCCTCAGGGATTTCAAAGTCAATATTCACTTCCATTTTCTTGCCTCCCTTCTGAGGTTTCTTGCCATCTGCCATTTTATTCAGCTGAGGATTTTGAACAATTGAGTCCTCTGAAGAGGTATGCAATTTGTCTTCGAGGAACACTGCAAATGAGTTAAGTTGATGAGAACCTAGAGATTCAGCAGCGGACATGTGTACCTGTGAATAGAGTATAGGTGCGAAGAATTTGGAGAGGTCATATGCATTCTCAGAAGTTTTTGCAAAAAATAACAAGTTTGAGGAATTTGACCAGAGGTGTCTTCAGGAATTTCACTAAGCGTTCTTTGACTTAGGTTCCAGAGTTGTATAGATTGAAAAATCCACACAATTGAGGAATCTAAAGAAAACTTAGCTTAGAGAAACATATCAAGAACAGATGCTTGTGTGAGGTGTTTAAAGTGTGGAAGTTGAAGAATAAATACCTTTTGAAGATTTTGTGGAAATCATCAGAATCAACAAGGGCAGTCAAAATAAATTTTATTTACCCTCGATGAAGAACACGACGAACTAAGAGTTGTAGATTGGAAGTTCGTCAGTCCAGATCTTCCACGCCCTAACTTTGCAGAGGAAGATAGCTACGACGGCGGCAGAGGTGAAGATTTCCGCAGCTGGCGCCAATACGACGGCGACGAGGTCGAGGCAGTGAAGCTCTTCCTCACCGGTGACGATGGAAGTAGCGGCGGTGCTAGGTCTGAGAGCTCGAACGAGGGGAGTAGGATCGAGCGGGGTAAATGCTATCTGAAGAGGGTGAGGGGTGTCGGTGTAAAAACCGGCGGATCTCGGGTAGGGGGTCCCGAACTGTGCATCTAGGCGGATGGTAACAGGAGACAAGGGACACGATGTTTTTACCCAGGTTCGGGCCCTCTCGATGGAGGTAAAACCCTACTCCTGCTTGATTAATATTGATGATATGGGTAGTACAAGAGTAGATCTACCACGAGATCAAGGAGGCTAAACCCTAGAAGCTAGCCTATGGTACGATTGTTGTTCGTCCTACGGACTAAAGCCCTCTGGTTTATATAGACACCGGAGAGGGCTAGGGTTACACAGAGTCGGTTACAATGGTAGGAGATCTACATATCCGTATCGCCAAGCTTGCCTTCCACGCCAAGGAAAGTCCCTTCCGGACACGGGACGAAGTCTTCAATCTTGTATCTTCATAGTCCAGGAGTCCGGCCAAAGGTTATAGTCCGGCTATCCGGACACCCCCTAATCCAGGACTCCCTCAGTAGCCCCTGAACCAGGCTTCAATGACGACGAGTCCGACGCGCAGATTGTCTTCGGCATTGCAAGGCGGGTTCCTCCTCCAAGTATTTCATAGAATATTTTGAACACAAGGATAGTGTCCGGCTCTGCAAAATAAGTTTCCACATATTGCCATAAAGAGAATAATATTTACACAAATCTAATCTGTTGACGTATTCCGTAGCGTGACATCACACCACGGCCAAGCCTTTATTCGAATCGTTTTTACTGTCCCACCTCAGCGCGTTTAGCGAGGAGGTTTCCTTGGCACGTCTTGTCGAAGCAGAGATCGTGTCCCCTTTATTTACGGGATTCTCATCAATACGAACGTGGGTAACCCAGTCGTGCCCGTTGGTATGTTTTCTCGGTCAAAGGTGAGTCCCAAACGGTCACGAGGAGGGCCCTTGGTATTCAACCTCTTATAAAGAGACCAAGGCCTTACTCCTTTCTTTCAATCTCAAACGAGTTCGCCCTTCGCCTCGAGTTCCAACACCCAAGGCTCCAGATTTCAGGCGCTTCGGACCTTCGACAATGTCCGGTTCCGACCTTCAAGGCCGATGGATGCCCTCCTCTGTCACGGAGGAGGACGTGCTAAAGTTGAGAGAGGCCAGGTTCTTGACCGGCGAAATTTTGCATAGGCTGCCCGCTCAAGGGCAGGTCATTCCCACTCCCAAGCCTGGTGAGAGTGTGGTGTTCATGTCTCACTTCCTTCGGGGGCTAGGCTTCCCGACGGATCCCTTCGTGAGGGGGCTCATGTTCTATTATGGGCTGGAATTTCACGACTTAGCTCCAGAGTCCATCCTCCATATTTCCTCATTCATCGTCGTGTGTGAAGCCTTCTTCCGTATTACTCCCCACTTCGGACTATGGCTCAAGACCTTCAAAGTAGAACCGAAGATGATCAAGGGACGGCACGCGGAGTGCGGAGGTGCTATTATAAGCAAAAATGCTGATGCTCCATGGCACGAGGGCTCTTTTCAAGAGGAGCTCGGCTTATGGCAACGAGAGTGGTTCTATATCACCGCTCCCAGGGACACCAAGTGGGTGGCGCCACCTGCCTTTCGCTCCGGTCCCCCACCAGAACTAGCGTCATGGGTCAATAAAGGCCTAGACTGGGGGCCATCCAAGGACGTGCCCTTGTTGCAGGGCCGCATCAGAGATCTCTTAGAAAGAGACCTCAACCTGGTCGAAGTGACACAGGTCATGCTGATCCGCCGAACCTTGCCCGGCAAATGTCGCCCCCTTCGCCTGTGGGACTTCAATCCGGAGGGACCGCGAGCTCTCCAACATTTTATGGGCGCGACGCCCGTGGAGATGTACAAATTG
Organism: Triticum urartu; assembly: GCF_003073215.2. Lineage (NCBI taxonomy): Eukaryota > Viridiplantae > Streptophyta > Magnoliopsida > Poales > Poaceae > Triticum > Triticum urartu. The sequence goes on along the minus strand of NC_053026.1, from coordinate 538,432,650 downwards.
TTCTTCGGATCACAAGCAATGTGTCCGGACTTGACCGAGGACGCAGGTCCGAGCTGCAATCGCCGGATACTCAAGTAAGTAGCCTTGTGCCCGGACTCGCTATCCGTATATTTATCATAAAATTGCCCCTAAAAGAGTTGTCCTTTAAATAGGAGTGGATAGCGAAAGCAAAGCTAATCAGGTGTCCGGCCCCCCTCCCCGAGACCATGCCAGATCCCGTGCTAGTCAGGATGTTGGAGGTTGTGCCTTCGGAGGAAGGCGAGGGAGGGGACAAGGAAGCTACGGCCTCCTCGAAGGAGGCTGTTCGGAAGGGAGGAATTGATAATTCCCCTCCTAAGGGGAAGAAGAGGATCGCCTCTGATGACCCGGAGATCATGGCCTCAAAGCGGGGGAAGAAATCTTCGTCAGAGGGTCCTGCGCTGGGGGATACTTCGGCCGAATTATACCCTCAAGGGGATCAGCCCTCCACCGAGCCGTAAGTAGAGAGAAGTTTTTCTATGAGAGGAATCCTTGCTTTATATCTGAGAAGAGTAACCGAAAATTTACCTTGTAGCTCGGACCTCAGCCCTTCTCAGCAGAGTTCGTCTTCGGGGGATCTTCTTCCGGAGATGATGGCGAGCGGAACGCCTCCCCCTGTCGTACCGCCTCGCGAGGCGGGCGACCCTGAGGTATCATCGCGGAGGGTTTCTCCGAGTCCGGCAGGGCCGGAAGGTAGTCATATGGGCCCCCAGAGCCCTCCGCATCCGAACTTCGAGAAGGGCCATCGGACGAGTCCGGCACCGTCCGGTGCGCGGTCGGAGGAGCTGAAGGATCTGCTAGGGCGAGCATCTATCTCAGAGGAGCAACGTGCATTGATGGGTACGGTGATTGAAAGGATTTCATCCGCGGAGAGCGGATTGTACGAGGCCGTCAGGAGTTTGCTGACAGGTTTTGAGGAACGCGAAATAATGTACCCTTTCTTGATAGTTGCGCATAAAGAAGATGCGCCCTGTGTAGATAGTTGCCCCTGAGACTCTGTGCGTTGTCAAAAATTGACGGCGCGCAGAGGATCATAATCCCAGGTCTAATATGTCGCCTTTATACGTAGGCGGCGAAGTGTCCGGAGGCCAGCCGGACTGATGAATTTGCCGAGCTAAAATGGCAGCTTGATGTGGCAGATGCCGACATCGCGCTTGTCAACAAGCGGCTTGACGAGGCACAAGGTATGTAATTCCTCCGGCGGCACCTGGTAAGAGGAGCTTTATGCCAGTATCTTACAATGTGTGTGCTTGATGCAGATGGTGCTGCTGCCATGGAGAATCTTCGGGCGGAACTTGCCCGAGCCATTGAGCAAGCCAGAAAAAGTGATGCGGCTGCCGGAAAGGCAATTGAAGAGCTGAAAGCCGAACAGGCTGCTCACTGCCGAAGCAAGAAGGAAATGGCCGAGATGGCCATGAAGCTGAAGAGCGCTGCTGACCGTTGCAAGCTTCTTGAAAAAGAAGACCGGGCGGAACAGACGGACCTGGAGAAGGCCGTTGCGGATGCCAAGGATGCTCGCTCTGCAATGAGAGCTATGAAGGAGGAGCTACGTCAGGCCGGAGATATCACGGCTGGAAAGCCCTTTATGCTGCGAAGGAAGTTATATGATCCTAAACATGCTCTGTTAGACCGTATGTGGAGTTCGGCGGACACCTATCTGGATTTGGCAGCGAGTGCTGCAGATGCGACTGAACACTTTCGAGATCAAGAAGATCGCGAAGTGGAAAAGCTCTTCTGGTCGCAGTTCCACAATCCAGAGCGTCCACTGTCAGTAGCCGATCGTCTCGCCGAATGGGCCGAGCTGAATAGGTTGTCCGGACTCGCCATGAAGTGTGTCATGAGTCATCTGTGGCCGGAGAGGCCAGAGCCGAAAAGTTATTTCAACTTGGTGCAGCAGTTCCTTGGTGCGGTGCCGCATATTGATGCTGCGATGAAGAGGTCAGCATGCATAGAGGGTGCACGGATGGCTCTTGCCCGTGTCAAGACATACTGGCGGAGATGGAGACCACCGCTGTTGCATCCCGATATTCGGACGAAAGCCGAGTACCTGCCGAGCACTATTTTCAGGAAGTTCTGCAAGGCGCTCGTGTAATAGAGACGCAGTGCTCGAAGGATGCTATGTTTGAATAGCATATGTTATTGTAAAACAATGTTTTGATAAATTGTAGAAGCTTTTTATACTTGTGCCTTCAAGTATTATAACACCTCCTATGCGGCCGTTTAAGATATATGTATATATAATCTGAAAGATGGCAGTCGTCGGCTTCAGCCCCCACGCAAATAATGCGGGGGTGTTCGCAGAAGGCGCATTTTCACACTTGATCTAACGTCTTGGTCCTACAAAAGAGGTGATAGCGCAGCGAACTAGGCAATCGGACTATAATGCTTTATCACTTTCACTTAGCCATAGGAGTTTGACAGTGAGGCTACTTATATAGCCCCTGGTGGCGCCTGCGCTCGCCCGAACTCGGGGTGCGTATGTGCCTGGCCGGGAAACGGCCCTTCGTTAATGCGGAGGAATCCTATAGATTCCGGTAAGTCATCGAGTGGTTGAACAGTCTCACGCTATATCATGACAGTCAGTTTTCGGCTTTCTCTACTGAGGTGCTCGCCTGGCCAAACCGGGGCACAATCGCAGTAGTTCTCCTGGTGCCGCCTTAGCCGATAGAGCGGAACGTAAGGCAGCAAAACACAGGAGCCGGGCAAACCCTACATTTGACCAAAGACATGATTCGGAGATGATGCATATAAGGCCAAACTCGCGACGCCGAACACTCCCTAAGGTATTCGGTCTTTATGAGGGTGGGCGGAACAACGCCCTTAGTAATAAGCCCCTAGTGTCCAGGTACGCGCAAAATTCTGACGTGGCCACATGCCAAGACGCCAGCCTCCTCCTTGGTTATACCAAGAAACCAGGGGATGTGTATCAACAAGAGACAGTAAAAAAGGTTTACGCAGGGTCTTAATCTGAAAAGAATCCTTGGAACGGGTCCCTGCTGCACGTCTGCGCCTGTGTCTCCATTGTGCCGTATCCTGGACGGGCGCAGCATGGTGTTCATCTATAAAGGATAGGAACTTAGTTGAAGAAAGGTCGTGCCGAACATAAGTTATACTAAATAAACAAAGTATAAATTGAAATGGGTAAAATTGAGCTTGATTGTCTCTTGTTTTATATGCGCGGAGCCCCTAGTACAGGGGTATACGGCTATTAAGCCTTTATCAATTATATGTTTATGCCGGACTCGTCTAACTGTGTCCGTGGTCTTAACGACCTGTTTAGATGTTTTGGCTAGTGAAGCCGTTTTATTGTGGGGCTGTCAAGGCAGCAGCACAATCTTCCACGCGGGAGGCGCACTCAATGTTTTCCCTTTAATGAGATGATGCCTCGTGGACCGGGCATCTTGAGCGTAAGAGACGCATAATGCGGTATTGCTTTAAAGCGGGCGAAAGCTTCGCGTCCCAGTAGTGCTTGATAGCTGTTTGAAAATGGGGCGATATGGAAGGTTAGCCTTTCGCGACGGAAGTTGTCGGGGGAGCCGAACATAACTTCTAGCCGGAGAGAGCCCATGCAGTGGGCAACCGGGCCTGGCGTTACTCCTTGAAAGGAAGTGTTGCCATGGCGAATTTTTGTTGGGTCTATTCCCATGTGGCGGATTGTGTCCTGATATAACAGGTTTGGACCACTGCCGCCGTCCATCAGGACATTTTTAAAGTGGAGTCCGCTGATTATTGGATCTAATACCAAGGCAGTCCAGCCTACGTTCCGGATACTTCTAGAGTAATCCTGATGGTCGAAGGTGATCGGTTTTAACAACCAGTGGCGAGACTCCTTTGGGATAGGCTGTATGGCGCGTATCTCTATGGGCCCGCTCGTTTTGTCACATGAAGTAAGTTTACTGTTTTGACTTCTTGTGGGAAATTCTTTTGTTTCCTGGTGCTCTGCTTGTGGGGTTCGTCGTCGTCCTCACTTGGTGTATCGAGCACCTTGTGTTCGGCATTGAGTTTGCCGGATTGCTTGAAAACCCAACAATCTCTGTGGGTATGGTTCGCAGGCTTCCCAGGAGTACTGTGTATTTGACATATCTTGTCCAAGATTTTGTTTAAGTTGGATAGCTCGTCCCTGTTATCCTTGAGGGGCGGCTTTCTCTGATTCTGCCGCGAGCTTTTGAATCCGGCGTTGACTGCCGTGCTCTTTGGGCTGTTTCCTTTATTCCGGCGCTGGTCCTTACTGCGTCGGGGTTTTCCGTTTCCATCTCTAACTTCGGATGTACTTGGGTCGCTGGTGCTACATCTTGCCAACCAGCTGTCCTCTCCTGTGCAAAAGCGGGTCATGAGGCTTGTTAATGCGGCCATTGTTCTTGGCTTTTCTTGGCCGAGGTGTCTGGCGAGCCATTCGTCTCGAACGCTATGCTTAAAAGCTGCTAAGGCTTCGGCGTCCGGACAGTCGACTATCTGATTCTTTTTAGTAAGAAATCTGTTCCAGAATTGCCGGGCTGACTCTCCGGGCTGTTGAGTTATGTGACTGAGATCGTCTGCATCCGGAGGGCGGACATAGGTCCCTTGAAAATTTGCCCGGAAAGCGTCCTCGAGCCCTTCCTAACTTCCAATTGTGTTTTCGGGAAGGCTTTTGAGCCAATGCCGGGCTGGCCCTTTAAGCTTGAGGGGTAAGTATTTTATGGCATGGAGGTCATCTCCTCTGGCCATATGTATGTGGAGGATATAATCCTTGATCCAGACTCCAGGGTCTGTTGTTCCATCGTACGCCTCTATGTTTACGGGCTTGAATCCCGCTGGAAATTCATGGTCCAGAACCTCATCGGTGAAACATAGGGGTTGTGCGGCACCCCTGTATTTCTTGTGTTGCATTGCTTACTAGAGCTTGCTTTCTTGGCCCATAGATAGATCTGGCTGGGCCATCTTTTTGATGCGAATCCTTGAGTGGGTCGCATGTCGGCTTGTGTGCGGCGCCGCTTGCCGCTCTATGCTGGCCATGGGGTCGTCTATCCGACCAGGTGGCTTTCTTATTTTTTGATTGCGGGGGCTCTAAGGCCTCCTCGTTAAATTCAGGCAGTAGCTTTCGCTTCGGATAGCTTTTTGTGCGGCGACTGCCGCCGTATTTCTCTGCGGTGCTGAGTACTTTGCTCCATCTGATTCTAAGTGCATCTTCCGCAGTTTTGAGCTTCCTCTTCTGCTTTTTCAGGCTACGTGCAGTGGCAACGAGCCTTTTGTGGAGGTTCTTCTGCTCCATGAGCTTATCCGGCGTAAGGTCGTCCGAAATGCTGTTTTCGCCGGGGACGGGTTGTTCAGTTTGTTTATCCAAGTTGCCCTGTTCGGACGGTTGCTCGAAGGCATGTTCGTCGTCCGCCAGCTCGTCCTGCTCTATGGCTGGGTCTGTATGGCTGTTGTCTTTGTCGAAGCGGGGCTTGGAGCGGTGCTTATGTCGCCGCTTTGATTCCTTTTCGAGTGAACGATCCCTCATTGCATCCCTGTGTTCCTCGTCTTCGCTTCCTTTGGGTGTGTCCACCATGTATACATCATGAGATGAGGTGGCAGTCCAGTGCCTTATAGGCGTTGGTTCATGTTCGTCTCCTACATCGTCGTCCATACCGTCAATGTCTTCGGAGTTGAAGTCGAACATGTTGTTTAAATTATCGACAGTGGCTACGAAGTGGGTGGTGGGTGGGGATCGAATTTCTTCGTCGTCCACATCCCAATCCTGCCGGTCATAGTCCATCCAGGACTCTCCTGACAAAGAGAGAGACTGAGTGAATTCAGAATGTCGCCGAAGGGCGAGTGCTGAAAGATGTCTGCGGCGGTGAATTCCATGATCGGCACCCAATCGGATTCGATCGGTAGGGGCGCGGAGGGCTCAGAGTCCGGAGAGGGGTCCGGCACCTTGGAGTCACGGGCTTCGCAGAGGACAAGGCTAGTGTTCGGCTCGATCGCCGTAGAGATTGCAGCCCCCGAGGCGGTGTCTAACCATCCATCCTCGATTGACGCGGTCGGCTCCGAGCTAAAGGTCGGAGCGGACATAGGTGCTGTCGGATTTCGGGTTCCGGCAGACCCTTGAGGTTCGAACACTGGGGTGCGCGCGGAGATTTCGCCTTCTACCTACCTGCGCCCCACCGCCACACTAAGATCTAAGCTATGGAAAGAACAGCACAAGAGACACAGGGTTTATACTGGTTTGGGCCACCATTGTGGTGTAATACCCTACTCCAGTGTGGTGTGGTGGATTGCCTCTTGGGCTGATGATGATGAGCAATACAAGGAAGAACAGCCTCGCGAGGGTCTGTCCTTGGCTGGGGGGATGAACTGCTAGGAGGAGTTCAGTCACCCTTCTCTCTCTCTCTCGGTGTGATGCCCTCGATCCTCCATCCAGGGGGTGGCTAGTCCTATTTATAGGCAAAGGCCCTGGGCCTCTTCCCAAATATTGAGCGGGAAGGGCGCCAACAATTGGCCATTTTGAAGGGGAACATCTGGTACACTTATCCTGACTAAAGTTGGTCCTCGCCTGCCAAAGGCTCTGGTGGTGATGCTGGCTTGGGCTCCACAATGACTTCCTCCCTGCCGTTGGACTGGTCTTGGTCTCGTTGCACCGAAACAGGTGCCTTTGCTTGATGCTCTCGCCTGCGCTTGCTCCCTTTGCACCAAAGAGGAAAGGAGGACACTGCGCGGGCTGGCGCCCGCCTAGCGCCCTTGGTCGTCATGGCTTGCGTCATGGGCACCTCGTGAGGTACCCCGCCTTGATCTCTCCGCCTCCTCGCGAGCCAGCCTAATGAGGCCGTGCCTGAGGAAGCTCCGCGTCGTCCGCCCCGCGAGGCTTGGCCCCTCGCGAGGGTCTTGGGTCTGTGTTGATCAAGATGGGCCGTGCTGGGCCCCCCTTTGAGCCACGTCGCAGGCCATAGGCAGGCAAGTCTGGGGACCCCCGTTCCCAGAACGCCGACAGTAGCCCCCGGGCCCAAGGTGCGCCCGGACTTGGCCGTGCAGGGAGGTGAAAGGGCAAGAGCGAAGCGCCGCGGGCCCTAACAGCCTGCGGCCTTGGGCGCCACGTGGCGGTTGATTAGACGTGGGCGTCTCCACTTCCCCACGACGCCTCGGCAACTGCACGGATTGGACAAGTCCCTGCATGCGAAGCGGGTCATGATTACTTGCGATCGTGGGGGCTGACGGTTGGCCCTCGCCGGCTATAAGTACGGGGCGGTGCGCGCCCTTCCAGTTCATCCCCCCTTGCTTCTCCTTCTTCTTCATGGCTCCATCGAGGAGGTTCTTGGCCGCAGAGAAGGGGAAGGCTCGCCAGGTTGAGCCTGCCTCTCCCCCACCCAAGCGCGGCCGAGGGCGCCCTCGCAAACATCCTGTGGCCACCACGGTAGCTCCCCGCGGCCGTGGAGATGATCTCCAGCACAGTGACGGGCGGACTGCTGCGGTCGGGGGGCGCGCTTCAGTCGCGCGTTCCCCTAGGCCGCGCTTTCGTGCTGCAGAGGTGCTCCCAGAGTTCGTTGTGTGGTTGGCGGAGCCGACTAGCACCCGGCTTCAACTTCCTTGCTTCCTCCTCGACGAGCTCCCGGCCGGCGCCCCGGGCGGCCTCTGGCTTCAGGCAGACGGCTGCTGCAGCCGGGCCTCATGGGCTTCACTGGAGGTCTCCGCAGCCGGGAGCCTGGCCTTGACCCGCGGTTGGCAGACGTTTGCCCGCGCGCGTGGCCTGAGCCGTCGGTGTACCCTGCACTTCAAGTTTGACGGTGATGCCACCCTCTACGTGAGGGTGTTTGGGGAAGATGGTCGCCGCGCAGGGTGCTGCCCTGAGGATGACGACCGCGACCGGGGACCCAGCCCCAGTGATGATGGAGAGGACAGCGCTCGTGTGATTGGTGGCGCTCAGGGTTCCCCAAGCTTCACCGGTTCTTCTTCAGGCGGCGACTCTTCTAGCGGTGGCCGCGGTCAGCCTCCATGCCGTCGTACCTGCTTGGGAGGTGGTAGCGTGTCTGCCCGCCGTCGTGCCTTGGTGAAGCGCGAGAGGGAGTCTGCCTGAGTCCCGGAGGCAGCTCGAGTCTTCCCTGCAGGCCGGCGTGAGGCGAGCTGCGCCTGATTTGTTCTTTCTTTTCCTTTTTCTTGCGTAAAAAGACAGTAGCGTGGAGCCCCGCGGGGGCGTGTTTGGGTTATTCATGTTAATCATCGCTTTGCTTCTGTTATCGTGCCTTATGGCTGCGTGCCCGCGCGTGGATAGTTCCTGGCCCCAGCCGTGGGGGGGCGACCGACCCAGGCCCTGTGTTCGTGTCGCGGTGCCCGTGGGGCACGGACTGGAGGGGTGCTACTGTAATGGACCCAGGTCGCGAAACCTTTGAACGACTAGGACAGAAACACTCGCGAGGGCGCTCGGCTGCCCCCCTCGCGAGGCCTTGCATAAAAGAAATCGAGGCAGGAGAATGAAAAGTCGAAGAACCACAAGTTAAAGACGGCAACAGCTTCAATAAAACTTTGAATGAGAATGAACAAGCCAACTGCGGAAAGCAAATGAAAAAGCCGCGTCCGGCACCTAATCTAGTCTTCGACGTCTTCTCACCAGCGCGGAGCTAAGTGCTGCCATTGGGCGTGGGAGGGAGCCCCGGGGCCTGAGGCCGGCGGTCCTGAGACTCCGGGGCGTGTACAGCCCCAACTCATTATTACGTGAGAGTGTCACGGGCGGCGAGCTTCACAGGCGTTGGCCTTCTTCACAGGCTCCGGGCCTTTCTTGGGGGAAGCAAGCTTCACAGGCATTTTCCCTCTTCACAGGCTCTGGGCCTTTTCCAAAACACGACAGCTTCACAGGCTTTGGGCCTTTTCCAAAAAGGATAATCTTCACAGGCATTCGCCTTCTTCACAGGCTCTGGGCCTTTTCCAAAAAGGATAGTCTTCACAGGCATTCGCCTTCTTCACAGGCTCTGGGCCTTTTTAGGGGTAGAACCTCCGGAGGTGCTGGATGTTCCATGCGTTCTGGACCGGCACCCCCTCTTGAGTCTCCAAGCGCGCGGAGCCAGGCCTGGAAACATGAACAACCTTGAACGGGCCCTCCCACATGGGAGAGAGCTTGTGCAGTCCCTCCCTGGAGAGAACCCGTCTGAGCACGAGGTCTCCTACCTCGAGAGTTCTGGGGCGGATGTTGCGGCAGTGGTATCGTCGCAGTGCTTGTTCGTACCTCGCCGCTCGCAGCGCGGCTTCTCGGCGACGTTCCTCCCCAAGCACGAGGTCCATCCCCCGCATGGCGTCCTGCTGCGCCTCGTCGAACGCCAGGACCCGTGCGGAGCGACGTCTGACCTCGTGAGGGAGGACCGCTTCGGCTCCGTAGACCAGGAAGAACGGGGTCTCTCCAGTCGGCTTGGTCGCGGTTGTGCGGATGGACCACAACACGGACTGAAGCTCATCGTACCAACCTCTGCCGCAGGCCTCCAGCTTCTTCTTGAACGTCCTGGTCTTGAGGCCCCTCAGGACCTCTGCGTTGGCTCGCTCGGCCTGGCCGTTGCTTCGGGGGTGCGCCACCGAAGCGTAGCATATCTACGTTCCAAGGTTAGCACAGTATGTTTTGAAGAGGTTACTGGTGAACTGCGAACCGTTGTCTGTGATGATGCGGTTCGGCACCCCGAACCGGCTCACGATGCCCCTGATGAACTTGACCGCGGAACCCGCGGGGATGGTGTGGACGGCCTCTACTTCAGCCCACTTGGTGAACTTGTCCACGGCGACGTAGAGGTAGCGGTAGCCCCTGGAGCCCGAGGAAATGGGCCCAGGATGTCCAGCCCCCAGACTACGAACGGCCACGAAAGGGGTATAGTCTGCAGGCCTCCTGCCGGCTGATGGATCTGCTTGGCGTGGAACTGGCAGGCCTCACAAGCCTTCACCAGTTCGACGGCGTCATTGAGTGCGGTGGGCCAATAAAACCCACTGCGGAACGCCTTGCCGACGAGGGTCCGTGATGATGAATGATGTCCACAGTCTCCGCCGTGTATATCTTCCAGCAGCTCCTTTCCTTGCTCCCTGGAGATGCAGCGCAGGGATACGTCGTTTGGTCGCTTCCGGTAGAGCTCTCCATCCTTGATGCAGTATGCCATGGCCTGCCGTGCCACACGCTCCGCTTCCTCCTCCTTCTCCGGCAGGGTCCCTTGTGTTAAGTAATTCCGGAGCTCCATGATCCAGCACCCCTCCTGAGGTTCCATCGTCAGGAGCATGCGTGCTCCTGAGGCCGGGCCACAGACCGGGGCTCCTGAGGCAAGAGGCTGGGGGAGCTCCTCCCGAGGCTGAGCCGTGTTTGACAATGACGGTAGGGCTAAGGGCTTGAAGAGCCGCTCCTCGAAGACGCCAGGCTCCTGAGGTAACCACCTGGACGCCCGTTTGGCGATGTCGTCGGCCTCCTGATTGGTGCCACGGGACACATGCTGCAACTCCAACCCCCAGAACTGCTTCTCCATCCTGCGGACCTCCGCAAGGTAGGATTCCATATGCTCATCTTTCGGCTCGTACACCTTGTTGGAGAAATTGACAAGGAGCTGCGAATCGCCCTTGATGGTGAGGCGTTTCACCCCCAGGGCAGCTGCGGCCTTCAAGCCCGCTATTAGACCTTCATATTTTGCTATGTTGTTGGAGACCTTTTCACCTTGCTGGAAATAGAGCTGTACAGCGTAGTAGAGCTTGTCCTGAGTGGGCGATATAAGCACCGCCCCAGCCCCAGCGCCATGCCTGGAGAAGGCGCCAGTGAAGTACATGACCCAGCCTTCTGGCGCCTCGCTTCCCGGGGAGAGGGACCGATCCTCGTTGGCATTGAGGCCTGGTGCCTCCGTCCATTCTGCCACAAAATCCGCTAATGCTGCTCCCTTGATGACTCTGGTCGTGCTGAATTCGAGCTGAAACGCTTGCAGTTCTATGTTCCACTCAGCGACACTTCCGGCTGAGTTAGGGCTCCTGAGCACTCTCTCCAGGGGGTATGACGAGATGACCTTGATGGGGTGACCCTGAAAATAGTGCCGCAGCTTGCGCGAGGCCACCAGTAGCGCGAGGAGGAGCTTCTGAGGCATGGGGTACCGTGCCCTCGCGTCCCGCAACACCGTGCTGACGAAGTACACTGGGTGCTCAACGAGGTTGGGTTCGTCAGTGCTGGTGGCGCCCTCTGGAGACCATGGCATCTCCTGAGGCGATGAGGCCTCCGGAGGCTGGCGATCCGGGACAGGGGCCTCTCCCGCCTCCGGTGCACTCCTCTGCGGCGGCCGATCCTCCTCAGCCGCGGTGGCGGTTTCCGTGGGTCTTCCTTGTTCCTGTTTTGCCTTGTCCCGGGCTGCTGCTGTGGTTTTGATTCGACGCTCCTCCCTAACCGCCACCAGGGCTGCGCTGGTGGAGTAGGGAGTGGCGGCGAGGTAAAGCACCAGGGGCTCCTGAGGACGCGGAGCCACCATGACCGGAGGGCTGGTCAGGTATCTCTTGAGATCTTGGAACGCCTTGTCGGCCTCTTCCGTCCATTCAAATGGCCCCTTTTTCTTCATTAGCTGGAAGAAGGGCAGCGCTCGCTCCCCCAACTTGGAGATGAAGCACCCTAGCGCGGTCACGCACCCAGTGAGCTTCTGCATTTCTCTGAGGGTCTTTGGCGGGCTCATGTCCTCGACCGCCTTGACCTTTTCCGGGTTAGCCTCGATGCCTCGGTGGGACACGAGGAAGCCCAAGAGCTTGCCCGAGGGGACTCCGAATACACACTTCTCTGGGTTGAGCCGCAGGTTCACTGTGCTGAGGCTCGCGAAGGTTTCCTCCAGGTCTTGTATCAGGGTCCTGGCCTCCCGAGACTTCACCACAATGTCATCGACGTAAGCCTCAACATTTTTCCCGAGCTGCGGGCCCAAGGTGATGTGCATTGGCCGCTGAAAGGTCGCCCCCGCATTACGCAGCCCAAATGGCATGCATGTGTAACAGTACACCCCACACGGGGTTAGGAAGGCTGTCTTTTCAACGTCTTCTACCGCCATCTTGATCTGGTGATACCCAAAGAAGGCATCCAAGAAGCATAGCAGGTCGCATTCTGCAGTGGAGTTGACAATCTAGTCGATGCGGGGGAGCGGGAACGGATCTTGCGGGCATGCCTTGTTGAGGTTGGTGAAGTCGACACACATGCGCTCCTTCCCTCCCTTCTTTGGCACAACGACAGGGTTGGCCAACCAATCCGGGTATCGGACCTCGCGAATGACCCCAGCGGCTTCTAGTTTGCAGGTCTCTTGGACGATGAAGGCCTGCTTTTTTGTGGACTGCCGCCTTGCCTTCTGCTTCACAGGGCGCACGTTGGGGCACACGTTGAGGTGATGCTCGATTACACTCCTAGGGATCCCCGCCAACTGGTCAGGCTCCCAAGCGAATACCTTCTTGTTCGCGCGCAGGAACCTGACCAGGGCCTCCTCCTGCTCGGGCTCGAGGTTGGCGCCTATGGTGAAAGTGGCGTTGGTGGACCCGTCCTGATCGACGGGTATCTGCTTGGTTTCTACCTTGTCTTGGGTGAACAACTATTTCTTCTTGGCAGGTGCAGCCCCCTTGGGCTCGGGGGTCTCCGAGTCGGCGGGCTGTGCCGCCGCCGCCGTCTTGAAGGCGAGCTTGAGCACTCGTAGCACGTCTCCGGTGTCCCCGTGCATGAGGACACCGCTGCTCCCGGGCATCTTCATGAGGTTGTACGCCGGGTGTGTCGCGGCCATGAACTGGGCCAGCGCTGGATAGCTGAGGATGGCGTTGTAGGGGAGGCCGATGGGGGATGTCGAAGTCGATTAGCTCTGTGCGGAAGTTGTCGTAGGTGCCGAAGGTTACTGGGAGCCAGATCTGTCCCAAGGACCTGGATGATCCGCCCCCAACACCTGAGAAGGGCCGGCTGGGTCACAAATTTTCATCAATGGTGGTGTCTTATTTTAGGCGACGATCTTACTAAAAGATCGATATGAGCTCAAGCACGTTAGCTAGCTAGGATTTGAGCACAGTCTCCATGGATTGATCACCCTGACTGAATGACCCAACTGTCGGATTTCAGGCTCCGCAAAACCCTTAAGATTCGAACACAGGGGCGCGACAGAGATCTCTCCCACTACCCGTCTACCTAGCTCCTCACTCTTCTCCTCACGGTGGTGGGAATGGGATGCAAGCAAGCAAGAAAACAAGTAGAACACACAAGAGTTTACCCAGGTTCAGGCCACCTTGAGGTGTAAAACCCTACTTCCTGCTTTGGTGGATTGGCCTCGCGAGGGCATGAGTATGAACAAGTACAGTGGTTTCCTGAGCTCAGGAGGCGAGCTCAGGCGCGGTGAGGAGGCAGATGTTCTTGCTCCCTTGCTATGCTAGGTCTCAATGGCTTGGTTGATCTCCAATGAGTTCGTCCCCCTCTATGCTAGGAACCCTAGCTACTTATATAGACGGCCAGGGTCCTCTTCCCCCGAAATGTGTAGGCGGGAAGGGAATCCCACAACAGCCATTTGAGCGGGAACACAAGGACGCCCTTATCCTGACAAAAGGTGGTCTTCGCCTGCAACGGGGGAAGGCGGTGATGCGGTGGTGGGCTCGGCGATGACATCCTTCCTGCCGTCCCTACGGTCTTCGGTCTTGTTGCACCAAAGGGGAAACCTTTGTCTCGCCCCTCGGGAACCTGCGCCTGAGTGGTCTCCTTTGCACCGATATGGAAACTGCGCCCGCTGGCGTGGTTCGTCATGGCTTGCGTCACTGCCTCCTCGTGAGGCAGCTCTTGCCTTGAGATCTCCGCCCTCCCGAAGCAGCCTAGCTGAGGCCACTCTTGGGAGAGGTCTTGGTCGCCCCTCTAGAGCAGTCTAGGTGAGGCCGCTCCTGAGGAGGTCTTGGTCGTTCTCCTCGCTAGGGCTGCCCCCCACCCTTCGCGAGGGTCTTGAGCAGCTGGTCGATCAGCTGGGCCTTACCGGGCCGTACTAGGAACGCGACGTGGGCCGCAGACAGGCAAGTCTAGGTACCCTGGTTCCCAAGGCGCGCGCGGAGTTGGCTTCTAGGCGAAGCCTAGTCGAGGACGAAGCGCCGCGGGCCCCAAAGACTGTGGGCCAGGCTGGCGCGTGACGGTTGGATTGGACGTGGCGTCCCCACTTCCCACGCAGCCTTGGCAATTGTGTGATTTGACCATTGCACAAACGATAAGCGGCTCTCATCTTTCTTTCTCCCCATCGCCTTCTTATTCTCCTTCCTTCCTTTGCCTCCTGCTCTTGCCGCCATGCGCCGGGCAAGGAAAAGAGTAATCGGTGCGGCTGTGCCGCTGCCGCCGCCGGGCCACGAGCCGGCGCTCGGCAGCTCCTCGGTGGTGAACCAAGAGGGCATGGACAAGGTCCGCCATGCCCTGGCCGATGAATCCAACGAGTGGGGACCAACCAAGGCCTGGCCTGCCTCCCGGCTGGTGATGGAGATGAACGCCACTGACATCCAGCTTCATCTCCATGCCATCTTCGCTGGTCTTGTCCCCCCTTTTTCCAAGTTCTTCAATGCGGTGCTCACGCATTATCAGGTCTTGGCGCTACATTTGGATCTGAGGTCCATCATCCTCCTCTCCGGCTTCGCGTTCTTGTGCGAAGTCTTCATTGGCATTCCTCCATCCGTGGCCCTGCTTCGCCACTTCTTCGCCCTCCATCTGGTTGATGAGGGGCGGCGCTCGGGATGTGTGTCACTGCACGCAGTGGGGGCAACCGCAGCCTCCGGGATTGACTTCACGCTCAGCCCGGCCACGGCGGGGTTTCGTCGACAATGGGTGTATGTCGATGCCACTACTCACAGCCCTCTGCTTGAGCTCCCTCGCGCACCCATGGAGCCGAGCTCGGGATGGGGGCACGAGGCCCTCTCGGACCCACGGGCGGAGCGAGTCTGGCGCCGCCTGGCCAGCCTGAGGGAGAGCGGGCTGACCCTGGGGATGGTGGTGAGGGACTTCCTCGTCATGTGCATCGCCCCGCTCCAGCGCCATTCTCGGCCGATGTGGACCCTCTCCAAGTGGGGGGACCCGATATGCCTACAACGGAAGCCTCTTCCTCCCGAGACGCTCCATAAAATGTTACTGTTGCTCGTTGGTGAAGTGCCCGGGGTGTGCTCCGCCTACGCGACTCCTTTGTGCCTGGCTCCCGTGTCCGGGAAGGCTTATGCTGAGAAGATGCCCCGCTTCGATGCGTGGGGGATGCTGCCGGAGGGCGTCTCCGGACCTCGCGACAATCCTCTGGAGGTGGTGCCAGGGCTCACGAGCCCGCCATTTCTCCTGGCGACGAGTACGCCCGGTGGCGCTCCTGATGCCTGGTCCATACCGTCCCCGGATCGGGCAGGCGGGGCGCGGGTGTCCCCAGCACGGGAAGCTGAAGGTGTGGGGGCGCGGCTGGTACCAAAGGTAGGACACGGCGGGGATGCGATGGCCCCCGAGGTTGTTGAAGATGAGGCCCAGCGTCCCGCCTCCAAGGTAGACGCGGGCGAAGGGCGCCAGCCAGTCTCCAAGGCCATGCGGGACGCCGATGACGGGGGCTGCCCAGCCCCCGAAGCCGCGGCCAGCATCACCAGAGGGGACGCCGACACTCATCACGGTCATGCCCCCGCACAGGACGCGCCAACTCCTCGCAGCCCCCTATTGTCCCTCGCGGAGCTATGCAGGAGCCGGAAGATGCGGAGTAGCTGTGGCCCAGCCCCCAGGGCTCTGAAGAGGATGAAGCGGGTGATGCTGAGCAGGTATGTGCTCTTAGTTTTTTAACCCCTTTTGATGAGGCCTTCCTGATTCCTTGCTCGTCAGGGCCCCCTCCACGACGACCGCGAGCCCACCTCAGGGCCGCTCTGCAGGGCCCGTGCATATCTCTGACAGTGCCCGCCCTTCGGACCACGCCAAGCCCTCAATGGAGCTTGTGCCGGGGCTTTCATTTGTGGACCGCGCTCCCAGCCCCCGAGTGCTCCTGGGGCAAGGCTGCCTCTGGCCCCCTGGGAGCTCGCCTCGGTTCCCAGGACTTGTCTTCATTGTGGACCAGCAGGCCCTCGGGGCGACCCCGGATGCTACCCGCCTGCCTGGCCTGCGTCTTCCCTTCTTGTTGGAGGCGCCCTCTGCTCCTGAGGCAAGCCCCCGGGCCCATGCTAAAGGCATGGAAGAAACCTCCTCTAGACGGCCTGGATGTTGCAGATGGGCCCACTCGTTTTCTAGGTCCTGCGCAGCGTTGGAGCGTGGTCCACCAGGGCCTTCTGCGGGAGGCGTCGGATGTCTTGAGGCACCTCGGGGATGAGGTCGCCGAGGTGGACAAGCGCGTCGGAGCTGAGGACCTGCGCCTCTCGGAGGAGTGGCGCAAGCTGAAGACTATTGTCAACCTGAGCCGGCGGCAGCATGAGGCCGTCTTGGAGAAAGCGGAGGCGTCCCTGGCCGCCGCTTACGAAGCGCGCGACCGTGCCTTGGAGGAAGCCCGAGACGCCGATCACCACCGGGTGGCGGCCGAGGATCGCGAACGTAAGCTCGAAGCCTCAAACGCGGCCCTCGAGCGCCAAGTGCGAGCTCGGATGGCCGCCCTTGCCGTGGCTATGGCTGGTGACGGTCCCGCTGGTCTCTTGGCGCGGGAGGAGGCGCTGACTCTTGAAGCGATGGAGCTGGGAATGGAGCGCGAGCGCCTAGAGACGATGGAGCGCCAAGTAGCCGAGGCCGAGGTCGAGCTAGACGGTCGAGAGGCCAAGGCCGCCCTCGAGATCTGGGTTTTACAGGAAGACTATCGCGGGAAGCTGGAGCTCCATGAGACTCGCTTCCTCGAGAAAGGCAACGAGCTGAAGAAGAAGATCACCGCCCTCGAGGGGCACCTGGCGGGCTCCAAGCGTCGTCTGCAGGCATCGGAGATGGCTCGCTCCGCCTCGGAACGTCGCGCACAGGCGTCGAAGGAGGCTTGCGCGGCGGCCGAGCGCTGCGAACAAGCGTCCGAGAAGGCCCGCGTTGCCGCGAGGGCGGAGTTGTCCCTCTTTTACCAGCGGGTGGAGGACATCTCTGCCCCCGCAGCCTTGAGCCCTGATGAAGCCGCCCATGCTCATGGGATGTGAAGGGTCCACTCGGAGATGCTCACAGCCTTGGGGAACAGGGCCAACGGAGCCTTGCGTGAGCTCCTTGGTTCAGGGGTCGACGATCCCCTGACGGCTGATGACGCCTGCTACCTCAAGTTCTTCAGCGAAGTGGTTGATCGTCTTGAGGGCCAGGTCACGACGGCGCGGCAACTTGTCGAGGAGCAAAGCCGCGAAGTTCTCCGGCGCGCGGTTACGCGCATCTTCGAGAATCTACTTCGCCTTGACCCGCGCTCCGACTTCAGGGCCCTGCTGGAGCCGGTGCCCGATGTGGTTGCTGGCGATGTGGAAGCGTGGGTGAGTGACCATGTGGAGGTGTTGGTGATGGAGCTTGTTCCAGCGGTTGAAGATGCACCAGCGTCCGAGGACGACGCCGGCGGTCCCGTGGATGGAGCCGACGCTTAGCCTAGTCCTGCTCTTTTCATAAAAGTTTTTGGATCGTGGCCCTAGAGCCAATCAAGATGAACGTTATGTAATTTGAGCTTTTGACGATGTAAGGATGGGTTTGAGGACTCCCTTGTGACGTCCGCTCCTGAGGCCGGGGCCTCGGGCCTATGTTGTGTTTCTGAGGGGGTGTCTGCCGACCCTGTTTGAGCGCGTCTCGCGAGTACTTGCGACTGGTGCGGAAGGATTGGTGGTCCGGCCGCGGGCCAGACAAAACGTACGTACTGCGCCCCGGCCCCTGCTCGTGAGGGGCGATCTGGCGGGGTCGCGGCTGCGGACAGCTTTAGCCAAAGGGGGCTAAGAACGAAAAGAACGAAAGAACTCAGCAAAACACGAACGAGAAACTTCCCCGCTTTTATTTCAAAGACAAAACGCGCTGCCACAAGCTCGGCTCCAGAAGGCAGATACAAAATAGGCAAGGGCAAATGGCAAAAAGGAGGGGGACCGCGTCCGGCCCGTGAGCAGGTCTTCAGTCTTCTCCCCAGCACGGAGCGTAGGGCTACCACCGGTTCATGTGGGCATAGCCATTGGAGGGCAGTATCGATGGCCAGCGCGGAGCATGGTACTTCCACTAGGACGTGGGTGGGAGCCCCCATGAGGCCCCAGGGCGGCGCTCAGGAGACTCCGGGGCGTGTACAGCCCCACTCATTATTACATGAGAGTGTCATGAGCGAAGATCTTCTGAGGTGCCCGCCCCTTCACTTGAGGACCCCGCCCCACGCTAGTTCGCTCCCGCCATGGGCCCACCTGAAGGCGGCGTTCATGAGGTGGGACACTGCGCATAGTGGGGAGATGAGACCTTAGTTATAGGCCCCCCTGCTGAGCACCAGGCACACCGCTTACGCCACCTTCGGGCACGCTTCGCCCTGAGGGGCTAACGTCGCCCGGAAGCATGGCGTCCTGTGGTGCGAGGGGGACCCCGCCCCGCTCACGCTCCCAATGGCCTCTGAGCCCTCCTAATCAGGGACAGACCCAGAGGGTACGGGGTCACGCGAGTGGGGGGATGAAGCCTCGGTCTTAGGCCCTCCTGACGTGCATAGGACGGGCTGCCGTACCGCCCCCTGACGTACCCTCCACAGCCCGGGGGATGGCACGCCGGGAGGCGCGCGTCTTGAGCTTTGAGCGGAGGGGGAGGAGGCCCCTCCCCACGCGCATCATACCCGCCGCCCGTGAGCCCCTGGCGAAATCCAGGGCGGGCTCGTGCGCGACGGGTCACGCGTGAGGGGTCGAGGGCACGGCCCGGGCCTCCTCTCCCTTTCTGTCTTCGAACGAGGCCTGGGGCACCCCCCAGGCATCCTGAGACCATGGTGGAGTGTTGCTGGTCGCGGCGGCCATCGCCTCACGCAGGGCAGGGTCTAGGAGCACCCCGCGTGCGCGCCGGCCCACGCGATTGCTCGCGCGGGCGGGCGTTCCTCCTTCACTCCTGCTCCACAGCCGTCGGTGGCGACGACGGGGAGCTGATGGTGTCGGGGTAAATGACCACGGGTAGCCTAGCCGGCTCCCCCTGGCGCTTCAGAAGAATTTACGAGCCGATCCGGCCTCCAAAGATTCAAGGTGTGGGGCCGCCTTCCCCCTGCCGGCTATCTCTCAAGCCGACTGTCGGAAGGCGGCCCAACCTTGACCCTCATGAAGAAAGCCGCGGGAGGGCCAGCTCCGAGAAGCTTGCCACGAGAAGGCCGACTCCAAGAAGCCGGCTCCCACAACGCGGTCAAGATCGTACCCTCGAAGCCCGCATCCACATAACGGCGATGGGACGGGGCGTGGCTACAGTAAAGCCTGCCACCCCCGAAACCCGGAGCACGCCTGGCATAGTGCGCCGTACGGGGTAGCCCTGACCCGTCCGGCGTGGCACTGTCGCCATGATGACTATGGCACCATCCACGGCAGGCTGTCAGCGCGGCCCACGGGAGGTGGGCCCCTTCGGGCAGAGAGACACCTGAAGGCGGCTAGGCCTCCTCCAGTCGGCCCAAGACATGGCCGGCTTCCCTAAGTCGGCTTGCCCCCTCCCTCGAAGGAGGCGCTCCATTAAGGAGACAAGACGACGTGAGGCTACGATGATCGCCCGCTAGGCGGCGGCACTGTAGCCACGCTTACCTCGATAAAGCCCTCATCATCAGGATTGAGGCAATAGTAACCAGCCACCGGCAGGGCCCTAGGCAGTAGGGCCTGCCTGTCGACCAAGAAGCCTGCGGCCGGCGGGACCCACCAGCCGGCGGGCCCTAGTAGCCGGCGTAGAAGCCAGCAAGCGTAGACACTGATGGCTAGGGCCCGCGCCCAGCCAGATTACCATTGTATCCCCGGGAGGTAGGCCTATATAAACCCCCCGGAGCACCCATGCAAAGGGATGATCTCATCCAGGTTTAGACACCGCATAGAGAGAAGAGTAGAGCTAGCCTTGCCCTTCTTCTTCCTCTCGCCAAAAAGCTCAAGGAGCACTTTGTAGCCACTTGTTCATCAAGTGATCATGCGGAGACCCCGCAGAGCAGCAGTAGGGGTGTTATCTCCACGGAGAGCCCCGAAGCTGGGTAAGATTCGCCGGCGTGCATGTCTTCGCCTTATCCCGCTTCCAGGCACCGGCGACGTCTTACTGGCTCCCACAATGATAAGCCACCCATTGGCATATGTCGCACCTACCACGTGACATTTGGCGCCCACCGTGGGGCCAGGTGCACCGTCGTCCGGAGACCTGTTCTGGACGGGAACCCTCTTCCTCCCCAGCGAGCGTAGCCAGCCCGGCATGCCCGATGGCGCTTGCCACGACGCGCTGCAAGGCGTCACCGACGCTTGCGCAGCAGGCAACCTCGCCGATCCCCTTGGCGAGGCCCTCATCTCTGATGAGCCTGCCTCCGACGCGGGCACCAACCACCTCGTCAACCTCCTCGGCCAGCTCCACGTCTCCAGCGAGCCTACTGTGGACCAAGAGTCCGTTGGCTCCACCGATCCGATGCCTGTCGACTCCGACACGGCCTCGCTCGACGCCTTCCCCGCTAACGTCGTGATCTACGACGACCTGCTTCCCCGAACCGATGGCTGTGACGGTGCCACCACCGAGGTGATGGTAATCAGCCACGGCGGCGCTTCTGGCGAGAACGCCCATGACGCCCCGTAAGCAGCGAACCACGACTTGTCCGTCCCTCTCCCGGCTGACGCCGACGCCGAAGCACTGGAGGCTCGCTGCCTCGCCCTCCACGCGGAGGGCCGGAAGTTAGCTTCCATGAGACGCCTCACCGAGGCCCACCAACGCGAAGTCGACCGCGCCGCCTTTGGCACGCCACCTCCTGGCGGGCCAAACCGAGCCGGCGTCGTCAGACAGTGCGGTGCCGCCATCGCCGACATGCTTGGAGTCGACCGCCCAGTCTACGCCACCCCACTCGAGAACCTGCGCGCTGCCCAGGCGGCCGTAGATGAGCTGGACGGACTAGGGGCCGAAGAGCTCCCGCACATGGTCAGACGCATCCAGCAGCTGATCGATGCAGCCGCACAGTGGCACGATGCCGATGCCCGCGCGGAAAGCCCTCCCCCGCGCCGAGAGCATGGCGCGACGTCCCGGACGCCGACTGCGGGTAAAACCCGCGCGCGATACCAGAAAGAGCCGGCTGCCAGCCGAAGCCGAACTCGGATCTCCATCGAGCGAGACGTAGAAGGCCGCCCTAGAGCCGTGGAACGGCTGGGCAACCCACCTCCGCCTCCGCCTCGTGGGGAGAGGTACCCCACCCCACCGCCTGTCACGCATCTGACTCTCAGCGGCCGACTAGGTCGCCGCGAAGGAGTCGGCGAGAACGACGCCCGCCATCGGATTGACCACCTGGCGCGATCCCTGGCGCTAGAAGAAGAAGACGATGTCGGCCCGCCTTGCTTCGGCCCCGCATCTGCGACGAGCCCTTCCCCAAAGGGTTCTCGCTCCCAAGAGACACGCCCAAGTACAACGGCTCCGTGAAGCCAGAAGATTGGTTGATCGACTACTCCACCGCAGTACGCATCGCGAACGGCAACAGGCGCGTTGCTGTGAAGTACGTGCCCCTCATGCTACAAGGCACGGCGCGGACCTGGCTCAACAGCCTCAAGCCATACAGCGTCAACAGCTGGCTAGATTTTACAGAATCCTTCGTCCGCAACTTCACCAGCACCTACAAGCGGGCTCCCAAGCCCAGACAGCTCTCCTTGTGCGTACAAGGCCCCGCCGAGTCCACTCGCGACTACCTCACGCGTTGGGCCGAGCTCCGCAACTCTTGCGAAGGAGTGCACGAGGTGCAAGCCATAGAGTACTTCACTGCCGGGTGCCGAGAAGGCACCCTCCTCAAGCACAAGCTCCTCTGCGACGAGCCGACTACCCTCGACGAGCTTCTAGTCATAGCGGACAAGTACGCCACCGCCGACTCCTCAATGAAGACTGAACTCCGGGTGGACGCATCCGGGAAAGTACTAAACCCGGCGCCCAAGACGCCGGCTGGGGACTCCGGCCGGCGCCCGTACCAAAACGACCACAAGCGCAAGGGCCCAATGCCGCCTTCCACCAGCCGGCAGGTGGCCACGGTCGAGGGCGAGCAGCCCGAAGGGTGGCCCACACCCAAGAAGCAGAAAGGCGGCAGGCCGGCTTGGCAGCCGGCCTTCTCCTACGAGCAGACTCTCGACGCCCCATGCAAGTTCCACAGTGGCGCGAAGCCGTCCAACCACACAACCCGGAAGTGCCACTGGCTCACCCGAATCTCCAAAGGCGAGGGGCTCGCGCCGCCTCCACCTGCTGGTCCGCCGCCTCCGGCTCCGCAGCAGCCGGCCGCTCGGCCAGCAGTCGGAGTGGTGCACGATGAGTTCCCTGATGAGCACGCCGCCTACGTCGTCTTTACAAGCCAGCCTGAAGATCGGCGCAGCAGACGCCGAGAGCACCAAGAAGACAATGCGGTCGATGCCAATCCCTCCGAGCACATGCACTGGTCAGAGAAGCCTATCAGCTGGAGCCGGGCCGACCACCCAGAGGTGATGCCGTCTCCCGGCTCTTATGCATTGGTTTTGGATGCCACCCTCGCAACGGACAGACGCGCTGCCCCTTTCTCCCGCGTGCTGATAGACGGCGGGAGCAGCATCAACATCCTGTACCATGACACCCTGGAGAAGCTCAACGTCAAGACGAAGCAGCTCATGCCTACCCGGACTGTGTTCCACGGCATCGTACCCGGCCTGTCCTGCGCCCCCATTGGCAAGATCAAGATTGATGTCCTCTTCAGGGACAAGGATCATTTCCGCAGGGTGGCGATCTGGTTTGAAGTGGTGGACCTTGAGAGCCCCTACCATGCACTGCTTGGCCGACCTGCCTTGGCCAAGTTCATGGCTATCCCCCACTATGCTTACCTCAAGATGAAGATGCCGAGTACCAAGGGCATCATCACCATAGCGGGCGATTACAAGAAATCCTCCGAGTGCGCAGCAGCCAGCAGCCGGCTGGCCGAGTCCCTTGTGATCGCCGAAGAGAAGAAGGTGTTGGACCGAGTCGTGGCCATGGCCGGCAAGCAGCCGGCCCTGTCCCCCGCTCCCAAAGAATATGATGCCCAAGGTTCCTTCCAGCCGGCCAAGGAAACAAAGAAGATACCTCTTGACCCCGAGCACCCAGAAAGGTTTGCCGTCATTGGGGCAAACCTGAGCAGCAAATAGGAAGGCGAGCTCGTCAATTTCCTCCATGAGAATCGGGACATCTTTGCATGGTCCCCCAAGGACATGCCGGGTGTTCCGAAGGATTTCGCCGAGCACAAACTACACGTCCGAGAAGGTGCAAAACTAGTCATACAACCCCTTCGCCGACTGTCGGAGGAAAAGAGAAGGATTGTAGGAGAAGAGATAGCCCGGCTTCTAGCTGCCGGCTTCATTATGGAGGTTTTCTTTCCGGAGTGGCTTGCCAACCCGGTCCTCGTGCTGAAGAAGAACAACAAATGGCGCATGTGTATAGACTACACGAGCCTCAACAAGGCCTGCCCCAAAGATCCTTTCACCCTGCCAAGGATAGATCAAGTGATAGACTCCACAGCCGGATGTGAGCTGTTGAGTTTCTTGGATGCTTACTCCGGATACCATCAGATAAAGTTGGACCCGGCCGACCGCCTGAAGACCGCCTTCATCACGCCCTTCGGAGCTTTCTGCTACCTGACTATGACATTCGGCTTGAGAAATGCCGGTGCCACTTTTCAGCGTTGCATGCAGAAGTGCCTCCTCAAGCAGCTCGGCAGAAATGCCCACGTCTACGTGGATGACATTGTGGTGAAGACGGAGAAGCGCAGCACCTTGCTGGAAGACCTCAAGGAAACATTCGAGAACCTGCGCCGATTCCGGATCAAGCTCAACCCCGAGAAATGCATGTTCGGAGTGCCAGCCGGCCAGCTCCTAGGCTTCCTGGTCTCCGAACGCGGCATCAAATGCAACCCAGTGAAGATCAAGGCCATTGAGAGAATGGCGACTCCCACCAAATTGCGAGATGTC
Source organism: Triticum urartu (assembly GCF_003073215.2). Classification (NCBI taxonomy): domain Eukaryota; kingdom Viridiplantae; phylum Streptophyta; class Magnoliopsida; order Poales; family Poaceae; genus Triticum; species Triticum urartu. Next base: position 538,408,680 of record NC_053026.1, on the reverse strand, counting down.
CAGAAGTTCACCGGATGCTTGGCTTCCCTGAACCGCTTCATCAGCCGGCTCGGAGAGAAGGCTCTCCCCCTATACCGCCTCATGAAGAAGACCACTCAGTTCGAGTGGAACGACCAAGCCGACCAAGCTTTTCACGAGCTGAAGAAGATGCTGGCCACACCGCCTGTCCTCGTGGCTCCGACTGAGAAAGAGCCCATGCTCCTTTACATTGTTGCAACTAGCCGGGTGGTCAGCACCGTCATCGTAGTCCAATGCCCAGAAGAGGGCCGAGCCCAGCCGGTCCAGAGGCCGGTGTACTATTTGAGTGAGGTGTTGTCTACCTCGAAGCAGAACTACCCGCACTACCAGAAGATGTGCTACGGCATGTACTTTGCCACCAAGAAGCTGAAGCCCTACTTCCAAGAGCACCCCATCACGGTCGTATGCACCGCCCCGCTTGCCGAGATCATAGGCAGCCGGGATGCATCCGGCCGGGTGGCGAAATGGGCCATCGAGCTGGCCCCTTACACGATCTTCTACCAGCCCCGCACCGCCATCAAGTCCCAAGCATTGGCCGACTTCCTCGTCGACTGGGCCGAGACCCAGTACCTGCCGCCGGCTCCGGACTCCACTCACTGGCGCCTGCACTTCGATGGGTCCAAGATGCGCACCGGCTTGGGAGCCGGCGTCATCCTCACCTCTCCCAAAGGCGACAAGCTCAGATACACACTGCAAATTCACTTTGCCACCTCCAACAACGTGGCCGAGTATGAGGCGCTCGTACACGGGCTCCGGCTTGCCAAAGAACTCGGCATACGCCAGATCCTGTGTTACGGCGACTCAGACTTGATAGTTCAGCAGTCATCCGACGATTGGGACGCCAAGGACGCAAACATGGCGAGCTACCGTTTCCTCATTCAGCAGATCAGCGGGTACTTTGAAGGATGCGAGTTCCTCCACGTACCACGAGCCGACAACGAGCCAGCAGATGCCCTGGCTCGAATAGGCTCCACTCGGCAGGCAATACCAACCAGCGTTTCTCTGCAACGCCTCCTCAAGCCGTCTATCAAGCCGTCTCCAGAGTCCGAGTCCATCTTCGTGCCGCCTAGCCCTGATGCAGCCGGATCCAGCTTGAGGAACCAAGCAGGCGGCCCGGGGACTTCGATAGTCGGCCCGGGGACTTTAGTAGGCGGCTCGGGGACTTCCGTAGTTGCACCCGACCCGGGGACTTCCGAACCCGGCTCGGGGACTGCGGCAGGCGGCCCGGGGACTGCACCAGCACAACAGGCGGCGGCCGACTCCAGCATTTCACAACCCATCCCGCCCACCCTGGTCGCAGTAGCCGTGTTGGCAATAGAAGAAGTCACAGCTCCATCATGGGCCTAGCCCATCCTCAACTTCCTGATAAACCAAGAACTGCCGGCTGATGAGACAGAAGCAAGACAAGTCCAACGTCGAGCCGGAGCATACACAATCATCAACAGAGAGCTCGTCAGGCGCAGCGTCACTGGAGTCTTCCAGCGATGCGTCGAGCAAGAGAAGGGCATAGCAATCCTCAGAGACATCCACCAAGGTGAATGCGGCCACCATGCGGCCTCAAGATCACTCGTCGCCAAAGCTTTCCGCCATGGATTCTTTTGGCCGACTGCTTTGGACAACGCCAAGGAGTTAGTCAAACACTGCAAAGGGTGCCAAGTCTTCAGCTCCAAGCAACACCTGCCGACTTCGGCACTCAAGACCATTCCCCTCACTTAGCCCTTTGCCGTTTGGGGTCTGGACATGGTGGGCCCATTCAAGACGGCGCACGGCGGCATGACACATCTGCTTATTGTTGTGGACAAGTTCACCAAATGGATCGAAGCGAAGCTGATCAAGAAGCTGAATGGGCCGACTGCCGTGACATTCATCGCAGATATAACAACTCGGTACGGCGTGCCGCACAGCATCATCACCGACAACGGCAAGAATTTTGCCAAGGGAGCATTGGCACGTTTCTGCGCGACGCAGGGCATCCGATTGGACTTACCGTCCGTTGCCCACCCGCGGTCAAACGGCCAAGTCGAGCAAGCCAACGGCCTCATCCTTTCCGGCATCAAGCCGCGACTGGTCGTGCCACTGGAGCGTTCGGCCGGCTGCTGGCTCGATGAGCTGTCGGCTGTCCTCTGGAGTCTGTGCACTACCCCAAATAGGTCAACCGGCTTCACTCCTTTCTTCCTCATGTATGGTGCCGAGGCGGTCATCCCAACCGACATCGAGTTCGACTCGCCTCGGGTGACCATGTACACGGAGGCGGAGGCCAAGGAAACACGAGAAGACGGCGTCGACCTGCTGGAAGAAAGCCAGCTGTAAACCCTCAGCCGGTCCGCCATCTACCAGCAGGGTCTGCGTTGCTACCACAGCCGGAAGGTCAAGCCAAGATCTTTCCAAGAGGGCGACCTTGTGCTCCGGCTGATCCAGCGAACAGCCGGCCAGCACAAGCTCTCAGCCCCTTGGGAAGGCCCCTTCGTCATCAGCAGAGCGCTAGGAAATGACTCCTACTACCTGATCGACGCACAGAAGTCGAAGGCACGGAAGAGAGACGACTCCGGCAAGGAGTCAGAACGACCATGGAACGCCAACCTCCTCCGAAGATTTTACAGTTGAAATGCAGTATGTATCACGCTAACTTTTGTACTAAGTACGAGACAATGGGCCCCCCGAGTAGAACTCGGGGACTGCCATCCTTTATCTATGAATGAAAAGTATCATGCTTATGATTATGTCATTACATTCACTTCTTTCGTCCGGCACCGGGTTCGGCTAGTCGGCCCGAGGACTGGCCGCCTTGAGATTATATTAGAAGTCCTACCCGCGGTCACACAAGTAGTGTGCCGGCACCTAAGCCCTCTCTTGCCAAAAGTCGCAGTACGAAGAATCGGTTGTCCGGCTGGCAAGAGCCAAAGGCAGGAAAGGACGCCCACACGAAAAACGGCCAGGGACTAACGGACTAATATAACAAAAGCCGGCTCTTTCCTACCGCCGACCGACTACAAGAGTAGCCAGCCGGCCGGCTTCCATTCACTTCGCTACAATCTAAGAAAGCTCGAGTACTTGCCTTCCCCAACAAGATAGCCGAGTCCTTCCTTAGCCACAGACTGCAGAGCAGCTGCCGGCTGGGAAGGCGGCAATCAGGGGAAGGCGGCAAGGAAACAGCCTAAGGATAAAAGGCACACGAGAATGGAAGCCAAACACATGCATGATTATATTTACACAAAAGGCCTTGAAAAGGCCAACATTCAACATAGTTTGAATACACCCCCAGTGGGTGGAACTGCGCAAGCTTAATAAAAATTGTTCAAAGAGTAACAAGCAGGAAAAGCAAAGACGGCAGATCAAGCCAAAGGAACGACTGGCGAGTCGGGCAGGTCGGTAGAGACGGTAGTGCCGGCTGGAGGAGTGGCCGGCTGGTGGACCTCGGCATGATCACCGCCTCCCGCAGAGGGCGCGCCAGCACGCGCCTCGTTGCTGGAGGCACGGTCATGCTGAGGCTGGCTAGTTGCTTCACCGGCCGGCTCGACGTCTTCGCCTTCCTCCCCTTCCTCGTCTTCGCCTTCATCGCTGGAGGCGATCTCCTTCGCCGAGTCCTCACCATCCGTCGGGTTCAGCCCGAACCACTCCTCCGGCTGGGCGACGCCGTTGTCGTCCACCTCAGGAGCTAAGAGCTGGTGTCGGTAAACTCGGCAAGGGCCGAAGCACGCTGGATGATAGCCGGCCGCACCTCCACCAGCTCTTCGTCGGCCTCCTCCCGCCAAGTCCTCAGCTATTCCAAGTTCAGCCCAGGGTACCAGGCCCGGACGAACTCCAATGCCCGCCTGGCACCAGATCGCGCAGCGGAGGCCTTCCAGGCCTCAAAGCGGCCAACTGCCACCTCCAGCCAGTCGGCAGTCCGGCTTGGGGTGCGGGGAATTGCTTCGCCTGGCCAGAGGGCGGCCAGCACCTGCGCCCCAACGCGCTGGAGGCGGCGGAGCATGTGGTGTGCCGGCTGCAACCGGGCTTGGATCGCCAAGAGCTGCTCCTCAAGTGTCCGATTCGCGTCCGGCGCGATCTCAACCCCCGCCTGCCGGCGTGCCTCGCGGTGGGCCTCGATGGTTTGGGTGGCAATGACAGAGTAGCCGGGGAAGTAGTCTGCCCAAAGAACAAAGAAGCAGCACAAATCAGAAGACGAACCAAAGGGCAAGGGGCGAGCAAGGAGTGAGGAAGGCGGCTTACCGTCGATCAGATCCTCGATCCGGCCGTAACCCTCGCTCAGCGCTTGCTTCGCCTCCGCCCAGGCCGCCGTTTCGTCTCGAACTCATCTTTGAGGGCGGCCTCACTGTCCTGCGCCTCCTTCAGGGCCGCCTTGTGGCTCTCCTCCTGGTCGGCCAACTTCTTGGCCAAGCGGTTGCGCTCCAGGACTAGGGCGTTGAACTCGGCCTCCTTGGCGCGAAGGGCGGTCTAGGCCCTGCCGAGCTGCTCCCTCAAGTCGGCATTGGCCCCTGAAAGCATGAAGACAAAGGAAGAAACAATAAGGAAGAAGTCGTCGGGGAAGATCCGACCCGACTGCTGAGCAGTCGGCCCGGATCTCGGGGACTACACCCAATGGGTGTGCTGACGCGCCCCCACAGGATATGAACAAAATAGAGCACGCACTCCGGCTGTTGGTCAGATCCTCGCTCTTCTGGCGCAGCTCCTGAGCCTAGGAGTCAAAGGCGGCAGCACTCCGGTTATGGTACTCCTGGAAGATCAGACAGGATGAAGGAATAAGATGACTGTCAGGACCTAGTAAGTTCCAAGCCGCCTGCTCAGCAGCCGACTCGGAACTCGGGGACTACACCCAGTGGGTGCGCTGATGCACCCCCACAGAAGAAATCAAAAAAGCAAAACAACCAGGGCCAGAAGACTCACCCGGACGACGGCCCGCGTCGCAAGGAAATCGCGGTATATCGCTGCAGCGCGGTGGCATGAGCCTGAAGCCGGCTCCGGACCTCCTGGGCCGACGCGCTCAGCTCGCCCGTCCCCCCGCTGGGCGCCCACTCGGACGTGCTGGAGCTGGCCGCTTCCAGGGCCTCCGCCGTCCGGCTGGCGCTCGCGGCCCTGTCCGGCTCCGGCACGGGAGTAGCTTCCCCTGCGCGCCGGCGTGATACCGGCTACACCTGGAGGCCGGCTCCTGCCGCCGGCTCGCTCCCAGCCGACTGCTCCGGCGCCGTAGCCGGCTGGCCGCCCTGGCCAGTCCCAGTCGGCGCCGTCCGCGGCACCTCCTCCAAGACAATCACGTTCTCCTCCCTCCGCTCCGCCTCCGACCGGCCGCGGTTGGCGTCCTCTGACGGAGGCACGGGGACGTCGGGGGCCACGCTGCGAAGGGGAACGACGAGCTGTGGAGGCTGGTTGCGCGAGGCCTCTGTTTCCCTCTCCGCAGCCGCCGCCTCCGCCTGGGCCTGGGCAGCCGCGTCGGCCTGCTCCTTCGCCGCCTGGGCGGCCCTTCGCTCCGACGCCTCCCGCTCCTCCCGCGCCTCCCGCGCGTTCCGCTCCGTCGCCTCCATGAGGTCGGCGCGGGGATCCACGTGGCAGGAGCTCAAAGACCCTCCAGCAGGTCCGATCACGGAGCCGGCGGGGCCCTGCTCAAGGGAAAGCAGCGCCCTGGCCGGTCAGCCAAAGAAAAAATTTAGAAGAGCCTCGACCGAGGAAGACAACGAAAAGACAAGACGCTTAAACACTTACGCCGAAACCGCCTGCGGCTGCTTCACGACCTTCTGGAAGAGGGCCGCCCTCGCGGCCGCCTCGTCCCGCTTGGTTGCCGCGGCGGTGCCCCTTGCCTTCTTCGGCCGGCTGCCGAAGTAGGTCGACACGGCCCGGCGCTTCGGCGCGCCACCACGGGCGGCCGGCGCGGCAGAGGGACCCGCGCCTTGACGATCAGGCGCCGGCTGGTGGTGCGGGACGACTTCAACCTCGTCATCGTCCGCCCAGTCCTCGAGGCCGGCTCCGGGCCCCGCGCCGCCTGCATCACCGCCTTCCCCCACGGCAGCATCTTCCATGGCGGCCGCTCCAAGATCCGGATCGTCGACGTCATCCACTGTACGGTCGAGGAGGAACTGGCGCTCTGCCCCTGCGGCCCCGGCCGCCGGCGGAAGAAGGGGATTCTGTAGAAGACAAGCCGGCTAATCAGAAGCCAGCCACCATGAGGCCGACTACAAAAGGAAAAAAGAAAAGGAAAGAAGAAAGACTTACGGCAGGCGGAGGGTTGGCGCGAGAGTACGGCTCCTTACCGTACCGCCAATCCTCGGGGAGCTTGCAGTTGGCGATGTAGTTCACCAGGTAGGACACCTCGGCATGGGGCATCTCCCTGGTGCTCAGCCGGCATGGGTCGAAGCGGTCGCTCATTTGGCAGATCATGTGCGGCCGGCCTTGGAGCGGGAGTACCCGGCGCTCCAGGAAGGCGGCCACGAGGTCGACTCCGACTAGGCCCTCAGACTGCGCCATCACCCGGAGTCGGGCGACGGCGGCGTTCCCGGCCTGAGACAGCGTCCTGACCCGGAAGCTCCACAAGGGCGGCCTCGAAGCCGGCGGGCCGGCTATGTAAGCCGGCAGGTTGACAAAGTCGCCTTGCGGGGCGACGTTCCTCACATAGAAGTAGGATTTCTGCCAGAGCTTCACCGACTGGATCAGCGGGATGGACGGGAACGGATTGTTCTCGCCCGTCCGCCTCATGGCGATGAAAGCTCCGCATGGGGCGGGCACGCCCGCGACGACGGTGCCAAGCTTGCTTTGGAAGAACTCTCCCCAAAGCTCCAGGGTGGGGAGAACCCCAAGGAAGCCCTCGCAGAGGGTGACGAAGGCCAACAGCAGCATCAGAGCATTGGGGGTGAGGTGATGTGGCTGAAGGTGGTAGAAGTCGAGGAAGGAGCGAAGGAACCTGCTCGCCGGGAGGCTGAAGCCGCACAGGAAGTGCGATCGGAAGACCACCCGTTCGCCCTCCTCCAGCACCGGCGAGATCTCCCTCTCCGGCACGCGACGGACCCCGCACGTAGTTCTCGCCGGGCAGGCGCCGTGTCCGGCGGAGGAACTCGATGTGCTCGTCAAGGACGTTGGAGCCGTCCCACGAGCTCGACAACGCCATTGGGACGATGCGGCGAAGAGCAAGTGCGGCGGCGGTAGAGGCGCGCGCAACCCCGCTGCGGCGGAGCGATGGCGAACCGAAAGGCCCGACGGCGGAACGGCGCGACGAGAAGGCGCTGCGGTGGCGGAGTGAACAAGGAAGGAAAGGGAGAAAGGTTGGAGCGAGGGAGAGCGTGCGAGCCCTAGCCGCTCCCTCTCCTCCTCCTACTTATAGCCCCGCGTGGCGAAGCCGAGGAGGCGTGGTGTGGGGGACGTGGGATTAATTGCGCCCACTCCCCCACGTCCCGCTATAACTGCGCCTCGATGGCATGGCAAAACCGCCGCGGGAAGGCCAACAGCCCATCCTGGGCCGCAGAAGATCCGCGCCTGGGCCAAGGCCAGGAGTGCCGGGCCCGGGCCTGCGGCGACGTCCCGTCGCGCATGCGCCATGGCAGGCCTTTTTTGCCACGTGGCCCGCGGGGAGGCGCGCGGTCAGCGCGCAAGTTGGCCCACGTTCCCGTTGGAGAAGCCACGGAACCCTCCCAAAGCGGCGCGCATAAGCAGAGCCGGCTCCTAGCTGCCGGTTCCTCAAGATAGGAAGCTGCCCGAGCTTCTCGTCCCCCTTGCCAACCTCGAAGCGCGACCAGCTTCGGGGACTACTGTCGGGGTAAATGACCACGGGTAGCCTAGTCGGCTCCCCCTGGCGCTTCAGAAGAATTTACGAGCCGATCCGGCCTCCAAAGATTCAAGGCGTGGGGCCGCCTTCCCCCTGCTGGCTACCTCTCAAGCCGACTGTCGGAAGGCGGCCCAACCTTGACCCTCATGAAGAAAGCCGCGGGAGGGCCGGCTCCGAGAAGCCAGCCACGAGAAGGCCGACTCCAAGAAGCCGGCTCCCACAACGCGGTCAAGATCGTACCCTCGAAGCCCGCATCCACATAACGGCGATGGGACGGGGCGTGGCTACAGTAAAGCCTGCCACCCCCGAAACCCGGAGCACGCCTGGCACAGTGCGCCGTACGGGGTAGCCCTGACCCGTCCGGCGCGGCACTGTCGCCATGATGACTATGGCACCATCCACGGCAGGCTGTCAGCGCGGCCCACGGGAGGTGGGCCCCTTCGGGCAGAGAGACACCCGAAGGCGGCCAGGCCTCCTCCAGTCGGCCCAAGACATGGCCGGCTTCCCTAAGCCGGCTTGCCCCCTCCCTCGAAGGAGGCGCTCCATTAAGGAGACAAGACGACGTGAGGCTACGGTGATCGCCCGCCAGGCGGCGGCACTGTAGCCACGCTTACCTCGATAAAGCCCTCATCATCAGGATTGAGGCAACAGTAACCAGCCACCGGCAGGGCCCTAGGCAGTAGGGCCTGCCTGTCGACCAAGAAGCCTGCGGCCGGCGGGACCCACCAGCCGGCGGGCCCTAGTAGCCGGCGCAGAAGCCGGCAAGCATAGACACTGATGGCTAGGGCCCGCGCCCAGCCAGATTACCATTGTATCCCCGGGAGGTAGGCCTATATAAACCCCCCGGGGAACCCATGCAAAGGGATGATCTCATCCAGGTTTAGACACCGCATAGAGAGAAGAGTAGAGCTATCCTTGCCCTTCTTCTTCCTCTCGCCAAACAGCTCAAGGAGCACTTTGTAGCCACTTGTTCATCAAGTGATCATGCGGAGACCCCGCAGAGCAGCAGTAGGGGTGTTATCTCCACGGAGAGCCCCGAAGCTGGGTAAGATTCGCTGGCGTGCATGTCTTCGCCTTATCCCGCTTCCAGGCACCGGCGACGTCTTACTGGCTCCCACAATGATAAGCCACCCGTTGGCATATGTCACACCTACCACCCGACAGATGGCCAGGGGTGCAGGGCTAGGCTCCTGTCCCTGCGGTCCCGAGCCCCTGGCCATCGATGTCTGGTGGTGTCGGGCATTTGGTGTGGCCCAGAGACCGATCTCGGATGGATCTTCGCCGTGGACGGCGCCTTGATGTGGGTGGGCCTGTGGCAGCTGGACGGAGTCGTATGCCGGGTTCAGCGGATCGTACCCCACATCCCCCTCGTAGGTCGTGGTCGGCCTTGTGCACACGGGCGACCGCACGCAGTCGGGGCGGCCCCCAGTCTCTAGAGACATTATGCGGAAGCAGAACGGCTCGGCCCCGGTGGCGGCGGCGTCGAGGAGTTCAGCCACCCTGAGCAGCAGCGCGTCATGGCCGGCGTCGAGCAACCGGCATCTCAGTAGTTCCCTTGCTACCAGCAGCGCGACCCTCATGTTTGCCATCTCGCGCCGGTCCCGAGAGTTTGCCGCAGCGTGGCCGGCAGCACCCGCCGCCGCATGGTTCTGGCGCCGCGTGGGTGGTGGAGGCTACCGGTCTCCAAGCGGCGGGTCGACGACGCACGTCGTGCCGTCGGCACCGATCAGGGCGGGGTGGCGGCGCGTCCCTTGGCCGAAGGGCGATGCTCGAGCGGTCCGAGCGCCGTGTCCTTCGGCGCGCGTCGGCTGCGCCTCCGCCATCGGAGGTGTCGGAGCCGAGGTAGGCCGGGTCATTGGAGAAGAGCGAGGCGAGGTCGTCGAGGAGGCGAGATTTCGACGCGCCCCCTACTTGGCGCGCCAAATGTCGGATTTCGGGCTCCGCAAAACCCTTAAGATTCGAACACAGGGGCGCGACAGAGATCTCTCCCACTACTCGTCTACCTAGCGCCTCACTCTTCTCCTCACGGTGGTGGGAATGGGATGCAAGCAAGCAAGCAAACAAGTACAGCACACAAGAGTTTACCCAAGTTCAGGCCACCTTGAGGTGTAAAACCCTACTTCCTGCTTTGGTGGATTGGTCTCGCGAGGGCATGAGTATGAACAAGTACAGTGGTTTCCTGAGCTCAGGAGGTGAGCTCAGGTGGGGTGAGGAGGCAGATGTTCTTGCTCCCTTGCTATGCTAGGTCTCAATGGGTTGGTTGATCTCCAATGAGTTCTTCCCCCTCTATGCTAGGAACCCTAGCTACTTATATAGACAGCCAGGGTCCTCTTCCCCCGAAATGTGTAGGCGGGAAGGGAATCCCACAACGGCCATTTGAGCGGGAACACAAGGACGCCCTTATCCTGACAAAAGGTGGTCTTCGCCTCCAACGGGGGCAGGCGGTGACGCGGTGGTGGGCTCGGCGATGACATCCTTCCTGCCGTCCTTGCGGTCTTCGGTCTTGTTGCACCAAAGGGGAAACCTTTGTCTCGCCCCTCGGGAACCTGCGCCTGAGGGGTCTCCTTTGCACCTATATGGAAACTGCGCCCGTTGGCGCGCGCTGGCACGCGCTGGCACCCGCTGGCGCGGTTCATCATGGCTTGCGTCACTGCCTCCTCCTGAGGCAGCTCTTGCCTTGAGATCTCCGCCCTCCCGAAGCAGCCTAGCTGAGGCCACTCTCCGGAGAGGTCTTGGTCGCTCCTCTGGAGCAGTCTATGTGAGGCCGCTCCTGAGGAGGTCTTGGTCGTTCTCCTCGCTAGGGCTGGTCCCCCCCCCCCTTCGCGAGGGTCCTGAGTAGCTGGTTGATCAGCTGGGCCTTACCGGGCCGTACTAGGAACGCGATGTGGGACGCAGACAGGTAAGTCTGGGTACCCTGGTTCCCAGTACGCCGACACCAACCATGTTAATCAACAGGAAAAAGGTGAGAGAGAGAGAGAGAATCTGGGTTACATACAGTGTACATTAGCTCTGGCAGAGAAAATACACGTTCAAATTCTTGCATCGTTGTGCTAGCTAACATAGCTTATTATTCAGTGATTTGCACAAACACTTCACCTGGAGGTATTGACTTGCAGCTTGTCGTGTCTGCCGCTGCCGCCGAGGTCCACCACATACAGCCGATGTTGTGGCCACCATCCTCCAACACTGTCTGTTGCCGATGTGTGCAACCACATCCAGCCGCCCACTGGACGTGGGCACAGAGGCAGGGCCACGCCGAGGGAGCTCGAGCTCCACCACCCGCAACCGCTTCCCCTGCAGGTTGTACACCCCACCGACCACACCATCTTCTTCTCCTCCCCTATTCTCTTGCCTCTTTGCTTCTGTAGTTCAAGATGTTTTAAAAAGGTTGGTATTTTTGCTCTCTGTAATGTTCAAAAGTTTGGTACTGAAATTTTTTCGGATATGCAAAGATGTAATCTCAACAAGGTTGGACTATGTTAAAGTAAGATATTACCAACCAAGAAAAAATAAAAATTTGGGTCTATGATTTCCCACTATATTTTCCCCAACTTGTGTTCTGATTTCATTCGAAAAAGCTAGAAGTTCAATGATATAAAATATATAAGTTCTGACTCCACAAGATGTATGTTTGGACAATAAAAACAATAGTTAAATGAACCTACCAGCATTGTAAAAAAGAACATATAAATTTGCATTACGGAGTTAAAAAAATTCAGAGCCAAAAACATATAAAAGTTCATAGAAGGCAGTGTTAAAAACGTTCTTTTCCCTTTGTTTTAGGTTGTAGCGGAAAAACAAAAAGCAGAAGTTCAAAGATTAAATTTGAGGAAGGAAATAGGCAACAATCAAAGAAGTGGCGGTCTCATTACAGAGAAGGAGAACGCCTTGCGATCCAGCCGTGTTGACTCCTGCCAGCGACACTGCATAATTATCACTGGATGCCCATGGACACCGGCGCTGGATAATTAGCACTGAACGAGTTGCAATCCGGAAAAAAGTTGCGCCCATAACCCGTGGAGATCTATCACGTTGTGCAGTTGGTCGTGATGTCTCCTGGAGCTGGAGCTTCAATTTTATGACCCTGATGCATTTTCTTCTTTTTTGATGTGCCATTTGATGCATAAATTATCACTGGATGCCCATGGCGTGTGCACAGTATGTGTTTGTGTTAGTTCCCGACAGGTTCCATCATGTACTAAATGCTGATGGATAGAGAGATCCATTATTCATTTGTATAGAAGTTCAAATTTAAATAAAATAGAGGTTCATTGTTTATGAAAGCTACTTTAGTAATTCTTTATTAAAAGTGTACTGGCGTTGCAGGTGGCAGCCGTGGCATTTGTGTGTGTGTGAATAAAATGGAGAAGTTCAAGTTAAAATAATGGAAAAATTGTTCTCTATTCTTTACAGTAAAAAATGTATCATGTATTGGTTGGTTTCCCAAACTAGTTGCTCTTTGACGCACATTATGTTGCTGCTTTCCTTCTCCTTCATGAAACTGTTACAAAAAAATAGAGCATAGAAGTTAAAAATAGAGCATAGAAGTTGAATATTAAAAGCAGAAAACAAGCACGCATTTCTTGAAGAAAAAAAAAGCTTGATGCGAAGTTTATATCCTCTGCCACGGATAGTTTAATATGTTCGCTTATGGCAAAACACACACATTGGGTATCCAAAAATAAAGAGGCGAACATACAAAAAATCCGTGAAGTTCAAATTTTGAAAATAGAGAAGTCTGAAGTTTATTAAAAAGAACAAAATTTATTCGTTTCTAAAAAGTAAAATAAAACGTTCTGGTTTTAATACCACAACAGTTGTATGTTCATTAAAATACTCCTAGAAAAATAAAAACTAGGAAGTTCAATTTTAAATAATAGAATAGTTTGATGTATATTAAAACCTTGGATTTTTCTCATTATTAAAAGAATAAAACCAAGAAGTTAAACTAAAATAACGGAGTAGTTTAATGTATATAAAAACTCAGATTTTTCTCATTACTAAAACAATAAACCCAAGAAGTTCAATTTATAATAGTAGAGTGGTTTGATGTTTGTTACAATACTCGGATTTCTCCCATTACTAAAGAATAAACCAAGAAGTTCAATTTATAATAACAGAGTAGTTTAAAATTCAAATAACTCAGTTTTCTATACATAAGCTTTTCCAAGTCGTACTATCATACCCTGGACATCGGCCCGTGCGCCACCAGTTGTGGCTCCCATCTCGGCTACAACGCGGCGCCATCTTGCACCTCAGGGTGCCAAATATGGTAAGGATCCACTAAAAATTTGAAAACAAAAAGTAGAGATAAGTTCAAAGTGAAAGCAACCAGCGGTTCAACTACTACATGGAGTGTGTTTCATATAAGAAAAATAAAATAAAAAGACAAGGTCTTAAAGACTTTAGCTAGAAGTTCCCAAGAAGTTCAAATATTCTTGTAAAGGAATACTCCGTATTTGGGAGCAGAGGGAGGCTTTTACTCCGTATTTGGGAATAGAGGGAGTATCATCATATGGGAGGAACAGAGGAAGCTTGAAATATGAACATGTCAATGGGAGGGAGTAAAAGCCTCATGCATGCATGCATGCAACATGCAACACTCACACGTACACATGGACGCACGCAACACTCACGCACCCAGGCGGCACACAACACACGATGCAACACACACGCTCACGCTCAAGTGCTCAACCTACTCCCTATGTCCGTGAAAGACTGTACATTTAGAGATTTACACATTGAACGGGGCATAATTAACGCCCAAAAGTAGCAGACTTATGTGTGCATGCGACCATTCAGAGAAGAAGATTAAATGAAGTTTGTTGCATGTTGTAATTAAGGATAGACATGTAGCCTATACCTAGAGCACAAGTTGGTGCATTAGTCAATCAATATCTATTTAGATTAAAGGCTAAATGCATTGGAAGTGTAGATGTACAATCTTCGTTTTTTAGCCGATGTACATTCTTTGTTGGAAGACCGAGGGAGTACACGTGCATGCACTCACAGACACAGCCAGGGTGGTTCGCGCGCAAGGGTTGGACTCTTGTCGCGCCTGCGTAAAGTTTTGTTTAACTGATTTCTTTGCTCTGCTAACTGACAGGTTGGACCTAGAAAACAGGTGACAATTTAACCAGTGAACAAAGTGCCATGTCGACTATGTGGCCGGTCAGTAGGGTGCAATACGGTGCTCTATGATGAGCTAGTGATCGTACAATCACCGCAAAACTATATATAGTGACCGTAAAGAGCATATTGTTACATACGTTGACCGCCAGTGTATTTTTCTCGTTTCAAACTAAGACATATTAACCGGAAAGGACGCAGTATGGACTAGTACTAGTACTGCTTTGATGTGTCCCGTCAACTCGCCGAACGAGGAGAAGCTTTCTTACTACGCCTCTTCCTCGCCCACTCGCGTGGTGGCTCACAGGATGAGGAGAGGGTTTTGACTATAGCACCCTCTCCCTCTCCCTTGCCCTTGCCCTTGCCCTCGCGATGGACATGCAGCAGTTCAATCTGTGTCAGATTGCCAGAAGCATATTGTACTGTAGTATCATAATTGTTGGACCTTTCGAAGAGGCGAAGAGCCAAGTGCAAGGTTCACACGAGTAAAAACTGTTGAACCTACCAAAGAGGCAAAGAGCCAAGCGCAAGGTTTTATAGGAGTTGTCGTCCTAGTAGGAGTATACTACAACTATAGCGAACGATGCTACTGTATGATGCCGCCACGTCACCTGTATCCAAAGCTGTGCCACCTTTTTTTTCTCAAAGAGCGTGTTGGAGCCCGTGCAACAACCACACAAGTTGCACGTACACATAACACATTTACTTGTAATAAATTCTAAAGGACAGATGCCAGTAGGCCACACAAGTTCATCTCCAATTATAAATTTGTGCACGACTAGTCTACATATATTCACAGCGCTACCGTTCACAATTTACCATTTCCCACTTACACGTTATAGATGGGCTACATGTCCTCCTCCAGGTTCCAGTCCCAGGTGTTCTTCATGGATGGCATGATCCATAGCAGTGGGCAACGGGAATCATTGTCGCAGCTTTCTAGTCCGGTTCCACACGATGGAGACTCATCCAAGCTGAAGCGACATAAATCAGGGATAGCGTATCCCAACATGTTCATCCGGCGGTGCGCACTAAAGATACAACCATGCGTCATGAACGGTAGGCCTTCGGTGTCGTGCATGGAAGGTGGCATCTGCTTCACAATGGGGTAGCTGTCCCAATGAAAAGCAAGTACTCTCCAAGAGTGTTCCTCGGCACCCACGTAGCATCACGGGGGTCGAACTCGGCGTCGTTCATCTAGTACACGCGGCATCTCAGATCTGGACACATGGCGACGTACATAGTCAAGGTCCATGCATAATAATGTTGTGCTCAATTATGGCGGTCAGTAATACTGTGCAGCAAATAGTAATACTGTGTAAAATAACGGCTTATTATATATAGCCACTCTTGGCTACATGGATGAGATAGTAAGACATGGAAAAACAAAAATGGTGGCAGCTAGTGGGTTCAAGTCTTCAAGGGCCTAGCTAGCTATACGCGTCCTCCAAGGTAAAAAGTACTCCTACTAGTACTAGTAAGTAGTACAACAACGAACGAGAAGGCGAGAGGGTTAAAAAATATAATACTAAATGGAATACCTGGGTAGATGGTGAAGGTCCGATCGTGCTAGATTGTGTGACCATGTTGCACATTAGTGGTACCATGGGTAACGACTGCTAAGATAGTTGATCCCAATATGCCAAAGTCAGCTACAAGGTTCCAGGTTAGACTGAATCGCGGATGCAAATGCACATCCAGGCGGCAATCTTATTTTGATTGGGGGATGACTGATCCCTGCAAAATAATGGAGTACCATTAGGGATGCAAATGATGGTTTGTGCATTCCGTTTGTAATCTCCCGTATCGTAGGATGGCAACCAGATGAAACAAGTCCCCTGGCTTGTCACCACGAAGATGCGGCCTAGATGGCACGCGGCGTCTTCGAATGTGTAGGGGTACAAATCAGCCATGGCCAACATGCGCCAACCTCTGCTGTTACTGCCTCTTGCATTGATGGCAATCCTTATGTCGAACACCGCGATGAGATAGTAATTGTCGCAGCTGCATCGCTTTGTCGGCGGGTCCGCAATTGCTATCTTCTTCAATCTCATGTAGGCATCATCATACGTATTCAAGCCCAGCCAGTCCGGAAAGCCGATCCCAATGGTTGAGAAGGGTTCTACGTGTCAGGGCCCCGATTCTAAGTCACACCGATCTAGCATGTAACACCTCATATCACTTTGCAGCCTCACGCACGGTATTCCCACGGGTCTCGCCTTACCTAGCCCGGGACCGTTTGCGCCTTTTGGCTCACGTATATGATGGTGTCGCTAGCATCCATATGACAGAGAACCCGGGCCGACATGGCTAGTCATGAACCCAAAGTGGCACTAACTTACGGGGACATGCATACATGAAACAACATCGAGCATGTCGGTCAGCAGCGTGTGAATCCGGGCTGTAGCAACTGGGCTAAACGGACTCCGGGAACCCGGGCTGTAGTAGGCTAGCAGGACTCCGGATGTCACCGCATGACATTTCCCCGAAGGGACAGACACAAGAACGAAGTGAATCACATGTCGGCCAATCTAAGTGTTCCGAAGCAGTAGTGCTGGGCTAACAGGACTCCAGTAAACCGGGCTGTAGCGGACTACCAAGGCTCAGTGAAAACACCAGACTACATTTCCCCATAAGAGAGGCTACCAAGGATAAACAACTAGATTGTTGGATCCCACACATACCAACCATTTCAATCATACACACAATATGCTCGATATGTGTAAATACAACATGGCATCACAACAAGACTCTACGAGTTAGAGGATTTCTTCATTAGGCTTCAAGGAGCCAAGTATTACAAGCATGGGTCTCATGACCCAACATACAGAGCATACAAGCATCAAGCGGAAGCATAAACATGTCTGGGTACAGATAACTACAAATGAAAAAGGCTGAGAAGCCTGACTATCTACGAGACCCTCCCAAGGGTACAAGATCGTAGCTGAGGTAACAAGCTAAACGTCGAAGTCCACGCGGAGCTACTAGTGAGACTGAAGTCTCTCTACAAAACATAAAATAAGCAAACGTGAGTACAAATGTACCCAGCAAGACTTACATAAGAACTAACTACATATGCATCGGTATCAACAAAGGGGGTGGTGGAGTTTAACAGCAGCAAGCCAGCTTTGACTCGGTGGCTATCCTGAACTACAACTGCAAGTAACTCTTTTGAGGTGGCGCACACGAGTCCACATATTCACCATATCAATACACCACTATGGATCCGCTCCCGTCTCCCTACGAGAAGGCCATCCATAGCACTCACTCTTATCTTGCGCATTTTAGAGTATCCACTTTTCACTTGTCTATGAACTGTTATAGGCAACCCAGAAGTCCTTTACCGTGGACGCGGCTATTCGAATAGATCATTTATAACCTTGTAGGGGTGTACTCCTTCACACATGTTTCCTCCACTTAGCGTCTGCACACGACATGTGCTCGGCAGACTTCAAGCGAAAGCCGACGTGGGTGTAGACCACGACCTGACTAACCACACAAATCTCTAGTCCAGGTTTATCGCCTATTCGGGTTCCATCCGCGAGGAGATCCGGCCGTGGTTTCGCTCACAGCCCCAAACGATGTGTGCAGGGTTCCCGAGACACCAAACGGGCGACTCGGTACACCGGGCCATGGTGTATCTACAGCATCATAGCCCACCCCTAGGGTCAGTGCTACGCACGACCTCCAACACATATCCTACAAACACCAGAAACTAGTTGCAACTCCTGGACAGAGGACAAGGGCGGTTAATAAGTCGAGCGGGGTCATATTTCAGGGCCCAATGTGTGGTAGTAGCTATTTCATGGATCACAAACACAGAACTCAGTTCCTGAGGATGGTTTCAATGAGACAACCCATGATGTACTCCTACATGGCCTCTCACCGCTACCTTTACCAAATCGTGTTCACACACTTAGCTCACACACAGTAGGACATGTTCATCACCATTCCAATTCATCCCTGATGAACCAGACCTGACTCAACTCTAAGCAGTAGCAGGCATGACAAACAAGCATGAATGAGTAGGCACATCAGGGCTCAAACAACTCCTACTCATGCTAGTGGGTTTCATCTATTTACTGTGGCAATGATAGGTCATGCAGAGGAAAGGGGTTCAACTACCGCAGCATGTAACAGTTGAATCATTGTTGTCCTAATTCAGTAAAATAGAGCAGAAGCGAGAGAGTGGGATTGTATCAGAATGAACACGGGGGTTTTGCTTGCCTGGCACTTCTGAAGATAGTATAGCTCTTCATCGGTGTCATCGAACTCATCGTCGAAACCACGTCTACTGAGAGGGACAAACACCGGCAAACAAGAGGGAACACAATCAATGCAATGCAACAATATGAAGCATGATCATGACATGTCAAGAATGTTATGATTTACACTAATGCATCTAGCAACAGTTTAAATGAAGTCCATATGAGCTAAGGGTTCCTATGCAAACTCCATATTTAGCATTTAAAATGTCATTATCATGTTTTCACCTATACAGAAGGTATAACTTAGTTTGACATGCATGAAAATGATACAGATGGATAGATTGCATTTTTCTGATAATTTTTCATATATAAATTATTTCATTTGGAGTTACGGTTGAATTTCTATTATCTTTAGAAGTTTTGGGCATTTTTTGAATTTCCTGAATAAGAATAATTCCAAGAAAACCTATTACTACGTCAGCATCGCGTCATGCTGACCTCAGCAGGTCAACAGGCGCCGTCCAGGTCAAACCTGACCAGTGGGGTCCACTGGTCAGTGACCCAGTGCCGGTTACAGAGGCTGACACGTGGGACCAGGTCAACGGCCACGTCAACAAGGTCAAAGGTGACACGTGGGTCCCATCGGGTTAAGAACTAATCTAAATAGAAAGTTAAATTAAGCTAAACAGGCAGAGGGCCCACATGGCAGTGGCACTAGGGGTTTCTAGCGGGGTCATTAGTGCTAACTAATCCGGTGCCACGTCAGCAGTTGACGCCGGCGACCAAAAGCACGGCAGTGGCATGCCAGAGTTGCTCGGGACGGCACTACAGGCGGTGTTTTGCGGCGCGGTTTGGAGCTACGGCGAGCCGGCGTCCGTGCACAGCTAGTGATGCAATCAGCTTCACCGGGGGCGACCTAAATCGACGGCGGCGAGCTCAAAGGCGGCGGCCGGAGTTCGGGTGCGAGCGGGGATGCGGCTGCGGTGTGCGAGGGCGAGAACGGAGAGGGGGAGGAGGAGGAGCAGCTCACAGCGGTTGCAGCAGGCATCGAACCGGGCACGGGGAAGGCCGGACGGTGACGTATGGGTGGCGGCGATCTCGAACGACCGAGGAGGAAAATGGCGGCGTTGGAGATGAAGCAGAGCTTCTGGCGCCGTGCGACTCGATGGAGAGGAAGAGGAAGACGCGGCGGTGCTTCTGGGCTGCTCGAGGGGACAAGGGAGAGGCGATGGCTGCGGTGGTGCTCGTCGGCGGCGGCGGGCGCGTTCGGTGAGGAGAACAGAGAAGGGGGAGAGCGTTCGGGGGAGAGAGAGAGAGGGAGAGCCGGACGGCTCTAGGGGTCAAGTGGCATCGTCCAGACGCATCGAGGAGGAGCCAGGTAGGCAGGGAGGGAGGAGGTGGCCGCGGCGTGTGCTGGCGTGTGTCGGGCGCGCGCCCCTGTCCTCCTGGCGAGAGGAGGGGGACGACTGGCAGGGGCAGTCAGCTGGGCCGACTTGCTGGGCCGCCAGGTAAGGCCCAGGTGAGTTTCTCTCTCTCTCTAATTTCTACTTTTGTTTTGTTTTCTAATTGTTTGCCTCTGTTTTGATTTAGTTTAACACCAAATCATTTCTTATAAATTCTGGAAAAACTTTGAGTATGCAAAATGGATTATTACAGAGACCCGCCATCTTTTCCACAATTATTGGAGCTATAATATTACTTATAGAATTTTACAACTCCAATTCAAATAAGTAGTCTGTTAATTCAAAGACCTAAAATGCCAATGAAAAATATGCATCATCACAGGATATGTTTACACCTTTTTCAGTAAACCATGAACATTTTTAAGGGCATTTTGGGAACATTGAAGATATTTTTAGGTTGAACCTATTTGAATTTCATTTGATGCTAGGGTTTGAACATCCCCCATTTCAAATTCATTTGAAATTAACATGATGTCATAAATGCTTATGCAACTATCTGCAACCAAATTCTAGGGCTATGACAACTCACCCCCACTAAACAAGAATCTCGTCCCGAGATTCAAGACGTGAGGTAAGAAGACAGAGGGGCACGAGACCAACACAATCTTCACAATCCAGGTTGCTCCTCATAAGGTTGTTGATTCGTTGCCTCACGTTGATCTTGACATCCTCGCTTTTGAGTCTTCATCCACGCGATGACGATTGAAAGAAACTCTACTCGGATTGATCTTCTCGAAGATTGGCCTATTCAAGATCAACTTGCGGAATGAGATGTTGAACATCTCAAGTTGAGACACAAGGCACCCATCGAGAGGGATGGAAAGATGACGGAGGTTCAATTTGGTAGGCAACAATTCCACGCTGAGGTAGGATGGTGCATGGTTTCAAAGTAGCGACGAAATAATTGCCATGATTCCACAACAGGGCACCTTGGGAGAGGTGACTCATAGAATTATTACCTTAAGTGGCAAAAAGAATTACTTTTGATCCATAGATCATTGAAACTCTTCATACCAGTGTCGGTTTTAGGGTTCCGGCAGACCCTTGAGGTTCGAACACTGGGGTGCGCGCGGAGATTTCACCTTCTACCTACCTACACCCCACCGCCTCGCTAAGATCTAAGCTATGGAAAGAACAGCACAAGAGACACAGGGTTTATACTAGTTCGGGCCACCATTGTGGTGTAATACCCTACTCTAGTTTGTGGTGTGGTGGATTGCCTCTTGGGCTGATGATGATGAGCAATACAAGGAAGAACAGCCTCGCGAGGGTCTGTTCTTGGCTGGGGCGATGAACAGCTAGGAGGAGTTCAGTCACCCTTCTCTCTGTGTGTGTGTGATACTACTCAATCCGATCCCAGCTTGTTTCTGGATTGGCCGATTGATTCTCTCCCTCCGATATCAATCCTTAGATTCTTGATCTTCTCTACCCCGGGGGTGGCTAGTCCTATTTATAGGCAAAGGCCCTGGGCCTCTCCCCAAATATTGAGCGGGAAGGGCGCCAACAATTGGCCATTTTGAAGGGGAACATCTGGTACACTTATCCTGACTAAAGTTGGTCCTCGCCTGCCAAAGGCTCTGGTGGTGACGCTGGCTCGGGCTCCACAATGACTTCCTCCCTGCCGTTGGGCTTGTCTTGGTCTCGTTGCATCGAAACAGGTGCCTTTGCTTGATGCTCTCGCCTGCGCTTGCTCCCTTTGCACCAAAGAGGAAAGGAGGACACTGCGCGGGCTGGCGCCCGCCTGGCGCCCTTGGTCGTCATGGCTTGCGTCACGGGCACCTCGTGAGGTACCCCGCCTTGATCTTTCCGCCTCCTCGCGAGCCAGCCTGATGAGGTCGTGCCTGAGGAAGCTCCGTGTCGTCCGCCCCGCGAGGCTTGGCCCCTCGCGAGGGTCTTGGGTCAGTGTTGATGAAGATGGGCCGTGCTGGGCCCACCTTTGAGCCACGCCGCAGGCCGCAGGCAGGCAAGTCTGGGGACCCCCGTTTCCAAAACACCAACAGTAGCCCCCGGGCCCAAGGCGCTCCCGGACTTGGCCGTGCAGGGAGGCGAAAGGGCAAGGGCGAAGCGCCGCGGGCCCTAAAAGCCTGCGGCCTTGGGCGCCTCGTGGCGGTTGATTGGACATGGGCGTCTCCACTTCCCCACGGCGCCTCGGCAACTGCACGGATTGGACAAGTTCCTGCATGCAAAGCGGGTCATGATTACCTGCGATCGTGGAGGTCGGCGGTTGGCCTTCGCCGGCCATAAGTACGGAACGGCACGCGCCCTTCCAGTCCATCTCTTCTTGCTTCTCCTTCTTCCCGGTCCTTGCTCCGTCTTGCTGCGATGGCTCCGATCCGCCGGTTCTCGGCGGCAGAGAAGGGAAAGGCTCCCTGAGAGGAACCAGACCCGCTCCCGCCGAAGAAACGGCTCGCCCTCTGCCGCCGGGACGAGGGGGCCCGTCAGGTGGTGTCAAGGCCCTGGTGCGAGCAGCCACCGCCAGGGTTCCCGCTTCCCTTGTATGCCCACATCGAGGGCTCTGAAGGAGTCGATGCCGATCGCCATGGGCGGCGCCGCCGTCGGCGCCGACGGGTCATGAAGGTGTGGTTCGTCCCCCCTGGGGTCCACACCGAGGGCTCCTCCCGAGAGTTCGTGCTCCACGACGCCATGCCTCCTCAGTCTTGGATTCGCCTTCCTCCCTTCTTCACCTCCGTCATCCCGCAGGGAGAACTCCTGGAGCTTTGACTGCAGCACGCCGGCTGCAGCACCCTCGCGACCGAGGCAGAGGTCGCGGTCGTTGCCCCGGGCGAGGTCTTCATGACTCGAGGCTGGGGCAAAATCGCCCGGGTTTGCAGGACAAGAGGCAGCTTCGCGATCCACTTGGAGTACGACGGTGCTTCGGTGATGTTCTTCAAGGTCTTCGATGCGAATGGGCGCCGGCTGGAGTGCTGCCCCAGGAGAGGTGGTCGGGACCCTGCTACGGCGAGGACTGGGCCCGCCGACCGCTCCCTTGGCGGCTCCTCAGGCGGCGGAGGCGCCGGAGGATCCAGCGACTCCGGCGAGCTCTTCGTGACTCCGGAGACGAGCGACGATAGTTGCGAGCCTCCGAGCCGGTGCCGCTCCTGGAGCAGGGCGGGCTCGTCAGGCCGTCGCCGACTCTGGTCTGGATGGGGTTGGTGCCGGTGCCTGACGGCCCACTGTTGATGATGGCGTCTCTTGCAGGGGCGCGTGTAGTTAGCGTTCTTTTAGGATCTGTTCCCTGCGAGAAATCAAAGATGCGTCCCGTGGGGGCTTGTAAGGTGCCTGTGATCCTGTTTGTTAATATAACCCTTGTCGCAGAATTGTGGAGTTGCTCATTCCGTCTTAGCTCAGTTCTCCCTTTCGAACCTCATGAGGGCTTGGTGCTCTGCGCCGACAGGTCCCAGTCCCAAGGCGGCTTCAGCCGTCGCTGGTATGCCAGGTCGCGATGCCGTGGTCAAGGCCAGGAGGTGAGCGACCCGGGATCCGGTAAGAGCCCCTGAGTCGCGATGCTCAGGAGGTCCCTTTAGCGCTCAAGCAGCCGTCATTCAGTGAGAAAGGAGAGCGGCGTCGCTAACACGGGATTGCATTAGGTGCGGGGATGGTGCCACGGTAGCTGGTGCTTCCGGGTGGTGACTTATCTCAAGAATCAGGGACCGCTCCCTGGTGTGTCGCCGAGTCCATGCATCGGCTGGCGTGATGTTGCTCGGCGAGGTCCTCGCATGTCCCTCCCCTCTCGCCTTTGCTCCCCTTTCTTCTCTACGTCCTCGGGTCCAGGCCCTCGAGCGAGTCTCAGCCGTCGCTGGTATGCCAGGTCGCGATGCCGTGGTCAAGGCCAGAGGGTGAGGGATGGAGAGCCAGTAGGAGCCCTGAGTCGCGATGCTCAGGCACCCCCCCTTTAACATTCAAGCGGTTCACGCGGATGAGAGTGAAGGAGACACCGCAAGGGCCTCGCCTGACGCAGCTCCTTTAGGAGATCCTGTAGACCCATCATAGAAAGAACGAGGGGTTGCCATGACAATTGATAGTCAGTCGTTGATTGCTTCTGAGGGGCGATGAGGCACTGAAGGCTTGACGAGGTGACGCCATGCGGGGCTGCCGCGGCCAGAGCTCAGCCATTCATGTTTGTCGGCGTTGCAGGGACGGACCCATGCGCAAGCGTCGTGCCGTTTTGGGAGCAGCTCCGTCAGTTGGCGTCAGTTGAGCGGGCAACTAGGTCAAACACATTAGCCGCGAAGGAGTGGATTCATTCAAATAGATGCTGGGAAGGCGGACATCACTGGGTCGGGCCCGAGCGACTTGGGGATGATGCAGCCCGAGGGGCGCCCCCAACAAAGTAAGCTAACAACATGAAATAAAAGGGATACATGCCGCAGGGACGGACCCACGCGGCCTGGGAATAATGCAGCCCTGGGGGGTGCTCCCAGCTGGAAATGAAACTTGAAAGATGTCACCTGGTGATGTTGAGGACGAACGAGTGTTGGTGTAGCAGACTCGGTGGGCTGCGGAAGCCGATCCTCACGAGCCCCCAGGCCCAGGGGCCTCGGGAGGCTCCAGAGGCGTTGGTGGCTCCTCATGGACCATCTCCATCTCCGCCAAGGCTGCGGAACGCCTGGCCTCTTGAGCCTCCATGATGCCCCTCATGAGGCGCTGGTACGTGGCAGCCGCATTCGGCAAGCCGTAAGGCATGCGAGCATGGCTGTGGGGTGGACCTTCGCAGCGCCCCACTCGCGAGGGCCAGAGGCGCTCCAGAGAGGCGACTCGATTGAGCCCTGGTATGTCGATGCAGACACGCAGCCCACCATCCTCGCCTGGATGGGGAGCCACAGCCGGTAGGCGGCGGCCGCCTCTCATGACTCTTGACTCCTGCAGCTCCTGAATGGCTTTGCTGACGAACTCCTAAGGGTCTGGCCCGCCTTGCCTTACTCCTTCTTGAGGGAAACGTGCTTCGAAACACGCCTCCATGTGGTGCCCAAGCGCCTCCCTCGTGACCTTAGCCAAGTCGGTGGCCCTCCAGGGGAGAGCCCCCGAGCCCTGCCTGAGGAGGGCACCAGGCGCGCCTTCCTATGCGATGGAAGGAGGTTCCCCCTGGGCAGGCGCGGGCCCTGAGGGGCCTGCCTCCTGAGGGGCCGGGTCGGACGATGTCTTCTTCTTCTTGGGGGTGGTCTCGGGAAACCTCCTGCTTCCGCGATCCGGGTCCTCCAGTGATGCGGCCTGAAAGGCTCGTTCCAGGGAACACACCGCGTCCTTCTCTTCACAGGGCACCGTGATGACTCCGCCACTTCCTGGCATCTTGAGGATGTTGTAGCCGTGGTGAGTTACGGCCATGAACTTGGCCAGCGCTGGGTACCCAAGGATGGCGTTGTACGGCAGGCGAATGTGAGCGACGTCGAAGTCGATGTGATCGGTGCGGTAGTTGTCGCGCGCCTCGAAGGTGACAGGGAGGCGGACCTGTCCAATCGGGACCGTGGAGCCGTCGGTGACTCCGGAGAAAGGCTTGCTTGGCTGAAGCTGGTTGTAGGGCACTTGGAGATTGTTGAATGTTTCCACGGACAGGACATTGAGCCCTGCCCCGCCATCGATGAGGGTCCTGGTGACCAGCACGTTGCTGATGATCGGGGAACAAAGCATCGGGAGGACTCCGGCTATGGCCGCACACTTGAGCTGATCTGCTGAGCTGAACGTGATGGCGCACACCGACCACCTGAGAGGGCGCGTGGCTTCGAGCTTGGGAAGGACTGCATTCACTTAGCGGGCTAACTGCTTGAAGATGCGCTGAGAGGCTGGGGCTTGAACCCTGCCCAGGATGCAGGCGATCGCGCGCGGCTCCTGGAAGCCCCCAGCCCCCTCGTCCTGATGGCGGTCCTCATTTCTCCTTGGCTGCGGCGGCAGCGGAGGAAGGCCTACGTTGCCTTGCGGGCGATCCTCGCGAGGCTGATCCCTCCAGTCTCCCTCGCGAGGCGGGTCTTGCCAGCGATCCTCGCGAGGTCGATCGCGCCACCCTTGGTGCGGGCCGCGGTCTTCCCAGCGTCCTGCATTCCTTCCTCCTCCTCGACCGTAGCCCCAGTCACCACGGTCGGGATAACGGCCGATCCTTCCTTCTCGCACGGCTCGGAGCTCTTGACATTCGTTGGTGTTGTGGGTGTGGAGGTCGTGGTACACACAGTACCGACTGCCCTTGGAAGATTCGGGTTGATCTCTGCCCCGCTTGGTGTCTGGTTCTGCCGCGAGCACGGCAGCCCCCTTGCGCTTCACATCCTTGGCCTTGGGCTTCTTCTCTTCTGGGTCTGCGGCAGGCAGCTCGAGGAGGGAGAGACGCCCTTCCTCAGCCCTGGCGCACTTGGTCGCCAAGTTGAACAGCTCCAAGGAAGTGCACAGGTCTTCATGCATCGCCAGCTCCTCCTTCATCTTGACGTCGCGCACGCCGTCGGAGAAGGCTGAGATGATGGCCTCCTCGGTCACCTTGGGAATCTTGAGGCGTGCTTTGTTGAAGCGCTGGATGTACTTCTGCAGGGTCTCTCCGGGTTGTTGCTTGACCCGGCGCATGTCGCTCACGGCGGGTGGCCGGTCACGAGTACCTTGGAAGTTGGCGATGAAGCGGGTGCGCATCTTGTCCCAGGAGGAGATCGTGCCTGGAGCCAGGTTCAGGAGCCAGGTGCGGGCCCCGTCCTTGAGCGCCATGGGAAACCAGTTCGCCATGACCTTCTCGTCTCCGTTGGCAGCTTCGATGCCCAGCTCATAGAGCTGGAGGAACTCCGCAGGGTCAGCCGTGCCGTCGTAACAAGGAGGCAGGTCTAGCTTGAACTTGCCGGGCCACGCGACGCTGCGTAGCTCGGTGGTGAAGGCACGGTAGCCTGCTGTGGCCACAGGAGGCCTTGGGTGATAGAGAGCTTGGTCTTGCAGGTCCCCATGCGCTGCAGCTGGGAGCAGCGTGGGGTCTTGACGTGCGGGAGCAGGAGCATGGTCGCGACATGCTGGAGCAGGGAGCGCCTGGGCAGCTTCTTGCGAGCGAGGGACTTCTTGGCAGCTCTGCTCTTGCCGCGCTGGCACCTGATGGAGCGGGTTCCGCCCAGGGGCCGCGCGCCTTCGAGCCAGGGCGCCTTCTTAAGGAGGAGGCGGCTAGGGCGCCCCCGGAGCTTTGTCGCCCGCGCAGGGTGGGGTGCGGTGCAGCGGAACGGACGGTGCAGGAGAGCCCCCTGCGGCGCGGACGAGCTCGGCGACGCGGTCGAGCCATTCTTCGTAGACGTCGTCGATGGGACTGTAGCGCAGGAGCTCGTTTGCCATGATGAGCGCAGCGCGGGGCAAAGAACCAGCTGGGGTGAGCGAGGGAGTAGCGGTGTGGCCGTATCGCCGCACGGACGGATGCTGAGACGACGCTTGCTGCTCGCTTCCCGCCGGGCCGGTGGCGGCGTTGACGGCAGGTGACGGGGAACGGCGAGGACGCCCGCCGACAGGAGCTGTCTGGGCGACGCGGGAAGCGAGAGCGGCTCGGCGCTCGGCGCGGGCCCGACGAGCGTCAGACATGGACGCGATGGTCGGAGGAGAACGGGGCGGTGGAAGACGAATTCCGGCGCACCCCCTACCTGGTGCGCCAAATGTCGGATTTAGGGTTCCGGCAGACCCTTGAGGTTCGAACACTGGGGTGCGCGCGGAGATTTCGCCTTTTACCTACCTGCACCCCACCGCCTCGCTAAGATCTAAGCTATGGAAAGAACAGCACAAGAGACACAGGGTTTATACTAGTTCGGGCCACCATTGTGGTGTAATACCCTACTCTAGTTTGTGGTGTGGTGGATTGCCTCTTGGGCTGATGATGATGAGCAATACAAGGAAGAACAGCCTTGCGAGGGTCTGTTCTTGGCTGGGGCGATGAACTGCTAGGAGGAGTTCAGTCACCCTTCTCTCTCTCTCTCTCTCTATCTCTCTCTATCTCTCTGTGATACTACTCAATCCGATCCCAGCTTGTTTCTGGATTGGCCAATTGATCTCTCCCTCCGATCTCGATCCTTAGATTCTTGATCCTCGCTACCCTGGGGGTGGCTACTCCTATTTATAGGCAAAGGCCCTGGGCCTCTCCCCAAATATTGAGCGGGAAGGGCGCTAACAATTGGCCATTTTGAAGGGGAACATCTGGTACACTTATCCTGACTAAAGTTGGTCCTCGCCTGCCAAAGGCTCTGGTGGTGACACTGGCTCGGGCTCCACAATGACTTCCTCCCTGCCGTTGGGATGGTCTTGGTCTCGTTGCACCGAAACGGGTGCCTTCGCTTGATGCTCTCGCCTGCACTTGCTCCCTTTGCACCAAAGAGGAAAGGAGGACACTGCGCGGGCTGGCGCCCGCCTGGCGCCCTTGGTTGTCATGGCTTGCGTCACGGGCACCTCGTGAGGTACCCCGCCTTGATCTCTCCACCTCCTCGCGAGCCAGCCTGATGAGGCCATGCCTGAGGAAGCTCCATGTCGTCCGCCCCGCGAGGCTTGGCCCCTCGCGAGGGTCTTGGGTCTGTGTTGATGAAGATGGGCCGTGCTGGGGCCCCCTTTGAGCCACGCCGCAGGCCACAGGCAGGCAAGTCTGGGGACCCCCGTTTCCAGAACGCCGACAACCAGCCTGAGGCAAATCACAATTGATCGTTTGAAAGAATTCGAGAGGATGATATACTCAGTTTGGAAAGGAAACTATGGTTGTAGAACAACTCGGCAAATGGAAGGCACATTCCAGTTGATACCAAGGATATAACCTAGTGACTGAGCGTTCTTTCAAGAACTTGAGCATTTCCATATTCATCAAGGTTTTACCAACATCTATGCCAAGATCCTGGTGACACCTCGTACTACCTTGATGAATAACGATGAAGGATGCAGGTGCAGAGGAGGACAACACTTCCTCAGATTTTACCTTGACGATGCCAAGGAAACAAAATCTGGATTATCGACCGAGAGACATTTAGCACTCCGCTTCGAATGTTCTCCTTGATGTACCAGCTTAACTCAATATCATCCGATATCTGGAACATCAAATAAAGGTCTGACTTCGGGGGCACAAACATCCATAAGGATCAACTTTTAGTATAGATCATACGAAATCCTCATGGAGAAGATGGTCAAATTGCTTAATCAAGAAGCTACAATAATAGATCTTCCGGCTAGGTGTGTCAGCCAACATCAACCTTGTCGGGACCTACATCATAGATCTTGGAAAAGTTCCAACCATCATATTTGCCGGAGATTCAGATACGGTTGGTAACGGAATATTTCAGATAGCATGTCTGGAAAAGAAAGTTTGCAACACAAATCGACGAGATGACGTTGCGAGATTCTCACGAATGAACTACGATAGCAAGCTCCAAAACATGAGCTGGTTCTACTACATACATGTGAACACGTTGTCCAAGACAAGCATGACCACATAGTAGTCTTACAACAAAACACTACCGAGTTCTGATTGGGAACCATCACTGCAGAGAGCGAAGTCCTGCGCATGTACCTTTGGGTCCTTAAGGGTTAGCACTCAAGAACTTATTTTCCTTGAACAAATTATTCAGTGGCTTGGTGTGCTAGGGAATACATATGGAGTGGAGGTAATTAATCTACCAAACCATAGAATACATTCACACATGCATAACTGACTTGGGATGGTACCAGAGGAAACAAAAACAATCTTTCTCGAACTCATGGCGGCAACTTGCACCAAATGCACATGAATTCGAGGAAGTCACTTCTTCCATCCAAGCATAAGCTTCATGAATGGAACACGAAGGCATTGCTTACAAAATTTTCAACACTAGGTTGATGTTCAACATCAATCATGGGGGAGACAAAATGCTGCTGATGGGCTCAACAGCAACTCATCGGAATTTCCATATCACTGGACTCCCACCATCATGTGAACACGGTGATAGCATTGGTCAGACCAAAAGATGTAATGGTGTATGCTCAAGGGATCAACCACGACTAAGACAACATTATGAACATCATTGGTTCTGATTTGACTTGACGATAGCCCATACTCAAGTCAAAGTTTTGACAAGGCAATAGATCCAACAACTGATCTCGAGGACCAATCGATGGAGATATCATCTTTCTTCAACACACACACACCAAAAAGATATCCCTTAACATGAACTAAGTTAGACAAGCTTTTATCTTCCAACTCTCCAAGTTGTTGTTTGGCTTAACCAACTAGCTCAGGGGTATCCCAC
This sequence comes from Triticum urartu, assembly GCF_003073215.2. Taxonomy (NCBI): domain Eukaryota; kingdom Viridiplantae; phylum Streptophyta; class Magnoliopsida; order Poales; family Poaceae; genus Triticum; species Triticum urartu. Next base: position 538,378,925 of record NC_053026.1, on the reverse strand, counting down.
ACAGATTCTTGGAGAATGGGTGGTTTGGAGGAAACCCAACATGATCACGAACTCAACAAAGCGGTCAGGTGACAACCTGGTAATACTTTCGAGAAGATATTCGGAACATCACGAACCACCGATATGTTACTAAGCTTGAGAACAATCTTTCTTATCAGAGCAAGACGATATGATCAAATAAGCAAGGGATTGAATAATCCTCACTCATTGATCGAGGAGTGCACCAGAAATAAGGATTAGGTAGCTCAATCTATCCTAGAATGATGATTCAATAACCAACATGCTAAGAATGAGAATATTGTCCATTTACTACCAAGCAACTAGTTGCTAGGAGTATTGATTTCACACATCATGATTCACTTGTCGGTATTCCGGTCGCAGCAACACAGGAACCGAGGAATGAACAACGATGGCGAGAGGTATCATTGTATCAAGAATTCATAAGATGGTGTGCAATTCCCATGACATTCTTGACATAAGACGGTAATACTTCAGGGTAGAACAGAATCAAAAGCTGGATTGGCATTTTGATCTGCGAAATACAACTACTTTGACCCAATCCTAGATATGGATGAGGTACTAGAGTTTGTTTCTCCTAGTCATTCTGAAATAGAATGGCTTGACGGACCACTAGAGTAATAGGCATCGACAAACACAATTGCTAACTACTCCTTACTATCAATTGATAAACGAGGGCCAGAAAACAACTAAAGAGGGACAACTCAAAAGAACATCTGATTTTATGAATTGTGGATGCATAGATTAGTATGTCGAGCAAAGCTCAACATTTCTTCCAGATAACCCATGCAGAAAGGTAGAACTAGCAGATTCACAATGCAGAATGGAGAACTCATTAAGATCACTCTGGTTGTGATCTTTTGGTTCAAAGAACTTCTGCCATAGGCAGTTCATGGTATTTGGAGGAAGGAAATACCACGGATCTCGAGGACTATCGCAAAGGTTACTAATATCCTAAAGGTACGAGCAACACTATCAACACGAGGTAAGTAGAGTGAATCTTGGGTCAAGAACCCAGGAGTAGAATACCTACTACTAAATGGCATCACGGGATGCTTTCGAGAATGGTGGCCAGAATCATCACACCGGGAACACAAAACATTGCTAGATTACTAGGTGACTCCCTCAGACACCTAGGGTCATAAGAATAGCTCCAACATATATGTCGAGGCAATAGAGTACCTCAACTCACTGATTAGTGTGGTTGAACTGGCCCAAAGGGACGTCGGGAACGGAAACAAGGGATTTGCAAATGCATCAGACTATTTAGAAACCTGGGATGACTCGGACAGCATAACGGCTGTAAATGCTCAAAATGAGTTGAGACATCCTGCAAAATGGTGGAATAACCACATAACATCACAATATCAAAGTTCTGAGATCAACTGTCAACACACAGAAGTAGTAGGAACTGAACTCGGGCTTGAAACCAAAAATCATATAAGTCTATAGATTAGTAACACGTGATCCTGATAGAAGATGAGAAAGCCTAGTTCTTAATCCCCGCAAAAAAGAAGAGGGTGACTCAGATCAGAAGGGCATAGGGTATAAGAAGTAAAAAGAGACTTACGTTCCCATCCACAATCAATTCCCTTATATAACTAAAGCATTTCTAGACTCAACTTCGACCAGTTTGGCTTGGTAATCCTACAAGCAGTCAGGCTCTGATACCAAAGATGTCAGGACCCCGATTCTAAGTCACACCGATCTAGCATGTAAACCCTCATATCACTTTGCGGCCTCACGCACGGTATTCCCACGGGTGTTGCCTTACCTGGCCCGGGACTGTTTGCGCCTTTTGTCTCACGTATATGGTGGTGTCACTAGCATCCATATGACAGAGAACCCGGGCTGACATGGCTAGTCATGAACCCAAAGTGGCACTAACTTACGAGGATAGGCATACATGAAACAACATCGAGCATGTCGGTCAGTAGCGTGTGAATCCGGGCTGTAGCAACTGGGCTAACAGGACTCCGGGAACCCGGGCTGTAGCAGGCTAGCAGGCCTCCGGATGTCACCGCGTGACATTTCCCCGAAGGGACAGACACAAGAACCAAGTGAATCACATGCCGGCCAGTCTAAGTGTTCCGGAGCAGTAGTGCTGGGCTAACAGGACTCCGGTAAACTGGGCTGTAGCGGACTACCAAGGCTCAGTGGAAACACCAGACTACATTTCCCCATAAGAGAGGCTACCAAGGATAAACAACTAGATTGTTGGATCCCACACATACCAACCATTTCAATCATACACACAATATGCTCGATATGTGTAAATACAACATGGCATCACAACAAGACTCTACGACTCAGAGTATTTCTTCATTAGGCTCCGAGGAGCCAAGTATTACAAGCATGGGTCTCATGACCCAACATACAGAGCATATACAAGCATCAAGCGGAAGCATAAACATGTCTGGGTACAGACAACTACAAATGAAAAAGGCTGAGAAGCCTGACTATCTACAAGACCCTCCCAAGGGTACAAGATCATAGCTGAGGTAACAAGCTAAACGTCACAATCCACGCGAAGCTACTAGTGAGACTGAAGTCTCTCTGCAAAACATAAAATAAGCAGATGTGAGTACAAATGTACCCAGTAAGACTTACATCAGAACTAACTACATATGCATCGGTATCAACAAAGGGGGCGGTGGAGTTTAACTGCAGCAAGCCAGCTTTGACTCGGTGGCTATCCTCAACTACGACTGCAAGTAACTCTTTTGAGGTGGCGCACACGAGTCCACATATTCACCATATCAATACACCACTATGGATCCGCTCCCGTCTCCCTACGAGAAGGCCATCCATAGCACTCACGCTTATCTTGAGCATTTTAGAGCACTTTCACTTGTCTATGAACTGTTATAGGCAACCCAGAAGTCCTTTACCGTGGACGCGGCTATTCGAATAGATCATTTATAACCCTGCAGGGGTGTACTCCTTCACACATGTTTCCACCACTTAGCGTCTGCACACGACATGTGCTCGACAGACTTCAAGCGAAAGCGGACGTGGGTGTAGACCATGACCTGACTAACCACACAAGTCTCTAGTCTAGGTTTATTGCCTATTCGGGTTCCATCAGCGAGGAGATCCGACCGGGGTTTCGCTCACAGCCCCAAACGATGTGTGCAGGGTTCCCGAGACACCAAACGGGCGACTCGGTACACCGGGCCACGGTGTATCTACAGCATCATAGCCCACCCCTAGGGTCAGCGCTACGCACGGCCTCCAACACATATCCTACAAACACTAGAAACTAGTTGCAACTCCTGGACAGAGGACAAGGGCGGTTAATAAGTCGAGCGGGGTCATATTTCCTGGCCCAACGTGTGGTAGTAGCTGTTTCATGGATCACAAACACAGAACTCAGTTCCTGAGGACGGTTTCAATGAGACAACCCACCATGTACTCCTACATGGCCTCTCACCGCTACCTTTACCAAATCATGTTCACACACTTAGCTCACACACAGTAGGACATGTTCATCACCATTCCAATTCATCCCCGATGAACCAGACCTGACTCAACTCTAAGCAGTAGCAGGCATGACAAACAAGCATGAATGAGTAGGCACATGAGGGCTCAAACAACTCCTACTCATGCTAGTGGGTTTCATCTATTTACTATGGCAATGACAGGTCATGCAGAGGAAAGGGGTTCAACTACTGCAGCATGTAACAGTTGAATCGTTGTTGTCCTAATGCAGTAAAAGAGAGCAGAAGTGAGAGAGTAGGATTGTATCGGAATTAACAAGGGGGTTTTGCTTGCCTGGCACTTCTGAAGATAGTATAGCTCTTCATCAGTGTCATCGAACTCATCGTCGAAACCATGTCTACTGAGAGGGGACAAACACCGGCAAAAAGAGGGAACACAATTAATGCAATGCAACAATATGATTCATGATCATGACATGTCAAGAATGTTATGATTTACACTAATGCATCTAGCAACAGTTTAAATGAAGTCCATATGAGCTAAGGGTTCATATGCAAACTCCATATTTAGCATTTAAAATGTCATTATCATGTTTTCACCTATACAGCAGGTATAACTTAGTTTGACATGCATGAAAATTATACAGATGGATAGATTGCATTTTTCTGATAATTTTTCATATATAAATTATTTCATTTGGAGTTACGGTTGAATTTCTATGATTTTTAGAAGTTTTGGGAATTTTCTGAATTTCCTGAATAAGAATAATTCCAGGAAAACCTATTACTGCGTCACCATCGTGTCATGCTGACCTCAGCAGGTCAACAGGCGCCGTCCAGGTCAAACCTGACCAGTGGGGTCCATTGGTCAGTGACCCAGTGCTGGTTACAGAGGCTGACACATGGGACCAGGTCAACGGGCACATCAACAGGGTCAAAGGTGACACGTGGGTCCCATCGGATTAAGAACTAATCTAAACAGAAAATTAAATTAAGCTAAACAGGCACAGGGCGCACATGGCAGCGGCACTAGGGGTGTTTAGCAGGGTCATTAGTGCTAACTAATCCGGCGCCACGTCAGCAGTTGATGCCGGCGACCAAAAGCACGGCGGTGGCACGTCGGAGTTGCTCGGGACGGCACTATAGGCGGTGTTTTGGGGCGCGGTTTGGAGCTACGGCGAGCTGGTGTCCGTGCGCAGCTAGTGGTGCAATCAGCTTCACCGGGGGCAACCTAAATCGACCGCGGCGAGCTCAAAGGCGGCGGCCGGAGTTCAGGTGCGAGCGGGGATGCGGTTGCGGTGTGCGAGGGCGAGAACGGAGAGGAGGAGGAGGAGCAGCAGGTCACAGCGGTTGCAGCAGGCGTCGAACCAAGCTCGGGGAAGGCCGGACGGTGACGTACGGGCGGCGGCGATCCCGGACGACCGAGGAGGAAAACAGCGGCGTTGGAGATGAAGCAGAGCTTCTGGCGCCGCACGACTCGATGGAGAGGACGAGGAAGACGCGGCGGTGCTTCTGGGCTGCTCGAGGGGATGAGGGAGAGGCGATGGCCGCGGTGGTGCTTGTCGGCGGCGGCGGGCGCGTTCGGTGAGGAGAACAGAGGAGGGGGAGAGCGTTCGGGGGAGAGAGAGGGAGAGCAGGATGGCTCTGGGGGTCGCATGGCGTCGTCCAGACGCGTCGAGGAGGAGCCAGGCAGGCAGGGAGGGAGGAGGTGGCCACGGCGTGCGTCGGGCGCGTGCTCCTGTCCTCCTGGCAAGAGGAGGGGGACGACTGGCAGGGGCCAGTCGGCTGGGCCGACTTGCTGGGCCGCCAGGTAAGGCCCAGGTGAGTTTCTCTCTCTCTAATTTCTACTTTTGTTCTGTTTTCGAATTGGTTGCCTCTGTTTTGATTTAGTTTAACACCAAATCATTTCTTATAAATTCTGGAAAAACTTTGAGTATGCAAAATGGATTATTACAGAGACCCACCATCTTTTCCAGAATTATTGGAGTTATAATATTACCTATAGAATTTTACAACTCCAATTCAAATAAGTAGTCGGTTAATTCAAAGACCTAAAATGCCAATGAAAAATATGCATCATCACAGGATAAGGTTTACACCGTTTTCGTTAAATCATGAACATTTTTATGGGCATTTTGGGATCATTGAAAATATTTTTAGGTTGAACCTATTTGAATTTCATTCGATGCTAGGGTTTGAACATCCCCCATTTCAAATTCATTTGAAATTAACATGATGTCATGAATGCTTATGCAACTATCTGCAACCAAATTCTAGGGCTGTGACACTACGGGAACGGCCGCACTGTTGTGGATGTTGTGCAAAATGATGGTGGTATCCGGCCAGAGGTATGCAAGCAAATCTTCATTGGCACTGACTCAGACCTATATATAAGATGGTGGGCAGCGGAGAAATTACGGGATGGAAATGGAATAACTAAGTACTACATGATCAAACTCCATGACTGACCTGCTCATCGGACAAAATCCGACTACCTCTCAACGTCGGCAACTCTAGCAGAGTCAATGTGCAACCATGGCCAGGGAGCGGTGGACTGTTCGAAGGATTGTCCCATAGAAGAACATTCTCCTCGAGGATGCATGGAAGACCAACAAGCATGGCCTTTTTCCAAGCCTGTTTAAGCACCTTATGGAAAAGGTTGGTGCAGGAAGCACCGAGACTTGCGGCGGTGAGGATGTCGGAGAGGCGTGCGATTTCTCCCAAAGGATCATTGTCCAAGGTCTCCCAGCCCCGACGAGGAGGAGAACCGCCTGGCGAATCCATGGGAGCAGCGACAAACTGCCTTCTCTTCGGGGGGAGGGGAATTGGCGAGGAGGAGATAAGAGCGTAGTAACCGGAGGGCCTCATCCCTTCCAACTGTAGCTCCTCGATCATTCCTTAGCCAAGGGGTGAGGCTATTATTTACTACGTACTCGTACTGTAGCAGTACTAGTACTATTTTCTCAACTAGTAGTGCGATGTACTGTACTTCTAGTATAGTGCACCAGTTTTGAAATCTTAATCTCAGGGCCGAGGAGCTATAGTTGGAAGTGGAGGGTACTATTGTTCTCTAGAACCATCGTTGTACTATCAATGCAGGGAAAGTACACCTGCGTAGTGGGTACTCTCGGTGCTCTATTCAAGCGCGTAGCTGGCCTACTCAGCCGCTCCTCTCATGCACACACTAGCAGCCTATTTATCATCGACGGTTACTGCGGGGGCAAAACATTTGAGTTATTTGATACAGCGAGACTAGGCTTTTTGCTTCCATTTGTGGAGATGTAATGGGTCTCGTCGAACTTTGTTAGTAGTTCCTTCTTTATGAATGAGATGAGGCAAGGCTTTTGCCTCCGTTTCAAAAAAAATCACACCAAGAGGAATTTCTTTTATAGAGCCGATAATGGAGTGAAGTCCATGCGTGCAACGCCACAGGCTACAGAGTAGTAGAGTACAGCACTTTACGTACAGAGCCATATTGCACAGTTCCCAATGCCGCGCCAGGCTTTTCTGACTCCTCGGGCTTAATTGGGAGGTGCTAGTTTAAATATGCTACTAGCTGATGAGGAAGCTGCAAGCAAGTGTGATTAGGGCGAGCATGCGAGCCGCGAGATGATGGGAAGGAAAACCCGTTCACGTGGCTGGGCTATCCAGTGCACCCAGATTGTGGTGCGACACGTCCGTTCGACTTCAAAACTCAAACTACCCGTGTACAATATTGGCTCGTAGCGAAGTTACTATTTAAAAAAAGTTCGCCGTGCGTTCGGCCAGGATCGAACCCACAAAACGAGGTATAAACTCCTGCGACCACTAGTAGTTCTCGTTGGAGTACAACGCAACCTAGAATCGCCTTTGTCGCTAGTATTACATTGTTCCTTACAAGAAACCACTAATAATGCCAAGAAACCACTAATAATGCCAAGAAACTGCTACCACTTGCATACGTGGCCGACTTAAGATAAGACTTCCTTATCAACCATTGTACATGCCCTTACCAACCAGCCCTACCAAGAAACGACTACTCTACAAAGTGCCGTTATAGGCACGTTTCAACCCTTGTCGCCCCTTAAGTCAATGCCTTCTATTCGACCGGCAAGTTAGGCGTTATGACTTGTAGGACCTACATGTCAGTCTGTACAAAAATCCCCGAGTGACCTCCTACCTCCGGCCCGTCCACCTAGTCATCCTCGGCCATAGGACGCAGCTACCGCCGCCGGCAGAATGCGAGGTCAAAACCGCCGGCGGTGCGGAGCCCACCTTGCGGCAGCCCGGATGCCAGCTCTGTCCGGCCCTCGCGGCTGCTAGCTAGCCAAGATAGCTCCGTCCAGCTGCTTTTCTGCAAGGTTTGCTAGCTAGATTGGCATGGCGGCGCGGCGGCTTGCCCGCACGCGCCGCACTAAGGCCAGCCATCTAGCTTGAGCGAAGGCCAACGCGGCGGCTTGCTCGCGCGTGAGTCATGCTCGGGCCAGCCTGCCAACCCGTGCGGAGGCCAGCGCGGCGTCCGGCCCGTCCGACGGAGCGGCGGCCAACTCCCTCATCACCGGCGCCACCGGCGAACACGCATCAGTACTGTTTGAAGTAATGTTCAGGAAAAATAATGATTTGAGGGGGAATATAACAGGATAGAAGGTCAGATGTGGGTCCCTCGTGTCAACGGTCAAACCAAATGTGTTGGTTTAAGCCGCCTCGTCAGCACTGATGTGTGGGCCAACCCTGTCATAAACGGGTTTAAACGAGCCTAATCGGCACTAGGTAGTAGTTTTTGGCACGGATTAAGAAATTTTGGGTACGTTTTTGCTATTTTTTGTACAATAGTTTCTTCCTAGGGCTGGTTGAAAGTGGTAGTTTTTTGTTAAATACTCTAGATATCGTAAGTAGGAGTGAAAGTTAAGCTTTGGAAGCCAATAAGCAAGGCTAGTTACATAGTGCCTATGTGTACGTGATTGAAAGTAAATATCAACCATGAGTGACTAATATCTTCATGGAAAACTCGAAACTATGGAAATACTAGCATTTTTTGGGGAATGGTTGGAAATACTAGCAATGTTCACGTGCGTTGCAATGAATCATAATTAGAATAATACTTATTCACAAACTTGATACAAAACACTCTAATTTTGATATACATATATCATTAGAGATATATTATGTTTCAATCAGAAAATATTCCCGGGGCTGTTTTGGTGAGGTGAGGGAGGGGTGTGGTTGGTTTTAAGATGCTAATTATGGGTTTTTCCGCAAATTGGTAGATAGGTGGGATGTTGGTGAGAAAAGGCAACAACGTACCTCACAGACGTTAGATGTAGATCTAATGGTCAGAAATGACGGATGGCAGACACACCATCGTCACCAACTTAGTCTTCTGTAGGAGTACTAGCAAGATGTCCGTGCATTGCATGGAACATCAAGATGCATATTTTTCAAAAACACTTGTTTGTGATTGACCCATGCAGGACTAATCCCATGTGTAAAAACTAATGATATCTCATGAAAGAGGATATAAGGTGAAGAGGAGTGGGGCGTGGTGGTGATTGGTGGTTGGACTGAGAGGAGGCGAGGGGATGGACGATGCCGGCAGCGGCCACCAGGCCAGTTTGTTCCAGAGGCTTCCTTTTTTAATTGCTCAACAATGTGGTTGTTCGAGATAAGGATGTACGAGGGAAGGCCTTGTCTGCAAATGTGGACAGAGGTGCGGGTATCTTTTAGTTTAATTTTCATCCGTCAGATATAGATCGGACGGTCTATTGCAACATGGCATGCATACCATCATCACCAACTCGGTTTTTTATAAGAGAAGAAATATAAGTATGGAGATACAAATGTATTATTGATACTTGTTTCCGTAAACTATAATCTACATTCTATTCAATGGCTCAGCATGTGGGGCCTTAGCACAATGATTTCTTGACTGTGTAAAACAAATGTTTTCCCGTCGCCGATAAGGAGGGGGAGACGGCGGTGCACTTTTGGCTTACTCTAATCATAGTAGTCATACTAGGTGGTCTACGCACGTGTAGATTTATTCTTTGTCATGTCTCGTGTTCGTCGTACTGCCACGACTGTTGATGAATAGACGGTAAGTTATTCACGGGGAAAGCCTTGTTGATCGTGTTTGCGAGAGAGAGAGAGAGAGAGAGAGAGAGAGATAGAGAGAGTGCATGTGTGATATGTCTAGAGACTGAGGCAATGATAATATATTCTTTTGTGTCTATGTGTGTGGAGGATAGAGAGAGGCATGTACATGGGGCTTTGTGTTGTGTAACATGGAGACACATAGACATAATCAGAGAGTGAGTGTGTGAGATACACATGCGGACATGGGGAGAGAAGTGTGATTTAGAGAGATGGAGAATTTTGGTGTGCATCTGAGCTAGAGAGGGGGGTATATACATATCTAGAGCTGTAGAGAATATGCAAGGGTGTGTGTCTTAAAAGAAGGATCCAGATAGCTAGATGGGTGTTTGTGTGTGTCTGTGTGTGTTTGTGCGCACGTTTGTGTGTGAGAGGGAGTGTGTGTATGTGGAGTAGAGAGACCACTAATGATGTAAACCTAATATAAGGGAAGGGAGAATGGTGTGACATGTGTGTCAAAGACAGACAACGGCATGTGTAGTAGCGGGATAGCATGGGTGCGGGCGGGGAGCAGACTATTTGGAAGAGACATCGAGTGTGTGTGGGAGAGGGTGTGAGAGCGAGAGAGAGAGAGCTAGCGACGGAGAGAGAGAGAGAGGAAAAGAGGGGGGAGAGGGGGGCCGTTTGTGTCCATAAGTGGCGTATAGATAGGAGACGATGTTGATGTTGTTCGAAATTGGCCTATGTACGGAGACGCAAGGGAAGCGAGTCATCGTGTGTGTGATAGGGACTTCATGAGAGATCTAGAATAGATGGTGTAGAGAACAACGTGCAAGATTGAGAACGATGATACATTAGGGAGCTATGGAAAGAGTCACGGCATATATGTATACAGGGAAGGAGCTGGGGCGGGTCCGCATGTGGGAGAGATAGAAAGAGAGGAGTGGTGCACAAGGAGACAAAGTGTGCTTGTTTGCAGTGGGGGTGGTGTGTGAGGTGAGTGTGCGAGAACCACATAACTAGGGAGATAGACGTTTGGGGGCGACGTTTTGTGTGTATGAGAAAGATACACTCTACATAGTGTGTGTGCTTGGGAAAGAGAGATGCCGGGAGACCTAGAGAGTGGGGAAAGAGATGTGTGCATGCCCGAGAGACAAAGTGATAAGAGACCTATATTGGGGCCCGGACTTTAGAAGAGAGGGGGTGTTAATGTGCTCGTGTGTTCGTGTCTGGGGGAGAGAACGGCGTGTGTGGGGGGCGACGGAGGGGGGGGGTGGGGGGTTTTGGCTTCAGATAATGAGTTAGGTGTCTTTATTTGAGGGACTTTAGCATAATTGAGATATATATGGTCAATAGTGTGTGCACTCATGGTTAAGCAATTTGTTTCACAGTCTGGACTATGAGATAACGATACTTTTGAACATGCGTGATATACCTTGATGTACCAGAATTACAAACCTAAGATTGGAATTTTGGAATTCGACTCCATCATTAGCTTTTATAATTCATTTAAACGGAGGTACATTTTTTAAGCCGGGATTTCATGATTTCAAATTCATATATCAAACCTAGAGATATACACATGCGGGCATCACTACAAAAAAAAGACACTTCTGTGATGATACATGTTTGTCACAGTAGGTCACGTTTTCTGTCATGCATGTACATCCATGACAAATTTATGACAGAATCAAGATAGTCATACCTGTGTTGTCGTAGAAGTGTTCCATGACATTACCAAAATTATCATCACGGAAGTGTCCACTTCCCTGACGATAAGTCGCGCGTCTTGGTAGTGCTTTCATCAAGGGTGACCGACACGTGGCATACATCGTAACGGAACGCCGTTAAGCTATCGGGTCCAATTTTGGATCCGATAACCCGCTAACAGCCCGGACCAATGAGGATTTTCTACGTGTAAAATTCTCATTGGCCGGAGCAAACACGTGTTGGCTCACCGTTGGGACAGATGTCATCCATTCATTGGACAGGAGGCACCTATGATACGTCGACACGTGGCACGGCCCAACAAAGGCCATTCCGGTGAAAAGGCCAGCCCGTTTGACTTGGTCAAAAGGTAACGGGTCGGCCCGCGGAAGCCTGTTAACGGTATGTTCGTATATAGCCCATTTACGGCCCGCTAACTCACGGCCCGTTACGACCTATCCGAATTAAGCCCAGTAGTTTTATCTAGGCCTTCCAATATGATTCCAGCCCGTTGTAACTTCCGGCCCATGTATGGCCCATGATGTCTTCCGGCCCATACGAAACCAGTTGTAACTCTTGGCCCATTAACGGCCCGTGGTGAATCTGGCCCGCAATGAACAGTGTACCCATTTATACCCATTAACGGCCCATTATTCCATTGGGCCATTTCCAACCCATGTTATCTTTCAGCCTTCTCAAGGCCCATTTATTGGGCTCATTTCCAGCATTCGGTTACTTACGGCCCGTCATTGGCCTTTTCTGCCTGTGGGCCAAATTTTGCCCGCGGTTACAATTGGCCCATTTGCGGCCCGTTACTCCGTTGGGCCGTTTCATAACGTCATCAAATACGGACGATTAACGATGGCCTGTTATTGTCGGCCCATGAACGGACGATTCCAAATCTAGCCCGTTTACGGCCCATAATGCGGTCTGTTATTGGCGCATGTTTGGCCTATCAATCATACGGTACGTAGAAGGCCCATTGATGCTACGGCCCGTAGAAGGCCCATTCTTTCTACGGCCCTAAGAAGGCCCATTGTTTCTACGACCCGTAGGAGGCCCATGGTAACTACAGTAAATATGTAGCTCATGGTTATTGTGGCCTAGTTTTAAAAAAATAGGTTATTGCGGCCACTAGCAAACCGAGGAAAAAGAATAGCACTGACTACAAGCAAACAAATAAACAAGACAACAAGGAAATAAATAAGCAAGCAACTTACGCTAGGCTATCATGGCTATTACACATATTACATCCACTGGGCATCAAAGTTCACCACCAGTGCAAATATAGGGAACAAAATAGCATATGATATACACTGGTTGTCAAAGTTGGCGACCAGTGCAAATAAACACCGCAGCAAAACAAGTCCAGAACTGAAACCACTTCAGAAGATCTCAAGAAACAATATCCTGGGTACCCATAATGCTGGCAAGATGCTTAGCAAGCTTATTAACTTTCTCTTGTTTGGCGCTTAAATCCTCCGGTGCTTGCTGTTGCACCAGAAAGTATGCATCTGAATTCTGCAGGGACTTCCTTAGTCCTTCAGCTTCCTATCGTAGCACATCTGATCGATGTCTTTCAACTTGAAGTTGAGACTCAAGAAGATGAACTGATTCAGGCAGCGAGTCCGAAGAGCTTGTGCCAGCAGTAGTGGCCAGTAACTTGAACACTACATCAAGACATGACTTTTGGGTTCTCTCACTGTCGTCAAGGTAGTTTTTATCAGCTTTCTTGGAGACCAACATGGATGTCTCACTATCTTGAACCTTATCTGCATTACTTTCTTTACCATTGCATAACGGGGGTATTGTTCTCCAATATTTTTTCCGCATTCTAAAAGAGAAAAAACCGGACACATCATAGGTTTACCATGTTGTATATGAAACTCATTTTGGTAAATCAGTTCAGTAGTAAAGTGCACAGGATAACAGCATGAAACAAACATATATCTATGTACCATGGTCACTTTATGGTCTATATCATTCTAGTTTTGTTGACAAATCAAGATAGAGACACAGTTCAAATTATATTTGTTCAAGACAAAGCAGAATAGACAGAATATAAGTGTGGGAAACTATAGAGCAATAAGAACACTTGTAATGTGCATGACATGAGAACATAACTGTTTATTCAATTGAAACTGAAATCAACATAGAGCAAGTTACAATAGCAAACCAGTTAAAGCAACAGGTTTAAAACATACCTGTTGCACCATTGGAGTTTCAATTCCATCCTTCAAATTTGAAAATAGTTGGTCTGAGTAAATACAGTGATGCAAGAGCAAAGGAGTATGAACCATAGCTACAGGACCTGACCTGAGAACAATTCTTCTTCTCCTTTAAGCATTGAGTTGGGATTCGGAGTGGTGGTCCTCTTGCTTTGGGAACTGCAGTTCCCTTACTAACTGCTTCTGTTTGGGTGCTCTATGGTGGAGACAGTGTTGTGTCATCTGGAACTGGGTTACTATCTGCTGGGGTTGGGGTTAGAAGGGGTGTAGATGGTTCTCTGTCCAACTGGGTAGGGGTACAATCTGCGAGAGTCTGGGTTATGTGTGGTGGGGCTGGTTCTTGGGCAAGTACAACCGTGGTTCTATCTGCATCAACTGGTAGCACTATCTTTTCTGAAGACCGTGTTGTTACTCCCTTAGATACTGCCATCACCCTCTCCAATTCAAATGTCTGATAAACAAGAAAAGTAATTGAATGTACAGACATTGTATGATAGACAGGTGCAATGGATAGTGGGGAATAAAAGAGGGCATGAAATAATTCACATTTATGTTGTCTAACCAAACAGGATAGCATGACACAATTTCACATATATGATGGCTAACTAAACAGGATAGCATGACACAATTTCACATTATGATGGCTAAGTAAAAAATATGGAAAGACATAGTTCAAAATATGATGACTACGTAAACATGATGAGATGATATAACTATATAATGTGTTTATTAAATAGGTTGGCATGCCATAATTCACATACATGCCGCCTATGGAAACATGATAGCATGATATAATTCCCGGATAGAATGACATAATTCAAAATATGATGACTGTAAACACTAAACAGGGTGAGATGATATAACTATATGATGTCTTTATTAAATGGGTTGCCATGCCATAATTCAGATAGATGTTGTGTATGTAAACATGATGGCATGATATAATTCAAATATATGATTTATATAGTAAGAAAGTAAGCAGATGGCAATCCATATATGATGTAAAAACTAAGCAATGCAAGACAACATGCATGACATGGGTAATATAACCCTGCCAAGTTTGAGCATAGACCTCAGGGGTGAAATAGGACTGGTCATCGGTCTCTGAATCCTCCTCTGAGGAGCTCTTTGTATCCAGCAAGATGTTTGCTTCAGTAGGTAGCATTGTCTGCTCTGAATACCTTGTTTTCACTCCAGATACTTCCATCACCGCTTCAAATGGCTGATGCACAGGAAGAGTAGTTGAATATACAATTGTTGTCGACAAATGGAACACGTAATACAAAAAATGATAGCATGATATAATTCACATACATGATGATTGGCTCAACAGCATGGCATTGCACAATTCACATATATAATGCCTTTGCAACAAGATATCATTGCATAATTCACATATATAATGTCTTGCAGCAAGATGGCAATGCATAATTCACATATATGGTAATTAGACACTAAACAGGTGGCATTCACACAAAGCATGTCTAAACTAATCAAATGACATAGCAATTCAAGACATCATACGCACGATATGAGCAACATAACCCTGCCAAGTTAGAGCATACACCTCGGGGGGGAATAGGACTGGTCATCTGTCTCTGAATCCTCCTCTGAGGAGCTATCCTTAACTAGCGAGATATGCGCTTCGTCAGATAGCATAGTCTGCTCTGAAGACTTTGTTTTCACTCCAGAATTTTCCATCACCGTGTCAAATGGCTGATGCACGCGAATAGTTGAATGTACTAACATTGTTGACGAATGTAATACGTAATGAAAAAAAGGATGGCCTGATATAATTCACATATAAGATGACTGGCTAAGAAGGATGGCATTGCAAAATTCACATATATGATGCCTGGCTAAACAAGATGGCGTTGCATAATTCACATAAACGATGAACAAGCTAAGCAGATGGCATTCACACAAAGCATGTCTAAACTAAGCTGTTGACATATTTGATGTATAAAATAAGCAATGCAAGGCACCATATGCATGATATAACCAACATCAGCATGCCAAGTTAGAGCGAAGACCTCAGGGGGTAAATAGGAGTGGTCTTCTCCTTGTGAATCCCCCTCAGAACAGATATCTTCCTCTCGATTACAATCCGAAATGGGTGGAGGGGGGCTGCATTTGCGCCTACCATGGAGCGATGCCTGCATAAAATTTCATTGCCACACAAGGCTCGTCTCTTTTGCTCTACATGTTCTATTCCATTGTGTACAATAATGGACATGCATAGGAATAAAACATAGTGAGATTATGTAAGGAGTGCATGCAGAAATCCAGAGTGATGGTAGCAACCTGTGGATAGACCCAAAACCAATGATAGCAGGTAGATAATGGCCTCAGTTAAAAAATACAGATAATGGCTTCTTTACTGTATGTTTCCCACCCAACATGAAACTCATAGTAGACACCAGAGGTTAACCAGATAGTAGATAGATACTATTGATTGCGGCCCCGATATGTACCCCACAACCATTTAAAAACTCAAGTTTGACCATTAGTTTGGAGCTGAGTCTAATCAGTGAACAGGACGATAAAGTAGCATGTAATATTAAGCGATGCATAACGTAAGCAGGCACGAAAGAGTGCGACCTCTCTTGCAGACCCGTGCAGTCCTCGAGGTCATCTGCTCGGTTGATGATGGTAATGCAGTTGTCATGGCTGCCGGTGGCGGGGAAGAAGATCTGAGGAGGCGAAAGACGGTCTAGAGGCCGGATCCCTGCTGTGCTGGACCCTTCTATCATTGGAGCAGCTGAACTTGGGTGGACGATGGCGCAGCAGGAGCGGGACAAACCACACAAGGTTTTCTTTGACAACTATCTGTAAGAGAAGTAATTCTGTAAGGGCTCGTTTGAATTGGAGGATTCTAACAACGCAGGGATAGGAAATACACAGTAATAGGATAGGAATGCACGTGCAAAACAGAGAATTTAAAAACACAGTATTTCTGCCAATCTGGGTGTTTCGTTCACAAGAATTGGAAGATCACAGGATGCAAAGAAGCATGGTGAGATTAAGTCAAACCACAAGAAAATGTACGGTTACAATGCTATTATGCTACTATCTCTTAGTCTTGTCCTTCATG
This sequence comes from Triticum urartu, assembly GCF_003073215.2. Classification (NCBI taxonomy): domain Eukaryota; kingdom Viridiplantae; phylum Streptophyta; class Magnoliopsida; order Poales; family Poaceae; genus Triticum; species Triticum urartu. The sequence continues at coordinate 538,362,369 of NC_053026.1, read as the reverse complement.
AATAGGAATTTGAGAAGGAGGACAAGTGGAAATTAAAATCCGTACGGTTTTTCTTTGAAGGAGACACTAAAGGAACAAATCCTACAGTTTTCCTTTACTCCATTCCTTTGAACCAAATGCACGAATAGTAGTACCATAGGAAACTTTCCAATTTCCTATGTTTTTCCTTCACTTTTCCTTTCAAGCACTGGCGATTCTAGTAGGCAGGCTTGAGCAAGGAAAAGCTACACTAAAAAAATGTTTTTGTGCTACTTGCCTACTTCTACTACTTTGGATCCAGGCCACTACCGTACTAGCTCAACTCCCAGGCCCATCGACAAATGCACAGCTCAAACACGGAGAGATAAATAATGATGGCATTCAAGAGAGTCCATCACGGATAGCTAAGTTGCCTGGTACCTCACTGCTTGTCATATAGTAGGAGAAACTAATCATATTTCACGTTACTACGTGTGCTTAAGGGACAATATATATAACATGTAGAGTAAAAAGGAGATGCAATAAGTGTACAACCTCTTTGGCGAAGCCATGTCAGTCTCAGCGTGATTGGGTTGGTCGGTGAGGATGATCCGGCTGACTTGGCTGTCGGAGGAGGGGAAGAATATCTTAGGCATCTTGAGATGGAGCCCGGGGTACTGCTCCGCTGTGATGGAGGGTTTCATCATTGGAGCAACTCCGGTGAGTTGTACGACGCCGAGGCTGAAGCAGGACAGGAGAGACAACGTTAACCTGAGTGGAATTCTAATAGCATCTCCAATAGATGACGTAAAATACATAACCACAAAGTGCTAGATGTAAAATACATCAGCCGCTCATCTCTGAACTTAACTGTCGAAACTGAATTTAACTGTCGAAACTGAACTTAACTGTCGAAACTGAATTTTGCTTTCGAAACTGAATTTTACTGTCGAAACTGAATTTTACTGTAAAAACTGAATGCACTTGCTAGTAGCAGAAAAGCAATAGCAGCAGCAGCGCATGCGAGAGCCGGTCAACTGAATTTTTCATCTCTGGTCAGTCGATTTTCCAGCCGTTGGATACGAAATCAATGGGCGTGCAGTTCAACTTCAACCTCCACCCCCCTGAGCCGCCAGCCACCACCGACCAAACTGCTGTCCTCCGATGCCCGCGGCTGGCGGTGCGCCGCCCCGCCCGCCCCAAAACCACTCCCCACCGCCGGTCCGCCGCCGCCCCGGCCATCCCTCTAGGCCCCCCGTGCCGAGCTTTTTCTCCGGCGTTCCCCATGCCACCGTCCCACCACCGCCGGCGACCACCGCCCCCACCCTGAACCCTAAGATAGATAGTGGGGGTACCTCTGCGGCAAGCCCCCCTCTCCGTTGTGGCTGGTTCTACCTTAACTCCGGCGAGCCCCCCACCCCCTGAAAATCGACTGACCCGAAAGTCTATTCAGTCGACTGAAGTGTAGCTAAATCGGAGCAGCATCGCAAGCAAGAGCAAGAGCGAGAGCAGCAACACAAGCAAGAGCAAGAGCAGTAGAAAGAGCATACCAAGCAGGGGACCGAGAGCAAGAGCAGAGCAGCAGCGCGAGCGAGAGCTAAAGCAGCAGCAACTCCTACTGATGTGGACGTCGCCGCCGAGGGAGCGGCACCGTGGAGGAAGTGGCCGGCGACGCCGCCGTGGATGGAGCCGCGCCGTGTCAGCTTGGGACCAAGCGCCGGTAGCACCGTGAGATCGAATCAAGAAGAAAATGCGGCAATTAGTGTACAACCCCTTTGGTGGCGCTGATTAGGCCTCAGCTTCATCCGAGGAAACGGTGATGATGATGCTCTTTCGGTGGTGCAGGTGAAGACGGTGGTGTGGGAATGGAGGTGGTGCGAAAGACGAGGGGAACATCGGGGCAGCTCCTTGGAGGTGGAGGAGGGGTGGCTGAACCGGCGAGACGATGAGATCGATGACGGACCCTCATCTGGTACGGTGGATGAGGGACGTCGAGGTGTTGTTGTGGACAACGTCGTCGGGGAAGAGGCTCCGGCTGGGTGGCGGACGGAGGAGGGTGTGGGGCTTCGCGGGTTTTTGTGGCCTCGGTGTATGAATGGGTGGGCGGATGGGATGGGAGTGGGGAACCATGGCTTAGGGACGCGCTTGTCCGAAATGTTGGGTAAGTTACAAAATTACCCCTACCGATTTGAGCTAGGCGGTTCTTTCGGTTCAGGGGTATCACGGGCGTGCTAAATTCATGAAAGCATTGGTATCCATAAAAGATTTAACACAATCAAACTTAGGTGTTATACCTAACTCCTTACCTTCACCGAGTTCCCAATATTCAGAGTTGCGTTTAATTCTTTCCAATAAATCCCATTGAATTCAATAGTCTTCATCATAAAAGAACCAGTACAAGAAGTATCGAGCATGGAGCGATTATTGAGAGAAAGCCGAGCATAAATATTTTGAATAATAATTTCTCTTGAGAGCTCATGATTGGGGCATGAATATAACATTGACTTAAGCCTTCTCCAAGCTTGAGTGATGCTTTCTCCTTCGCGAGGCCAAAAATTATATATATAATTACGATCACGATGAACCAAATGCATAGGATAAAACTTCTGGTGAAATTCCAATTTCAATCGGTTGTAGTTCCATGGTCCAATATCACCGCATAGCCTAAACCATGTCAATGCCTTTCCATTTAAAGATAAAGGGGAGGCCTTCTTCTTGATAACATCCTCGGGCATACCTGCAAGCTTAAATAATCCACAAACTTCATCCACATAGATTAGGTGCAAATCGGGATCTAATGTTCCATCTCCTGTAAAAGGATTAGCTAGCAGTTTCTCTATCATACCCGAAGGAATTTCACAGTAAAAATTTCCAGTAGGTTCAGTAGGTTGAGGAGCAACTCTTTGCTCTACTGGTCGGGGTGAAGATACCCTGAAAAAGCCCCTCAAAGGATTACTTTCCATAGTAACAAGTGACAGTAAATTTCAGCACACTATATAAATTTTTCCTTACCAAAGGCGCTTCACACGCCGGCAATGGCGCCAGAAAAGAGTCTTGATGACCCACAAGTATAGGGGATCTATCATAGTCCTTTCGATAAGTAAGAGTGTCGAACCCAACGAGGAGCAGAAGGAAATGACAAGCGGTTTTCAGTAAGGTATTCTCTGCAAGTACTGAAATTATCGGTAACATATAGTTTTGTGATAAGGTAATTTGTAACGGGTAACAAGTAACAAAAGTAAACAAGGTGCAGCAAGGTGGCCCAATCCTTTTTGTAGCAAAGGACAAGCCTGGACAAACTCTTATATAAAGGAAAGTGCTCCAGAGGATTTAAGCTTACGAAGCAACGCATAAACCAGGGTTTAAGCTTCTGTGACTCTAGCAACCCATCATCTACTTATTACTTCCCAATGCCTTCGCCTAGGCCCAAATAATGGTGAAGTGTCATGTAGTCGACGTTCACATAACACCACTAGAGGAAACATATCATACATCTCATCAAAATATCGAACGAATACCAAATTTACATGACTACTTATAGCAAGACTTCTCCCATGTCCTCAGGAACAAACATAACTACTCACAAATATTCATGTTCATAATCAGAGGGGTATTAATATGCATAAAGGATCTGAACATATGATCTTCCACCAAATAAACCAACTAGCATCAACTACAAGGAGTAATCAACACTACTAGCAACCCATAAGCACCAATCTGAGGTTGTGAGACAAAGATTGGATACAAGAGATGAACTAGGGTTTGAGATGAGATGGTGCTGGTGAAGATGTTGATGGAGATTGACCCCCTCTCGATGAGAGGATCGATGGTGATGACGATGATGATGATTTCCCCCTCCTGGAGGGATGTTTCCCCGGCAGAACAGCTCCGCCGGAGCCCTAGATTGGTTTCGCCAGGTTCCGCCTCGAGACGGCGGTGCTTCGTCCCGAAAGCTTCCTTCTGATTTTTTTCCAGGGTAAAAGACTTCATATAGCAAAAGATGGGCACCAGAGGCATGCCAGGGGGGCCATGAGGTAGGGGCCTAGGGGGGTAGGGCGCGCCCCCCACCCTCGTGGAAAGGGTGTGGCCCCCCTCTGGTGCTTTCTTCGCCCAATATTTTTAATATATTCCAAAACTGACTTTCATGGAGTTTCAGGACTTTGGAGTTGTGCAGAATAGGTCTCTAATTTTTGCTCCTTTTCCAGCTCAGAATTCCAGCTGCCGGCATTCTCCCTCTTCATGTAAACCTTGTAAAATAAAAGAGAAAAGGCATAAGTATTGTGACATAATGTGTAATAACAGCCCATAATGCAATAAATATTGATATAAAAGCATGATGCAAAATGGACGTATCACACGTACAGTACTCTTCCAATGGAAGTCGTTCCTTGACCACGTTGACCACACCGCGCTGAGAGCACCAGGGCGGTGGAGGACGGCGAGGCCTGGGAAGGGGACGACGCGAAGCCGGGGAAGACGCGACAGTGGATGCCCACGCTGAAAGGAGTACGAGGGTTCACTGGTTCGACTGCGGTGTGAGGCTGCCGTCGCCGCAGGGCCTGGCCAGCGGTGGGAATAGTAGGGGCGGTGAGGCCTTCGCGGCAGCACAGCTGGCCACGGGAGCCAGGAGCATGCGGCACGACCAACACCTAAAACATTTAAGCCCACACGCATTTGAAATTTAACATCCTGGAACAAAGAGCCTAACTCGGAGAGATCATACTTTGTTGTAGTGATAGCCTGTTTTAGTACCATTGAATCTGCCTCGAACATCACCTGATGGCACCCCATCTGAACAACTATATTAGAGCATCTCCAGCCACGCCCCAACCGCCCCCAAGGCAATTTTTTAGCGCTGGCGTCCGAAAATCGGCTCAGTCGCGCCCCCAGGATCTCGTTTATCGCCGGTTTGGGCCAAAAAAACAGACGGCGAACCCGAGCCGAACCCAGGCCCCCGGGGGTCGCCTGGGGGCGCCTGCCGAAGCGAAAAGGCGCGTGGGTCTGCTCTGTCGGCAAGAGAAGTCATTTTTCCCGCCGATCCCCCTGCTTTCCCCCTCCGTTTCCCTCCATTCCCCCTTTCTCCCGCCATTCTCATCCCTCTCCCCTCTCCATCTGGCCGCCATGCCGCCGAAGACGTACATGGCACCTCGCGCTGCTACTGATGCCACCGCCACCCAGCCGAAGCAGAGGGAGCAGAGGGCGCCGCCGTCCAAGCCTCCGGGCATATCTAACACCGACTGGAAAGCGGAAGTTCAGCGCAGGGAGACGGTCACCGCCGACCGGCTGAATAGGGCCAACGCCAAGAAGGCTCGGGACAAGGCGATGCTCGCGGCGGCGGCAGCTGCGGCCGTGGCGGAGCAGGCAGATCGCGCGGCGGAACAAGCAGAGGCTTCTCGCGCGGGGATGATGAATTTGCCCGTCGGCCACGGCCCGTACGCTCCCTGGAGCCAACAGAGCGGCGGGTCGCCGGTCGGCTTCTCGTCGTCGCCACACCCATGGGGGTGCATGCCCTCGCCTGGCTACGCTGACGGCGACGCGCACGACAGGTTCAACCCCAACATCACCTTTCCACATGGCCACCCGACCCAGCGCACGCCCTCACCCGCGTTCCGCCGGCGTCCAGTACCCCCCGCACACCTACTCACCGCCGGCCTACGCATCCTCCCTGACGCCACCTCTGCGCCATGGCGCGCTGCTCTTCTCACAAGCCTCCTCATCGCATCTCGGCGACCCCAACGCGACGGAGGCCGACATGGATGACATCATCACGACCGGCTCGGCCGCCGCCGCCGCCTCCCCCGGCTTCACAGCCCAAGAAGATACAATTGACCTGAACGGCGACATGGATGGCGAGCTCGACTACGACAAGGAGGAGCCAGAGGAGGAGGACGACGAGGAGGAGGAGGACGAGGAGCCGACGCCTGCTCCGGCGAGGAAAGGGAAAAAGAAAAAGCGGGCGGCCAGGACACTTGTTCCTCGGCACAGATGGTGCAGATGTTCACCATGTATCGCCAAGACAACAACACCGACCAAGATTTCAAGTACCTCCACGTGTTCTCCTGGATCGAGAAGTGTGAGAAGTGGGAAGAAGTCCGGTGCACCCTCGCCAAGGCCAAGGAGACGTACAAGCCGGACGCGCCGACACCGGGCACGGACGATGGGCGCCTGGACGGCAACAAGCGAGCCAAGTCGGTGAAGGATGCCACGCCAGCTATCATGCATCTGCAAGAGTCCATTGAGCATTGCATCGCCGACGCCAAGACCCGCGCCGCCCAGAGGGAAGATAAATCCGAGGCGCGATGGTCGGCATTGATGACGAACAGCGCCATCAAGCTCGACCTGCTCCGGACCAACGTCGCCGCGAAGAAGAGGAACACCGACCTGGCTTTCCTGATGGGGGGGTGGGCGGGGCGGACATGTTATGGGGGCGCTGGGGGGCGAACAAGTGGAGTTTCTCTTAGTTGCTTGTTGTAGTGCTGAAGCTTCATCATGCAGGGGATTTGAGACATTCTCCAGATTACCTGCACCAGCTGCTAATAGAATGCCATGGTCATTTCGAATTGCAAAGCCCCATCCGCCTGTATGTTCTGCTTTAAAGAAGGCCCCATCTGTATTTATCTTCAGGGTTTCAGTAGGAGGAGGCTTCCGTTTTTGCTCCATCGTCCTCTTCGGCTCATTCCTTTGTGACCTGGACGAAATACAATCAAGTAGGTGATACTCAATAGATGATGATACTTCGGAGATGGTTCTCATTGTATCACCAATGTTTGCTTTATTTCTTTCATGCCACCACAACCACAATAAGAAACAAACCTTTAAGCATTCCTTCTCCTTGAGTTTAAATATTTCCTCACAATAAGTTTTTGAATCTGGACAGAGGAGAAGCTTAAGCCTGATGTGTTCAAGTAATGATACTGTTTAGATCACTAATACAAAGGAAATGCAGTAGTGGACGAGCTGTTTGATGTGTCAGAGCAACTCTAGCAGACTCCGCATAACGCGCGAACCCGCATAATTCCGGCGAGTATACGGGCTCGACCCAATTTTCTGGCCAGAACAGAGCCCGTATACTCGTCCGGCCCGCAATTTTTTTTGCCGCAACCCACAACCGTTACCCCCAAAGCAGTATAACTGCGGGTTTGTGGGGCAGATGCGGGTCGAAACCCTACCCCCCCCACAGCCGTGTTTCTCCCCATTCCCCATCGCGTCGCTCGATTTCTCGCCGCCGGCCGCCGCGCGCAAGCCTGCGAAAGCCATGGACGGCTCTCGGGATGAGGCGGAGCGCCGCCGTCGCGTCAGATCTGACGCCGCGCGCAAGTAGGGGACGCGTCGGTGGCTCAACCGCGGTTCCCGACCGCCACCGGCGTTCGATCGCCACGAGCTTGACGACTTCGATCGTGAGCTCGCCCGCCGCCACCATGCCTTCTCGGGCAACTGGTCCGCGGGGAGCTCATCGGGCGCATCGAGCTCGCGGCTCATTCCGGTGAAGAGCGAGCCGAAGGAGGAGATCTCGCCCCGCGCCGTGCCCGATGCACCACCGCGCCGAGGCGTCATCGGGCCCGAGGACTACCTCCCCCCGGGGCAGGAGGAGCTCCTCAAGCGTGTCGTCCTCGAGCGGTCGGCGAGGGAGCAGGAGCAACTACCGCACGAGCTCCGGTGAGCTCAATTTTGTGTAGTGGTACGATAGCGTAGGTCCGTTCTAGCTCTGGCGTACTTATATGTAATATATGCATGCTGTGTACGAACTTATGCGAAGAAGAACTAACTATGCGAAGAAGAACTATCTGTGCGAGCGAGTTCCGGCGAGCTTTTGCTTAAACTTCTCCCACGAAACAAGTTTTTTAAAATTTTACGGGTTTGGATACAGTTTCTACTCTGTCACCGCGATTTTCAGCCTACATAAACGCCCCATGCAAACTGCAAACGCAGTTTATAGTTCGACAAAATACGGGGTCTGCTGGAGATGCTGTCACGAGGGCGCTGCCGTGGGAACTTTCCCCATCGGGGGAGGTGAGGAGATTTTTTCTTCGGAGAGTTTTTTCTTTCTTCAGCCCGCAACAGACAACGCGGTCGGCCCGGCGGCAGTTTGCGGGCCTTTTTTCCGGGGCTGCGTGGCGGCCCATGTCCGGCGCCGCTTGCACTAACCCTTGACCCACGCCGCCTCCTCCTCCTCCTCCTCCCCACCCCCGCCGCATTCCCCAACCAAAACCCCCCCCAAAACCGCCCGGAGAAATGCCGCTGCTGCCGCGCCGGCCGCCGGCGGCGCTCTACGTCCCGGTGCGGGGCCTCCTCGAGGCCCGCGTGCCGTGGGGCCGGGACCGCGCGCTGGACCACGTCGTGGAGCGGGAGCGCCACCTCGTGCCCTTCCTCCTCACCAAGGACGCGCTCCTCACGGCCGCGCCGCCGCCGCACGCCGTGCCGCTCCACGCGCTGCCCTCCACCATCCCCTTCCCCTTCCGCCCGCTCCGCTTCCTCCGCCTCTACGCCTCCGCCTTCGCGCTCTCGCCGCACCCCGTCACCGTCTCGCCCACGCACAGGCTCAGCGCGCTCCACCTCGACGAGGCGCAGGCCGTCGACGCCACCCGCGCCGACGCCGCCGACCGCCTGCTGCGCCTCCTCATGCTCGCGCCCTCCCGCGCGCTCCCGCTCCACCTCGTCGCGCGCATCCGCCTCGACCTCGGCCTCCCCTCCGACTTCCCCCGCTCGCTCCTCCCGCACTACCCGGACTACTTCGCGCTCTCCGCCGACGGCCGCCTCCTCGAGCTCGTCTGCTACCGGAAGGACCTCGCCGTGTCGGCCGTGCAGTCCTACGCGCAGCGGACCGGCGGCTACAAGGTCGGCGACCCCATCGCCTTCCAGCTCTCGTTCCCCCGTGGATTTGAGCTCGACAAGAACGTTCGCAAGTGGCTGGATGAGTGGCAGAAGCTGCCTTACATCTCGCCGTACGAAGATGGTTCACACCTGGCTCCGAGGAGCGACATCACGGAGAAGAGGACTGTGGCGGTGCTGCACGAGGCGCTCAGCCTCACTGTGGGGAAGAAGATGGAGAAGGAGGTTTTGGTCAAGCTTGGGGAGGCTCTTAGGCTACCGCCGGGGTTCAGGAAGGTGCTTGCGAGGCACCCAGGGATTTTCTACCTGTCGCATAAGCTGAGGACCCAAACGGTGGTGCTCCGGGAAGCCTATCGGAGGCATATGTTGGTGGACAAGCACCCAATGATGGGGATAAGGTATCAGTTCCTGCATTTGATGCATATGGGGAGGGAGGAGGCTGGTAAAGCAAAGGGCAAGGAGAGGAAGACAGTTCGTGGCGACCAAATGATGGGAGACGACTATGGTGCAGATGGGGAGAATGAGGATGACTATGATGATGAGGAGGATGAAGAAGAGGATGAGGAGAACATTGAAGCGGGTGTTGCTTCACAGGACGAGGAGAGCGATGACGAGGATACAGAGAACAGGGGAGAAACTGGAGAACCGCAGCAAGCCGCTAACTGAGACAAGAACCTGCATCATAGTTGGTCTTGTGATGTTGGTGGTGATGTGTGTTTGAATTGCATGAATATGCTTGAAGACCTAGCAACATAATGTACAATCAGCTTCTATAACAGGTACCAAACCTACTAGAAGATGGTTCTTATTTTTGTTTAACTAGGTTGTGAAGTAGCTGGTGATTATTAAGTGAAATCATCCTTGTTGTACCATGGTGGCTTCACTTAAGTTAATCATATATATCTTAGTTTTTCAGGTAGATTACTGAAAGCATGATAGCTATTGCCATTCTCTCATGTTCAATAAAAAAGACTGCTGATCACAATTAAAGCTGCAAATTTATCCTTCCGTGTTCTGATTAGAATTTGTTTTCTGTCCATAGCAAATCGATTGAGGTGATCCTTGCTATTGGTTGATTCTCAGTGAATTCTTTTATGTACCAACTTGTTGCACATGGATACCACTGATATCTTTATAAAATTCTAAGGATTTAAATCTACAGGCGTGCTCCTGATTTACTAATGAGAACGATATATTGAAAGGATGCCGCATAATATTAATGTATGTGACAATGTTATTCTCATTGATATCAAAGTTGAAAATGTATCTCTTCGAAGGAAAAACTCGAATCAGGCATATACTTTCATGAGAATAAAAATGAAACACACACACAGAAACCCTTCTGTTTCATCTCCGTTCAGATATTAAAAGAATTGCTGCATTAACTGTACTAGTAAAACTGCAAACATGGGGTAATGTTTGTACAGTTAACCATATTATTTGGTAATTTGGAGGTATGTTAGATTACTTTTTCTGTTGACAACAGTTCTCATCTATCTGCATACCTTTAGCAGACAACAAGATATTGGTTAACTATCAACACATCGAAATATCATGATTTTAGATTGAGGCTCATCGCGCTGTTCCATTTACTTGCAATGAAACAACTGTCGATGTTATACATCATGCATGATACAGGCCGTAAGGGATAGAATTTAAATAGAATCCAGGACAAAAAGGAAACATGCTAGAAGGATAAGAACATCAAGCGCCAGCTTGAGTGCCATATCCTGGGAATTACTGCTTTGGGGATTCCAGAGCCCAGCATCAGAACAGTCTTTCGCTTCTTCACACAGAGCCAAGCCATCAAAATATATGAGGTAATGGCAATTTTGTTTTCATGAAGCCTGAGAAAATGTTTTGTTGATGAAGATCTTAATAAGCTTGTAGGTTCCTGAGATTCTGCTTTCTTACTGTCTGAACTGCTACAGCTTCTGTTGATGCTGAGGAAAATTATATAATACAACTGTGCTTTGGTCCGTTGTGGTTCCATATCTATAACAACACTAGCATTACCTTTCTCTGTGAAATGAAAATCGCCTGAGAATCCATTTGACTTAATCTGTGCTGCTGAACCAATGTTTCTGCTATGACTATTTACAATTGCTAATGAGTAGTAGTAATATTTAGCCGGTCTCCCATGTATTCACAGTCTTATGACAGTTCACATGAAACAACAGTACACATGTAGAGTTATTTCTTGTACATTCGGCTTCAAGCAGAATTTCCAAACGTGCTGCAAAAAGGAAACACATGGTGGTAGAGAGATAACTAAAAGGTGTTATTTTAAACTTTTGTCATGACATGCCCTGTTCAACCATGTAATTCATAGAGAAAGCAGGGTTATCTGTTTAATTTACACTAACATAGTAGCATATTCTGCAGCAACCTTAAAATTGTTCCTGCACAGAGTTTTCAAACGACATTTGCCACCGATGTAGGTAGTCATGGCGCAGAGTTTTCCTGCACAGATCTTTTATATGAACATAAATAAAACAATACTCCCTCTGTCTCAAAATCTAAGATGTTTTTTGGCAGTCTCAAAATGTAAGATATTTTTTGACAAACATCTTACATTTTGAGACAGAGACCCACATAACACAGTGCACGAACTGACCCCCAGGTACACTAACTCTAGACAGCCCATTGTTCTGATTTCGAAAAGTTTATGTCTGTGTTGGTGTTCTTTTATAGATGTTTCTTCTTGAATTTCCTGCTGCTTTTTTCTAATTGATTCAATCCCATGCCACTGGAATGACATACTTCACTGGTGGTTGCTACAATTGTTTACTGGCTTACCTTTTCTCAAAACTCCAGAATTTATTGTGTATTTTGTTTTCACTCTCGCTATATCTAAGTTATGATCGGAAAGGCAGCAGCAAGCAGCCCCTAATCTCGCCGGCAACGTGGCCGTGTTAGCCGAGATGGAGGCAGCATTGCCTAGAACGCCACCTGGAGTTTGCCTTCTATATCTAGAGCATGCTCCAATCTTTCTAAGCGCACCAAAAGCCTTGATGGCGTGCATTGCTCTTGCTCGAGCCAGCAGCACACTGATAATCTGCCCACGACGGTGAGAACATGATGTAGTACACCGGTGACCAGTGACCAATGACCAATGACCTCAAGGAGTTGGAGCTGCTAGACACATACACTGACATCTTGGACACCAGTCTATTGTGACAAGACAATCCATGTTTATTGGGTCGTCTGGTCTTATGCACTTTAGATCCACTTAACCTACAGAGCGCACACAATTGAATACTAGCATTTGCAAGGAATGTAATTTTAGTTTAAGAAAACCTCAGATTATATACACGATTTTCAAGTTTTATTTGTTTATATTTCGATATTGAGTATATCATTTGATACGTGTGTTTACCATAGACATTGCTTGGGTGCTTGGTTCAACCATGCTTCTGTACAGGGCAATGGCATGAAAATGTGTGATTGGGACTCTCAGTTGATTTAATTCTGTGGATTGTTCGTCAAAAACCATGTTAAGAGAAATACGTGCCTCTGAAGGAGCTGATTGGTGGTGTCTACAGTTGACCTACCTGGTCCTCTTGTAAGTGAACCCCCAGGTAACGGGTGTTGGAAAATGAAAATCATATAGAGGTACGGGCATTTTCATTTATTTACACTGCACCTGAAAAGAGCATAAAAGGCTTGGTAGCTGAGCTTTTTAAAATGTCATTGTTCTTTGTGTGTTGCCTCTGTCTTTGATATAAGCAATCGCTGTATGTTCTCACGGGATCTCGTGTGATGATTCTGGTGTTTGATGCCATGTCAAGTAACAAACAACCTGATAGGGAAAATGAACAATAGGGTAGTTGCTGTACCAAGGGCGCTACAACCAAAAGAGGATATTATGCCGATTTGAGATGTCACTAGCTAATAGTGGGTGTGGTAAGAAGGCAGTAATGATGGACGCAGCATCTTTCCAACCGAAAACACCATGTGAGCTGCTTGGGTGCTGTTCAGTCAGCTTTGTGGTGTCCAGTCTACTAAGTGATGATTCTGGTGTTTGATGCCATGTCAAGTACTCCCTCTGTAAAGAAATATAAGAATGTTTAGGTCACTACTTTAGTGATTTAAACGCTCATATTTATTTACGGAGGGAGTAACAAACAACTTGATAGGGAAAAGGAACAGACAGGGTAGTTGCTGTACCAAGAGTGCTACAGCCAAAAGAAAATGTTATGCCGATTTGAGATGTCACTAGCGAATAGTGTGGTAATAAGGCAGTAATGATGGACGCGGCATCTTTGTCCCCAAAACACCATGTGAAACTGTTTGGGTGCTGTCTAGTCTGCTGAAAGTTTGGAGTCACTAGCTGCTTCAAATGCTGACTTACATGCCCAGGAAATCACCCATTCAAAAGGTTCCCTGCGTGTTAGTATCTTTGAATATGATGAAGATTTGGCTGGTGAAAGCTCTGCTATGCACATTCTGCCGCCTTCCTTTTCCCCATTATTTGATCTTTGTGTCTTCACTCACTCTTTCTTTACCCTACCATCTTACGTTTATATGGCCGACTTCTTCGGGTTTCCTAGTTGATCCGGCAATATCACTGTACACTTTTTTTTTCGATAAACAGGGGAGCCCCCCGGCTGCATTTTTATTGAGTTCTTACAAATCAATACTGCGGGAACCATGTCCATAATGGCAGGCACAGAGTTTAAACCATAAAAGATATTCACAGGAGAGACAGGTCGAACAGAAACACTCAAGATATTACTCCCTCTGTCCCATAATAAAGGACGTTTTTGCAAGCTAACATAGTTTGCGAAAACGTCTTATATTATGGGACGGAGGGAGTAGTTAACTATCTACACTTCAAAATATCCTGATTTTAGATTGAAAGGCTCATCGCCCTGTTCCATTTACTTGAAGTGAAACAACTATCAATATTATACAGCACCAAATGATACAGGCCATAAAGGATGGAATTTAAATAGAATCCAGGACAAATAAGGACACAACGCTAGAAGGATAAGAACATCAAACGCCAGCTTGAGTGCCATATCCTGGGAACTACTGCTTCGGGGGTCCCGGTACCCAGCATCAGAACAGTCTTTCGCTTCTTCACACAGAGCCAAGCCATCAAAATATATTTAGTATTGGCAATTTTGTTTTCATGAAGCCTGAGAAAATGTTTTGTTGATGAAGACCTTAATAAGCTTGTAGGTTCCTGAGATTCTGCTTTCTTACTGTCAGAACTGCTACAGCTTCTGTTGATGCTAAGGAAAATTATACTTCCTCTGTCCCAAAATAGTACTCCCTCTGTCCCAAAATTCTTGTCTTAGATTTGTCTAGATACGGATATATCAAGTCAGGTTTTAGTATTAGATGCATCCGTATGTAGACTCTTGATATATCCGTATCTAGACAAATCTAAGACAAGAATTTTGGGACGGAGGGAGTACAAAGTTGTATCAAGTCTGTGACACTCATTTTGGGACAGAGGGAGTATAATACAACTGTGCATTACCTTTCTCTGTGAAATGTATATTGCCTGAGAATCTATTTGACTGAATTTGTGCATTTAGCTGGTCTCCCATGTATTCACAGTCGTATGGCAGTTCACATGAAACAACAGTACACATGTAGAGTTATTTCTTGTCCATTCGGCTTCATTTAGAATTTCCAAACGTGCTGCAAAAAGGAAACACATGGTGGTAGAGAGATAACAAAAAGGGGTTGTTTTCAAACTTTTGTCATGACATGCCCTGTTCAACCATGTAATCCATAGAGAAAGCAGGGTTCTCTGTTTAATTTACACTAACATAGTAGCATGTTCTGCAGCAACCTTAAAGTTGTTCCTGCACAGAGTTTTCAAGCATAACATTTTCCATCGATGTAGGTAGTCATGGCACTGGATATAAACTCAATCCAGATCTTTTATATGGACATTAAATAAAATAATACCACCTCTGTAACTAAATAGAAGATGTTTTTGCTGTTCAAATTGAACTACAAAAGCGTCTTATATTTTAGTAGTAGTATACAGACCCATATAACGCATTGCCCGAACTGACCCGAGTACACTAATCCCCGACAGCCCATTGTTCTGATTTTGAAAAATTTAAGTCTATGTTGCTGGTTCTTTCTTAGAATTGTTTTTCTAGAATCTCCTACTGCCTTTTTTCTAATTGATTCAATCCCATGCCACTGGAATGACATGCTTCAATGGTGGCTGCCACTATTGTTTATCGGCTAACTGTTTCTCAAAATTCCAGAACTTACAGCGCATCTTTATTTTTACTCTCCTGCTATATCTCCAATTTATGATTGGCAAGGCAGGAGCTCCTAATCTCATCGGCAATGTGGCCGTGTGTAGCAGCATTGCTAGAACGCTGCCTGGACTTTGCCTTCAATATCTGGAGCATGTTCCAATCTTTCTAAAGCTCACCAAAATCCTTGATGGCGTGCACCGCTCTTGCTCGAGCCGGCAGCACAGTGATGATCTGACCATGATGGTGAGAACATGATGTACTACACCGGTTTCCAATGAGCTCAAGGAGTTTGGAGCTGCTAGACACATACACTGACATCTGGACACTAGTCTACTGGGATAGGACAATCCCAGTCTATTTGTCTGCCTAGTCTGATATACTTGAGATCCACTTAGCCTAGAGACTGCACACGGTAAAATACTAGCATTTGGAAGGACTAGAATTTTAGCTTAAGGAAACCTCAGATAATATACAGGATGTTCAAGTTTCATTTGTTTATATTCCGATATTGAGTATATCGAACGTTTGATACGTGTGCTTACCATAGACATTGCTTGGGTGTTTGGTTCTACCATGCTTCTGTACAGGGCAAGGGCATGAAAAATGGGTGATTGGGCCCAGATAATATGAATTGCTCATCGAAAAACATGTTAGAGAAATACGTGTGCTCATGCTTGCCTCCGAAGGAGCTGATTGATGATGTCTAAAGTTGTCCTCCTGTTAGTGAAAATGAAAAACGTAGAGGTACATTCATGTTCAGCAGATGAACCGAGCTTTGCTAAATATGATTGCACAAGTAACAAATTGCTATCTGTTCTATCATTGTTCATAGTGTGTTGCCTGTCTTTGATGCTATAAGCGATTGCTGTATGTTCTCACGGAATCTCGTGTGATGATTCTGGTGTCTGATGGGTTGTTGCTGTACGTACAACCAAAACAAGATATTGTGCCGATTTGAGATGTCACTAGCTAATAGTGTGGTAAGAAGGGGGTCAGTAATGATGGACGCGGCATCTTTCCCCCAAAACACACACCATGTGAACTGTTTGGGTGCTGTTCAGTCAGCTTTGTGCTGTCTAGTCTGCTGGAAGTTTTGAGTCACTAGCTGCTTCAAGTGCTGACTTACATGCCCAGGGAGGAAAGCATCCACTCGAAAGGTTCCCTGCCTGCATGTTAGCATCTTTGAATGTGATGAAGATTTGGTTGGTGAAAGGCACATTCTGCTGCCTTCCTTTCCCCCACTAGTTGGTCCTTGTGTCTTCACTCTTTTCTTTACCCTGCAAAACTTTGGGTGACCGCGGCGCAAAGAAACTAGGGAACATCATAGTGTACGAGTAATTGCCATGCCGCATTTGTGAGTGCGTTGTAAAGAAGTCTGAAATCTACTCTCCCTTATTTAACTGAAGAGGCAAATCTTTTGCCTCAATTTCAAAGAAATAAAATAGCAATCGCATCGTATGCATGACCGCCAGTGGTCATATCCCTGTGCATTGTCCGTCGTCTTTCACTGGGATCTTTACAAGCCTTCTTCTCTACAGTAGCTTTTACTACAATCGAAACTTCCTCTTTAATTCCTTCTTCCATAGCAGGTGCGCCACTGCAGAAGAAATGGCCAAATGGATGCAGAGATGTATGATACTTGATCGCGCAAACCAATCAATCTGAGGAAGCGCGCCTACTGGCTACTGGGACGGGATCTTTGTCGGCCGGGTACGCGGCGGTAGCGACGAGTGAAGTGACACATAACATGGACTGCCCACCGGAGCACCCGATCCCGATGGCTGGCCCTCGTTTCCTGGACGACTGGGCACGGCCATGTGACCGAGCGAGCACCCAACCCAACCGCCGGGAGCAAGTGCCGACTGCTAGAGGGTCCCTGCTAGAGTGGTGCTAGGCCAGTAGGAGTAGCACCCTAGTACCACCATGTGCGGCTGCCGACTCTGGGAGATGAACGCCGTTGCGCCGGTACGTAAACCAATGCTTGGTGCTGAGACCCCGACAGGCTCCTTGGGTCAGTCATGTCGACGTCCGGAATCTGAACGTGGCATGATGCATGCTTAGATATTTCTACGCCATGAATGATGATACGTACTCGTGTATGATGATATGTGTGTGCATATGGCAAAACACATGGGCACGCACTGTATCGTTAGGTCTTTAGTGTTGGTGTGTATGTGGTTCCTCATGCTGGCCGAACCGATAGCCAAACGTGATTGCACCCGTACATGCCGCCTTCGATGCGGAGACGTAGGTGGCAAACATTTCAGAGCCTTTCTTTCTCTAGATTCCTTGTGAGGGGAAGTTTGTTCTGAAGCTAAGAACATCTTCAGCAGAAGATGTAAAATTTAGATCTTCAAAAGGTGTTTTATACATCTAAAAAAAAGGGTCAACTCCAAACGATGCAAAACGAAGATGTAAAACAGCTACTCCAATAGAAGATGCAAATGGAGATGTAAAAACTATATTTCAACTAGTACTTCATTTGAGGGGACGGCGGGGTCATGCGAGGTCGGAGCGGCAGTGTGTGGAGGTGGACGGCGAAGCAGAGGCGACGGGGCGGACGACGTGGGGGCAACGTCGAGCGGCGGTGACGGGGTGGAAGGCGCGCGGGTAGTGAGGTTATTGGGCGAGGTCGGAGCGGCGACGTCGGGCGGCGGGGTGGGGGCGGGTGACTCGAGCGACGGACGGGGGTTGGGCCGAATCGGGCGGCGACGGGCGGCGGAAATTAGTGGCGGCCGACGGTGGAGGAACTTGGGGCGGGGGGGGGGGGGGGGGGGGGGGGGGGGGGAGTCATGGCGGGCCCGACGGCTGGTCACGCAGAAGAGAATGGAACGACAGTTGGCAGGCGGTTGCGTTTTTACATTTTCCATAGGTGGAGATGCAAACTTGCACCGCGAGATGTTGTAGCTTACATCTTTGAAAGGCGCAGATGTAATTTTTTTTTTGCATCTACACTATCCGTTGGACAGGTGTTTTTGGTCCTTGAAAATGAAAAATTAATTATTTTTGCATATATATATATATGTGTATCTTTTATTAGAGATGCTCTAAAATGCTCGAACAGGCAGATCAGATCAGGTGGTGGCGGAATTGGCAAACCAACCGTCCATCCCTGTCGAGCAAGACCATGCGTGCAACTCGAAAATGCTTATACCCTACGTAATGATTCTACTTACCGTGCAACTCTGGCCGGCAGCGAGCGAGGCAACGACCAAACGGAAGGTCCAGAATCGCCGCATGCAGGCCACAAGCCCGGAACCGTTGCTTTGCGGAGGAGTACGTCAGATTACGATTCGAGTGGGAATGGACGATCGACCAACCCAGACCAGACCCAAGACATAAAGCTTCCACAAAGCTATGGACTTCTAGTGGCTCTCGTGATTTCCAAACATATGATCCGATCGAGTACTAGCTAGAGTTATCATGCATGTGCACCTCATGCATGGGGACACCAACCACGCACGCACGCGCGCACGTTGAGAATTCGTCCGTCCGGTCGTCGAGTCTTCTTCACAAACTTGTGAAGAGCACCTACCTACCTACGTAAAAAAAAAGAGCACCTACCTACGTCACGGCCGGGTGTATTGGAATTCTCTCGAACTGAACTTCCTAGTTTTCTACATACGTATGTACTCCTTCCGTCCGGAAATATTTGTCGAAGAAATGCATATAAAAATAAATGTATCTAGAACTAAAATATATCTAGATACATCCATTTTTCCGACGAGTATTTCCGAACGGAGGGAGTACCTAACCATGGTGTTCCGTCGCAACAAGTTTTCTTGTTTGCTTTGTTGATGGCATCACTGCCTACGTACGAATCATGGAGTAAGACGCTTTTGCCAATACTTAATTGCTCACTGTCACTCATCTTAAGCATGCATTTGGGTGATCGCTACGCTCCCACTAGTTATCCATCGTCAGGCATCAATGATTGCAGAGTTTGGTCATGAAATTTGTTAAACGCGCGCCTTGTGCCAGTATTTGGATGCGTCTGGTAGTCTACACGAGGGCCTACCAGACTCACGCGGTGCAAAAAATAGCATGTCTAGTTGCTTGAGCTGCATCTGCCCGCACGACTTTTAAAGCACTTCCAAACCAGGCTGAGGGGGAACGACCAAATCGACCGCCATTTCTTGTGCTAGGCTGTGTGGCGAGCCACGCTTGGCTCTCGCCTGCACCTGTGGGGAAGCGGAAGAGACGGATGGGACGTCTCTAACACGCCTTAACTCTCACGCCTCGCTTCCCTCACTGCCCAACCCCATTCACTCATCACTCTCTCACCGTCGCTTCGGTCTCTCCGATGGCCGCTCCACCACCACGCCGCCCCAGTCCCATTCATGTCGACCCAAAGTACAACAACCGCTAGGTCGAAAGCCTAACGGAGGAAGGCGTTGACCACAGCCGGTTGCTGACGGCTATCCGGTCCCCGTCCCCCTTCTGCAGGAGGCCATGGTCCGCAACAATCAATCCTCCATCGGCGTTCACTCCAATGTCTACGGCAGGGACCGGTAGTTCTTCAGTTGTGGCGGCGGCGACATACTGGATGGGAGCTGCACGTGCCAGCACCTCGACCGCACCCGGGGCGATGTTTGCCATTCTCGTGCGAGAGTTTTCTACACTCGCTCAGGCCACTCCCTCAACTGCGACGCTGTGGACCTCTAGTGCGGCGATTGTGACGGCTGTTGCAGCAACAATTGGGTTGTCAGATTGGGTTTCGACACATCCACCTTGGCCGGACCATCATTCCCATCTGGGTTTGGTCCAGCGCAGTCTACACCTCCACCTCCGGTGGCACCCCAGGTAAATCTGGTAAGTAAATCTCTTGTCTACATATTCAAATTGTGGGGCGGTTAGGGTTTTGTTGGGGAAGTTGCTTTGATCTGAATGATTTGATTGGATTAGATTAGATTCGAATCTATTCGCGTCGAATCTATTTGAACCATGCTATGTGCATACAATTTGTACTTTCCATGTGCTTATAATGTGTTCGTGTTGATGCTATGTGCATGGTTCCTACGAATGTGTCCATGCTATTTATGATTACTGATTTTTTTAACAATGCTAGAAACATGTTGGTGCTATGTATGATTACTAGGAATGTTAGCCTAGTGCTTGCCATATGCTATCGTAGAACATGCATGATCAGAGTAGGAATGATATGCTTGCTATGTTTGCATGATTACTAGGAATGATATGCTTGTTAAATGTGTTTGCTATGTTTACATGCCCACTGCTCATAGCAATGTGCATACGTACTGATCAGTGCTATGATCAGTAGGCACTGGCCATAGCAATGTGCATGCCCACTGATCATAGCAACATGCATTGCTCAAGTCACTGCCTAGTTGTGCAGTGCAACGATGTTACTCGTTGTTGTCTTATGAACTAAAAAAGCGATGAAGACTGAGTAAGACCGAGTCGGTCATGAGGTCCCAGTCGTGGAAGACACGGCGTCGAGGACTTCATCCCCGAGAACCAGTGACTAGCAAGGATAGACATGTCAGGGAGGAGGAAGGAGGCGGCGAAGCTGTTGCCCAAGATTGGTTGTCCACCGAGGATTTTGCGCGCGGATCCGAAATGCTGAGAATATCACCATGTTCGTCATCCCAAAGGCTTTTCAGCCTGTGATGAGAAAGTGGATATACGCCTGCCTCACGCTCAGCATCAAGCTCTCCGCCAACAGGTGGTACGAGTACTTCGTGCATGTCTAGGACTTCAACGAGGAGCTCGTGCTAGGGCAGGGCTGGCAGTGCTTCTCCCAGAAGCACAAGATCAAGCCCTGCGACATTATTGTTGTCAAGCTTGATAACCTCGACCCGAAGGTTCAGATATCGACGTCAAGAACTCTAGGATTTGCCGGTTAAGATGCCATAAGCGCGTCTATCAAGGGTCATCTAACCCAGCCCAGGCAATCTGAAGGTCCGCGAAGGCCGTTTGATGTAAGCAGTAGTAGTCTGATCGGTGGGTTTGTTAAAACTGGCCATATTTTACTCAGGGAGGAACACCCTTCTGATGTGGTGCGGGGGAAAGGGATGCCCCCACTATTCTAAAAACTAACATATGTTAAACCGTTGATGTCGGTTAAGTGGTAATTTAGGCACCGTTGATGTGTTAATCTTGTGTTGTTGCATGTTTTATGTGTTGTGTATTAAGCTATGAAGTGTGGTGCACATTGATTGCTAGTTTACTTGATTTGAAAGGGGCGGGCAGAACAACATATTGCACACAAATAAATTGTTGTGATTTGCATAGCAGAACAACACATTGCACACAAACAAATTGTTGTGATTTGCATATGCTCACACCCGAATCACAAATACAGACGACCAAACAACAGGTATAAGTCTGCTCAGTGGTGCGATGCAGAACATTGTCGTTTGCACTCAGCCTCTCCTAGTTGAGTATACATGCAATTGACCCAAAAACGGTGGAGGCATCCAAACAGACCCTTCGTGTGCGGTGCATGTGTTTATTTATTTTCCTTTTTCTTTTTTCTCAGCTACTGGAATTTTATGTTTAGTTTCCTGAATGCATTTTCTTTTCCGTGGAACTAAAGGTAGGTCAAGAAACCCAGCCGGAGCTTGGCCAAACTACCTACCTAGACTCTGTTCGGTAATCACCCGCTCCCAGAACCTGCGGAGCGGGGAAACTGCGACTCCTCCATTTTACACTGTAGCTCCGCCAACTCCGCTCCGAGAGTTGTGGAGCGGAGTGGTACCGAACAGGGCCCTAGTCTATCCCAATCCCACTACCAAATGTTTGGAGCATTGATCCCGCGTGATCAGCCGCCAAGCACACTGTAGTATACCACATAAACAACAGATCAGGACACGTCTGCGAGATAATGACTACTGGTCTTAGCTTAGAAAGCCTAGCGAGCATGCGTTGCGCGCTCAGCTGCTTCCCACGTGCACAGAACTGCAGACCACGCAGCGCTGCATATTTTAAGCAGCTCTCTTTAGGCACAAGATTCGCACCCAGGCGTGCCGACGTACTACTACGTCCGTTCCGTTAGTTAACCCCATTTCTTTATAATGATCCAGTAGAATTATGCCGACGGCCGGTCAGTGTCCAGTGGATGCGAAGCCTATGTCATGCATCGTCGGCTGATCGGGCTTGCAGAGGTTTGGCCTCCTCCTGCGCCTTTTAGTCATCGTCATCATCATCCCCGGTCGAAAGGTAGGCCGTCGAAAAGATACACTATCATATCATATCCGTTGAATTAACAACTAAACAAAAGCGTGTGGTTCATTTCGGTAGCCATGCCGTCCGGAGGTGCTGTAGTTCATCGAGTGAACGCGCTGTTCGTTTCCACGCCACACCGGTCGAGGAAGTAATATATGTCGATCGTGTGGCCTTCTGATCACACACCTTTTCATTTCATAGTGTATCTGGGCAGCAAAGCGAATTGGCCAAACTAAAGGGAACCCCGGGCGTCATGCTTGTCTCTTTGATCCACACTTATATTAGGGTTACTTTCATTAGTACGTATAATTTTTCGGTGCTAGACATGCACTAGTGCATGAGATCCTGGACCACACACGTTATCCGTGGTGCAGGAGCTTCCCTTCTTCGATCCATCTCATAATCCCCTTTATTTGGTTGAGTCACTTTAGTATTTGGATAGCTTGAGTTGCAAACGGATACTGTACTATAATTCATTCTTATTTATGTATTTCTGTGGGAAGTATTGTAATGCATTCAACAACTCAAAATGGAACGGGTAAGGTGACAATTATCTTCGCTAAAAAAATGTTACGACGTAATGGATTTCAAAAATTACCTTCAACCACCATCGTTGTTTTATAACTTTTTTATGATATATAAATATGAGACATAAAAAAGTTATACTCGTATAATCTAGAATAAAATTTCCCCAACTCCTGATCAACCTTATCACCGGTGGTCTCATAGATAGCAGAAGCGGTGTAGTCTGTTGGTGAAGCCCGATGGTTCCCGCAGCTAGGTTATACCTCTCAGCAGGGAGAATTTCTCCGAGACAATTCGCCGATCAAGAGTCGAAGTAGACGACCCCTCCGGGGTTCCACACGTTCCAAACTAGTGGCACAGAGGAGGGCAGGGGGGTCGTCTGGTCGTTGCTCTTATGGAGTGGTGGATCTGGTAGTGTCTTCGTGTGGGGCGATTTGATTTTTTGCCACCCTTTACTTTGGACTTTGACATTTTGCCACTAGTTACATTGTAATTGATCTGATGACACTTATTTCTTTGGACTTTGATCTTTTGCCACTTTTCAACACAAAAACAATTTATGAAAATAATAGACAAACTAAGTACAAGAAATAGAGGACCATTGTACCCTTGTACCTGTTTGACCTAAACAGAGCACATCCTTAGCCATTCCCATCCAAATCAGTGCATGAACCCCTGCACATAACCACAGCCGCCGCCGGTGTACCCTGCTGCTCCCCCGCCGGGCCTTGCTGCTGCCCTGCGGCCTTCGCCCTCTGCTGCCTCAAAAGCTTCCCCGACTCCTCCTGCTGCCTCACGTACGCGGGCTGCCCCTGCTGCTCCCATGAGCTCCATTATACATCTCCATAAGGTCAAAACTGAAATGCATAGAGCCGTTGAACCAATGATCCAAATTGCGTGAAACCTTCCCAGATTAGTCACACATATATGAATGATTTACTGTAATTTTTTGAATTTTTTCTGACAACTTTTAAATTTCGGTCAAAAGATGGTCAAACTAGTTAAGCTCAAAGTCCAAAATGCATTTTGCCGTTGAACCAATGATCCAAATTGCATGAAACTTTCCCAGACTAGTCGTACATATATGAATGATTTTTTGAAATTATTTGAAACTTTTCTGACAACTTTCAAATTTCGGCCAAAATATGATTAAACTAGTTAAACTCAAAGTTAAAATGCATTTTGCCGTTGAACCGATGAT
Source organism: Triticum urartu (assembly GCF_003073215.2). Taxonomy (NCBI): domain Eukaryota; kingdom Viridiplantae; phylum Streptophyta; class Magnoliopsida; order Poales; family Poaceae; genus Triticum; species Triticum urartu. The sequence continues at coordinate 538,338,432 of NC_053026.1, read as the reverse complement.
CGAAATTGCATGGAACTTTTCCAGATTAGTCACACATATATGAATGATTTTCTGTAATTCTTTGAAAATTTTCTAGGTGGTTCAAAAAAATTGTTCAAAATTTGGGCAGCATTTTGGATCAATTTGGACAGCATTTTGGCTGTTTTTTCACTTTTGAAGACATGTATGCGCACAACATCCAAATTCAAACATATATTTTCAGATGGACATATTCATACACCAGGACAGAATATGAAGACAATATAGCGAAATAAAGCATTTAACATGTTTATATACCATCTACCATAAGGCCATAATTGCTGTCATGTTTTACAAACAAAAGCACAAGGCCATAGTAGTTGCCATGTTACAAACAATAGCTGCTGGCATGTTACATCCAAAGTAAAGGATGCTAAGTTTGTCATATTACAACCAAAACTATAGAGAAGATCAAGCACAACACTAGTACTTCCTTCTCTTCGGGGTCGACATTCTAGCTTTTGAGCTTGAGGCCATGTCATATGCTATCATGGTGTCCTCCACGGTTGGGGTAGGTTTCTGCGACGCCTCATCAGCCTATGCCATGGCCAACATCCTTCTTGTCACTGGATTGGGACGTCCTTGGAGACTCGCTGGCATAGTGATCATGTGCCTTGTTGGAGTGACAGCCACATCAAGCTGTGGTGCTGCATGTGTTACCTCATCAGCCAATGCCGAAGGCAACAACTTGCTCGCTTCCATCGTCAAGCTTGTAGACATAACGAGCTACTCTAATAGTTAATGTGAAGACCAGCAGCAGAGGAGGCGGCCTACTCAACAATGACCAATAAGGAGCAACATACTATGGAGTTAGTGTGTATTCGCTAATGTACTGGACAATGAGCACCAAAAAGAAGCTACTTTGCTTTCTCACCTCGGCTTGGGAACAAACAAAGGAGGAAAGTCGAAGCCGTCGTAGTGATCACCTCTCTCCGGTTCAGCAGTCTTCAACACCTAGCTCATCTGAGTTATGTGGTCTGTAACAGCAAAAAATCAAGCAAAAATCATGATATGTACAGCAGCAAGTAAGCAGCAGCGGCAATAGAAGCAATACACAGCAGCAGCACATAGCAGCGGAGATCAATGCCTGAACAGCAACAACGACTACATGGACTCACAGTGGAGATCAATGCCAAGATGAGGGGCAAACTAGTGGACTGGATCTTGGAAGTGCACAACAAGTTCGACCTGATGCCAGGGTCGCTCTACCTGACAGTGTACATCATTGCGCTTACATCTTCCTACTGCGCTCCCCCAAGGCCGCCTCAGATCAAAAGGACAAGGAGATAAAAAGGACTATGTAGATTCTTGTGATGTATGAGCACTGCATGTACAGCAAGAGTTTGTGTGCTGATGTCTTCGCCTGGGCTTATGTATGTGCGCAGATGGACAGCAGCAGCACATAGCGGCCACGGCAGAAGCATGAACCTGAGAATCCGCGAATTCCAGGTGCAGCGGCGGCCGTCGATGCGCGGGCGAGCCGGGGGCTGTGCGGGGCGTCGCGAGCCGGCGAGTAGCGGCTAGGCTCTGACCGGCCGCCGCCGCCGCTCCGCTTGCTTGTTACCCTAACCCTAGGGGCGCCGCCGAGGAGATGAGCGCGAGAGAGGGAGGGGAAAGAGGGAGGGAGCGAGAGAGAGGGACTCACCAGGGCCGCCGCCGCCATCCAGTAGCCGCCGTCGTCACCTGCGTTCGACCCTGCGTGCGAGAGAGGGGATGAGAACGACCGACAGCTCCTCTGTTCCTGGTCAATCGAGAGGTAAGGGCAAGTTCGTCATTTTTTGTGGGACCCATTTGACAGAGGGCAAAATATCAAACACCCAGGTAAAAAGTGTCACCAGATCAAATACAAAATAAAAAGTGGAAAATCGTCAATGTGCCAAGTAAGGGGTGGCAAATTGTCAAATTCCCCCTTCGTGTGAAGGGTGGTCTTCGATCAAATGTCTTTCGCTAGAGTAGACGATGTCGCTTCGTGTCTTGGTTATGTAACTCCTTTGGTCCGCAACGTTCGCCAATTTTGCTGTCGTCGGGGAGCTTATGAGGTTATGTCTCATCGGATCTCTCTAGTTAGATTTTAGATGTTGTCCAACCCTCTTCTTCGCCTTCTTCGGGACAACGATCTATTTTTCAAATTGTTATCGCCAACATCTTCTTACTCCGATCGGTGAATTCCTGGTTGATGCGTCAATGTTAGCATGACTCTGATGGTGTTTCAGAGGTGCATATGTGACATCGAGCTTCACTCTGGCACGGCACCGACAAGTGCACGAAGTAAACAACACCCAATTTCACAAGGGCATGTGTGTAGTTTTTTTTAGGATAACCTAGCAAGGGTTTGTCGACATTAATATAGGATATTTGGCTCGATTTTTTAAGTATCCAATTTGTAAAAATGGAGCACGTGGCGATCATCCTATTGGAAGAAAAACATGTTAATATGTTCAGAGACTTGAATCTCCATCGATCTTTTTCTTTTTCTGCGTAAAATAGTATTGCCCAGTGTAAATCACAAAGCAAAACTCAAATGGTCTTTAAAATCAACTCATATTTAAGAAAATAAGTAGACAAACAAGGCAGTAGCAAAACTTTTATGAAGTCCATGTAGTCAAAGCTTTTAGAGTATCGATGGATTGTACCCTTGTATTCAACTAATAAAGGAGAATGTACATTTATTGACAATTTTCACTGTAGCTGACACAAAAATGCTTGGATCATGGTAATCAATCTATTTATAAACGGAAATATCGGTGAGACACCATCCTCTTAACCAGTGACGGTGCCAGGATTTAGCTAGGACCCAGGCAAGCCCAGACGGGCTACTTGCTACACTGTGAAACAGTGTCCTATTTGCTACAGCTCTTGACTATTCAACCATTGGCTGATTCTTGTGGTTAGCAAAAAAAGTTGTAAATATGTGATCTAGCAATTTGCGTTCATATAAGCAAAAAGGTATTCATTATCATAATTTTTGACGGAGTATATATCGTAATTAATGAAACATACTGTTGCACGGATCTTGAAGTATGTCGGTTTGTTGTGACGCCTAAGCGCTACAAATTCTTGTTTTTTTGAAAGTTGGCTGATTAATACGGAGTAGTATTAGCAAAAACCGAAAGAAGATAAAAATCGTGTGTAACCACGGGGAGGGATCGCATCCACCGCGCCTATCCGACACGTCGCCCCCCTCGCGCTCGTCCCGGGGCCGATCCTTCTCGGGCCCTTCCGGAAACGCACCGGCGTCGGTTCGACGGCATTCCCGCGGCCGGGCCAGGCGTCCGTAGATGGCATCGCATCAACGGCGCGGCAGGAGGTTGGCGGCGCGACGCGATTAGATCGATAACGATATTACCTGTCGCCTCATCCCCTCGGCCGATCGCCAGCGGGCCGCGCGTGCGCGCTTTAAATTCCCCTGTGCGTACGTGTGGGGAGGGAGCGGTTGGTTTGCCCTGGCACGCCCGCCGACCGCCCGACGTCGACGGCCGAGCCTCCCTCCGTCCTCGCGGGGCCGTTTTTCGGGTAAAGTGGTTAATCGACATCCGCCATGCATGGCATGCACGCAAGCGTGCCGGATGTGTGCGGCCCTCCGTGCACCAGCCGTCCATTTGTCGATCGGGGGGTCGATGGATGCACGGCCGACCGGAACGAAAGCACGCGGGATATGGCCTGGCCTCGTTGGGTCGTGCACGCTAATCAGTAGCTCGGGTGCTTGGACTTGCTACCAGCTCGTCTGGTTGTTAGTTGGATCTTGATCTAGTGTGTCAACCAACCTTTTCGAAAGACATGGCCCCTAAAATAATATGAATTGTCGAAGAAGAAGAATTGCTCAGTTTGAATGGCTCTACACGACAACTTCTAGACTTCCCAGGTGAACATCCTTCGCGGCATCACTGTCGAGCACCTCTCTAAGTTTGTCATCCTTTGGGAGAAAGTCTTCTATATCCACCTCAACATGTACACGCCCGACACTATCACCTGGAAGTTCACCATTGATGGACACTACTCGGCGACGTCGGCCTACAAGGCGCAGTTCTTTGGCCGTACCGACACTGAGATGGTAGATTTGGGCGCCTCCTAAATGCAAATTCTTCGCTTGGTTGGCAATCAACAATAGGATCTGGACAGCGGATAGGCTTCAACGTCGTGGGTGGCCAAACTGTACCCTTTGCCCCCTATGTAAGCAGGTTCAAGAGTCAGCGGCCCACCTTCTATTCCAATGCAGATACACTATGAGAGTTTGGCGCATGATCAAAGATTGGCTAGGCCTCCATGATGTGCATTCTAGTGATTGGAGTGACGCGACTTCCGTTAAAGAGTGGTGGAGCCACAATGCTACCAAGAAGACACAATCGCGAAGACCACTCGCTTCCTTGATACTTCTTATCTCTTGGGAGCTGTGGAATGAGAGGAATGCGCGGATCTTTCGTAATACTGATGTCCCGGTTGGAGTCATTGTTGCTAGGATTAAAGAGGAGGCGTCGCTTTGGAGCATGGCGGGGGCGAGGCACTTGAGTAACATAATGCCGCGAGAGTAATTGTTGTAATTCGGCCATGGGCCTTAACCTCTTAAACTTCTCTCTTAAGCAATGAAAATGGCAAATCTTTTGCCGCGTTTCAAAAAAAAAACTTTTCGAAAGACGTATGGACTGATCAAAGACCTGTATGCTAGTCCTGTGTTCAAGGACGGATACATTAGTTTTCAGCTAACAGTACTGCATCAGCATTTTCGCACTGCTGTTTTCTCCGAAAGTGTGTCTACACGTTTTCCAGAAAGTGGAATTAAACAAACATAAACAAATCCAACTACTCGTGCAGGAAGGAACACAGCTCCATTCGTTCAGGTGAGAACTGAGGACTGAACTCTGAAGAGATGCAGAGTGGGAGGGCGTCTTCTCCTTTTCTTTCCGATTAAAAAGAGCCATTAGCGCTTTTTGGGGTTGTGCGGTTCCTGTATCCTTCTTCGGGGGACCCCTCATCACCTTGTAGTACTGCGGTGCGGTGGTTGTGAAACACGGTCACCGTCTCTCACTCGCACGATAGAGCGGCAAGAAACATGACGACGATCGAGGGCCATACAAACATGCCGAAAGCTACAGACCGACCATCGATCAGGAGGAGCGGACCCAAAACGTCACATTTTTCACGCCGCCGATCCGTGCCTGCCCGCTAATACCCTCACCTTCAAGTCTTGTCTTCCTCCGTGTACTGACTAGGTGTCCGTCTTGCAAAAGGGCTGCCTAGCTACAAAAATGGGTCAAATTTCACGGACGGATAACCATGCTGCCTCCACTACGGACCAAATCGCTCGTTCGGCGTTTTGGCTCGAGCCTCCCGCGGTCATGTTTGGAAGAGAACATAGTACGAAACCAAGTTCCACAACAAAGACAAGAGAGGCAACATTTTCCTCACCAGATTCAGCGTCCACCCTCTCGCATCTGACGACGGACGACGGGCGGTGGCCGTGGGAAAAAAATACAAACGACAAGCCCCCATTTCAACCCAAAACGCCTAGAAGCAAAGAAAAAACCTCGGTTCATCCGAATTGGACTACTGTAACTCGCAGCAATGGATCAATCTATCTGATTCTGATCTTTTACTGACAGAGCAGAGAGGCAAGCAAGCAAGCTTCAGTTTTACATGGGCACCAAATATTGCTATTCACTGCACCGCACCCCCAACAGAAACACACAAGCAGAGATGCATAGAAAGTAAGTAACACTACGCGAACACATGACAAGAAACTGTAGTCAGCACAATCACCATATGATTATCATTACTATCAACAAATGTACACACGAGGCATGACATAAGCCAACAAGCATAGGCAATAGCAGTCGACACTCAACAGTGTGTACATATACCAACATGTGTGATCAAATGAACAATATAACTAGCAGCGGGCACCAGCTGAGCTACGGTCGCTCTGTAGAAGCAAGCACCGGCAGAGCAGCTACGAGCTGGGCCCCTCTTCCTCTCCCTCTCTCTATTTCTAATCCTCACTTCCCTGTGCCACCATGAGTGGCAGCTAGGTTTTACTACAAGCACTACTTAATTACACTGGTGTGGGCTGAAGCAAGTGTGAGCTAACTGAATATGAACAGAGACCAACTACTAGTGTGAGCTAACCGCAGGTGCAGGGGGGGATGGAAGGGAAGATTCCGGGGATCTCCTATGCCTAAGGCGAGGCTCCCTCTGGCAACTTCCTCTTTCCATCTCCTCCTCTGCTTCTTGCCGTCCTCCGGGAAACGTGGAGGCGGCAAGCGTGGCCGGGCTCGATCGGCTCAGGCCTGGGATTCGAGCTCCTTGCCGGTGACGAAGGTGCCGTGGAAGCCGTATGGCACGCGGGACGGCAGCTGGATCGTCGCCTCCAGCCGCATGTCGGCGGCATTGACCACCAGGAGCTCCGACGTGCCGGCCGCCTCGTCGTGCACGAAGGTGAGAATGTACCCGTCGTCCTCGCCGCGGGACGTGGCCGGGTCCATGGGCACGAAGCAGGGCTCGCCGCCGAACCGGCCCTCGCCGTACTCGAACTTGGTGAGCTCCCCCGTGGCGAGGTCCACCTTGGCGAAGCCGGACACCTTGGGCCACGGCTCGGCCACGGCCAGGTAGGCGTACCGCGTCTTGCGGCCCAGCAGGTTGGAGTTCACCATGCCGACCTCCAGGTTCACCTGCTCCGACAGCGCCAGGATGGGGCGGCGCGTGGACTCGCCGGTGCGGGTGTTGAGGCGGATCTCCGTGAGCACGCTCTCCAGGCACTCGTCCGACTCGTTGAAGATGGAGTCGGCGGGGGTCATGCAGGAGCCGATCACCACCACCTCGTCGGTCTCCTCCTCCTCCCACGCGTTCCAGAGGTGGAAGCAGAAGCAGTCCGGCACGTCCACCCACACCATCTCCGACGCGTCCGCCGCGCACTTTGGCAGCACGCCGAAGCGGGACGTCTTCTCCTTGTCGAGCACCACGGGCGAGCCGCCGCGCAGCATCTCTTGCAGCTTGAACACCACCTGATGGTCAGGCACGACGACATAATTCTCGGTGATGGCGAAGTCGTGGATCATGGTGGGCTGGTCCAGCGGGATCTCGACGTCGGCCGACTTGGTGCCGTCGGCCTTGAAGTAGAAGTACTTGAGGTAGGGCTTCTTGATGACGTCGTAGCTGAGCGCGTGGAGCTCCCCGGTGGCGGGGTCGAGTTTGGGGTGCGCGATCATGGGGCACTCGAGCTGCCCGTCGAAGTCGTAGCGGCCGACGGTCTGGAGATCGCCGTCGTCGGTGACGCGGACGTGGTACGGGATGTCGTCCTCGGACATGGCGAGGAGGTGGCCGTTGAAGTAGACAAGGCCGGCGTTGGCCACGCCGGTGCCGCGCGAGGGGTCGATGAGGCCGCAGGCCGCGCGGGCGTAGAACAGAGCAAGGCGCGCGATCCCGGAGTGGCCGTGGAGCTCGCCGATGGCCTTGGGGAACATGGGGCGGCCGAGCGCGCGCTCCTGCTGCAGGCGCTCCGTCTCGGTGAAGCGGGAGGCGTAGGTCTCGGCGACGCCGTTGCGGATCCGCAGGGCGTGCACCATGCCGTCGCCGTCGAACAGGTGGTGCCCGGCGACGGGGTCGAAGTGCGGGTTGGCGCCGTTCCGGGCGTACACACCGTTGATGAAAGGGGGGATGCGGCCGGTGACCGGCAGAGCCTGCACGGGCGGGGTCTCCCCGACGGGCGCGAAGTTGCCGGCGATCTGCACCGCGGGGTCGACCGTCCTGGAGAGGCCGTGGGGGCGCTCCAGCACGTTGGCCACGAAGCCCTCCTCGAAGGCGTCGAGCGCCGTGGCCGCGGCGCGCTGGAAGAAGTTGAGCTTCTTCTCCTGCCTCTCCACGGCGGGCGCCTTGGGGACGGCAATGAGGGGCTTGGCCGGCGCGGCGTCGGCGCCGCGCACGAACCGGGACGGGGCCGGCGCGCGCGGCGGGGAGCTGACGGCGCGGGCGGAGAAGCTGAGCGAGCCGGACCGGCCCGTGCGGCGCGGCGTGTGCCGCTGTATGGAGGAGACCGAGGTGGAGGCTGTGAGTGTCTGCATCTGCGGCGGCGGCGAGACTCCGGTGGGGTTTGGGCGGAATTGGCGTGGGTTTTGTTGCGAGAGAGAGAGAGGGAGAGCGTGCGGTGCGGGAGTGAGGAGGTCTGGATGGACCGGTGGATGGTTGATGTCTGGAGGTCGGAGGGCGAGCGTATATATAGAGTTTGAGCGGGCGGGCAGGGCAGGGGAGGCCGATACGCGTTGGTAAAAGAGATGGATCGACGGGAGTGTGGTGGACGGTTTGAACGGGGAGTCCAAGGACTCGCACACACTGGGGGGAGTGGGGGGGCGCCCACGTGGTGCGCTGCGGGGGGCGGCAGCGGGGACGAGCTGACTGGGACGTGCCCCGAGCGCCCACTTTGCTGCTGCCGCTGCGTCTTCTTGCTGGCTTTTCTTCCCTTTTTTAATCCATATAACATGTGTCGACAGGTAACAGTAGGGGGCGAGTACCGACTAACGATCGAGTTTCTCTCCCTCGCGCCAATTCGGAGGCTCTTGTTTTCTCTGCCCTTGGTACTTGCACCTTGGACTCTTCCATGTGCCCTATCCCTTCCTTTGCTTGCTTGGAGGACAGCGCGGTGCCATCAGCAGATATTTTTCCCTCAGCTCCGGTAGCAGCACCATTAGCAGCATAATTAAACAGTATCCCCGTTGATGTAGCACGCAGGGTACCCCGACCATCCGCCGTCGACGATCGCGCCTGCAGCGTACAGCGAGGCTCAGCATCTGCGACAAGGGCGCGCGGTGTGGCCTTGTGTATCGTCCGTCCGGGGACAGTTGGGCAAATCAGACCGCGGAGGCCCTAATTTGCTGCCCCTTTGGCGGCACCACGCTCGTCAATTGCGCCTGGTCGGCTGAATTGTCTCGACCGGAGCATCATTTCCCCGGTGTAACGGAGGCTATGCCAGGGGGATCGCCCAGCATCCGTATGCCGAACAGAGACACGTTTTACTTAGATCGTATAACAAATATAATCGTGGCTTAATTAACCCCGGCACGGCACGGTGGTTCCAAGTATCAAGGGACGGCGGAGCGGCGGGGAGGGGACAAGCGCGGGGTGGGGGGCTCAGGTGCCGCCCGCGCGCGCCCACATGGTCCCCGGCATGGCCGAGCGGGCGAGCCAGGCCGCGCCCGGCAGCGTCTTCTACCATCGGCCCCCCATGCCCCTACGGGCGCGTGAACGCGCCACGTACGCCGTCGGGCGCTTGTTCGCTTCTGCTGCGTGCCCGGAGGAGGTGGTCACCCGTGGCCCGGAGCCGAGATGGACGCACGCAGCCGCAGCGGCAGAGCGGCCACCCATCCCACGCCGCGGCCATGCCATGCCCCCCGCCCCTCTTGACACCCCACATGCGCCCCATTTGGCACGGCCACGGCTGGGCGGCTCGCTGCCGGCCGGCCTCTCTACTTCCTAGTACTCGCACTGCACGTTTCACATGACCTTATCTTGCTTTCACACTGGCATCCACTGGTGAGTGAGTGAGTGAGTGAGCCGGCCAACGGTGATTTGGTCGGTGCACCCCGACCGCCCGGTGGTTCTGTTTCCACTGCCGCACGGTGGGCCGCGCGGGCTCGACAGTGTCTTTGACTAACGAGTACTAGCAGCGACCAGTGCCCAAGTGAGCGCGAACTATAGCTAGTAGGAAAATGATAAGTTGGTTTTTGTTTCATTTTTCTTTCGATTCGAAGCATGCATACGTGATGGCTTCACTTTCGTGGGGCTTGCTCAGCTCTGTACAGTAGTGTACAACAGAGTGTAGAGTACGCGGACTTCGCTTTGCAAGGTGGTTAAGCGTGCATGCTCTGTCGGAGAATGGTTGGTGGACGACGCGGTCGGCGTGGTGGAAAACAACAGCGTGCACGGCGGCGTGGATCACTCTCGGGCCGACGCTCCAGTGGAGTACCTCCCGCGATATTTTTATTTTTTTAGATAGGCATATAACCACATGCAAGTATGTCATGTTCTCCGATCTTCCATCAAAATATATCCTCACGTGTTTTTTTTCTTTAATAACCATGTTGAATCTGCTCAAGTTTATAAAAATAACCAATCAGCATTTGCTACACCAACACAGCGGTCCGACAGCCGTTTCCTCCAGTAGGGCTCGTGAACGCCGCGTGGCACCGCTCTGGCTCGCCGCTGAGGCCAAATCAAGCTTTTTAAGCCGGTCGGCGCCCCCCAACCCTAGCCACATTCACCTCATCCCTCTTTGCGCCGTCAGCCTGAGCCCATCCTCCTCTCTCCCGCTTCGCCGCTCTTCCCACGCCCTTCGGTTTCGTCATGATTCGGCAAAAAAAAGACCATGCATGCTATGCTCACGCCAGAGCGCCGATTCCAGATTGAGCAAGAGATCTGGGCGAGGCGCGCCACCCGCATCGCTGCCGGCCTGCCTCCGGACTCGCCAGAGGAGGAGGAGAAGGAGGAGCCAGAGGAGGGAGGGAGGAAGAGGAGCAGCCGGAGATGGCGCCAGCTCCGAGCTTCAACATGGAGGATGCGGAGGCGGAGTTCACGGTTGCACAAGCGGCTGAGATGGCGGAGCAGCTGGCCATCCTAGAGTCCATCTAGGACGAGGCCTGTGTGGAGGCCATCCTGGAGTCCATCCAGAATGAGGCATGTGTTCGGCTTGTTAGGCTCGAAGCTCGCTTCATAATGATCAGAGCCGATTAACAATTTCAGCTCATTAAGCTTAACGAGTTCAACGAAAAAACTAACAAGTTTCAAGAGCAGCACATTAAGCTCTTTAGTACATCACAATACATATTTTTGTCTTCGTCACAACATTTTTGTAGCATGTCTCACATCTAATCGACCCAACCTAGACCATAGGAGGTAGAACACTAGTGCACATACTCATGTAGTCACCATCTTCTTTTGTCAAAACCACACATGCACTCTCATCTCGTAGAAGGGAACACATCGTAGTATGTTAACGAGAGCCCGTAAGCGCTCACGAGCTTATCGAGCTTCTAATGAACAGAGCCTAGCAAGGTTTTCTGCTCGTTAAGCTTAACGAGTCGAGCAGCTCGCTAATCCACCCCTACCCCTGCCCCCTCCCCCACTTTGTCCCCATATGCCCAAACTATTCGCAAATCCTCATCTCCAGCCCCCTCCCTGTAATCCCCCCCCCCCCCCCCTTGTCCCCCTATGCCCAAACTATTCCCCAATCCCCCTCCCCCGCCCCCCCCCCGTAAACCCCCCCCCCCCCTCATATCCAACCCATATCTAGGGAGGATATGAGGGCTCACGGACAAGCCTAGTCAGCCTGCCCTGTAGGACGCTGCCCATCTCGGACCATTTTTCTCTTTCTTCATTCTTTCTTTTTTCTCTCTCTTCATTCCGACCAATCGTAAGCATGTGACTGGACAATCTCACGGTGTGAAATGGGGGACATGGTTGCATGCATATACATAAATAGTGCATGGGGGGCGGTGAACAAGCAACGGACTCCGACGAGGAGTAGTGCGTGGGAGGCGGTGGGGCCCCGAGTCCCAAGTAGGCCGATCTGTGCCCTATTCTTCCTTGCCAGCGATCGGACCTTCACTTCGTGGGTCTCATCTGCACCGGAAATGGGCACGGCCAACACTGGATGGTAACAAGGACTTGGAAGACGGCCGCCGTCATAGATTTAGAGTAGACTTAGGTTCGATCACTTTTTCAATGAAATATGTCGAAAATGTAAATTGAATGTGCTTCAGTTTAGATGAAAATCATCCAGCTTGCATGTAATCTCTTGCGATTTGTTAAAATCCGATTTGATATGTATGTAGGCATGGTTAGATGGCGTGCTATCGCATCATTGTCCGGAGACTGACCCTCATAGGTTCGCGGACGGATACAGTGTTCGATTTGAGGGTCAGCGGTGGAGTTGTGATATACTTGTTAGGTCGATCTCTCTCCCGTTCGAACCCAACGGGTCGAACGGGCCCTTGACTCGCGCCCTGATCAAGGGCGCCCAACCAAACCATGGTTGATGGCCCCTGTGACCCGCGCTATATAAATAGAGGTGGGGTCCGAGGCATGTTTCACGAGGTCAATCGTTGCCACAACCCCCACCGACACACCCTACCGATCTAGGGTTAGCGCGGTGCTCACGGGAAGCACACCATCGCCGCCATCTCGCTGCCATCATAGCCGCCACAACATCATCATGGCTACTGGTTCAAGCTCGCAAGGGAAGGCAGAAGGTAGGTTACCGGATTGATCTAACCGTCCCGATCCAAAGCATTCTATCAATGGTATCAGAGCCAGATCGGGTTAGACCTTTTCGGTAGAAAGAACTCAAAGCAAAAGTATCGTCCTTCCCCCAAAGATCCATAGCAGGGCAGAGAAAAGCAAACAAAAAAAACCCAAAAAAGTTGACCGGAGTATGGCCTCGGGCCTCGCCGGCAAAGTGCGCCGCCGTCATGGCCGCGCCTGTTCCTCTCGATCCCCACACGCATCGGCAAGCCGAGGTGCAGGGACGAAGAACCAACCCCTGAAAGGGGCAAAGTGCACCGCGGCCGATCCGTTCGACGGCGGCGCGCTCACCACAGAGGGGAACGCGCAGCCGGCGAAGGGAATGGCAACGGCAAAACCACCGGTTGCTCCGACGCCGACGACCATAGAAAACAGGGGGGTGAGAGGGGGCGCAGCCGCGTGCCTTTCTCTCTCGTGTTGGAGCTGTAGGTGGCAGGAGAAAGAAAAGAAGGGAAGGGGAAAGGGTGCTCGCGCGACGCGGTGGCGCGCCGTCGCCGCCGCCGGCTCGCGGAGCCCCAACCCCGCTGCATCACAGAGAGAAACATAGGCGGGCTCAAAGGTGAGAAGAGGAGGGCGCAAGTCCGACCCTGTCTCTCTGCCGCAGGAAAGGAAGGAAGGCGAAGCGCGGCGCAGTGGCGTGCAGTGGCTTTTCGCCGCAGTCGCCGGCGACTGGCGCGGCTCGGTGACCAGCCGGCCGTCGTCGAGTGCCACGGCTCAGAGCGAGAGAAGAGCGGCGCAGGGGGAGGAATGGATTAGGTTTTCCCCCGCAGGCGCTGGGCACCGTTTTTGCTCGGGCTACAGGCGCGCTGGACCGTCGGATCTCATCCGACGGCCAGGAGAGAGCAGGGCGGGCGGCTGCGGGCCTTTTGGGCCAAAAGAGGAGGCTGCGCTGGGCCAAAGGCCAGCGGCCCAGGCCGAGGCCAGACTAGGCTCGCGCGAGCGCGCGGGGGAGCAGGCCGTGGGCCGCTGCGGGCCTCCCGCGCCAGGCCGAGGCCGGCTAGAGCTGACGTCTAATTTCGTTTTAATAGTTTTAGTCCAGTTTTTGGGCAGTTTTTCAAATAGTTTTCCTATTCAAAATCATCCAACGAAATTTTGTTTAGAGAACCGAAAAGTAAACAGAAAAGTTTCTGAAAATTAAAATAGAAAATTTTCAGAAAAAGAAATGTTCATGAATTTTACAAAGAAAATAATTAAGTTCATGAATTTTTTTTGGTCAAAGAAAAGTTACTGTAAAGATTAAAAAGTTCATGAATTTTTTATTCAAGTTTTTCCGTTGCGTAAATAATTAATAGTGCTCTTTTACAAAGAAAATAAAAGTTTAGATAGAATTATATTTAAAGAGCATATTAAAGTAATTATTGAAATGAAATGATTATGTTATTTTTACGACCAACGTTGTTAATAACATGATCATGTTTTATTATTGAAAATAAAAGTGCTCTTTTAAAAGTTAATAGAACTAAAGTAAAAGATTAAATTGTTGCTTCTCTAATGCATTTTTGAACCAAGCGGTTAAAATTTCTTAGAGAGTAAAAGAGTAGAGAATTGTTTTTGAATAGAATATTGTAAAGCTTCTGTTGCAAAGTAAAAGTTTTATCATCCAATTAAATTGGAACCAACGGAAAATTTTAATTGAAAGAAATGTTCTTAGCAATGTTTTTCCCCTATGGGTGAAATAAGATGCAGATAGTTTCTGCTATGACAAAAGAAAGATATTTGTTTAAAGTTAAAATATGGTATTGTTATTTTCTGACCAACGTTGATGATAACAATGCTATAATTCTGTGAGTCTTATGTTCAAAGTTTAAATCTTTGATAAATTTTGTATCAAAGTGATCAATTTTTAGAGAACGGACAAAGATCAAGAAATGCTCTTGAACTAGAGAAATGTATATTCCTTGTTCCCGCTGCAATAAAGTTGATGATGATGATTAATTCTTAGCAAAGTTGTTTAATAGAAATACTATCATCACATTGTTTATAAGTTATACGCATTATTTCCATTTCCGCCCAACGGTGATATGGAATTAATGTAGAAGGATGATGTGTTATTTTAATTCTACCACAACAGTGATTTATAATATAAAAGAAAGTTTCAAAAGTTTAATGTGCATTTCTTTTAACCAGACCAACATAGGGTTATTTTTATGCCCATTATTGTTGATTATTGGCTATGTTTTCTCAGACTAAAAGTTTTCCACATTTTCATTCGTGAAAGCGAATGGCTGGGTACTTGTGACCCGAAAGATGTCATAACGTGAGGGAGTATGTTCTCTCTAAAGAATGGCATCAAAAGAAAAGAGATATATCATTGAGAGTCTTGGTTGATGAATGTCTTTCATGTACTCTCTATGAAGAAGATTTTTTAGTCAACATGATTTGAGATGAAACAAGCAACATGCGTGTTTAATTTGACCAACGTCGGATCAAGCATGTGTGTCAAAGAGCATTCGGATTTATTCCTAAATTTGATGATTGAATATGCAGTCAAAAGAGCCAATTATGGCATTAATGTCCCCTTATAGGGAATTACCCGCATGGCGGGAAAATATGATTATGATAAAACCTGCATGGAGGGAAAAGTTTGGGAAAATACGTGCGTAACGGGGTAAAGCTGACATAATATTATGTCAACAATCCCATATGGCGGGAGAAATTATAGCAAGAGAAAGATATGATAACTCATGTGCTTTTAATGTATCCCACTCTGGGAGAAAAGAATGGAGTAGTTGAAAGGCGCTACCGTACACTTATGGATATGGTGCACATCATGATGAGTTATTCCAACTTGCCATTGAGATTATGAATGGAGGCGCTTAAAACCGCCATTCACATTCTCAATAGAGTACCAAGCAAGTCGGTGCCCAAAACACCGTACGAGTTATGGACAGGAAGGGTGCCCTCCCTACAACATTTCAGGGTGTGGGGGTGCCCTGTTGAGGCCAAAATGTTTAATCCAAACATTGCAAAGTTAGATCCCAAAACAGTAAGTTGCCACCTCATTGGCTATCCAGACAGATCAAAAGGTTTTCATTTCTACTGCCCAGACAGATATACAAAGTTTGTAGAAACGAGACATGCAGTCTTCTTAGAGGACGAAATAATGAGGGGGAGCTTGATAGCTCGGAAAATTGATCTTGAGGAGAAGAGGGTGCATGCACCTAATGCGATGATTCAAGAGCCATTTTTCTCACTACCAGTTGCAACTTCACCCATGAAAACTATGGGAGTAGACCCGGAACCTGTCTGTCAAGAGTCGACTGAACCCATTGTTGAGCATGAAAGGGAGGTGCAACAGCAAATTTTAGAAGAAGTGCCAGAAGTTGAGGCATAGAATGTGCCAGAGACTGAGGCCCTTAGAAGGTCTACAAGACCAAGAAAGTTAGCTATTTCTACTGACTTTAAAGTTTATAACACGGAAATGGTTCATATGGAAAAAGATCCCACCTCATATGAAGAAGCCATGAGAAGCCCTCATTCATCGAAGTGGATGAAGGCAATGGAAGACGAGATGAAATCGATGAGTTCCAAAGATGTTTGGGACTTAGAGGAAATTCCTAAAGGAGCCAAAACAGTAGGCTGTAAATGGGTCTACAAAATTATGTATAACTCTAAAGGGAATATAGAAAAGTATAAAGCAAGACTCGTGGCAAAAGGATTTACACAAAGAGAAGGGATAGATTACAATGAGACTTTTTCTCCGTCTCATGTAAGGATTCCTTCGGAATCATAATGGCATTAGTTGCTCATTTTGATTTAGAGTTACATCAAATGGATGTTAAGACGGCATTTCTGAATGGTGTTTTAAAAGAAAAAGTCTACATGAAACAGCCTAAGGGTTTTATCATGGAAGGTAAGGAAAATATGGGATGCCGCCTGAAGAAATCCATTTATGGATTAAGACAAGCCTCTCGGCAGTGGTATCTAAATTTTAATCAAACGATTAAAAGTTTTGGATTTAAAGAAAATATTGAGGATAATTGCATTTATGCAAAGTTTAAAAATGGGAAATATATTTTCCTAATCTTGTATGTGGTGATGTTAGTCTACTACAAGAAACAAAGAAATACTTATTCTCAATTTTTTTATATAACAGATCTTGGTGAAGCATCATATGTTTTGGGCATAGAAATTCACCGAGATAGGAACAATGGAGTCTTAGGACTATCGCAGAACGCATATTTAGAAAAGGTTCTTAAAAAGTATAATATGCATGCGAGTAAAGCCACACCTGCTCCTATAGTCAAGGGCGATAGTTTTGGGAAATTCCAATGTCCCAAGAACCAGTACGAGATCGATCAAATGAAAGCAGTACCATATGCTTCGACAGTTGGCAGCTTACAGTATGCACAAATGTGCACTCGCCCTGACTTAGCTTTTATCACCGGGGTACTCGGTAGATATCAAGAGAATCCAGGCATGGAGCACTGGAAGATGGTAAAGAAAGCATTGCGTTATGCACAAGGCACAAAGGACTACATGCTAATATACAGGAGAAGTGATTCCCTAGAGATAAAAGGGTATTCAGACGCAGATTTTGCGGGGGACAGAGATGATAGAAATCCACGTCAGGATGTGTCTTTACTCTCGCTGGGGGAGCTATTTCGTGGAAAAGCTCCAAACAGTCGATAGTTGCATCATCCATGATGTATGCAGAATTCATAGCATGCTTCGAAGCCACGGGGCACGCGATATGGCTAAAGAAATTTGTACCCGACTTGAATGTGGCAGATTGTATTCACAAACCACTAAAGATGTACTGCGACAACCAACCCGCAGTATTTTACGCTCACAACAACAAGTCGAGTAATGCTGCCAAAACAATAGAAATAAGGTATTATGTTGTGAAAGATAAAATCTAGGATCAAACTATAAGTCTCGAGCATATAAGGACAAAGGATATGCTTGTGGATCCGCTAACGAAAGGCTTACCACCCAATATGTTCAAGGAACACTTAGCCGGCATGGGTTTAAGGGAAAGCCTTATGATTTCTGGATAGGCCCAAAAGGAACAGAATTTGCTTCTGAACATAACGTATGTTGTAGCTGTATGATTCTATCGGCAATTAAGCTGTGACGATGAAACATGCTCTATGTACCAATATGTAATGAAACAAATAAACTAGAAAATATAAAGTTAAAAGTAAAGTTGAGATCAAGGGGGAGAATGTTAGGTTGATCTCTCTCCCGTTCGAACCCAACGGGTCGAACGGGCCCCTGACTCGCGCCCTGATCGGGGGCTCCCAAGCAAACCATGGTTGGTGGGCCCCTGTGACCCGCACTATATAAACAGAGGTGGGGGCCGAGACATGTTTCACGAGGTCAATCGCTGCCACAACCCCCACCGACACACCCTACCGATCTAGGGTTAGCGCGGTGCTCATGGGAAGCACACCACCGCTGCCATCACAGCCGCCACAACATCACCATGGCTGCTGGTTCAAGCTCGCAAGGGAAGGCAGAAGGTAGGTTACCGGATAACCGTCCCGATCCAAAGCATTCTATCAATACTCCATCCGTTTCTAAATATAAGTCTTTGAAGAGATTCCACTATGAACCATATACGGAGCAAAATTAATGAATCTACACTCTAAAATGCATCTATATACATTCGTATGTGGTTTATAGTGAAATCTCTATAAAACTTATATTTAAGAATGGAGGGAGTACTACTAAACACAACACGGCCCTGCGAAAAAAATATAAACCCACTCATAAAATCATAGTGAAAATCGTACGTACTACCATGTTTCAAAAAAAAGCATATAAATTTCCATTTCCAATCTTTTGTGTACAAGTCGGGAAAGAAATGAAAATGCATGTATACGTGTGGACCGCCATTCGACAACAAACCACGTTCCTGCACAACAGAGCGGGACGCGTCCGCAATTAGACGCGCCTAATTAGGCGAAGCTTCCTAATCAATCAGATAGACAATTTTCAAGGGGCCGAACCTAAAATCTGAGCAAGGCCGACATAGGAAGGCATGCCCGTTTGCCATGCATGATGCCGACCCTGAGAAGGACGTGACAGCACACGCGTCGCGCGGGGATTGGCGCGCCCGTAAAAAATTCCCGCGATCGAGCCCGGTCAAATTGAAACCGACACGGCCTTTTCCCTGAGCCTCGCTGCTACCGGACAGATGGGCGTCGAGCAGCGCCCAAAAACGGCAAAGCGCAGCCCGCGTCCGCCTCTGTTGCTGCGGCCGCCCGCCCTACGACGACGACGACGTCACTGTTGTAGTGCTACACTTGGAAACATGCTTTCCCTCCCATTTGTATGTCGTGGAGAAAAGCTGCCGGGACGCGTGTGGCGCCGCGACTGGCCGCCGGGCGGTGAGGTGGCGCCCTGGACCAGCGGCTGACGGCGTGGGCTGGGGGCACGTGCCGCGCGCCCATTCGCCGCCGGGGCGGGCGGGCGCGTGCCGTGCTCTGCATGTTAAATCTGCTGCTCCTGTCTCGCCTGTCGTTTTCCATGGCCGGATGGATCAAGCCACAGTACATTCCGCGTCGGGATCGGAATGAAATAAAAGAAAAAGAAAAGAAAACATTTCGTTCTATTTTATCCGGATCGGCCTTGGACCACTTTATCGCGCTCGGATTATAACTAATTGTCGTTTTATATTTTGCATGATGGCCTTGGACTCGCGCGTCAGTGTTGCCGATGCGCTGCACTGCAGCACGCAGTTGCTATCAGGGGCATGTGTCGACGGCACATTTTTCGTCCGGGTTTCCCTCGGCGGCCATGGATTTGGGAGTCCTCCGCCTCCGGGGTCTGAAATATCTTCTTCCTGCTTCACCATGTGCATGCGTCTGAACGGACTGTTTACTCCGGTCAATCAACGACCAGTATAGTGCTGGTACGTGACAGGAAACTGTACAATGGCCGGTGACGTGAAACACAGATTTTGTCCTCCGCGGAAACGAACAAAGCAAACACACAGTTTCGTGCTAGCACACCCAAGATAGAGGCGAAACGTGCTCGCAATTTGCAGGTAGGTTTTCTTCTTTTTCTTCTTCTTCTTCTTCTTCTTCTTCTTCTTCTTCTTCTTCTTCTTCTTCGTCCATCTTTTTTCCGTTTTCTTCTTGTGTTGGTCCGCGCTGCGCTGTGCATGCATGAGTGGCACGGCAAGCAGTGACGGCGGCGGATGGGTTCTCCTCTCGTCTCCTCTGCTCTGCTCAGGTGAGGTCAACGTCGCACGTTACATGCGCACCACGGACGGCAGGTGCCCATGCTCCATTGGCGCTCGCCGCCACTGGCAACAGCGACGCCGCCGCCCACGCTTTCTCCCGCTCCCTCCCTCCCTCTGTCTCCTGTCTCTACGTGCGCTTTTCCGATCGACGCTTTCTTGACATCAATTCAACGACGAGCTTCTTTTTTATTTATTTAGAAAAATGATCTCAAGATCTCTCTCTCTCTCTCTGCTGTTGCTGATCGCGTACGTTAGCTACTCTAATCAGGCGCCCTTTTGTCCTAACTAACACAACTGATTAACGACGGTCGACGCTCCTCTTTATATTAATGGATAAAAGGTGCCTTGGTCGGCGAATTCTTTTCTATACTTTCCTGGGCCAGTCATTTTCCATGTCCCCGCTAACTGCAACTACAACTGACCATTTTTATTTTATTTTTCGTTGAAGCTGAACTGACTGACTGACCCGATAAATTGATCAGCTTAATCTCGGAGCCAGAGGAAAAGAGATGATGGAAGAGCTGCACGCTACGTGCTTACGTTTCACGCTCCAATTGGCCATGCACCAACTAGCTAGCTAGCTAGCTAGAAGAACAGGCTTGCACTTCTCTTAAATGATTTTATTACTCTTGTTTTTTTTAGGGAAATGGTTTTATTAGTTAGTATAATTTGAAGCTTCCCTAAAAAGGTAATCATATAATACAGAGCACATAACTAATAATTTTATTTTATTAGTTAGATTTTTTTTGGAAGATTTGAGCTTGTTTCTCAATTTAATAGAATGTTTGTGTGCATCATATGATGTAGAGGTTGGGTATTCCCTCCTTTTTTATAACAAAAAACTATATCCAATTTAATCTCGCAAAAAAGGCTATAGCCAATTAAAAGAATGGCAGCGCAATAGCCCTGTGCACGTCGATCGCTTGCGTATAAAAGTTTAGACCACACTTTTGGATCCTAAAAGATTTACATAAGTAGAAAATGCATGGCCAGCCACCTGCTGACCGGTAGTTGGATGGCATAACCTCGACGGCCATACACGTGTTAAGCCTATGTCACTCGCCAAGTAGGTTTGGCCACAAACCTCTGAAAAATAAAATTTTCGTTTGTATATACTTTGTTTGTTGATTCTGTTACCCATCTCTGTTGCACTTTGGCACTCGCCGGATCGCTATTGGCGCAGATGCTTCTAGCTTGCCAACAATTATTTTTCCTCAATCATTTTTGCGGGCCCGGCCCGGCCCGCCTGACCTCTACTATACTTTGTAGTTCGCCTACCGTTTTTCCGTTTAGTGGCTAGGATGTCAGGTCACCCGACTAATGATGTCTGGACTTGACCGGAAATAGTGCCGCTCTATGCGTGCGGCGGCACTCCATCAAATCCCATGGACCGCAGAGCTCCTGATCCACCTAATTCGCTTAGAAAACTAAGCTCACTGTACTTGCTCCAGCTAAAACAAACAATGGAGTTTTCAAATGCCAAAGATGTTGTTTTTATATATATATCACGTCCGCAAGTTAGACACCCCTTGACTGCTATTACATCCACTCGTTTCTCAACCAGTAGTTCACTTGAAAGTTTGATCGGTACGTGCAAGTGTGCATTCGCTCTAACTAATTAATCGATCGGACAATATATGACATGATAAGATCTCTAGCTAGCTGGTGAGCTAGACAGTCACTAATGCACCCGTCAATTCCCCAGCATAATGGAGCAAGCTAAGCTTAGCAAGTTGCAAGTTGCGAGGCAGTGGGGATCGATGGTTATCACGTCTACCGCCCGTGCGTGCAATGCCATGAACCACGGCGGTGGCGTATGCACCACAAGCACCCGTCGACGTAGGGTAACGTACGTACTAGTGCAGCGATGCTAGGCTAGGCTACTGCGTCCCACATGTTCCTCCTCCTTGATTGTGGGGTGGAGAACGGAGGAGAGGACCAGCTCAGGTAAGTGGAATGTACATGCTCCCGGCCCCTGATCGGCGAGAGTGGAAACACGACGTGGCGAATAGGAGCGTGAAATTCGCTGTTGCGGATGCAATGCTGCCTGACTCTTGTCCGGGCTTTCCCTGGCACGTCCCGATAGCAACAGAGTTCGTATGGTAGCAGCAGGTAAAGGAAGAACGAAGATAGGATGAAATGATGGGTGCACCATCAATCACCATGTGCATGTGCGCCAGAAAATTGATGTGATAATATGATCATAAGAGCATCTCTAGCCCTGCCCACCTATGATCCTTTAATCCCTTAAGAAATTCGTTTGGGGGAAGTAATCTCCACTTAGGCCTTTATACTTATATATACCTTTACTGCCTCAAAATATTACAGTTATCCCTTCCGCTCCTCCTGCCTCCTTCTCTCACCGAGCCGCTGCCCGAGGACGCCATCGGGTAAAGTCTGTGCGGCCGGCGGCGGCCGGCGCCTTCTCACGGTAGCTCCGGGTTCGTTGGACAGCGGATTCGGGGGCTTGACCAGCGGCGGTGCGCGGCGCTTGCTCGTGGGGCGCATGCAGTGACCTCCGGCGGTGTGGTTGCTTGGCTGCATCAGGGTTTGGGACATGGGCGCGGTCTTGGAAGTGGTTGTGCCAGATCTGGTCGGCGAGGGGTGGTTGGAGTCCCTCTGTCGGCGTTTTCGCGGCTGCGTACGCCTTCACGGCGTGGCTCTGCGCGGATCTAGTCAATAACGGGGTCGGGGTGCCATGGCTGCCAGTGAAAATTGTGCCGACTTCGGTCGTGGCGGACGATGGCGCCGTTTTCTCCTTGTCAAGGCATTGTCATTACTGTCTTCGTCATCTCACTCGGGGCTATTGCGGAGAAAACTCAAGATCCGGGTCTCCCGAATCAAATGATGACGGCGCCTTCGGTGTCGTTCTTCCTCTTGGGGGCATCGTTTTGAAGCAGGTGCTGGCTGGAAGGGCCAAGAGGTGGAGTGGTGTTGTAACTACCGCATCGATGACTGCGAGTCTCGGCGGCAAGGCGCAGCAGGGTCTCGGCGATGGCTGCCGTTGATGGACGTGCGCAAGATGGTAGCGTTGTCCGGCATGGTGGTGACATCGAAGGCAGGCAGGTCTGGCAAGGTCAATGCGCCGATCCCTCCTGAAGATGGGCCGATGAAAGATGGCGGGGGCAGATTCTAGAGCGTGTGCATCCAGTGCGTGTTGAGGGTCTGCAAGACCGGTTGGTGCTCCCGGCTTTTTCCTCGAATGGCTTTGCTGCTGCTGCTTGATGAGTGGATTTTATGAGTGGCTTAGCTATTTAGGCATTTTTTCTTTTGAATGGCTTTGCTACCACTTGATGAGTGTATTTTACGCATACTTTTGAGAGTGTATTTAGTGCTGAACTCAGTCATATCATATCCTTCCAACACTTATTCATGTCCCCAATGCATAATCTTTTATTTTTACTCTCTTTCCATGTTCGTTGCACAACTTTAATTTTATTAGTTTTCCTTTGTTTTGTTCTCTTTGTAGGTATGCTGGCATATTCATGGACTTGGCACATCAAAAGCATCAAGGAGGGAGTCAAACTGGAGAAGTTCCAGGCACCAAATTAAGGCCCTATTGAGTGTTTGATGGTTTGACATCTATCAAAGGCCCAAATTGAATATCCAAAGCCACTGGCAGATCGGGATTTTAGATAGCAATCCAACGAGCTCACGAACGTCAAAATCGGAGTTCGTACAAAGAAATGGGGAGCAAAGTACAAAACCCTTCCCAGAGTCCAGAATATTCGACGGGGTGTGGTACAAGCGCGGGCGGTCGTACCAACGCTCATACCAGATCCCGACAACGTAGTAAATTGGCCACAACTTTTCCGATTTTGCTTCAATTTCGTCCCCGTTTGTTCATATGAGAACCTTGACGGTCAAGGCTTGTTTTGGGAGAGGAATTGGATTCCCTAGAGCCATTGGATGAAAGGAGGAGAGACACATCAGCAGAGGACACCCGAGGAGGCCTCCTATATTCATCTTTGATACGTCCATTTTGCATCATGCTTTTATATTGATATTTATTACATTATGGGCTGTTATTACACCTTATATCACAATACTTATGCCTATTCTATCTTATTTTACAAGGTTTACATGAAGAGGGAGAATGCCGGCAGCTGAAATTCTGGGCTGGAAGAGGAGCAAATATTAGAGATCTATTCTGCACATCTCCAAAAGTCCTGAAATTTCGGGAGCACGTTTCAAAATATATAAAAAATATTGGGCGAAAGAAGTACCAGAGGGGGCCACCCACCTGTTGGGGAACGTAGTAATTTCAAAAAATTTCCTACGCACACGCAAGATCATGGTGATGCATAGCAACGAGAGGGGAGAGTGTGATCTACGTACCCTTGTAGACCGACAGCGGAAGCATTATGACAACGCGGTTGATGTAGTCGTACGTCTTCACGGCCCGACCGATCAAGCACCGAAACTACGGCACCTCCGAGTTTTAGCACGCGTTCAGCTCGATGCTGATACCCGGACTCCGATCCAGCAAAGTGTCGGGGAAGAGTTCCGTCAGCACGACTGCGTGGTGACGATCTTGATGTTCTACCGTCGCAGGGCTTCGCCTAAGCACCGCTACAATATTATCGAGGATTATGGTGGAAGGGGGCACCGCACACGGCTAAGAAAACGATCACGTGGATCAACTTGTGTGTCTAGGGGTGCCCCCTGCCCCCGTATATAAAGGAGCAAGGGGAGGAGGCCGGCCGGCCCTATGGCGCGCCAAGGAGGAGGAGTCCTCCTCCTAGTAGGAGTAGGACTCCCCTCTTTCCTACTCTTACTAGGAAGGGAAAGGAAGGGGGAGGGAGAAGGAAAGGGGGGCGCCGCCCCCCTCTCCTAGTCCAATTCGGACCAGGGGGGAGGAGGCGCGCGGCCCACCCTGGCTGCTTCTCTCTCTCTCCACCAAGGCCCATAAGGCCCATTACTTCTCCCGGCGGGGTTCCGGTAACCCTCCGGCACTCCGGTTTTCTCCGAAATCACCCGGAACACTTCCGGTGTCCGAATATAGCCGTCCAATATATCAATCTTTATGTCTCGACCATTTCGAGACTCCTCGTCATGTCTGTGATCACATCCGGGACTCCGAACTAACTTCGGTACATCAAAACTCATAAACTCATAATATAACTGTCATCGAAACCTTAAGTGCGCGGACCCTACGGGTTCGAGAACAATGTAGACATGACCGAGACATGTCTCCGGTCAATAACCAATAGCGGAACCTGGATGCTCATATTGGCTCCCACATATTCTACGAAGATCTTTATCGGTCAGACCGCATAACAACATACGTTGTTCCCTTTGTCATCGGTATGTTACTTGCCTGAGATTCGATCGTCGGTATCTTAATACCTAGTTCAATCTCGTTACCGGCAAGTCTCTTTACTCATTCCGTAATACATCATCTCACAACTAACTCATTAGTTGCAATGCTTGCAAGGCTTATGTGATGTGCATTACCGAGAGGGCCCAGAGATACCTCTCCGACAATCGGAGTGACAAATCCTAATCTCGAAATACGCCAACCCAACATTTACTTTTGGGGACACCTGTAGAGCTCCTTTATAATCACCCAGTTACGTTGTGACGTTTGGTAGCACACAAAGTGTTCCTCTGGCAAACGGGAGTTGCATAATCTCATAGTCATAGGAACATGTATAAGTCATGAAGAAAGCAATAGCAACATACTAAACGATCGGGTGCTAAGCTAATGGAATGGGTCATGTCAATCACATCATTCTCCTAATAATGTGATCCCGTTAATCAAATGACAATACATGTCTATGGTTAGGAAACATAACCATCTTTGATTAACAAGCTAGTCAAGTAGAGGCATACTAGTGACGTTTAGTTTGTCTATGTATTCACACAAGTATTATGTCTCCGGATAATACAATTCTAGCATGAATAATAAACATTTATCATGATATAAGGAAATAAAATAATAACATTATTATTGCCTCTAGGGCATATTTCCTTCAGTCTCCCACTTGCACTAGAGTCAATAATCAAGATTACACAGTAATGATTCTAACACCCATGGAGCTTTGGTGCTGATCATGTTTTGCTTGTGGAAGAGGCTTAGTCAACCGGTCTGCAACATTCAGATCCGTATGTATCTTGCAAATCTCTATGTCTCCCACCTGGATTAGATCCCGGATGGAATTGAAGCGTCTCTTGATGTGCTTGGTTCTCTTGTGAAATCTGGATTCCTTTGCCAAGGCAATTGCACCAGTATTGTCACAAAAGATTTTCATTGGACCCGATGCACTAGGTATGACACCTAGATCGGATATGAACTCCTTCATCCAGACTCCTTCGTTTGCTGCTTCCGAAGCAGTTATGTACTCCGCTTCACATGTAGATCCCGCCACAACGCTTTGTTTAGAACTGCACCAACTGGCAGCTCCACCATTTAATGTAAACACGTATCCAGTTTGCGATTTAGAATCGTCCGGATCAGTGTCAAAGCTTGCATCAACGTAACCATTTATGATGAGCTCTTTGTCACCTCCATATATGAGAAACATATCCTTAGTCCTTTTCAGGTATTTCAGGATGTTCTTGACCGTTGTCCAGTGATCCACTCCTGGATTACTTTGGTACCTCCCTGCTAGACTTATAGCAATACACACATCAGGTCTGGTACACAGCATTGCATACATGATAGAGCCTATGGCTGAAGCATAGGGAACATCTTTCATTTTCTCTCTATCTTCTGCATTGGTCGGGCATTGAGTCTTACTCAATTTCACACCTTGTAACACAGGCAAGAATCCTTTCTTTGCTTGATCCATTTTGAACTTCTTCAAAATTTTGTCAAGGTATGTGCTTTGTGAAAGTCCAATTAAGCGTCTTGATCTATCTCTATAGATCTTAATGCCCGATATGTAAGCAGCTTCACCGAGGTCTTTCATTGAAAAACTCTTATTCAAGTATCCCTTTATGCTATCCAGAAATTCTATATCATTTCTGATTAGTAATATGTCATCTACATATAATATCAGAAATGCTACAGAGCTCCCACTCACTTTCTTGTAAATACAGGCTTCTCCAAAAGTCTGTACAAAACCAAATGCTTTGATCACACTATCAAAACGTTTATTCCAACTCCGAGAAGCTTGCACCAGTCCATAAATGGATCGCTGGAGCTTGCACACTTTGTTAGCTCCCTTTGGATCGACAAAACCTTCCGGTCTCATCATATACAACTCTTCTTCCAGAAATCCATTCGGGAATGCAGTTTTGACATCCATCTGCCAAATTTCATAATTAAAAAATGCGGCAATTGCTAACATGATTCGGACAGACTTAAGCATCGCTACGGGTAAGAAGGTCTCATCGTAGTCAATCCCTTGAACTTGTCGAAAACCTTTTGCGACAAGTCGAGCTTTGTAGACAGTAACATTACCGTCAGCGTCAGTCTTCTTCTTGAAGATCCATTTATTCTCAATTGCTTGCCGATATTTGGGAAAGTCAACCAAAGTCCATACTTTGTTCTCATACATGGATCCCATCTCAGATTTCATGGCTTCAAGCCATTTTGCAGAATCTGGGCTCACCATTGCTTCTCCATAGTTTGTAGGTTCATCATGATCTAGTAGCATGACTTCCAGAATAGGATTACCGTACCACTCTGGTGCGGATCTTACTCTGGTTGATCTACGAGGTTCAGTAGTATCTTGTTCTGAAGTTTCATGATCATCATCATCAGCTTCCTCACTAATTGGTGTAGGTATCACAGAAACTGGTTTCTGTGATGTGGTACTTTCCAATAAGGGAGCAGGTACAGTTACCTCGTCAAGTTCTACTTTCCTCCCACTCACTTCTTTCGAGAGAAACTCCTTCTCTAGAAAATTTCCGAATTTAGCAACAAAAGTCTTGCCTTCGGATCTGTGATAGAATGTGTATCCAATAGTTTCCTTTGGATATCCTATGAAAATACATTTCTCCGATTTGGGTTCAAGCTTATCAGGTTGAAGCTTTTTCACATAAGCATCGCAGCCCCAAACTTTCAGAAACAACAACTTTTGTTTCTTGCCAAACCACAGTTCATAAGGCGTCGTCTCTATGGATTTTGATGGTGCCCTATTTAACGTGAATGCGGCCGTCTCTAGAGCATAACCCCAAAACGATAGCGGTAAATCAGTAAGAGACATCATAGATCGCACCATATCAAGTAAAGTACGATTACGATGTTCGGACACACCATTACGCTGTGGTGTTCCGGGTGGCGTGAGTTGCGAAACTATTCCGCATTTTTTCAAATGTACACCAAACTCGTAACTCAACTATTCTCCTCCACGATCAGATCGTATGAATTTTATTTTCTTGTTACGATGATTTTTAACTTCACTCTGAAATTCTTTGAACTTTTCAAATGTTTCAGACTTATGTTTCACTAAGTAGATATACCCATATCTTCTTAAGTCATCTGTGAAGGTGAGAAAATAACGATATCCGCCACGAGCCTCAACATTCATCGGACCACATATATCTGTATGTATGATTTCCAACAAATCTGTTGCTCTCTCCATAGTACCGGAGAACGGTGTTTTTGTCATCTTACCCATAAGGCACGGTTCGCAAGTACCAAGCGATTCATAATCAAGTGGTTCCAAAAGTCCATCAGTATGGAGTTTCTTCATGTGCTTTACACCGATATGACCCAAACGGCAGTGCCACAAATAAGTTGTAGTATCATTATCAACTCTGCATATTTTGGCTTCAACATTATGAATATGTGTGTCACTACTATCGAGATTTAATAAGAATAGACCACTCTTTAAGGGTGCATGACCATAAAAGATATTACTCATATAAATAGAACAACCATTATTCTCTGATTTAAATGAATAACCGTCTCGCATCAAACAAGATCTAGATATAATTTTCATGCTCAACGCTGGCACCAAATAACAATTATTTAGGTCTAATACTAATCCCAAAGGTAGATGTAGAGGTAGCGTGCCGACCGCGATCACATCGACTTTGGAACCATTTCCCACGCGCATTGTCACCTCGTCCTTAGCCAATCTTCGCTTAATCCGTAGTCCCTGTTTCGAGTTGCAAATGTTAGCAACAGAACCAGTATCAAATACCCAGGTGCTACGGCGAGCATTAGTAAGGTACACATCAATAACATGTATATCACATATACCTTTGTTCACCTTGCCATCCTTCTTATCCGCCAAATACTTGGGGCAGTTCCGCTTCCAGTGACCAGTCTGCTTGCAGTAGAAGCACTCAGTTTCAGGCTTAGGTCTAAGTTTGGGTTTCTTCTCTTGAGCAGCAACTTGCTTGCTGTTCTTTTTGAAGTTCCCCTTCTTCTTCCCTTTGCCCTTTTTCTTGAAACTAGTGGTCTTGTTGACCATCAACACTTGATGCTCCTTCTTGATTTCTACCTCCGCAGTTTTCAGCATTGCGAAGAGCTCAGGAATAGTCTTATTCATCCCTTGCATATTATAGTTCATCATGAAGCTCTTGTAGCTAGGTGGCAGTGATTGGAGAATTCTGCCAATGACGCAATCATCTGGAAGATTAACTCCCAATTGAATCAAGTGATTATTATACCCAGACATTTTGAGTATATGCTCACTGACAGAACTGTTCTCTTCCATCTTGCAGCTATAGAACTTATTGGAGACTTCATATCTCTCAATCCAGGCATTTGCTTGAAATATTAACTTCAACTCCTGGAACATCTCATATGCTCCATGACGTTCAAAACGTCGTTGAAGTCCCGATTCTAAGCCGTAAAGCATGGCACACTGAACTATCGAGTAGTCATCAGCTTTGCTTTGCCAGACGTTCATAACATCTGGTGTTGCTTCAGCAGCAGACCTGGCACCCAGTGGTGCTTCCAGGACGTAATTATTCTGTGCAGCAATGAGGATAATCCTCAAGTTACGGACCTAGTCCATGTAATTGCTACCATCATCTTTCAACTTTGCTTTCTCAAGGAACGCATTAAAATTCAACGGAACAACAGCACGGGCCATCTATCTACAACCAAACATAAACAAGCAAGATACTATCAGGTACTAAGTTCATGATAAATTTAGGTTCAATTAATCATATTACTAAAGAACTCCCACTTAGATAGACATCCCTCTAATCCTCTAAGTGATTACGTGATCCAAATCAACTAAACCATGTCCGATCATCACGTGAGATGGAGTAGTTTCATTGGTGAACATCACTATGTTGATCATATCTACTATATGATTCACGCTCGACCTTTCGGTCTCCGTGTTCCGAGGCCATATCTGTATATGCTTGGCTTGTCAAGTATAACCTGAGTATTCCGCGTGTGCAACTGTTTTGCACCCGTTGTATTTGTACGTAGAGCCTATCACACCCGATCATCACGTGGTGTCTCAGCACGAAGAACTTTCGCGACGGTGCATACTCAGGGAGAACACTTCTTGATAATTAGTGAGAGATCATCTTAAAATGCTACCGTCAATCAAAGCAAGATAAGATGCATAAAAGATAAACATCACATGCAATCAATATAAGTGATATGATATGGCCATCATCATCTTGTGCTTGTGATCTCCATCTTCGAAGCACCGTCATGATCACCATCGTCACGGGCGCGACACCTTGATCACCATCGTAGCATCGTTGTTGTCTCGCCAATCTTATGCTTCCACGACTATCACTACCGCTTAGTGATAAAGTAAAGCATTACAGCGCAGTTGCATTGCATACAATAAAGCGACAACCATATGGCTCCTGCCAGTTGCCGATAACTCGGTTACAAAACATGATCATCTCATACAATAAAATTTAGCATCATGTCTTGACCATATCACATCACAACATGCCCTGCAAAAACAACTTAGATGTTCTCTACTTTGTTGTTGCAAGTTTTACGTGGCTGCTACGGGCTTAAGCAAGAACCAATCTTACCTACGCATCAAAACCACAATGATAGTTTGTCAAGTTGGTGCTGTTTTAACCTTCGCAAGGACCGGGCGTAGCCACACTCGGTTCAACTAAAGTTGGAGAAACTGACACCTGCTAGCCACCTTTGAGCAAAGCATGTCGGGAGAACTGATCTCGCGTAAGCGTACGCGTAATGTCGGTCCGGACCGCTTCGTCCAACAATACCACCGAACCAAAGTATGACATGCTGGTAAGCAGTATGACTTATATCGCCCACAACTCACTTGTGTTCTACTCGTGCATATAACATCAACACATAAAAACTAGGCTCAGATGCCACTGTTGGGGAACGTAGTAATTTCAAAAAAATTCCTACGCACACGCAAAATCATGGTGATGCATAGCAACGAGAGGGGAGAGTGTGATCTACGTACCCTTGTAGACCGACAACGGAAGCGTTATGAAAACGCGGTTGATGTAGTCGTACGTCTTCACGGCCTGACCGATCAAGCACCGAAACTACGACACCTCCGAGTTTTAGCACACGTTTAGCTCGATGACGATCCCGGGACTCCGATCCAGCAAAGTGTCGGGGAAGAGTTCCGTCAGCACGACGACGTGGTGACGATCTTGATGTTCTACCGTCGCAGGGCTTCGCCTAAGCACCGCTACAATATTATCGAGGATTATGGTGGAAGGGGGCACCGCACACGGCTAAGAAAACGATCACGTGGATCAACTTGTGTGTCTAGGGGTGCCCCCTGCCCCCGTATATAAAGGAGCAAGGGGAGGAGGCCGGCCGGCCCTATGGCGCGCCAAGGAGGAGGAGTCCTCCTCCTAGTAGGAGTAGGACTCCCCTCTTTCCTACTCCTACTAGGAGGGGAAAGGAAGGGGGAGGGAGAAGGAAAGGGGGGCGCCGCCCCCCCTCTCCTAGTCCAATTCAGACCAGGGGGGAGGAGGCGCGCGGCCCACCCTGGCTGCTCCTCTCTCTCTCCACCAAGGCCCATTACTTCTCCCGGGAGGGTTCCGGTAACCCTCCGGCACTCCGGTTTTCTCCGAAATCACCCGGAACACTTCCGGTGTCCGAATATAGCCGTCCAATATATCAATCTTTATGTCTTGACCATTTCGAGACTCCTCGTCATGTCCGTGATCACATCCGGGACTCCGAACTAACTTCGGTACATCAAAACTCATAAACTCATAATATAACTGTCATCGAAACCTTAAGCGTGCGGACCCTACGGGTTCGAGAACAATGTAGACATGACCAAGACATGTCTCTGGTCAATAACCAATAGCGGAACCTGGATGCTCATATTGGCTCCCACATATTCTACGAAGATCTTTATCGGTCAGACCGCATAACAACATACGTTGTTCCCTTTGTCATCGGTATGTTACTTGCCCGAGATTCGATCGTCGGTATCTTAATACCTAGTTCAATCTCGTTACCGGCAAGTCTCTTTACTCATTCCGTAATACATCATCTCACAACTAACTCATTAGTTGCAATGCTTGCAAGGCTTATGTGATGTGCATTACCGTGAGGGCCCAGAGATACCTCTCCGACAATCGGAGTGACAAATCCTAATCTCGAAATACGCCAACCCAACATTTACTTTTGGAGACACCTGTAGAGCTCCTTTATAATCACCCAGTTATGTTGTGACGTTTGGTAGCACACAAAGTGTTCCTCTGGCAAACGGGAGTTGCATAATCTCATAGTCATAGGAACATGTATAAGTCATGAAGAAAGCAATAGCAACATACTAAACGATTGGGTGCTAAGCTAATGGAATGGGTCATGTAAATCACATCATTCTCCTAATAATGTGATCCCGTTAATCAAATGACAACACATGTCTATGGTTAGGAAACATAACCATCTTTGATTAACAAGCTAGTCAAGTAGAGGCATACTAGTGACATTTAGTTTGTCTAGCATGAATAATAAACATTTATCATGATATAAGGAAATAAAATAATAACATTATTATTGCCTCTAGGGCATATTTCCTTCACCACCATCCACGAAGGTGGGGGGACACGCCCTACCCCCCTAGGCGCGCCCCCTGCCTCGTGGGCCCCCTGGCATCCCTCTATGCCCATCTTTGTCTATATGGAGTCTTTCGTCCTGGAAAAAATCAGAAGCAAGCTTACGAGACGAAACTCCGCCGCCACGAGGCGGAATCTTGGTAGAACCAATCTAGGGCTCCGGTGAAGCTGTTCTGCCGGGGAAACTTCCCTCCGGGAGGGGGAAATCATCACCATCGATCCTCTCATCGGGAGGGTGTCAATCTCCATCAACATCTTCACCAGCACCACCTCATCTCAAACCCTAGTTCATCTATTGTATCCAATCTTTGTCCCAAAGCCTCAGATTGGCACCCGTGGGTTGCTAGTAGTGTTGATTACTCCTTGTAGTTGAGGCTAGCTGGTTTATTCGGTGGAAGATCATATGTTCCGATCCTTTATGCATATTAATATCCCTCTGATTGTGAACATGAATATGATTTGTGAGTAGTTACGTTTGTTCTTGAGGACATGGGAGAAGTTTTGCAATAAGTAGTCATGTGAATTTGGTATTCATTCGATATTTTGATGAGATGTATGTTGTCTCTCCTCTAGTGGTGTCATGTGAACGTCGGCTACATGACACTTCACCATTTTTTGGGCCTAGAGGAAGGCATTGGGAAGTAATAAGTAGATGACGGGTTGCTAGAGTGACAGAAGCTTAAACCTAGTTTATGAGTTGCTTCATAAGGGGTTGATTTGAATCCATATGTTTCATGCTATGGTTAGGTTTACCTTAATACTTCTTTTGTAGTTGCGGATGCTTGCAATAGGGGTTAATCATAAGTGGGATGCTTGTCCAAGGAAGGACAATACCCAAGCACCAGTCCACCCACATATCAAATTATCAAAGTACCGAACGTGAATCATATGAGCGTGATGAAAACTAGCTTGACGATAATTCCCATGTGTCCTCGGGAGTGCTTTCCTTTATATAAGAGTTTGTCCAGGCTTGTCCTTTGGTACAAAAAGGATTGGGCCATCTTCCTGCACCTTATTTACTTTATTTACTTGTTACCCATTACAAATTACCTTATCACAAAACTATCTGTTACCGATAATTTCAGTGCTTCCAGAGAATACCTTACTGAAAACTACTTATCATTTCCTTCTGCTCCTCGTTGGATTCGACACTCTTACTTATCGAAAGGGCTACGATAGGTCCCCTACATTTGTGGGTCATCAAGACTTTTTTTGGCGCCGTTGCAGGGGAGTGAAGCGCCTTTGGTAGGTGGAATTTGGTAAGGAAAAATTTATATAGTGTGCTGAAATTTACTGTCACTTGTTACTATGGAACATAGTCCTTTGAGGGGCTTGTTCGGGGTATCTTCACCCCGGCCAGTAGAGAAAAGACTTGCTCCTAAACCTACTGAACCTACTAAAAATGTTTACTTTGAAATTCCTTCGGGTATGATAGAGAAACTACTAGCTAATCCTTTCACAGGGGATGGAACATTACATCCCGATTTGCATCTAATCTATGTGGATGAAGTTTGTGGATTATTTAAGCTTGCAGGTATGCCCGAGGATGTTATCAAGAAGAAGGTCTTCCCTTTATCTTTGAAGGGAAAGGCATTGACATGGTTTAGGCTATGTGATGATATGGGATCATGGAACTACAACCGATTGAAATTGGAATTTCATCAGAAGTTTTATCCTATGCATCATGTTCATCGTGATCGTAATTATATATATAATTTTCGGCCTCGCGAAGGAGAAAGCATCGCTGAAGCTTGGGGGAGGCTTAAGTCAATGTTATATTCATGCCCCAATCATGAGCTCTCAAGAGAAATTATTATTCAAAATTTTTATGCTCGGCTTTCTCTCGATAATGACTCCATGCTCAATACTTCTTGTATTGGCTCTTTTATGATGAAGACTATTGAATTCAAATGGGATTTATTGGAAATAATTGAACGCAACTCCGAAGATTGGGATCTCGACAAAGGTAAGGAGTCAGGTACAACCCCAAAGTTTGATTGTGTTAAATCTTTTATGGATACCAATACCTTTCATGAATTTAGCACTAAATATGGACTTGACTCTGAGATAGTAGCTTCTTTCCATGAATCCTTTGCTACTCATGTTGATCTCCCTAAGGAGAAGTGGTTTAAATATAATCCTCCCATTGAAGTAAAAGTAGTTGCACCTATTAAAGTTGAAGAAAAGACTATCACTTATAATGATTCTGTTGTTCCTACTACTTATATTGAGAAACCACCTTTCCCTGTTAGAATAAAGGATCATGCTAAAGCTTCAACCGTTGTTCGTAAGAGTAATACTAGAACACCTACACCCTCTGAGAAAATTAAAGTTGAACCTAGTATCACTATGGTTAAGGATCTCTTGGCCGATAATATTGATGGGCATGTTATTTACTTCTGTGATGAAGCTGCTAGAATTGCTAGACCCGCTACTAAAAATAAACATAGACCTATTGTAGGCATGCATGTTATTTCTTATAAAATAGGAGATCATTGCTATCATGGCTTGTGTGATATGGGTGCTAGTACAAGTGCAATACCTCATTCCTTATACAAAGAAATTATGCATGATATTGCACCTGCTGAGATAGAAGAGATTGATGTTACAATTAAACTTTCCAATAGAGACACTATTTCACCAGTTGGGATTGTTAGAGATGTTGAAGTATTGTGTGGCAAAGTTAAATATCCTGCTGATTTTCTTGTTCTTGGTTCCCCACAAGATGACTTTTGCCCCATTATATTTGGTAGACCATTCTTGAATACTGTTAATGCTAAGATAGACTGCAAAAAAGATGTTGTTACTATTGGTTTGGGGGATATGTCTCATGAGTTTAATTTTGCTAAATTTTGTAGACAACCCCATGATAAGGAATTGCCTAGTAAAGATGAAATTATTGGTCTTGCTTCTATTTCCGTGCTTCCAAATGATCCTTTAGAACAATATTTGCTAGACCATGAAAATGATATGTTTATGAATGAAAGAAGGGAAATAGATGAAGTATTCTTTAAATAGGGTCCTATTTTGAAACACAACTTGCCTGTTGAAATCCTAGGGGATCCTCCTCCACCCAAGGGTGATCCCGTGTTTGAGCTTAAACCTTTACCTGATACTCTTAAATATGCTTATCTTATTGAGAAAGAGATATATCCTGTTATTATTAGTGCTAACTTTTCAGAGCATGAAGAAAAGAAATTATTGAAAACTCTAAAGAAGCACCATGCTGCTATTGGGTATACTCTTGATGATCTTAAGGGCATTAGTCCCACTCTATGCTAGCACAAAATAAAATTGGAGAAAGACGCGAAACCGGTTGTTGATCGCCAACGACGGTTAAATCCTAAGATGAAAGAAGTGGTAAGAAAAGAAATACTAAAGCTTCTGGGGCAGGTATAATTTATCCCATTGCTGATAGTCAGTGGGTAAGTCCTGTCCATTGTGTCCCTAAGAAGGGAGGTATTACTGTTGTTCCTAATGATAAAGATGAATTGATTCCACAAAGAATTGTTACAGGTTATAGAATGGTAATTGATTTTCGCAAATTAAATAAAGCTACTAAAAAGGATCATTACCCGTTATCTTTTATTGATCAAATGGTAGAAATATTATCCAAACATTCACATTTTTTCTTTCTAGATGGTTATTCTGGTTTCTCTCAAATACCTGTGTCAAAAGAGGATCAAGAAAAGACAACTTTTACTTGCCCTTTCGGTACCTTTGCTTATAGACGTATGCCTTTTGGTTTATGCAATGCACCTGCTACCTTTCAAAGATGTATGATTGCTATATTCTCTGACTTTTGTGAAAAGATTGTTGAGGTTTTCATGGATGATTTCTCCGTATATGGAACTTCTTTTGATGATTGCTTAAGCAACCTTGATCGAGTTTTGCAGAGATGTGAAGAAACTAATCTTGTCTTGAATTGGGAGAAGTGCCACTCTATGGCTAATGAAGGTATTGTCTTGGGACATAAAATTTCTGAAAGAGGTATTGAAGTTGATAAAGCTAAAGTTGATGCTATTGAAAAGATGCCGTGTCCTAAAGACATCAAAGGTATAAGATGTTTCCTTGGTCATGCCGGATTTTATAGGAGGTTCATCAAGGATTTCTCAAAAATTTCTAGGCCTCTGACTAATCTCTTACAAAAAGATGTTCCTTTTGTCTTTGATGATGATTGTGTAGAAGCATTTGAAGTACTTAAGAAAGCTTTGATTTCTGCTCCTATTGTTCAGCCTCCTGATTGGAATTTACCATTTGAAATTATGTGTGATGCTAGTGATTATGCCGTAGAGGCTGTTCTAGGACAAAGAGTTGATAAGAAATTAAATGTTATCCAATATGCTAGTAAAACTCTAGACAGTGCCCAAAGAAATTATGCTACTACTGAAAAGGAATTTTTAGCAGTTGTATTTGCTTGTGGTAAGTTTAGACCCTATATTGTTGATTCTAAAGTAATTGTTCACACTGATCATGCTGCTATTAAATATCTTATGGAAAAGAAAGATGCTAAACCTAGACTTATTAGATGGGTTCTCTTGCTTCAAGAATTTGATTTGCATGTTATTGATAGAAAGGGAGCTGAGAACCCCATTGCAGACAACTTGTCTAGGCTAGAGAATGTTCTTGATGACCCACTACCTATTGATGATAGCTTTCCTGATGAACAATTGGCTGTCATAAATGCTTTTCGTACTGCTCCATGGTATGCTGATTATGCTAATTATATTGTTGCTAAATTTATACCACCTAGTTTCACATACCAGCAAAAGAAAAGGTTCTTCTATGACTTAAGACATTACTTTTGGGATGACCCACACCTTTATAAAGAAGAAGTAGATGGTGTTATTAGACATTGCGTACCTGAGCAAGAACAGGAACAGATCCTACGCAAGTGTCATTCTGAGGCTTATGGAGGACACCTTGCTGGAGATAGAACTACACATAAGGTACTGCAATCTGGTTTTTATTGGCCTACTCTCTTCAAGGATGCCCGTAAGTTTGTCTTGTCTTGTGATGATTGTCAAAGAATTGGTAATATTAGTATACGTCAAGAAATGCCTATGAACTATACAATTGTTATTGAACCATTTGATGTTTGGGGCTTTGATTATATGGGACCATTTCCTTCCTCTAATGGGTACACACATATTTTAGTTGCTGTTGATTACGTTACTAAGTGGGTAGAAGCTATTCCAACTAGTAGTGCTTATCATAACACCTCTATTAAGATACTTAAAGAAGTTATTTTTCCGAGGTTTGGAGTCCCTAGATACTTAATGACTGATAGTGGTTCACATTTTATTCATGGTGCCTTTAGTAAAATGCTTGCTAAGTATAATGTTAATCATAGAATTGCATCTCCATATCACCCACAGTCTAGTGGTCAAGTAGAATTGAGTAATAGAGAGCTTAAATTAATTTTGCAAAAGACTGTTAACAGATCTAGAAAGAATTGGTCCAAGAAACTTGATGATGCATTATGGGCTTATAGAACTGCATACAAAAATCCTATGGGTATGTCTCCATATAAAATGGTTTATGGAAAAGCATGTCACTTACCTCTTGAACTAGAACATAAGGCATATTGGTCCATTAAAGAGCTCAATTATGATTTTAAACCTGCCGGTGAGAAGAGGCTTTTTGACATTAGCTCACTTGATGAATGGAGAACCCATGCTTATGATAATGCCAAACTGTTTAAAGAAAAAGTTAAAAGATGGCATGACAAGAGGATACAAAAACGTGAGTTTAATGTAGGTGATTATGTATTGTTATACAACTCTCGTTTAAGCTTTTTTCAGGAAAACTCCTCTCTAAATGGGAAGGTCCTTACGTCATCGAGGAGGTCTATCATTCCGGTGCCATAAAAATCAACAACTTCGAAGGCACAAATCCGAGGGTGGTGAACGGTCAAAGAATGAACATTATATCTCAGGTAATCCCGTAAATGTTGAAACTAATGTTATTGAAACTGTAACCCCATAGGAATACATAAGGGACACTTTCCCAAACATTTCAGACTCCGAAAAGGAAGAGGTATGTGGTACGGTAAGTAAACCGACTCCAAAACAGTTCTAATAGCAATTTTTCTCCGTTTTGGAATATTTAAGAAAATAGGAAAATAAGAATCAGCCCGGGAAGGACACCAGGCTTTCACGAGGGTGGAGGGCGCGCCCTACCCCCTTGGGCGTGCCCCTGCCTCGTGGGCACCTCATGTGCTCTCCGGACTCTGTTTTTCTTGCATGATACTTCTTTTGGTCGGTAAAAATTCATTATATAATCTCCTGAAAGTTTTGACCACCGTATCACGCAAATATCTTCTGTCCTTGTTTCGAGTTGTTTCTGCTGCAGATTAGAGCAATATGTCATGCCAGGATTCGGAGGGAGAAAGCTATGTGGCTGATTACCTTACAGATCATAAGGTCTACGGGGACTTGGAGCATGGTGGTTGGACCATGGAGGAAGAAGAAGATTATGAGCCTAGGGGAAAGGCAGAGACGAGCTTAGATGAAGATGAAGTCCCATTACCTCGACTTGGGGACAAGCATGTGGAGTTCAAAAGGTCAAGCCTCCCCGATAGAGCAAAGAAACCTAAGATCGAGTTTATCCCTTTTCGCCTCTTGCAGGAGAATAAACAGGAACTATGCAAAAAGGTATTAAGCCTTGAGGAGGAGATCGATGACCTAAGGGAGCAAAATTTTATCCTCAAGCACAAATTAAGGAAGAAGAACATGCCATCAACAACTCCATCATCACCACCTTCAAAGAAAGAGACATAAGAACATGGGTATGGGCACTCCCCTTGGCAACTGCCAAGCTTGGGGGAGTGCCCCGGTATCGTATCACCATCACACTTCTATATTTACCGTTTTCTTAGTTCGATCCTTTTGGTAATATCTTGATCTAGTAGAATAAAGTTTTAGTATGATCTAGTTTTGAGTTTTGCTTTATGATCTTTCTATGTAATTGAGTCCGTGAGCTATATATAATAAAGATTAGTGTTGAGTCAAGGGCTTGATTATCTTGCTATAATCTTGAGGGAATAAAATAGAAGAGAAAGAATAAAAAGAAATAAAGAGATCATATGGATCTTATGGAGAGTAATGACTTCACATATAAAGAGTATGATGAATAAAAGTTGTTGAAAGTTGACAAACATAGTTTTGCTCATCGTTGCAATTAATAAGAAGTAATAAAGAAAGAGAGGTTTTTACATATAAATATACTATCTTGGACATCTTTTATGATTGTGAGCACTCATTAAAATATGACATGCTAAAGAGTTGATGTTGGACAAGGAAGACAACTTAATGGCTTATGTTTTCTTATCTGAAATAAATTATATTGTCATAGATCATTCAACATGTTGAGCTTGCCTTTCCCTCTCATGCTAGCCAAATTCTTTGCACCAAGTAGAGATACTACTTGTGCTTCCAAGTATCCTTAAACCCAGTTTTGCCATAAGAGTCCACCATATCTCACTACTGGAATCAGCTTCTTTGCCATCCGCCATGGCAGACGGCAAAGGCATAGATGGCGGACGGGAAAGTTCTTTGCCGTCAGGCAGCTGACGGCAACAAGTCCGACTGAATAGGCTACGGCAAAGGCTTCTTTGCCGTCAGCTGGCGGACGTCAAAGATGAAACGGTCTTTGCCGTCAGCCGGCTGACGGCAAAGGTCCTGGACGACACACGTGACAATGTCTGGCCGTTAGGGGGCTAACGGTGAGCTTTGCCGTCAGCTGGCGGACGACAAAGACCATTGCACCTTTGCCGTCAGCCAGCAGACGGTAAAGTAACCAAATAGGACAACCCCCAGGCCGTACAGGGAGTTGCCATGTGGCATCTTTGCCGTCCGTTGGCGGACGGCAAAGATCCTGTATAGCCCCTATTTTTGTGTTTTTCTTAAATTCATTCAATTTGAACACACAAGTTTCAATGCACAAATTTCAACACACAAATTTCACAAAAGACGTATCCAACACACAAGTTTCATCATATATATACATACATAACCAACACATAGTTCCATCCATACATATTACAAAAGTTTCACATTGTTCATCCAACACCGTTATCCATCCATCCATATAGCAAGTTCCATCCATGCAAGTTCATCGATACAAAATAAAAGCAGAAAGGGAAAAGAAGCACTCCATCCATGCAAGATTCTGTGAATTAAACGAGATCTACAAAATGGGAAACAAGAAAGTTAGAAGAAGAAGAAAATGAAGAAGAAGAAGACTGGAATAAGAAGTAAGCATACTTAGGTAAAATGGAGCTAACCTAGCTAATTATGCCATCTTTGAGTGAACTAAACATATTATGCCATCTTGGTCATTTTGGAGCTAACCTAGGTAAACTAGGTCATTTTGGAGCTAACCTAGGTAAAGTTGTTCATTTTGGAGCTAACCTAGGTAAACTAGGTCATTTTGGAGCTAACCTAGCTAAAATCGATCATATTGGAGCTAACCTAGGTAAACTTGATCATTTTGGAGCTAACCTAGCTAAAATAAATCATACTGGAGCTAACCTAGGTAAACTTGGTTGTTTTGGAGCTAACCTAGGTAAAATGGATCATATTGGAGCTAACCTAGGTTAAATGGGTCATTTTGGAGCTAACTTAACTAATATGCCATCTTTGAGTTAACTAAGCATAATTATGCCATTTGTTTTACACAAGTAAGCCAAGTGTATGTCATTATTCAGCAAACCTAGGAAACTAAGCATATTAGATATAACTTAGCATATTAGAGCTAACTTATGTCATTTCGGAGGAAACAAAGCTAAGTATATATAGATCATTCTGGAGATCTGACATACCTGACATAGTTCACTCCTCATTCTTCTTCTCCTTCTCCTTCCTCATCCTGATGCGCCAAGAGCGGCGAGGCGGTGGAGGCAGTGGGATGTAGTCTTCTACCACAATTGGCATGGTCATGTCGCCCGGCTGTGGGATTGTCGGCGCCACCACCATTGCGAGGTCATTATTAGGCACCACCACCATCGCGAGGCCATCTTCAGGCAGCAACATCGCTAGGTCATCCTCAGCCACCACCATCTCTTGCCCATCGTCAGCCACCACCATCGCTACATCATCCTCAGCCACCACCATCTGTTGCCCATCGTTAGCCCGCACCTCCTCATCCCCACTCTTCTCCTCTTCTTCCCTACTCCATTCTGGATCATCCTCGCAGCTGCTTTTGCTGCAGCCAGAGTCGCTGCTGCTTTGGCTATAGCTAGAGTCGCTGCTGCTGCTCCCATTGCCTGACCAAATGCAAAAATGACCGTTAACAATCGATGTGAGACAAAGCAAAATGTAGAGGAAGAAGAGGCAGAACGTACTGGCATCATCGTCGTCCTGGTAGCGCATGCGACACATAGTCGTGTTGAACACCTTCATGGTGAGCATGGCGTCGCCGTCGTACCTGGAGAGAAGGAAGTACCCGTGCCGCAGGTCGTAGGCACGGTAGAACTGCTCCCAGCCACGACACAGGTACATGTGGCCGTACCTGATCACCATCTCCACGTCCCAAAGCCTGCGAAGCCCGCTGCCGGCGAGTCGCAGCTTC
Organism: Triticum urartu; assembly: GCF_003073215.2. Classification (NCBI taxonomy): domain Eukaryota; kingdom Viridiplantae; phylum Streptophyta; class Magnoliopsida; order Poales; family Poaceae; genus Triticum; species Triticum urartu. The sequence continues at coordinate 538,296,419 of NC_053026.1, read as the reverse complement.
ACATTCTTTGGCCGATGGCCGTCCAGCATCATCATAAAAGTGTCAGGCAGCCTCTACAGTTTGGGACAAGGAGTGATGTAGCAAACACTAGAGTTATCATAATGATATGGGTGAAGGGGAGATCTCTCCTTTTATATACCTGCCTCTTGGAGGAAGTCCCAAGTATGATACTGAAGAACTCGAAAGCATCCAAATCGTACTCCGGTGTGGCAGAGTGGAGCCTGTGGTGATGGCCTCCCCCCATCTCTAATAAGCAGCAGAAGAGACCAATTAGTATCTAGCTAGAAGCATATCTATAAACATAGAGCCAAGTTTCTAGACATGAAAGAAAACTAAGAAAAAAAAGCAATGCACTTGTGCTCAACAACATCAACAACACTTAATTAATTTGGTAGGTTAGTTGGCAATGGCAATTGGCACCCTTCAAAACTAGGAATTTCTTTAGACGTGAAAGAAAACTGAAAATGTTGAAAAAAAGAGCATAGTAATCTAAAAATAGGAAAAAAATACACTTCTTCTTCCTCCTCCTCTTTATCTTCTTCTTCTTATTTTTTTCATCTTTCTTCTTTCTTCTTAACCAAAACTAAACCTAAAGTTCCTTGTGGTGTGATCACATTGGAATACTTGCGGCAATAATCATAGTTGCACCATATTTTAGGTGGCTCTAGGTGCCACACACTAAGCAAACAAATATTCCTCAAATCAGAAACTAAGGGTAGTGTCCTAAAATCAATTTACTTTGTATGCAAATCAGAACAAGTACCACATCACATTACCATAGGATCCTGTTAAAGAAAAGGTATGTAAATGCAAGCTGTGGTAAGACATTATAACCATACTGCAATCTTATACTTGCTCAACTATGATCACAGGAGACGCAACTAACATACGAGTTTGAGGCACACACACCTCAACAATGATGTTGCCACTTGCCAGGACTGTGACTGTCGCAGTCACTCCGATCAACACGGCCTCCTGTTTAGATTGAGATTATGCTTTCATGCCTATTCTAGTGAGAAAGACACGCTAGACTTTCCTTCGGCTTGCTGAATGTATAGTTTGCCTTTCCGCAAAAAAGAAAAGAAAAAGATGGGTATAGTTTGCCTCTTATGACAGATTCCATAAGCAATATGCATGCCTTGTTGTTTTCTAAAATTAAACTAATTCGAGTGTTGCTGATTACTTCAACAAGTTCATGCTTAATTATTTCAATATTTTTAAAAATGCTTTATTATGTGTTGTTCTTGTAGGGGGCAGAATTATCATATTATAGGGAACTTATCTAGTTATATTAATATCGCTGAGATGCTATCTCCTGAAAAAAGTAACACTGCATACTCAGGTGTGATCAACAGCTAGATTATACACCATGCTTCACATCAGTGCACCAGCACTGCATTTCAGTAGTAGGCTACGCATCTTGAGCTACTGGTGTATCAACAAGCTATCAGGTTCTATTTGCATGGACCCTAAGAACTTTCAAGTCTGGATGAGCTATCATAATCAATTCTTGCACTGCAATATAAGGCTCTTTGCTCTAAACCTAAACTAAAGTAAACCTAAACTAAACTTAAAATATAGAAACAAAAACAGAAAAAATACAAGAGGTCTCACCGGGTGGAGGAGGGGGCACCAGAGGGGTGGGGCGGCCAGGTGGAGGAGGGGGCGCCGAAGCGGCGGGGCGGCCGCGGTAGTGGAGCGGAGGGGCGTTGGGGCCGCCGGGTGGAGGAGGGGGCGTCGGAGCGGCGGGGCAGCCGCGGTGGTAGAGCAAAGGGGCGCCAGGGCCGCCGTGGTTGAGGAGGGGGTGCCGCGGTGACGTGGTTGGCATGGGGCGGCGATGGCTCGGGCACGGGGCGGCGCGGAGCGACGACGGGGATGGCGTGGGGTGGGGAAGGGGGTCACCGGGGCTGCTGGGGCGTCGCGGTGACGGGGGTGGCGCGGGGCGGCGACGACACGGGGCGGCGGCGGCTCGAGCGCGGGCGGTGAGAGAGAGAGGACAGAGAGATGGGGCATGGGCGGGCGTCGATGAATTTTAGTTAGGGCACGGTTCTTTGCCATTCGCCAGCAGATGGCAAAGATCCTAGCTAATAGACGTTAGCTTGGCCACTTTCTTTGTCGTCTACTAGCGAACGACAAAGAAAGTGTCCATTAGGTCGTTCTCGGTAGTGGGCCACCCTCATTCTTTGCCGTCCGCTAGCGGACGACAAAGATTCTATGCCGTCTGCTGGCGGACGACAAAGAGTTGGCTGACGGCATATAGCGTTTTTGCCATCAGCCCTTTCTTTGCCGCCCGCTTTGTGGAAGCGGATGGCAAAGAGGCTCTTTGCTGACGGCAAAGAGGCTCTTTGCCTTCAGTTGGCCGATGGCAAAGAGGAGGCACACGGAAAAATGCCAGATTTCAGTAGTGTCTACCTATGGATTGAGTAAGATCCTTCAAGTAAGTTGTCATCAATGCAAGCAATAAAAATTGCTCTCTAAATATGTATGACTTATTAGTGTGGAGAAAATAAGCTTTGTACGATCTTGTGATGTGGAAGAAATAAAACCGACGGACTTCATAATAAAGGTCCATATCACAAGTGGCAATATAAAGTGACGTTCTTTCACATTAAGATTTTGTGCATTCAACCATAAAAGCACATGACAACCTCTGCTTCCCTCTGCAAAGGGCCTATCTTTTATTCTTGTCTATTACTTCATACAAGAGTCATGGTGATCTTCACCTTTCCTTTTTTACATTTTATCCTTTGGCAAGCACAATGTGTTGGAAAGATCCAGATATATATAGCTAATTGGATGTGAGTTTTCATGAACTATTATTATTGACATTACCCTTGAGGTAAAAGGTTGGGATGCAAAACTATAAGCCCCTATCTTTCTCTGTGTCCGATTAAAACTTCATACCCATAAATATTGCGTGAGTGTTAGCAATTGTGAAATACTAAATGATAGTTGAGTATGTGGACTTGCTGAAAAGCTCTTATATTGACTCTTTATGATGTTATGATAAATTGCAATTGCTTCAATGACTGAGATTATAGTTTGTTAGTTTTCAATGAAGTTTCTGATTCATACTTGAAATTGTGATTGAATTGTTACTTTAGCATAAGAAATCATATGACAATATATATATATATATATATATATATGGTGGGTCTATTATGATAACACCCTTAAGAGTCTTATTCTAATAACACCTAAGCCTTATTCTGATAACACCCCACCTTCTCCTTGCTCGGACGCACCAACTCCCTCTTCTCCCACCTTCCCGTAGCCGCCCCACCACCTCCCACCACCGAAGAGCCGGCCAAGACGCCGCGCACCAGCGACCACTCCTCCTTCCTCACTGCCCCGTCGCCGTGGAACCGTGCGGCTCAACACAGACCCAACGACCCCCAACCACCTTCAGCTCCTCCCCCCGGAACCACCTACTCTTCCTCTCCGGCGCAGCCCCCGTGGCCCCACGGTGTTCCCGATGACTGACCGCGCCTTTGTGGGTCCAGCGCCTACACAAGCTAGATCCGGCGAGGTTCGCCTGGTCCTGTGCCTCCCCCGAGCCAAATCCGACGAGATCCGTTACTCGTCGGCCGCCCAAGCGCCATCGCTTCCCACTGCGCCACAACTGCTGCTGCTAAAAGCCTCCACGCCCTGCCGCCGGTGCCCGAGCTTCAAATCCGGGGTCCTCGCGTGGCCACTCACTTGCGGGCGCTAGATCCGCCTGGTGTGACCTCGCATGGGCGTCGATCCAAGGACCCCTCTGCCAACAAATTCCGATGGTCCCTGGCCATCCAAACTCGCACGCCGACAGCCCCTAGCAAGCGCGGCTGGGTCGACTGCCGCCCGTCCACCGCTTTCTTCTTTTGCCCGACGACGAGGTCAATGGCCGTCGTGCGCGTGATGCCAGCCTCTAACTCCATCTTGCAGTGATGGCGGTCTCGGGGGCGTTGGATTCCGATGCTAGGTCCGGCCAATGGGGCCACCTGCCTCGCCTCCCCTCCACCCCTCTGTGTAGTTCGACAGAGCTCCAGCGGCCACGGATTCGGCCATCCCCGACCACCAGACTGTGGGACGACGGCCTGCAATCCACAGCTTGTGCAGTTCGCGAGGAGTGTGCTTGCAGTCTTATCGGCGGCGTGATGCTACTCTCTTCTACATCCCTGAGCAGTTCGCCCCGCCGCTCGCATCCCGTCTCCTCCACGACCTCACCGGTCAGCTCGAAACTGCAGCTAGGCAGCACATGAAGCAAAGCGTCGTGGCGGGATCTACATGTGAAGCGGAGTACATGGCAGCCTCGGAGGCAGCACATGAAGCAATATGGGTGAAGGAGTTCATCACCGACCTAGGAGTCATACCCAATGCGTCGGGGCCGATGACTCTCTTCTGTGACAACACTGGAGCTATTGCCCTTGCCAAGGAGCCCAGGTTTCACAAGAAGACAAGGCACATCAAGCGTCGCTTCAACTCCATTCGTGAAAATGTTCAAGATGGAAACATAGAGATTTGTAAAGTACATACGGACCTGAATATAGCAGATCCGTTGACTAAACCTCTCCCTAGAGCAAAACATGATCAACACCAGAATTCCATGGGTGTTCGATTCATCACAATGTAACTAGATTATTGACTCTAGTGCAAGTGGGAGACTGTTGGAAATATGCCCTAGAGGCAATAATAAAAGCATTATTATTATATTTCCATGTTCATGATAATTGTCTTTATTCATGCTATAATTGTGTTATCCGGAAATCGTAATACATGTGTGAATAACAGACACCAACATGTCCCTAGTAAGCCTCTAGTTGACTAGCTCGTTGATCAACAGATAGTCATGGTTTCCTGACTATGGACATTGGATGTCATTGATGACGAGATCACATCATTAGGAGAATGATGTGATGGACAAGACCCAATCCTAAACATAGCACAAGATCGTATAGTTCGTTTGCTAGAGTTTTCCAATGTCAAAGTATCTTTTCCTTAGACCATGAGATCGTGTGACTCCCGGATACCGCAGGAGTGCTTTGGGTATGCCAAACGTCACAACGTAACTGGGTGACTATAAAGGTAGACTACGGGTATCTCCGAAAGTGTCTGTTGGGTTGACATGGATCAAGACTGGGATTTGTCACTCCATATGACGGAGAGGTATCGCTGGGCCCACTCGGTAATGCATCATCATAATGAGCTCAAAGTGACCAAGTGTCTGGTCACGGGATCATGCATTACGGTACGAGTAAAGTGACTTGCCGGTAACGAGATTGAACGAGGTATTGGGATACCGACGATCGAATCTCGGGCAAGTAACATATCGATTGACAAAGGGAATTGCATACGGGGTTGATTGAATCCTCGACATCGTGGTTCATCCGATGAAATCATCGTGGAGCATGTGGGAGCCAACATGGGTATCCAGATCCCGCTGTTGGTTATTGACCGGAGAGTCATCTCGGTCATGTCTGCTTGTCTCCCGAACCCGTAGGGTCTACACACTTAAGGTTCGGTGACGCTAGGGTTGTGAAGATATGTATATGCAGAAACCCGAATGTTGTTCGGAGTCCCGGATGAGATCCCGGACGTCACGAGGAGTTCCGGAATGGTCCGGAGGTAAAGAATTATATATAGGAAGTGCTGTTTCGGGCATCGGGACAAGTTTCGGGGTTATCGGTATTGTACCGGGACCACCGGAAGGGTCCCGGGGGTCCACCGGGTGGGGCCACCTATCCCGGAGGGCCCCATGGGCTGAAATAGGATGGAACCCAGCCCATAGTGGGCTGGGGCGCCAGCCCCTATAGGCCCATGCGCCTAGGGTTCCACCATGGAAGAGTCCATGTGGTGGAAGGCACCCCTAGGTGCCTTGGGGGGGAGGGAATCCTCCCCTTGGCCGCCGCCCCCCCTAGTAGATCTCATCTACTAGGGCCGGCGCCCCCCCCATGGCACCCCTATATATAGTGGGGGGGAGAGGAGGGATTTGTGACCAGCCCCTGGCGCCTCCCTCTCTCTCCCCGTTACGTCTCTCTTCCTCGTAGCATAGGCGAAGCCCTGCTACTGTGACGCCCTGCATCCACCAACACGCCGTCGTGCTGCTGGATCTTCGTCAACCTCTCCTTCCCCTTGCTGGATCAACAAGGAGGAGACGTCTCCCGTCCCGTACGTGTGTTGAACGCGGAGGTGCCGTCCGTTCGGCGCTGGTCATCGGTGATTTGGATCACGTCGAGTACGACTACATCATCACCGTTCTTTTGAACGCTTCCGTGCGCCATCTACAAAGGTATGTAGATGCATTAGATGACTCGTTGCTAGATGAACTCCTAGATGATCTTGGTGAAACGAGTAGGAAATTTTTTGTTTTCTGCAACGTTCCCCAACAGTGGCATCATGAGCTAGGTCTATGCGTAGTTCTTCTTGCTCGAGTAGAACACAATTAGTTGTGGGCGTAGATTTGTCAACTTTCTTGTCGTTACTAGTCTTTTCTTGCTTCAGCGGTATTGTGGGATGAAGCGGCCCGGACCAACCTTACACGTACGCTTACGTGAGACCGGTTCCACCGACTAACATGCACTAGTTGCATAAGGTGGCTGGCGGGTGTCTGTCTCTCCCACTTTAGTTGGAGCGGATTCGATGAACAGGGTCCTTATGAAGGGTAAATAGAAGTTGACAAATCATGTTGTGGCTTTAACGTAGGTAAGAAGACGTTCTTGCTAGAACCCTAATTCAGCCACGTAAAACTTGCAACAACAATTAGAGGACGTCTAACTTGTTTTTGCAGCAAGTGGTTTGTGATATGATATGGCCAAAGTTGTGATGAATGATGGATGATCTATATGTGATGTATGAGATGTTCATGCTATTGTAATAGGAATCACGACTTGCATGTCGATGAGTATGACAACCGGCAGGAGCCATAGGAGTTGTCTTTATTCTTTTATATGACCTGCGTGTCATTAAGTAACGCCATGTAAATTACTTTACTTTATTGCTAAGCGCGTTAGCCATAGTAGTAGAAGTAATAGTTGGCGAGCAACTTCATGGAGACACGATGATGAAGATCATGATGATGGAGATCATGGTGTCAAGCCGGTGACAAGATGATCATGGAGCCCCAAGATGGAGATCAAAGGAGCTATGTGATATTGGCCATATCATGTCACGTTTATTATTTGATTGCATGTGATGTTTATCATGTTTTGCATCTTGTTTACTTAGAACGACGGTAGTAAATAAGATGATCCCTCATAATGATTTCAAGAAGTGTTCTCCCCTAACTGTGCACCGTTGCTAAAGTTCGTCGTTTCTAAGCACGCCGTGATGATCGGGTGTGATGGATCCTTACGTTCACATACAACGGGTGTAAGACAGTTTTACACAGCAAAACACTTAGGGTTAACTTGACGAGCCTAGCATGTGTATAGACATGGCCTCGGAACACAGAAGACCGAAAGGTCGAGCATGAGTCGTATAGAAGATACGATCAACATGAAGATGTTCACCGACGTTGACTAGTCCGTCTCACGTGATGATCGGACACGGCCTAGTTAACTCGGATCATGTAATACTTAGATGACTAGAGGGATGTCTAATCTAAGTGGGAGTTCATTAATAATTTGATTAGATGAACTTAATTATCATGAACTTAGTCTAAAATCTTTGCAATATGTTTTGTAGATCAAATGGCCAACGTAGTCCTCAACTTCAACGCATTCCTAGAGAAAACCAAGCTGAAAGACGATGGCAGCAACTATACGGACTGGGTCCGGAACCTGAGGATCATCCTCATAGCTGCCAAGAAAGATTATGTCCTACAAGCACCGCTAGGTGAAGCTCCCGTCCCACAGAACCAAGACGTTATGAACGCTTGGCAGACACGTGTTGATGACTACTCCCTCGTTCAGTGCGGCATGCTTTACAGCTTAGAGCCGGGGCTCCAAAAACGTTTTGAGAGACATGGAGCATACGAGATGTTCGAAGAGCTGAAAATGGTTTTTCAAGCTCATGCCCGGATCGAGAGATATGAAGTCTCCGATAAGTTCTTCAGCTGTAAGATGGAGGAAAATAGTTCTGTCAGTGAGCACATACTCACTATGTCTGGGTTACATAACCGCTTGTCTCAGCTGGGAGTTAATCTCCCGGATGATGCGGTCATTGACAGAATCCTCCAGTCGCTTCCACCAAGCTACAAGAGCTTTGTGATGAACTTCAACATGCAGGGGATGCAAAAGACCATTCCTGAGTTGTTCTCTATGCTGAAATCAGCGGAGGTAGAAGTCAAGAAGGAACATCAAGTGTTGATGGTCAATAAAACCACTAAGTTCAAGAAAGGCAAGGGTAAAAAAGAACTTCAAGAAGGACGGCAAGGAGGTTGCCGCGCCCGGCAAGAAAGCTGCCGGGAAGAAGCCAAAGAATGGACCCAAGCCCGAGACTGAGTGCTTTTATTGCAAAGGGAAGGGTCACTGGAAGCGGAACTGCCCTAAATACTTAGCGGACAAGAAGGCCGGCAACACCAAAGGTATATTTGATATACATGTAATTGATGTGTACCTTACCAGTACTCGTAGTGACTCCTGGGTATTTGATACCGGTGCCGTTGCTCATATTTGTAACTCACAGCAGGAGCTGCGGAATAAACGGAGACTGGCGAAGGACGAGGTGACGATGCGCGTCGGGAATGATTCCAAGGTTGATGTGATCGCCGTCGGCACGCTGCCTCTACATTTACCTACGGGGTTAGTTTTAAACCTCAATAACTGTTATTTAGTGCCAGCGACGACGACGGCAACGGATCTTCGGCGAGCTCCCGTCCTGTTCGAACTCCCCCTTGGCGCAGCGCAGTTGATGAGTGTTAGGCATAATTTTGTGGTGCTTGCTATGTAGTATAAAATTGTAGTGGAATGTTTGTATTCGTTTTTATCCGGGAAGAATCGAAGTTATCTGTTTGGTGCACTTTGACTATAAGCCTTTCTCAGAAAATTTATGTGCCTGTTGAGAAGTTCAGTAATTCGATCGAGAAGCTCACATTGCACTATGCACGCTGTTCATTGGAAAAAGGGAAAGGCCAAAATTATAAGTATGAAAAAACAAAAAAAACTCATGCAGTCCACTTTTGGTAGCGTCGGAGTTTACTTTTGGTAGTGTCGTGGTTCACTTACTCCTAATGTGTGTAGAAAAATGTTGGAAAATAATAAATAAAAGTAATGCAGTTCACTTCTCGATAGTGTTGAGGTTCACTTACTCCTGACGTGAAGTGCGGTCCACTTCCTCGTCTTCAAAGATTTACGTCTAAATAAAAGAAATCATGAAGTTCGCTTGCCCGCTTTATGCAGTGCGATTTTTAGTTTGATGCAATGCGGTTTCCTGTCCGATGCGGTTCACCCATCGATTTTAGTGCCACTTCTCGATAGTGTTGAGGTTCACTTACACCTGACGTGAAGTGCGGTCCACTTCCCCGTCTTCGAAAATTTATGTCTAAATAAAAGAAATCATGAAGTTCGCTTGCCTCGTTTGGTGCAATGCAGTTTTTAGTTTGATGCAGTGCGGTTTTCTTCCTTGTCTTCAAAAATTTACGTCCCACAAAAAATAAATCATGCAGTCCGCTAGTTCTTCTAATGCAGTGCGGTTTTCAATCTAAAAACAGTGCGGTTTTCTTCCTCGTCTTCAAAAATTTACATCCCACAAGAAAGAAACCATGTAGTTCTCTAACACGTCTGATGCAGTGCGGTTTTTCGTCCGATGCAGTGCGGTTTTCAGTCGGATGAAGTACCCATGTCGATTTGGGTGTTGCGAAAAACAGAGTGTCCGCATTTCGGTAAATTTAAAACTGATCCTAAACCGTAATGAATTAGAGAGAGTATTCTACATGAAAAAGTTGCGTCTCGTCGATATCTTTCCAACGACATATCATTTGAATCGTTTCGACAATCGGTTTGTAATAATTTCGCGAAAAACGACCGTTGCCTCTCGTCGTCCGCCGCACGATTTTTAAAATTAACTTAAAACTGTAAGGAATCTCAAAACCATTTCTACATATGAAAGTTGCGCCTTGTCCATAGCTTTCCAACAACATATTATACGCCTCGTTTTGACAAACGGTTCAAAAACTAGAGCGAAAACAGTACCAAAATTGAAAAAATTTCAAAAAAAAACAGAATTCCGCGATTTAGTAAATTAAAAACTGCTCTTAAACCGTAACGAATTAGAGAAAACAATAGTTATGAAAAAGATGCGCCTCGACGATATCTATCCAACGGTGTATCATTTGCCTCATTCCGACAAGCAGTTTAGAAAAAAACGCGAAAAAACGCTCGTTGACACTCTTTGTGGGCCGCACCATTTTTGAAACTGCTCTTAAACCGCAGAGAATATCGAAAAGTGTTCAACATGGCGAAGTTGCGCCTAATCCGTAGCTTTCCAACGGTATATTACATGCCTCGTTCCGATAAACGGTTAAAAAATTAGAGCGAAAACAGTACCAAAAAAACACTACGCGCAGTTTTTTCCGACGCGAAGTTCACTAGTCTATGTAATGCAGTGCTCTTAGTAAAGAAAGTGCAGTGCCCTCGCGTTGAGCATGCAATGCGGAAGTGTTATCAGAATAACTATTCTGATAATTTTATCAGAATAGACGGGTATATATATATATTGTTGTTATAAGAATGATCATGATGCCCTCATGTCCGTATTTTATTTTATCAACACCTCTATCTCTAAACATGTGGATATATTTTTCGATATCGGCTTTCGTTTGAGGACAAGCGAGGTCCAAGCTTTGGGGAGTTGATACGTCCATTTTGCATCATGCTTTTATATTGATATTTATTACATTATGAACTGTTATTACACCTTATATCACAATACTTATGCCTATTATCTCTTATTTTACAAGGTTTACATGAAGAGGGAGAATGCCGGCAGCTGGAATTCTGGACTGGAAGAGGAGAAAATATTAGAGACCTATTCTGCACATCTCCAAAAGTCCTGAAATTTCATGGGAGCATGTTTCAGAATATATAAAAAATATTGGGTGAAAGAAGTACCAGAGGGGGGCCACCCACCATCCACGAGGGTGGGGGACGCACCCTACCCCCTGCCTCATGGGCCCCCTGGCAGCCATCTGATGCCCATCTTTGGCTATATGGAGTATTTCGTCCTGGAAAAAAATCAGAAGCAAGCTTACGAGATGAAACTCCGCCGCCATGAGGCGGAATCTTGGTGGAACCAATCTAGGGCTCCGGCGGAGCTGTTCTGCCAGGGAAACTTCCCTCCGTGAGGGGAAAATCATCACCATCGATCCTCTCATCGGGAGGGGGTCAATCTCCATCAACATCTTCACCAGCACAATCTCATCTCAAACCCTAGTTCATCTCTTCTATCCAATCTTTGTCCCAAATCCTCAGATTGGTACCTGTGGGTTGCTAGTAGTGTTGATTACTCCTTGTAGTTGATGCTAGTTGGTCTATTCGGTGGACGATCATATGTCCAGATCCTTTATGCATATTAATACCCCCCTGATTATGAACATGAATATGATCTGTGAGTAGTTACGTTTGTTCCTGAGGACATGGGAGAAGTCCTGCTATAAGTAGTCATGTGAATTTGGTATTCATTCGATATTTTGATGAGATGTATGTTGTCTCTCCTCTAGTGGTGTCATGTGAACATTGACTACATGACACTTCACCATTGTTTGGGCCTAGTGGAAGGCATTGGGAAGTAATAAGTAGATGATGGGTTGCTAGAGTGACAAGAGCTTAAACCCTAGTTTATGAGTTGCTTCCTAAGGGGCTGATTTGGATCCATATGTTTCATGCTATGGTTAGGTTTACCTTAATACTTCTTTTGTAGTTGCCGATGCTTGCAATAGGGGTTAATAATAAGTGGGATGCTTGTCCAAGGAAGGACAATACCCACGCACCGGTCCACCCACATTTCAAATTATCAAAGTACCGAACGCGAATCATATGAGCGTGATGAAACCTAGCTTGACGATAATTCCCATGTGTCCTCGGGAGCGCTTTCCTTTATATAAGAGTTTGACCAGGCTTGTCCTTTGCTACAAAAAGGATTGGGCCATCTTGGTGCACCTTATTTACTTTATTTACTTGTTACCCGTTACAAATTACCTTATCACAAAACTATCTGTTACCGATAATTTCAGTGCTTCCAGAGAATACCTTACTGAAAACTGCTTATCATTTCCTTCTGCTCCTCGTTGGGTTCGACACTCTTACTTATCGAAAGGACTATGATAGATCCCCTACATTCGTGGGTCATCAATCTCCAACCCTAGCCATCAGCTATCATCAGCTTCATTCTCCACAAGTTTCATCTACTGCCGCCACGCCTCCATTGCAGCAACTCTACCATAGCGAGAGGGTCAAGACAAGAAAAAGGAAGAGAGGAGGCACCTCCCTTGTTCGGCATCGGTCGGAGGTGAAGGAAATATGCCCTAGAGGCAATAATAAAGTTGTTATTTATATTTCCTTATATCATGATAAATGTTTATTATCATGCCAGAATTGTATTAACCGGAAACTTAGTACATGTGTGAATACATAGACAAACAGAGTGTCACTAGTATGCCTCTACTTGACTAGCTCGTTGATCAAAGATGGTTAAGTTTCCTAGCCATGGACAAAGAGTTGTCATTTGATAAACGGGATCACATCATTAGAGAATGATGTGATTGACTTGACCCATCCGTTAGCTTAGCATGATGATCGTTTAGTTTGTTGCTATTGCTTTCTCCATAACTTATACATGTTCATATGACTATGAGATCACGGAACTCCCAAATACCGGAGGAACACTTAGTGTGCTATCAAACATCACAACGTAACTGGGTGACTATAAAGATGCTCTATAGGTGTGTCCGATGGTGTTGTTGAGTTGGCATAGATCGAGATTTGGATTTGTCACTCCAAGTATCAGAGAGGTATCTCTGGGCCCTCCCGGTAATGCACATCACTATAAGCCTTGCAAGCAATGTGACTAATGAGTTAGTTACGGGATGATGCATTACGGAACGAGTAAAGAGACTTGCCGGTAACGAGATTGAACTAGGTATTAAGATACCGACGATCGAATCTCGGGCAAGTAACATACCGATGACAAAGGGAACAACGTATATCGTTATGCGGTTTGACCGATAAAGATCTTCGTAGAATATGTGGGAGCCAATATGAACATCCAGGTTCCGCAATTGGTTATTGACCGGAGACGTGTCTCGGTCATGTCTACATAGTTCTCGAACTTGTAGGGTCCGCACGCTTAACGTTCGGTGACGATCGGTATTATGAGTTTATGTGTTTTGATGTACCGAAGGTAGTTCGGAGTCCTGGATGAAAGAACATGCGGTGCCCCAACGTTTGGTTTTGGTAATTGATGACAATCTCTATGGACTAATGGTTGCCTTGAGTTATATTTGAAGGTTTTGTCCATAGGCTTTTCTTGGAGTACATGTGTTGGTTTCAAGGAGAGTTTGTGTCGAGCAAGGTGCTATTCAAGGAATTATCCAAAGATTGGTCATGTGAGTGTTGAGCTTATTTCAAGCATGTCTTGAAGAAGAAAATTGTGTGATCATTCATGTCTACCTTCAAGACATCATCCAAATGAAGAGAATTGGAAAGATTCAAGGTTGATCAAGATTAAGTCAAGAATGAATCAAGTTGATCAACACACAAAGCATACAAGATGTACTGAGGGATCAAGTGATCCCATGGTATGGTAAGCATTGTCAATTACGCTTTGTGTACTAACCCATGGTCTTCGTGAGAGTTCTTTGTGGGGTTAGGTTGCGGTGTGCAAGTTCAAGTGGAGCATCACAAAGAGATCAAATGCTTGAAGCTTGCCGTCCTTTGTGGTGACAATGGACTTGTGAAGATGTGTGGAAGAGTGGCTCACCCATAGTGGAGTATGGGGGAGCAATCAACTAGTCTTCATCGAGTCAACACAATCAAGAAAGGTGGTCCAACTTGAGGGAGTCAAGATCGTCATCATCTAGCTCAAGTGGACCATGTGCAAGGCAAATGTTTGCCCTTGATAGGTTTTCTATTTTGCCGGTCTGATGATGGTAGTTGGGAGACCGAGTTATAGGATCGTTTGCCGTACTATCAAGGGGGGCTCTCGATGAGTAGCTTGATCGTATCGTTAGTTGAGAGCTCAAACCATTGCATCCTTGCATCATCTTTCTTGGTTCTTGTTTGGTTCTCTTTGTGAGTATTAGAGCTTATGGTCATCTTGATGACAAGCTCGAGTTCATCGAAAACGGAGTTCACATGCATCTTCTATGATGTTTTCCATGTTGGAGGTTATGCCGGTTCTTCTCGGTTGGAGGTTTCACTCTATTTGTTGGCATACCTCCCCTGCCTCTTCTTACTATAACCAGTCGCTGTTTTGATGCTACTCGTCGTCTTGTTTCCAACAAGCTTGAGTTTGCTCTATTTGGAGCTCATATGTAGAAGTTATGGCAGTTCTTGGAAGTGGCTTTTGTTTGGTCCCGGTAGTAGTACCGCGAGCCCAAGCTGTAGTACCGCTTGGAGCTCTCAGCCGTAGTACCGCGAGCCCAAGCGGTAGTACCGCTTGGAGCTCTCAACCGTAGTACCGCTGCAGTGCCGCTCTTCTTCCGCCTCGATTTTGGGTCCTGCTCTTTTTGTGTCGGGTTTAGCAGTAATTGCACGGCAGTAAGGCACGGTAGTACCGCCTAAGCGGTAGTACCGCTCCGGTCGGGCGGTAGTACCGCTTCTGCATTTCTGCCGTCGTACTCTGCTCTGCCCTGCCTCTTTTGGTCCCGTGTTCTGCTCCTCCAGCGGTAGTACCGCTGGGGTGAGCGGTAGTACCGCTCATATGCGGTACTACCGCCCCAAGGTTCATGTTTTGTTGCTCCCTTTCCCTGTTTCTTCCGCCCGAGCGGTAGTACCGCTCATGGAGCGGTAGTACCGCTCGTGTGCGGGCTGAGCACATAACGGTTGGATTTTCCCCCTCCTATAAAAGGGGGTCTTCTTCCCCAATGAACCTCATCCTTTGAGCTCATGTTCTTCCCCCATTGTTGACCTTCTTCGAGCTTGCTAACTCTCAATCCCTCCATGGTTTCTTGATAGTTTTTGAGGGAAAAGAGAGAGGAGATCTAGATCCACATTCCACCAATCACTTTCTCCTCTATGTGAAGGGAACCCCTTGGATCTAGATCTTGGAGTTCTTGGTGTTCTCCTTCTTGTTCTTCCTCTCATTTTCCTCCCTAGCATCAGTTGCTTTGGTGGGATTTGGGAGTGAAGGACTTGGGCACTCCGTGTGCCTTTGCCATTGCATTTGGTGCATCGGTTTGAGTTCTCCACGGTGATACGTGGAAGTTACAAGTTGAGAAGCTTATTACTCTTGGGTGCTTGGTACCCTTGAGCTTGTTCCTCTTGGGTGCTTGGGCGCCCTAGACGGTTGAGGTCACCTCGGAGCCATATTCCATTGTGGTGAAGCTTCGTGGTGTCGTTGGGGAGTTAACCCCAACCTTGGTGGTGTTCGGAGCTCAATCATTGTGGTGTAAAGCTCTGGGCAAGCGTCGGGGTCTCCAATTAGGTTGTGGAGATCGCCCCGAGCAATTTGACGGGTACCGGTGACCGCCCCCAAGGGTTGCCATTTGTACGAATTCGGTGACCGCCCTCAAGGGTCCCTTAGTGGAACCACAACATCTTGCATTGTGCGAGGGCGTGAGGAGATTACGGTGGCCCTAGTGGCTTCTTGGGGAGCACTGTGCCTCCACACCGCTCCAAACAGAGATTAGCATCCGCAAGGGTGTGAACTTCGGGATACATCGTCGTCTCCGTGTGCCTCGGTTATCTCTTACCCGAGCCCTTTACTTATGCACTTTACTTTGTGATAGCCATATTGTTTCTTGTCATATATCTTTCTATCACATAATTGTTTATCTTGCTTAGTATAAGTTGTTGGTGCACATAGGTGAGCCTAGTTGTTGTAGGTTTTGTGTTTGACAAATTAACCGCTAGGTTTATTCCGCATTTGTTCAAGCCTAAACCGTAATTATTTTAAAGCGCCTATTCACCCTCCTCTAGGCGACATCCACGATCTTTCACCAGATGTGATCACGGACATGACGAGGAGTCTCGAAATGGTCGAGACATAAAGATTGATATATTGGATGACTATATTCAGACACCGGATGAGTTCCGGGGGTCACCAGATACTTATCGGAGTGTCGGGGGGAACTAATGGGCCAACATGGGCCTTAGTGGAGAGAGAGAGGGCCGGCCAAGGCAGGGCCGTGCGCCCCTCCCCCTCTAGTCTGAATTGGACTAGGGAAGGGGGCCCCTTTCCTTCTCTTCTCTCCCTCTCTTTCCTTCCCCCTCCCTCCTCCTAGTAGGACTAGGAAAGGGGAGTCCTACTCCTACTAGGAGGAGGACTCGTCCTCTCCTGGCGCGCCTCAAGGGCCGGCCGGCCTCCCCATTGCTCCTTTATATACGGGGGCATGGGGGCACCCTAGAACACACAAGTTGATCATTGATCCCTTAGCCGTGTGCGGTGCCCCCCTCCACCATAATCCACCTCAGTCCATAGTGCTTAGACGAAGCCCTGCGCCGGTAGCTTCATCATCACGCCGTCGTGCTGACGAAACTCTCCCTCGACACTCAGCTGGATCGAGAGTTCATGGGACGTCACCGAGCCAAACTTGTGCAGATCGCGGAGGTGTCGTACTTTCGGTACTAGGATCGGTCGGATCATGAAGACGTACGACTACATCAACCGCGTTGTCATAACGCTTCCGCTTACGGTCTACGAGGGTACGTGGACAACACTCTTCCCCTCTCGTTGCTATGCATCACCATGATAGATCTTGCGTGTGCGTAGGATTTTTTTTTTGAAATTACTGCGTTCCCCAATAGGTGGACCGGTGCCATCTCCATCAACACCGCTGCCATGCCTCTCTATCTCCAACGCCTTGTTGGCTTGTAATTCATCCCTAACGTCTATGTACTTCATCTCCATGTTTGAGTAATTTATTTAGTTCTTGGGAATAAGATGAGCTCTAGTTTTACTAGAATCGAATGTCTTGTGCGATATGAAATCCTCTTTTACATGTTTATGTTAGTGATCTTCTCGATGTTGGGTGGAGTTGACCATCCAACATTTGTGAATTTTGTACGAAAGGTCATTACTGTTGGTGTGAAGGTTAGTTGCGGAGGTAGGTTAGTGACATTTCCTTTCTCCCTTTTCTTCCTTGTTCATTGCAAAAGGGGATAAACAGAGACTACTTTTGGCTGCGCCCATGGGGAAAGCATTAATCATCCTTCGATAACCGAAGTGGGGAAGAACTATAGTGGTGTATATGATATCGGGTTGCTGCATGTATGCACGTATCTGTACCTAGCTCCAACCACAAAGAGAAACATGAGAAGTGACTTAGGTATTCGTAGAACATACATAAAGTGATGATTCCAAACACCTCGAGAATGCCATTATTACTCAAACACCGCATATTTATTTTATTCGTTGTTTTATTTACTGTTATACCTTCGCTTAGTTGTTTATATGAAATCACCCATTATCATTTTCGCTAGCAATCGATGAATAAACTATTTTTAGATAATGGTTTGGGTGTGAATGTAGCCGCCTGAGTGACGACGTAGCTGCGGGGTTGGTAGTTGCATGTGAATCGCTCCCGTTGCGATTGACATACAGTTTCCTCACCGCGAATTGCAATAGCCTCGTGCACTTGCAAGCCATCACTGCTCTTAACCGAGCCCATTCACAGGTGCTCACTTGAAGAGGTGGCAGACCAAAACCGTCATATGGCTCGCTACTATGAACATGTACCAGGCCTCAGTTGGTACTCCAAGTCAGCCAGTTACTCCAGAACATGAGAAGGCATTCTCGGAGGCCACTATAATATTTTTCGGCGCTATCGTAAGTTTGTTGGGTGGCAGGTTGTTGATGCATATCTGCACATGCGAAATGCCAAATAACTATGGGATGCACTTGAATACTAGTTCGCCACCATCGTTATCGGTGGGGAATTGTATGCATAGAGTAGTAAAATGACTAAGAAATGGTTGAGAATAGTTCCATGGACGACTAAGCTCATGAGCTGCAGTGGATGACAAAAGAACTCGAGCTCCTTAAGTGTGTTACTTGACATGTTTGTTGTCAAGAGCATTGTTGCTAAGCTTCCTCCTTTATGAAGGAACTTCTTCAGTTCTCTAAAACACCAGAGACAAGAGATACAAGTTGAGAGTCTCATTGGATCTTTAGATGTTGAAGAGAAGTCTAGGGCAAAGGACACACGAGCTAAAATAGCAGAGGGGCATTCTATCGCCAATGTTGTGCAAAAAAGGCCCACAAATTCAAGGGAAATAGCAAAGTATTCAAAGATACCACTCCAAAAAGTAGAAGGGACGAAAGGGGCAAAACAGGGAGAAGAGTCCTTGTTGGGTTTACGATGCAAAGGATAATTGGGTTCCCCAATACAAACCACCATGGCTAGGCAAAAGATCATGGATGGTTGATATTAAATTTACTTTAAGAAAGATCGTGCGATTGAAGAATGTGTAGTATGTCTGTACTGTCAAGAAGAATATTATTTGTGAATCTGGGTTTAAGGATGTGTCTACTGTCTAATGGAACTTTTACTGAAAAACGATATGAGCATGGAGGCTTGTTTTGTCTCTTGTTGGGAGACTTCTATAATGGAGGAGGAACACTTTGAGTGATCGAGTTCGAGTTCGGGCTAATATTACACATCTTTTTGGAAAAATTAAAATGTTGCATGGCAGTGTTCCGTCTTGCTCTAGATTTACGTGTCATTACTTGATGTCATTGTGGACACAGTATTCTATTTTCAGAGAGTTCTTGTACCGGATCTCTTCATTCTCCTACATGTTCCCTCTATATAAGAGCAACTCTAGCAGACCCCGCATCCCGCCCCGACCCGCAAAATAACCGCCAAAATGCAGGTCGGGGCAGAAAAACCAGCCTAATCAGACCCTGCATTCCGCCCCGGTCCGCAAAAAATTTTAGGAGGCGCGGCAAAATCTCAACCCCAACCCGAGAAAATACGGGTTTCCCCCTCGCTGCTGCGGTGCCCTGCATATAAGCGGAAACGGTTGGTGGGGGGGGCATTTCATCCCGCGCTTTCTCCCACCAACCACCTCTCCTCTCCCGGAAGGCCGCCACGCGCACGAGGCCTCCCCTCCCTTCCCCCCTGCATCGGCGGGCCGCCGTATTTGCAGATCCGCGGCACTTCATCGCGGGCCGCCGGATTTGCCTTTTTCCGGCTGCCGGTTGCTGCCCCAGGCGATGGAGTGGTCGGGGAGCCTCTCCCGCAACCCAGGCAAGGGCGCATCGCCGCATGCAGGCACGGGTTCGTCCGCCCGCTGCCGCCGAAGGTTTGCGGGCATGGACTTGTCCGGCCGTCCACCGGGCTCGGCGCTCGCGCAGCGTCTTTGTGGCCTGCCGATGCTGCTCATATAGTGCGACGACTGCCCGCGCCAAGTGCTGCGACTCACTTCGGGCACGCCGAAGCACCCCGGATGGGTGTTCTACAAATGTGAAAACGACGGGGTACGTGCACTTGCGATACCTCGTTCCATAGCTCATTCTTTAGTTCAACTGCGGTAGCTCACTTCGAGCTTGCTCAATGTTTTGTGTAGGACGATAGATGCTCATTTTGGTTTTGGGAAGGCCAATACATTGAATTGTTGATAGAAAGAAACTTAATAGATGTTAGTGCACTCCTTAGTACAATCGAAGGCAATGATGCGGCGGCATGTGCAACTAGAGGGGAAGCAACATCTACTTCTTTGAAACCAAAGATGAAGAATGAAGAAAGCAAGATCAAGAATCCGCGCATGGAGAAGGTATTGCTCCAACTAGTGGGAGCCGTTATGGAAGTTGGAAATCTTCTGAAATGCATACTTGTGGTTCATGTTTTTTTTGGTTTTGCTATTCTAGTCAAGATTTGGTGATATCTTTTGTATCTAATGTTGTTGCAAAAGCAAAGAAAAGCATTATGCTAAATCAATTTAAGTTGCAAATCTAAGTTTTGCGGGCCGGGAGGAGCTGCACCAGATCAGAACCCACGGAAGCCGAACCTGTAAAAAGCATATTCCACGAATATGCTTTTATACGGGTCCATTATACGGGGTCTGCATCTGTGTCAGCCCGCGTTGGCTCGCAAAAACGGTTTTACGCGAACTGCAAACGCATTTTGCGGGTCGACGGGATGCGGTGTCTGTTAGAGTTGCTCTAAGAAGGTCCAAAGGAGGCACTACGCAGAACACACATACTCTGGCGGAGTTCCTAGCGCGGAGCTGCTTCTCCGGCGACCCCGCGACATCTACTCCTACTTACCAACAACTCCGTCGAGTATCACTAAACTTTGTGGATATATAATTGCCTGGTGTTCTTTTATTTGGCAGTGTACTAGCACGGGGCTCGAGCAAAGCAAGGCAGCCATGTCGACCCCGCCAAGTTGCGATCCATCGAGGCCACCACTTGGCCGCGCGCGTAGTGGCAGCGCACGCACGAGAGACCGCGTGCGGTCAGACGAGATCGTGCCGGCCATGTCGTGCGCCGGGCCGCCGCCCCAGTCCGGGCGGCGCGGCCGGTCCTGGCGGTTGCGCCCGATCCAAATCTTGGACGGTTAGGTCACATGGAAGAGCACAAAATCCCAGCGGCAACTTGCCATGATTAACAAGCCTAGTTTTACCAAAAATAATGAGTATACTGGCTTAAACAAAGATGAATTGGGATTTGGGGGACATGCAGGCCAGATTCAGGTATACGCGAGTCTGTGAGACCGCGACCCACTTGAGTCCGGAGAGAGTATATTAAAGCTACTCTACCATGGCCCGGTTGATATGCATAATATATACAGTTGAGTTGAAAGAACATGAGAGCTTGCAACTGGAGCATCTTGTGGTCGTCACATCACATCAATAGTAGGTGCGTGCTTTCTTGTGCTGCTGTTGACTTGCCAGAATATTCTATGTTCCTCCCCTTGATTAGAGTAATCTCTGATCTTGGTGGTTAAGTCCGGTCCAACATGGTCAGCTGAACGCAATTAATAGTGGCACACAGACAGACAGCCGTTCGACCGCCGCGCGGCGCCGCCCACTTAGTGGCTTAGCTAATTAACAACAACGTGCATGTGTTAACGTGAGTACTTAACTAGTACTGTAGTAACTGGTTAGCAATTGGAACGGACAAAAAGAGCACATACGTGAGCCGCATTGGTAAAAACTAAAAAATGGAGACCACTAGTATAACTCGTAGAGTACTGTACACGACACATCGATCTCTGACTACTGTGACTTTTCTCTCGTTCAATCGATATCAACTTGGACCGATCCCAATGTATGTACCAGTACTACATGCATGCACATTCTGGCCGGCAGGATCGTGGATGCTAAGCTAGCTAGCAGTAAACAGCAGACATCCATGATACATCCATGTGGCAGCTGCAAGCTACGAGACGACGTGCATGCATGCATGGGACAGAAAATCAACGTCCATTGTATGCGTGAGAAAGGAAAACGTAGCCGGGCATCAATACGCACGCAGCGAACATAACTGACGATCTGCCGTGAGATATCTTGCCGGGTATGGAGACCAGCCCGAGCCGAGCTCACATTGATGCATCTATCCACGATGTTCGTCGGATACACACACATAACACATTGATGCTCTCGCGCGCGGCTGACGCGGACGGGGTCCCCGCGCGCGGCGCCGGGGGTACCGAGATAACCGACCGATCAACCTCCGGGGAGTCGCCGGCACATGGCGGCACATGTGATCCTAGCCAACCATCGCCAGTTCCAATGTCACCCCTCCCCTCACCTGCATTGCCGTCCCAAGGAAGATCTGCAAGATCTCCAACCCAATATTCTATGACCTCATCTCTCATCTCTCCATTGGTTGTGCCAATAATCCACACACTAGATTATTTCGAAATAAACTTAAACAATCCATACATATATATACTAGTAGTACTACATGGTAGTAGAAGGCTCTGACTCTGCTGATAATTTTAAGCAATGATTTGGTAGTCCACAACTCTTATTAATCAACATGATCTTCCCTGGCTTGCTTGGTCCATAAGAAACAAACTGGTACAGGAGCATCTTTTTCTTCTTAAGAAAGTTCATTTACGTGTGGTTTTGTGAGTCCAACCACAACATACTCAATGTGAGTTCTTTCTGTGTGGATGCATACTTGGACAACAGCACGGTACAAGAAGTTAATGTGTGGTTTGTAGTTATGCACTCTGGCTCATGTGTCATGTGCCCCTGTTGCCAATTTGCAACGCATAGTGGTAGCCCACTCGCGAGCCCCGGTTTGCAGTTAGTCTGTTATGGGTCGGCTAGCGTCTCGTGATCTCTAGTCCTCGCATTAATTGGCATACGATCATGGCAATATGATATGATGCTACTCCATGAGAAAGATATATGGCCTGCCCTAATCATGCATTGATGCATGTGGCCCTACGTAAGATATCATGCTGCTGCTGCTGCTGCTGCTGCTCGCCCTCGCAGATGCTCCCCACCAGAAATAACTGCCAACGGCCAATACCTACCGGCCGGTCTATGCTTCAACTGTTCTTTACTTCCCATGCATACGCAGCTCCTCCACTCCTACGAACGAACGTATACCTTCCTCTACAGCATTTGCCTTCCCGGACGTTTGCATCGACAATGGTTGCATAGGCATAATTAACATGTGTCGCCGAGATGCAGAGGCCGGGGCCATCCTTCTTTTCAAAAAGAAAATATAGAAGTACGAATAGTAGTTAATATTGGCGGTGTTGCCTAAATATATATCGATCGGTACTCTAGTGGCGCATGCCGTTTTGCTTTTGTTTGGCTGTTTCATTCTGAAATGTCCGAATCAACGACGCCGATGTTCAGCATACAAGGACGCGAAACTTGACTGCTGGATCTAGCACGTATTTGACCACTGACAAGGGAATGGGGCCATACACGTATGTCCTCATATGCAATTGGCCCAAGACGTTACATAAATTCCAACTCATGCAAGTTGCTGCACTAGCTTGCTAGCTACTGTAACCTAATGGCGGGGTACTGGCTGCCCTATGTGTGGCAGCCCGCACACATCATGACATCAAACAAATTGTCCATGTAGCTCTCGATCTGCCACCACGTGCATGACCTGTGGGTGGGCGGTAGTATTCGCGACCACTTCTACGATGTGTGTGGGTGCAGAGGCGGAGGCAGCATTTCTCCAAGCATAGGGCTAAAACTAAGCAACTATAATGCCAAATATCAATGGAGAAAAAAATACATCAAATAAATGCCAGATACCACACATCTTGGATTTCTACTTTTTTTATTAATGAATAAAAATGAAACAAAATTGACTAAAATAATTTCATGTACCGTCACCAAATCATTGATTTCAACTGATACAAAGGAATTAAGAAAAATATTAGTTGATACAACAAACAAGAGATTACATAATTTACCCATCCAATCATTTGTTGAGAAGGAGCAGAATGGGAGCAGAAACAGGAGGAGGGGCCTGCTCCAACGACCTGAGATGATCCAATATTTCAAAGCAAGATGATTCGACGAGTCGAAGGTTCGAACGTCCGGTGTCGAGCAGGAAACGCCTGGGGCGGCGCAGCTTGCCAACGATGAACCCTAAAAAAAAATAGAAACATTAGCGATAGAACTCACTGTCGTGCGTTGTGGGAGCATAATTAGGCTGAGAAGCTACCTGGGCTGACACATGGGGCTGGAGCTGGGTCAGAACGCCTGGGGCTGGGCCTCTGGAAGGGTACAAATCTAAAAAAAAATCATATTGGATGTTTAGGGCTACTTGGGCCACACTTGGGGCTATAGCCCTAGTTGCCCCAGGCCCAGTTCCACCCCTGTGTGGGTGTCGTGTCTCTCTTGGGGTGTTGTTGTGGTATCCTTTCTGTGTCGGGGATAAGGGTAAATACCCTAGTTTGTGGTTTTGGTGTCGGCAATAGTGGCGTGTAGCATCGTCAACCTTTTGGAGTTCTCGTTGTGGAGCCCAGGTACCTTCAGGCCATGGCATCTTCGGGCGAGTTTGGATTCTGGCTCGAAGCTTCTTCACATCTGGCGTGGTGCAGTCTCGCTTGCCTCTTACCTTTTGCTTGTTACTTTGTTATCACCGTTCGCGGTCCTCGTTGTTCGTAGGCTGGATGGACACTCAGTCAGCAGTGAGAGGGTGGTGTGGCACTCTCCGGCGGCAATTTGGTGGGAACGGTGCAACGATGTCCGATGGTTTCCCAATGAGGTATGGTTTCGCTCATCATCGCTGATCTTGGGTGCTTCTTGTTGGGATGTGGCTACTCCCATGCTCATGCTTGGCTTGAGTTGGTGGCGGTCAGTAGTGCATATGTGCACTGCTATTTGTTTCATTGTTTTTTGTCGGTGTTTTCTTTGATCTCCTTTGTAAGAGCAACTCTAGCAGATGCACTATATTCAAGACCCGCAAAATCGTTATACGCGCCACCCGTAAAAATATTTGCAGTAGCGCAAGGGCTTCGGCGGAACCGATAATGTAAACTCGTATCGTAAATTGTCTGCGGTACGAGTTTTTCTACTCCCGTAGGAGTCATCGGGTTTACCCAAAGAGGAAGGGTGAGTAGATAGAAGAAAAATTTTCTCTTAGTTAAGAACCAAGGTTTATCAAACTAGCAAGAGCTTCCAAGCTATTAAGATAAAGAGCACCCGCACACAAATAAAATAAAAAGTTGCACCCATCATGGCAAGAAGATTGTCAAGCCCCTTATCTTGCCAGTTACAAGATTAAAAACACATAATAGATAGATAATAGTGATGTGCAACGGCAAATAAAAAGAGCAATTTTTATAGAAGAATTTATCAATGGAGAATAGACCCTGGGACTATAGGCTCACTAGTGGCATCTCTCTCTCTCTCAAAAGCACGTAAATGGCATGGTAAACAAATTACAGTTGGACAACTCAAAAGATTACAATATTTATGACTATGATCATTCATGGCATATTCTCATATAGGCATTACGTCTGTGATAAGTAGACCATTACTCCAAGTGCATCTACTACTAATACTCCACCCGAAAACTGTTATCCAGCATACATCTCAAGGTATCAAGTTTACAAGAAATAGAGTATCACAATAAGAAAGATTACATAACGTAGACATGAAGAAGTCAATCAATATGACAAAACCCTATCCTTTTATCCTTAGTGGTAACAATACAATCCGCGTCTTGGCCCTTACTGTCACTCGTTAGAGCACCACAAGATTGAACCCACTACAAAACACCACTCCCGACAAAGAAAAATTAATCGAACTTGGCCAAAGAAGATAGATAGATCAGGGAGCAATACAAAGCTATATAATTATGTGATAACAAAACTCAAATATTTTCATTGTATTAATGAATAATCTGATCATAAAGTGACAATTCATCATGCCCCAACAAACACACCGCTGATTACATCGAATTGATCTCGACGAAGAACAAGAACATGGTATTGAAGATCAAAAGGAGGGAGAGAGAGAACCATCTAGCTACTACTATGGACCCGTAGGTCCTAAAGGAACTACTCACACATGGTCAAGGAGGCAACAAGGTTGATGAAGATAGCTTCAGCAATGGCTTCCTCCTCCGGTAGGGCTTCGAAACAGGGTTCCAGATGAAATCTCTTCGGTACAGAGGCTTGCGGTGGCGATAAATTCTTCTGAATGTACGACAGATGGTTTCAGTATTAATAGGGATCTATGGCAAATGAATTAGGTCAAGGCGGTGCTTGTGGGCCCCACACGGGCAAGGGGCACGACCACCCCTAGATGCGCCACCTATGGTATGGGCCCCTCATGGCTGGTCTTGATCTCTCCCGAAGCTTTCTGTGTTTCTTTTCGCCTGAAAAAATCGTGTTAAGTCGGCAACGTAGTTGACCTCCATAGATACTAATTTTCTATGATGAAAAAACAAGCTGAAAATAGAAACTGACACTGGACACTAAAGTAATATGTTAGTTTATAAAATAATATAAATTGCTATCGAAAGTATATAAAAGTGATAATATAATAGCAAGAAAATTGTAGATAGGTTTGAGATGTATTACTTTACACGATCTGTTCCGTGCTGCAGCCATCCCGGTACTGCAAATATTTTTTAGGCAAATAATTTTGCTTTATTT
The DNA here is from genome assembly GCF_003073215.2 of Triticum urartu. Classification (NCBI taxonomy): domain Eukaryota; kingdom Viridiplantae; phylum Streptophyta; class Magnoliopsida; order Poales; family Poaceae; genus Triticum; species Triticum urartu. The sequence goes on along the minus strand of NC_053026.1, from coordinate 538,270,249 downwards.
GATCTAGAATTCATATTGATGCATGACATTATATAAATAGGCATGATGCAATAGTTCACATCCAAAATCATGCGCAATATCAAGAGGTAGTAAGTTTGACCCTATGAATGTGCAATCAAACAGAATAAAACATGATCAAGCACAACCGACTTTGATCAAATCAGCCAACATCATTGTTGCCAAGATCGTCGCCACCACCACTAGCCATAGCATCACAAGTACCATCTTCATCAACATTGGCCGAAGAATGATCACTTTTCCAACCACCACCATCTTCATTGGCTGGAGCATCAACACCACCACCATTGGCTGGAGCACCACCACCTCCATAGCCGAAAGCTTCACCACTACCACCACCACCACCTCCATGCTGGGAAACATAGTAGCAAACAAAAAAATTCGGCCTACGATAAAGATCCAATGATCACTATGATGATTTGCATACAATATTAGATCGAATTGTTACCAGCTTCGAGTTGCAGTGGAAGAAGAGTTCACATAGATCAAACATGAAGTCCCTCGTACCGTCCCACGAACGATCCCTCGAACAAGCACCAAAAGCACGATGCCTCTACGGATTGCACACGTATCGAAGTAGTGGTTCAGCAGAGCATCATCGTCCAGTGCTAAGAACCGTTGAGAAAACAGGAGGGAGAAGTAGCCTAGCTATGTCGGCATTTATATCAACTAGATACAAGAGAGAAACGGGGCTCGAGGCAGCAATGGAACAACGTCCTGACCCCGTCCCTCTGTATATATGCTGAGGCCTAGGGTCGCAACTTGGGGAGGGGGCCTGCCCAAAGACGTTTTGGATCACAAGTGAGAGTCCTCCTCAGATTCCAACACGAAATGCCACGGATCCTAGCGTCTCCATAAAAGCCAAAGACTCTCGCATCTAGCCCATGGGGAAATGCCAAGGACCCTGGTTTCAGGCCCCTGCCTTCCAAGCAACCCCTTTGTGCACCGACCTCAGGCCTCGTGGGCTTTACTACTTGGCCCTTCCAAGGTGTCCTTGCACCAAGAACCCTTTGGATTTATTCGGATGGTTTTGCAACCTCCCGGGACCTCTCAGAACATCTGGAACATTTCCGGAACAACCCGAAACTCATTTGGCACCCACTCTCTCATTTCTCATTTAAATCTTAGTTCTCTAACAAACTACTAAATGTTAAGTGTGTGACCCTATGGGTTCGGTGAAATAGACATGATCGAGAACACCTTTCGACCAATGATCAATAGTGGAACCATGGACACCCGTATTGACCCCTATACTCACACGAATGATATTCGAGTGGAACTTTGGTTACCATATGTTAGTCCTTTTGCTTCGCGATACTTTACAAACCCGAAGTGAGATATATCGGTATTCCCGTGAGACTAAAACATGTTCACTATACCGATCTCCTTGTTATCAGTTTTGTTCTCTTTCTTTGTTCTCGTGTTTCGGCATCCCCGTGATCATTTCACGCTTTATATGGCTAGTCGATGACGGAGGTTGAGGGAGTCCTGGATTAGGGGGTGTTCGGATAGCCAGACTATACCTTCAGTCGGATTCCTGGACTATGAAGATACAAGATTTAAGACTTCGTCCCATGTCTGGGAGGGACTTTCCTTGGCGTGGAAGGCAAGCTTGGCGATACGGATATGCAGATCTCCTACCATTGTAACCGACTCTATGTAACCCTAACCCTACCCGGTGTCTATATAAACCGGAGGGTTTTAGTCCGTAGGACAACATACACATCAACGATCATACCATAGGCTAGCTTCTAGGGTTTAGCCTCCTCGATCTCGTGGTAGATCTACTCTTGTACTACCCATATCATCAATATTAATCAAGCAGGACGTAGGGTTTTACCTCCATCGAGAGGGCCTGAACCTGGGTAAAACTTCGTGTCCCTTGTCTCCTGTTACCATCCGGCCTAGACGCACAGTTCGGGACCCCCTACCCGAGATCCGCCGGTTTTGACACCGACATTAGTGCTTTCATTGAGAGTTCCTCTGTGTCATCGCCGTCAGGCTCGATGGATCCTACGATCATCAATAGCGATGCAGTCCAGGGTGAGATCTTCCTCCCCGGACAGATCTTCGTCTTCGGCGGCTTCGCACTGCGGGCCAATTCGTGTGGCCGTCTGGAGCAGATCGAAAGCTACGCCCCTGGCCGTCAGGTCAGATTTGGAAATTTAAACTACACGGCTGACATCCGCGGGGACTTGATCTTCGACGGATTCGAGCCACTGCCGAGCGCGCCGCACTATCACGACGAGCATGATCCAGCTCTGCCGCCGAACGGTGCCTTGGAGGCCGCACCCGCATCGGCTCCGACCCTTAATTCGGAGCCAACTGCGCCGATCGAGGATGGGCGGTTGGACGCCATCCCGGGGGCTGCGACCCCAACAGCGATTGAGCCGAACACCAGCCCCGTACTCTGCGAGACTCGTGACTCCAAGGAGCCAGACTCCTCTCCGGACTCCGAACCCTCCACGCCCCTGCCAATCGAATCCGATTGGGCGCCGATTATGGAATTCACTGCCGCGGACATCTTTCAGCACTCGCCTTTGGGCGATATACTGAAGTCATTGAAGTCTCTCTCTTTATCAGGAGAGCCCTGGCCGGACTATGGTCAGCGAGATTGGGATGCGGACGATGAAGAAATTCAAAGCCCACCCACCACCCACTTTGTAGCCACTGTCGACGATTTAACCGACATGCTCGACTTCGACTCCGGAGACATCGACGGTATGGACGCCGATGAAGGAGACAATGAAGAACCAGCGCCTATTGGGCCCTGGAATGCCACCTCGTCATATGACGTATACATGGTGGGCGCATCAAAAGATGACGACGAGGAGCGGAAGGACGCACCGAAGGCTTGTTCCCTCGAAAAGCAGTCAAAGCGGCGACGCAAGCGCCGCCCCAAATCCCGCCTCGACAGAAATAGCGATCACACAGACCCAGCGCTGGAGCAGGGCGAACCGCTGCCGGACAACGGCAATTCAGATAATCAAATCGAACAAACAAATCCTATCAAGGATAATGGTCCGGACGACACAACGCCGGACAGACACCCGGAGCAACAGACTGCCCGTAAAAGGCTTGTTGCCACCGCGAGGAGCCTGAAAAAGTAGAAGCAAAGGCTCAAGGCCGCGCAAGACACACTCCAATTCAGATGGAGTAAAATACTCAGCACTGCAGCAAGGTACGGCGACAATCGCCCCTTCAAGAGCTACCCGAAGCGAAAGCTGCTACCCGAATTCAATGAGGAGGCCTCAGAACCCCCACAACCAAATATCGAAGCAGCCACCTGGTCGGATAGACGACCCCTTTACCAATACAGAGCGGCATACAACGCCGCTCACCATACAACACACAACCAATGCGAGGGCTCGCACCCAAAGGACGGTGTAACAAGATCCATCTATAGACCACGCAAGCGCGCCCCAGCATACAATGCAATACAACAAACATCCGAACAATGCAGTACACCCAGCTACAGGGGTGCCGCACACCCCCTATGTTTCACCGATGAGGTGCTACAGGGGGACCATGAATTTCCAGAAGGATTCAAGCTCGTAAACATAGAGGCATACGACGGAACAACAGACCCTGGGGTCTGGATTGAGGACTACATCCTTCATATCCATATGGCTCGAGGAGATGATCTCCACGCCACCAAGTACCTACCCCTCAAGGTCAAAGGGCCAGCTCATCACTGGCTCAAAGGACTCCCCGAAAGCTCCATCGGAAGTTGGGAAGAGCTCGAAGACGCCTTTCGGGCAAATTTTCAAGGGACTTATGTCCGACCTCCGGATGCGGACGATTTGAGTCATATAACTCAACAGCCCGGAGAGTCAGCCCGAAAGCTTTGGAACAAGTTTCTTACTAAAAAGAACCAGATTGTCGACTGTCCGGACGCCGAAGCCTTAGCAGTTTCAAGCATAGCGTCCGTGATGAATGGCTCGCCAAACACCTCGGCCAAAATAAGTTGAGAACGATGGCCGCATTAACAAACCTCATGACCCGCTTTTGCGCGGGGGAAGACAGCTGGCTAGCCAGATGCAACATCGGTGACCCCAGTACATCTGAAGTTAGAGATGGAAACGGGAAATCACGGCGCAACAACAATAACAAACGCCGGAATAAAGAAGACAGCATGAAGGGCACGGCAGTAAATGCCGGATTCAAAAGCTCTCGGCCAGGTCAAAAGCCGCCTAAAGGCACCAGGGATGAACTGTCTAGCCTCAACAAAATTCTGGACCAAGTATGTCAGATCCATAGTACCCCTGGTAAACCTGCTAACCATACCCACAGAGAATGTTGGGTCTTCAAGCAGTCCGGCAAGCTCAACGCCGTACATAAGGGGGAGGATACACCAAGTAAAGATGAGGACGAGCCTCCCAAGCAAGACAGGATGGAACAAAAGAAATTTCCACCAGAAGTCAAAACAGTAAACGTGTTACACATAATCAAGGGAAAAAACAATACGGCACTCCCAGGAAAGTATACCCAAGTGCCTATCTCTACGAAGTCCTGCCACTGGTCATCTCAACCGATCACTTTCGATCATCGTGATTACTCAGCAAGTATCCAACACGCAGGATGGGCTGCCCTGGTATTAGACCCAGTAATTGGCGGATATCACTTCACAAGGGTCTTGATGGACGGCGGCAGTAGCCTAAACCTAATAATATCAGGATACAATCCACAGGATGGGGTTAGACCCAACACAAATTCGCCATAGCAATACTACCTTTACAGGAGTAACGCTAGGCCCAGGGGCTCGTTGTACGGGTTCCCTCTTACTACAAGTTATATTCGGCTCCCCCGATAACTTCCGTCGCGAGCATTTAACTTTCCACATCGCTCTGTTTCAAAGTGGCTATCAAGCACTGCTTGGACATGAAGCTTTCGTTCACTTTAATGCAATACCGCACTACGCCTCCCTCACACTCAAGATGCCCGGTCCACGTGGCATCATTACAGTGCACGGAAATATCAAGCGATCTCTGCGCGCCGAAGAGAGTGAGGCTGCCTTGGCCACCGCACACTAAAGGCGCCCGGACAAACGAAAGCATCCAATATGTCGTCAAGACCTCAGATACAACTAATCAAGTCCGGCACCGCTATTTATACGGAAATAAGTGGTCACACCCCTATTTGTCAATACAAGGGGCTCAACGCGCGCACACAAGTGGCAATTTCTTATCATCTTGAATTACACATCGTTTCTTTAAAAACTATCTTTTTGCACCACAACTTTTTCACTTAACTCCCTCTCTTTTACAGACGATCATCGTGCTACACCCGTCCAGGATACGGCACAACGGAGACACAGGCGCAGACGTGCAGCAGGGACCCGCTCCAAGGATTCTTTTTAGATTAAGACCCTCTATAAAGCTTTTTTACTGTCTCTTGTTGATACATATCCACCGTTGAGAAGGATGCTGACGTCTTGGCATGTGGCCACGCCAGAACAATGCACGTACTTGGACACAAGGGGCTTCTTACAAAGGCCATTATTTAGGCCCGGTTTATACCATAAAGACCGAATACCTTAGGGAGTGTTCGGCGTCGCGAGTTTGGCCCTATATGCATCAGCTCCGAATCATTGTCTTTGGTCAAATGTTGGGTTTTCCCGGCTCCTGTGTTTTGGTGCCTTACGTTCTGCTTTATCAGCTAAGGTAGCACCAGGAGAAGTACTGCGATTGTGCCCTGGTTCATCCGGACGAGCACCTCAGTAGAGAAAGCCGAAAACTGACTGTCATGATATAGCGTGAGACTGGTCAACCACTCGATGACCCGTGGGAATGTTAGAATTCCTCCGCCTTAACGAAGGGCCGTTTTCCGGCCAGGCATGTACGCACCCCGGAACCGGGAGAGTGCGGAGCCACCAGGGGCTATCTAGTAGCCCCACTGTCAAACTCCTATGGCTAAGTGAAAGTGCTAAAGCATTATAGTCCGGTTGCCTCGCTCGCTCCGCTATCACCTCCTTAATAGGACCAAGACGTTGGGTTAAGTGTGAACGCGTGTTTTTGCGAGCACCTCCGCATTATATGCATGGGGGCTGAAGCCAACAACTGCAATCTTTCAGGTTATACACATGTATACATAAACGGCCGCCCAGGAGGCATCATATTACTTTCGGGTAAAAGTATAAAAATAGCCTTATAAAAATTTATAAAAGCATTTCGCTTACAATGAGATTACATATCACTCAAACATAATATTTTTTGAGCACTGGGTCTCTATCAACGGGCACCCTCAAGAACTTCTTCAAAATAGTGCTCAGCAGCCTTTCGACCTATAGCCGAATCCCGCGCTGCAACATTGGTAGCATCCATCTCCACCCAGTATGCCTTAACACGGGCAAAGGCCATCCGTGCGCCCTCTATGCATGCCGACCTCTTCATCGCATTAATGCGCGGCACCACATCAAGGAACTTCTGCACCAAGCTAAAATAGCTGTTCGGTTTTGACCTTCCCGGCCATAGCTGATCCACAACATACCTCATAGAGAGTCCGTACAACCTGTTTAGTTCGGCCCATTCGGCTAATTGGTCAGTCAATGTAAGTGGACGCTCAGGAGAATGGAATTGTCTCCAAAACAGCTGGTCTACTCCACGGTCTGTCTGACCCTGGAAGTACTTGGCCGCATCGGCAGCGCTCGCCGCCAAATCCATATACACATCCTCCGAACTCCACAGCCGATTTAGAGGGGCATACCGTGGATCTCTGAATTTCCTCCACAACATAAAGGATTTCCCAGCTACAATATCCCCGGCTTCCCGCAGCTCCTCCTTCTTTGCCCTCATAGCAGAGCGGAGATCCTTTTTCGTCGCAGCAGCCTTCTCAAGGTCCGATGCCTTCGCTTGGTTTTCCTTTTCGAGAACCCGGCAACGGTCGGCGGCGGCTTTTAATTCCACAGCCATCTTGGCCATCTTGTCTCGGGTCTCGCCATGCGCGGCCTTCTCGGCTTGCAACTCTTTGGCCGCCTTCACAGCAGCCGCATTACCTAACCTCGCTTGTTCCTTGGCTCGGGCAAGTTCTGCCCGCAAGGCTTCAACAGTGGCAGCTCCATCTGCAGTCACAACATATTTAAGATACTGGCATCATGCTGCTCTTCCTATGTGGCGTTTACCAGATATTGACACTTACCCTGTGCCTCGTCAAGCCTTTTGTTAACAAGTTCGATGTCGGCATCTGCCGCATCCAACTGCCGTTCTAAATGGGCAAACTCGCTAGTCCGGCTTGCCACCGGAGCTTCCATCACCTGCACATAGAGGCAGTATGGTTATTACCTGGGAATATGATCCTCTGTTCGTCGTCGTTTCCGACGACAACCAGAGTCTCAGGGGCTACTATCTACACAGGGCACACCTAGCATGTGCAGGACTATCATACATTCTTTTACGTACCTCAAAGCCTGTCAGTAGAATCATAAAATCTTCATGCAATACGCTTTTGGCGGACGATATTCTCTCCATCGCCGTATTCATCAGCACACGGTGTTCATCTGAGATGGCCGCTCGCCCCACCAACTCCCTCAGAACATCCGATCGCACACTAGACGGTGCCGGACTCTTTTGTCTACTCTCTTCGGGAGCCGGACATTGGGAGCTTCGGGGGTCAACGGGATTATCTTCTGGCCTCGCCGGACTCGGAGAGGCCCTCCACGACGACACTTTAGGGTCGCCCGCTCCCGGAGCGGAGGAGTCCGGAGGAGGCGTTTCGCTCTCCATCATCTCTGGAAGAAGATCCCCCGAAGATGAGCTCATTTGAGAGGGGCTAAGGCCCGAACTGCAAAAATATATGCGGTGGTTATCTTCTCAGAAAAAAAGATGGCATATCTGTACTATCAAAAGTATTTTGGGTCACTTACGACTCGTGGGAGGATTGATCCCCCCGCGGACTTTGTGCGGCAACAACGCCCCCCAGGGTGGGACCCTCTGTGGGAGACTTCTTCTCCCGTTTCGAGGCTTCGGCTTCCGAATCCCCAGTCCTTTTTCTCTTCTGGTCGCCTTCCCTCATGGAGACGCTCGCTCCCTCGGCTAGAATGGGCAACGTTGGGGGCCTGCGTCCGCCCGCATTATCCTCCACAGTATCTTCCTTCAAGGGCTCCGGGCAAGGTGCGGTCTGGAGCATCTTTTCCAATATCGAATTTTCCAAACCCTCAGGGAGGGGGGCCGAACACCGAATCAACTTCGCCTTTGTGAGCTAGTCCTGGTCAAAAAGCGAACTCTCAGAGATAACTTCGTAACGAAGTAGAGAAAGTATGTTCGGCCGAAAGATGCCTTACCTGTTCGGCGATGCGGTTGCTACTCAGGCCCACGTCCTCGGTGATTTCCGGACACTCCGTCCGAGGTCCGAAGAATGATTTGTACATCTTCTCGCGCATCAGGCCGAGAAAATTTTGAATGGCACGCGGTCCCTCGGGATTGAACTCCCACAGACGAAGAGGCCGGCGTTTGCAAGGCTGGACTTGACGAACCAGCATAACCTGTATCACCGCAACCAGACTGAAATCTCCATTGAAGAGATCTCGAATGCGGCCTTGCAGTATAGGCACGTCCTTGGCTGGCCCCCAGCTCAGACCTCTGCTGATCCACGACATCAGTTGTGGTGGAGGGCCCGAGCGGAAAACAGGGGGGCCGCCCACTTGGCACTTCTAGGAGCCGTGATGTAGAACCACTCCTGTTGCCACAATTCAGACACCTCTGGAATGGAACCTTTGGGCCACGGAGCTCCCGTCATCTTGCGTATTGAGGCACCTCCACACGCCGCCTGTTGCCCCTCGATCATCTTTGGCTTTACTTCAAAGGTCTTGAGCCACAAGCCAAAGTGAGGGGTGACCCGGAGGAAGGCCTCGCACACGATGATAAATGTCGTGATATGAAGAAAGGAGTCCGGAGCAAGATCATGGAAATATAGCCCGTAGTAAAACATCAAGCCCCTAACGAATGGATCCAGAGCAAGGCCTAGACCTCGGAGGAAGTGGGAGACGAACACGACGCTCTCGTTGGGTTCGGGGGAAGGGACGGCCTGCCCCCGGGGAGGCAGCCGATGCAAGATCTCGGCGGTCAGATATCTGGCCTCCCTCAACTTTTTGATGTCTTCTTCCGTGACGGAGGAGGGCACCCATCGGCCTTGAAGGCTAGATCCGGACATGATTGAAGGTTCGGAGCACCTGACCTAAACTTTGGGCATTTGAGCTTGAGGTGGGGGAAGGATTCGATTGAGCACGGGAGGGAAAAATAAAAGCCTTGTCCCTTTATAAAGAGGGTGGATATCAAGCGTCCTCTTCGTGTCCGTTTGGACTTGCCTATAATCTAGGAGTCCTAGAAGCGGTTGGGTTACCCACACCCGTATTGATGAGAATCCCGGAATAAGGGGGACACGATCTCTGCTTTAACAAGACGTGCCAAGGAAACCGCCTCGCATAACGCGCTGAGATGGGACAGTAAAACGGTTTGAATAAAAGCATGGACGTGGTGTGATGTCACACTACGGAATACGTTAGCAGATTAGATTTGTGTAAATATTATTCTCTCTATGGCAATATGTGGGAACTTATTTTTCAGAGCCGGACACTATCTTTGTGTTCAAAATCTTCTATGAAGTACTTGGAGGAGGAACCCGCCTTGCAATGCCGAAGACAATATGCGCGCCGGACTCGTCGTCATTGAAGCCTGGTTCAGGGGCTACCGAGGGAGTCCTGGATTAGGGGGTGTTCGGATAGCCGGACTATACCTTCAGCCGGATTCCTGGACTATGAAGATACAAGATTGAAGACTTCGTCCCGTGTCTGGGACGGACTTTCCTTGGCGTGGAAGGCAAGCTTGGCGATACGGATATGCAGATCTCCTACCATTGTAACTGACTCTATGTAACCCTAACCCTACCCGGTGTCTATATAAACCGGAGGGTTTTAGTCCGTAGGACAACATACACATCAACGATCATACCATAGGCTAGCTTCTAGGGTTTAGCCTCCTCGATCTCGTGGTAGATCTACTCTTGTACTACCCATATCATCAATATTAATCAAGCAGGACGTAGGGTTTTACCTCCATCGAGAGGGCCCGAACCTGGGTAAAACTTCGTGTCCCTTGTCTCCTGCTGCCATCCGGCCTAGACGCACAGTTCGGGACCCCCTACCCGAGATCCGCCGGTTTTGACACCGACAGAGGTCGTCACACCGAGACGGCCCTAAGGATATTTCTCCATCGCCAGAGGAGCAAATCCCAGTTTCAAGTTGTCTAGCCCCTTATCATACGTCTCCGATGAGCCTATAAGTTGCCGTTATGTGAAGTCTTCTTCCTCCTGCATCAATTAGTGACACACAGTGAGCAAGGTTGTTTCCACCTTAAGCCTCTCTCTCTCTCGGTGACACAAACTTTGTTTAAACCTTGGAGCTTGTAGAAGTAGCGGCCGAAAAGTCATCGATGTAGACTAGAAGATGTCAACGACTGTGAACTTCGTTGTAAATCTCCGCCTCAAAAAAGAAAACGCCAGAGTTGGACTGTATAATACCGTAGGTCAGTCCAGACGAAATCAGAAACACAACTCTCTCACGCTTCTCAACAAGGCTGAAACTAGCCAGTCTCCATCGGTCGGAACCGGAACCGAAGGACCAAGATGCACAACCGTGACATGCACTCCGCAGGACCTTGCCACCGAGTCAAGCCTACTTTGCCCTTGATGTGAGATACCACCTATGTTCGGATTTACATATCGCACATGTATTTTGGATCCAACTTTTAACAACCAATTTGATCGCAAAATATGAGTTATATGCCACATAATGATAAATTTGGATTCACATCGGAAACCGGCGATCAAATTGTTTCCATATGAGTTGTCCACTCATTTCTTTTTCGATGCTCTGTATGTTTCCACTTTGTTGAATAAAAATAGAATTTTGAAAAAAATATTCAAGAAAATCATAAAATGTTTGCGGATTAAAAAAATTGTTGATTTTAGAAAAAAATGCATATTCAAAAGAATAACGATTTTGAATACAAAAAAATTTCATCAGTTTTTTCAAAAACACGTGAATCCAAATAATATTCATGAAAATTATCAAAAAATGTTCAAAAGTATGGAAACTGGCAAACTTAAAAAAATTGTTCTAAATTTTTTATAAAACTTCATCGGTTCAAAAAGTGCTCGCTGATTCAAAAAACACTCGTGAATCATACAATGTTCATTACACAAATAATGTTTGTGATTTTAAAAGCTCGAAAAATTCAGTAAATAATTGCCGATTCAAACATTGCTCACGAGTTTTAAAAAAAAATTCAAGATTTATAAATGTTTGCAATTTTGAAAAATATTCAAAAAATTGAAATAATGTTCATATTTTCAAAACGAATGTTCTAAAACTTTCAAAAAGTGTTAATAATTTCAAAAGAAATTCTCATGAATTTGAAAAAAATCACAATTTCAGAAAATTGTCCACAAATTTGAAAGATGTTCGCAAAAAAGAAAAAATAAAAATAAAGGAAAAATTTGAGAAAAAATACTGAAAAAAAAGAGAGAGAAAGGAACGTGAAAGGAAAAAGTAAAAAAAGAAAGGAAAAAAAATCGAGAAAACCGGTCCAGGAAAGTTTCTAGAACGCTTCCAAAATTGATGAAGAATACACCTAAAAGTGGACCGGCCCAAACGCTGATCAAGCGCGCTGCGCTAAAGGGGTGCGCTGGGTCGTTCGTGGGCGACCCATGGACGTACATTTTGTTTTTGAGACAAATGCAGCACGTACATGATGGAGCGGATTTGCTAAACGGAGAAACGTCGTTGCTAATCTCCATGTTATGCACGCGAGCCTGCCTAGCTAGCTACTAGGGCGGGCGCTCCTATGTGTTGCTTACGGCACGACATAGGGAAGCCTCGCGTCTGGGGAGCGCCAGATAGTCTTGCCCAGGAGCACGAAATGCCACAGCCTCGTTTTTTGGTTTTTATTATAGTTTTCTAATTTATTTATTTATTTATTGCTTTCATTTATACTTCCAAATACCATAAATAAATATATTTCAAAAAATATTTTACACAAAACATTTTAAAAACTTAATTGTGCATACTGAAAATGTTTCTCATGTATATGAAAAATGAAGACAAAAATATATGATGTGTGTGAAAAAAGTTGATCATGTATTTAAAAAATGGTAATCAGGTATTTTTTGTTAAATAAGTATTGAAAAATGTTGAAATATTTTACATGTATGTATAAAAAAAATTAACCATGTATTCAATTTTTTAATCTCTTATTTTTTCAAAAAATGTTAAAGTTGTATTTAAAACTGTTAATCAAGCATTTCGAAAATCTTAAATCTCAATAGAAAAATGTTGACTATGTATTAGAAAATATTAATCTTGCATTGTATTAAAAAATAAACTTGTATTTGAAAAAACTTAATGAAGAATTTGATAATGTTAAATGTACATAGAAAATTGTTGACCATGTATTAAAAAAGGTTATCCTTGCATTTGAAAAAATGTTAATCAAGCATTTAATTTTTTTAATGTGTATAGAAAAAATGTTCACCATGTACTAAATGTTTTTTGCCATGTATTAAAAAAATATTGTATTTGACAAATGTTAATCAAGCATTTAAAAATGTTTAAAATATTTATAGAAAAAATGTAGACCTTGCATTCAAAAAATCTTAATCTTATACGTATTTGAAGGATATGATTTTTTAGTCATGTATTCAAAAAATGTTAACTCATATTTGAAAAACATTAAATATCTGTAAGAAAAATATTCTTGACGTATATACAAAAAAGTAGAATAAAACAAAAGAAACATTAGACATGTGTTGAAGAAACAAATCATACAAAATCCAGAAAAAATAAATAAAAGAAAATCAAGAAAAACAAAATAAAACCAACGCATAACAAAGACAGGTAGAAAACCCAGCGAGAAAAGAAAATGAAAATAAAAAAGGAAACAAGAAAACCTTAAAATCGGTGCAATTAAAGAAAAGGAAACAAAAAAGAAAAACCAGAGACAACCGAGAAAGAAACAAAAAACTGAAGAAGAAAAAAGACAGAAAAGAAAAAACTAGTAAAAATGAGAATAAAACAAGGAAAAACGGGGCAAAAACAAAGGAAAACAAAAAAATCGAAGAAATCCATGAGGAAACAAAAAATGAAAAAAACATAGAAGAACGCAACATATGCTGCTATCATCGAACGAGCAAGAATGCGCGAGCGAGCGCTATGAACGGTCCGGCCCAATACTATACATATTCAAAAAAGCTTGAGCGAGACATAAGATACCCTCGCTATAGCGAGAGCACTACTCTTTTCGAGAATTGGTAACTAAGCTGTATTGAACAATGGATACATAGATTACATCTGTATCGTGCGGTGAGTCTAGCTACAACTGTATACCTTGTGGGAGGGAGACACCATATCTAGCTATAGTATGTGCTTCAACATTTGAACCTATAAGTTCATGACAGAAATTACGATTATTAAAAAGATTTGAGGTTTCTATGATCTGTCTAATAATACCAGTGTAGTTTTCCCCTCTCTTCTCATGGATGTGAACAATCACTTGTTTCCAGTCCGAAGCAATATGAATATTTTGCATTTCCCATGTCTTGTGCCAGAAAGAGTGCTTCCGTGCTAGCCAAGGTTTTGAGCAATGCTGGATCTACAAGCCCCTTCACAATAAGAATTGAAGAGCCCAAGTAACTACCACCACAATCCTTGCAAATTGCCATCGTCATGCCAAGGTTGTGACCAACAGAAACTCCATTGTCCTCATTCACTTTGATGAAGTGCTCAGGTGGCGCAATCCACCTTGGTTGAGGTACTGCTGCACTCGGCCTTGATATTCGTTGTTCTTTCGTGTTGACTTGATCAAGTTTTGAGATGAACGCTCGACGAAGAGGTGAGTCGACAGTGGGCTTTGATTGATCCCCTCATGCATGAGCTTTCGTCATGCTGTCCATATTGCCCACAAGGTCACCGTCAAGCGCGTTAGCTCATCGTGGGAGAGCACTTTCATCATTGAGAAAAGCCAATTCCTTGCGCTTGATTCAGTAGTTTCTATCATATGTTCCATAAGCAAGGGGGTCCACTAGTGCCTAGACACACGGAGCCATATTGCACTCGATCAAAATATGTCTCCAAGAGTCGGTCACCCCGCAAACTGAGCTTTCATATCTATGTGACATATTCCTATGCTTATGTGCATCGCCGTCGATAGGGAATGCCTTGTCAATCTCCATAAGAATACCTTGAGCTTTGTCGGGACCATCACTTTCCGTAAAAAATTCTAGGATTTTTCATTTGCTTCTATGTTTGATGAGCCAACTCTCTCATCTAACCAATCCTTCTCTTTTTGCTGCAACAATCATTTGGTAGGCATACTAGACAAATAAAATGCCATTTTTTCAAAATTACATGCCAAGGAATCAGGTAGATTGCGGGTGCATACAGTAATATTCAGGATGGCCGAAGCACCATAGGGTAAGAAAACCTAGTTGATCACCGTGATGTCCCATGTGGCAGACGCAACATACAATAACTCTGAGACTAGTTGTGTCGGCTGGGCCACAAGTGAGACTATTGGTCTCATATTCTCATCCCTCGGTAACTAGTTTGTGTTCCAGATATGCGTGGTCTCATAGTTTCCAATACGCATGATTAATCCTTGTTTGAAGACATCACGTCCATCCAGCACTGTGCGCCAGATTTGAGATGGACTGTTCCCCAATGAAGCATCTACAAAATCTGTTGTAGGCAAGTATTTTGCCTTCAAGATTTTAGCACTTAACGAGTTTGGCTGCTCCAAAGTTCTCCATGCCTACCTGGCCAAAAGGGCAGGATTAAAGATTTCAAAATTCTGAAACCAAGACCTCCCATATATTTTGGCATGCTCATAGTAGCCCATGATACCCAATATGGCTTGTGCTTGCTTCTTTTACTTACCCACCAAAAGGCTTTGATCATTGATGCCATGTGTTCGCAAATACCTCCGGGTAGCTTAAAACCTGCCATAGAATAAACTGGAATAGCTTGAGCTACGGACTTAATGAGGACCTCTTTACCTGCTGCTAACATGACTTTCACCACCCATCCCTGAATCTTGCTCCACAGGCGATCTTTCAAGTAGAATGCCCCATTTTTTGAGGTCCCCACATCAAAGGGCATACCCATGTACTTTTCATTCAACTGTTCATTGAGAATATTGAGGGTATTTTTTATCGAATTCTAACCCCCTTAGGGCAAACTTTGCTGAAACATATAGATGACTTGTCCTTGTTAACTCTTTGTCCTGAAGCTTTTGCATAAGTCTCCACAAGAAGAGAAACGTCTTCACCACCTTAATTATTTTCTTTAAAAAATAGCAGGCTGTCATCTACAAACAATAAGTGGTTCACCGGTGGTGCCGATGCAGCTACTTCAATACCACAAAGACTAGATGACTGAACTCTGGATTTGAAAAGGCACGAAAGGTCCTCTACTACCAGCAAAAAGAGGTACGGTAAAATAGGAACCCCTGGAAGATGCCACATGTCGGCTTAAATTGTTCTAGCTTCTCAGCACTGAACAAAACTTAAAAAGAGACGGAACTGACCATCCCCATGATAATATGTACCCACTTCTCCATGAAACCCAGCTTTCGCATGATAGCTCACAAGTAAGCCCATTTTACATGGTCATATGCCTTCATCATATCTAAAAGTTATCCGTGATCAACCGACTTGGAACAAATGTTGAATCCTTTTCTGAAATAATGTTTGCACTACTAGGGCGCTACTCCTTACTCATGTGTATGGGCCATGCCATACATATTGAGCACATGAACAGACACAATTCTAACTGCAAAACAATGCCTTTTTGCTAAAAAAAACCTGCCCATGCATGCACATATATTGATTAGGTCCTCAATGTCAAATGAGGCATCAAGCTAGATCTTGTCGGTCCAGTAATACATAAAAGGCCCCAATTGGATTGTTGGATTTCTTTTCTGGCTGTAAATATCTCGTTGTATTTTACAAGGTGATGTGTCTCCAACGTATCTATAATTTATGAAGTATTCGTGCTATATTTATATAAGTTCTATATGGTTTTGGTGCACTTTATATTATTTTTATGGACTAACATATTAATCTAGTGCCCAGTGCCAGTTGTTGTTTTCTGCTTGTTTTCGTTTTATAGAAAATCTATATCAAACATAGTCCAAACGCGGTGAAACTTTTTGACGATTTTTTCTGGAAGGAAAGAGACCCAGGAGCACGCGTAAGAAATATAGGTCGGGTGGCCTACTGTAAGGTGAGAGGGAAAAAAGAGCAGTTTGTGTGTGGCAAGGAGACCTAACTAGAGTATTCGATCTACCAGTGTGTGTGGGGGGGAGAGAGAGAGAGAGACCTAACTACATATGTAAATCGACTGGTGTTTATGCAGAAGAGGGAGAGACCTAGCTATGTATTGAGGAGATCAGTCATCGTCGATACACGTGTAAGAGAGGAATATGGTCGGGAGAGAGACAAGAGTGCCTGACTGGGGGTGGGTGGTGGAGTTGCTTCTCAGAGATGGTGGGAGAGGCCTACTAGACAAATGGAGGGTACAACTGTGATATCAAAAAGAGAGGGGATGTGTGTGTGTGTGCACGCGCGAGTGTGTGTGTATGAGAGATAGGGCGAGAGGCATTGATCGATGGTGAGGGGGTGTGATATGTGTGTGGTAGGTAGACGTAACTAGATAGGTAGATCAATCGGTGTGTGTGGGAGAGAGGGTGAGACATGACTAGCGAGGTAGATCGATTGTTGTGTGGGGAAAAAGAGGGATAGTTAACCTAGCTATTTATATAGAGGGAGATCGATCGGTGCACATGCATGTGTAAGAGGCAAATAAGGTCCGCGGAGACAAAGAGAGAGAGAGAGAGAGTTGCTACTAGGATGTTGTGAGATACGCCTACTTGATAGAGGGAGGGAGGAGTGTGCGAGTGCGAGAGGGGCGAGAGCGTGCATGTGTGTGGGAGCGTGTGAGAGATAGGGGCATGGACGATGAGAGGGGAAAATGAAAGTGTGTGTATGTGGTAGGCATACCTGGCTAGAGAGGTATATCGATTGTTGTGTGTCCGAAAGAAGGGGCCGGGGAGACCTATAGAGACCGTGGGGGAACGAACTAAAGAGATACAACATATGTGTGCAATGGAGAGACCGTCGAGGAGGGGGCAGAGTGAGGATGGTGTGTGCATGCACGAGAGAAAGTTAGTGCTAACTACAAAGAGAAGAGGAGTGTGTGGGTGTAAAAACTAACAAAGATCATAATTCATCATATAAGTGGACTCGAATATTTGAATATGAGATCATGGCATTTGTAACCCTTGAATACATTAATATAATGGTGATATGGGTGGTGTGGTTTTGAACATGCTATACTATGTATATACCAAACAAGGTCGTATTTATGTGAATTTTAGATACCGATGGCATGCATCGTTTGACCACATTGCATCCATCCACGCCAGTTTTTGAATTTATGATAATGTGTGGCTTTAGCAGCTCACATCTAAATACATGTAATTGTGGGTGGTGGGGCACCATACATTGTATGATAAACACATTATACATATGATACATGGTTTAGATTTTAAAGATCTTGCTAGAGCTTGAAATGTACTATTATTTGAAATCAGCAAAAGGTGGATTCAAAAAATTGAATTTGAGTTCATATGGTACAAGTAGTTCATATCTAACTTGACAATAATCATGTGACGTGTTGTGAAGATAATATACAAATGATGGTTTAACTTGAAAACAACAGTGATTGTAGATTCTTATTTAAATAGAGAGATGAATTAAAATTTAGTTCATATTGCAGCCGATACTATGTACTCCTTCCATTCCTAAAGATAAGTCTTTTTAGAGATTCCAATATGAACTACATACGGATGTATGTATAAATATTTTAGAATGTAGTTTCACTCATTTTGCTCTATATGTAGTTTGTATTAGAATCTCTAAAAGGACTTACATTTAGGAACGGAGGGAGTACAATTGTAATGCACTAAAATGTTCGTTTGAGTAGGTTACATGCAATATGCACCTAGCAAAATATTTTAATAAAACATAACATGGATTAAAGTATTGAATGATATTTGTAGTAATTCATACAGTAAAACGGGACAAGACTCTCTCTTGTGTGGTACAAATTGATTTTTTTGGTTTTTTGGTTGAGGGAAGTGTGAATTGATTTGGTACCATACACGTTAGGCTTGTTCCCTCGAAATTTCCACCCACGCCTTGTTATCTCAAAATTTCAAGTTGTCTCTTTCTGCTTCAAAAATTCCCTCCTCTTCAACCCGGCTATCGCGGCTACTCCATTCCCACAACGACGTCTTCACCTGCCCCACCGGAACCGTAGCATCCTCACCGACTCCTTGGATGAAGCCGAGACCTACTCGGCATCACCAAAGAGATTCTACACTCATCGCATATCATCTTCTCCTTGAATCGACCTCACTACCCCGCTGATGCTCGATCCCGATCCACCATGGTGTGGCTCCCTCGATGTCTGCGCCACTGGCAACATCCTCCACACCATCTCTCTCCTATTGTCGGTGTGAAATTCGACAGACCTCGGGGTAGGGTGTCCCGAGCTGTGGATCTTGGATCGTGGGTAACAGGAACAGGGAGACAATCTTTACCCAGTTTCGGGCCCTCTTGATGGAGGTAAAACTGTATGTCCTGCTCTTGTTTATATTGATGAAGATGTATCGAGTACAGAGTTGATCTACCTCAAGATCATAAGATGTGGTCTAACTCTTGGGCTAGAAGAATGAGATTGTGTTGAAGTCCCCTCTACGGGCTAAACCCTTTGGCTTATATACACGCCAGGTAGGGCTCCTAGGGTTACAAGGTCGGTTTCTAGACATGGAGGCGGCAGGAGAAATCCCCGAGTGTACATCAAGTCTTCGGCACATGCAATCTTGATCATGCCTCTACCGTACGGTTTCCGGAGTCCACCTTGAGATAAATGAGGGCCTACCAGCCTGGCCCGAGGACCATGGGCCGGATAGGTTAGTACCCCCTGGTCCAGGACACCATCACCTATGGTGAGGCTCCCTCGGCGGCGGCGGCCATACCAACCGGAGCTGCTGCTGGTCCGCCTCTCACTCGCGCTGCAGATGCTAGTATATGGGTTGCTGCAGCTACACAAGTTGTTGGTCTGGATCTCGCTCGCGCTGCTTCTCCGGTTGCTATCTGCTAATGTGTTCCCTGTTGAGACTGTTGATTTAGATCACTGCTTCTCTACTATAAGTGCTCGAGTGACCTAAAGTACCAGTGCAGTATTTCTTTGTGATACTGCGTTCAGTTTCGATAGTAAAATTCAGTTTAGAAGTTAAGTTCAAAGTCAACAGTTTTTACGTCACCTGCTGGAGTGGCGGCCATACGGCTGATATATTTTACATCATCTATTGAAGTTTGGTGTTTTTTGGTGATGTAAACTTTACATCTAGCACTTTTTGGTGATGTATTTTACATCATCTATTGGATATGCTATTAGAATCCCATTTCTGATTAACGATGTTCGTCTTGTACTGCTTCAGCCTCGCCGTCGTACATCTTGCCGGAGCTGCTCCAACGATGGAACCATCCATCACAACAGAGCGGTACCCCCGACACCGTCTACAAACACCCCAGATCTTCTTCCCCACCTCCGACAGCAACTTCCACTGTAACATCTTCATCGACCAACCCAATGATGCCAAGGTCGACACGGCTACGCCAAAGAGGTTGTACACTTGTCACATCACTTTTTGCTCTACATTCATGTCGATCCCTTAGGGCTATTTTGGTTCAAAGGAAAAACATAGCAATTGGAAATTTTCCTATGGTACTACTACAATTCAATTATTCATGTGTTTGGTTTAAAGGAATGGAGCAAAACAAAACTGAAGGATTTTCTTAATTTTGACTGTCTGTTTCAAAGGAAAAACACGGAAATTTTAACATTCACCTGGACCTCCTTTTCAAAATCCTATGCATGAATATAAGACTTTGTGCATTAGTGGCATAATAACATTCAAACTGTACACATTTTCATGTGATTTGACTTTAATTTGACCATGTTTCTTTGCATTCCTGTGCTCTTCGAATTGCTATGAACCAAACACCCAAGTTGACAGAAATCATGTGTTTACAAATGCTCTATTTTCCACGTGCATTCCTGTCATATTCCTGTGTTTTTCCTATCCCTGCGTTTTTAGAATCATGCAAGCCAACAAAGCCCTTACAAAATTACTTTATTTATAGATAGTTGTCGAAGAAAACCTTGTGTAGTTTGTCTTGCTCCTGCCACGCCATCGTCCACCTCACCCGAGCTGCTCCATCGACAGAAGCATCCACCACGCCAGACATCACGACTCCTAAGCGTGTTTCACCACGTCAGATCTCCTTCCCTGCCGCCGGAAGCCACCTACATTACCATCATCGACTCAGCAGATGAACCTAAGGAGTACATAGGTCCGCAAGAGAGGTCGCACTCTTTTGTGTCTGCTTATGTTATGTATTGCTTAATATTACCTGCTACTTTATCATCCTATTCACCTCTTACACTCCAAGTCAGGTCCAAATTAATGTACAAACTTGAGTTTTAAAATGCTTGTGGGGCCCATATCAAGGCAGCAATGAATAGTATATCTGTCTACTGTCTGGTTCATCTAGGGTATCTACTATGTAGTTCATCTTGGGTGGGAAACAAACAGTAAAGCAGCCATCATCTATCTTTTTATTTAACTAAAGCTATATCTGCCTGCTATCATTATTTTTGGATCTTTCCTGGTTGTTATTATCACTCTAGATTTCTGCATGCACTCCTTACATAATCTAACTATATTTTTTGTATACACGTCGGTTATTGTACATAGCCATGCTGAACATGTAGAGAAAAAAAGAGTCTTGCCCGGTAATACAATGTCATGCAGAAATCGCTCCATGGTGGGTGCAATGGCAGACCCCCCCACTCCTCCAATTGTAATCCGGAGGAAGGTAGTTGTTTAGAGTGGATTTTGAGGGAGCGACCACTTATATTTACCCCATGAGGTGTTTGCTCTAACTTGGCGATGATGTTGGTCATATCATGCATATGACGCCTTGCATTGCTTACTTTTGACATCATATATGTCATCCGCTTAGTTCAGGCATGTTTTGTAATGCCACATGTTTAGTTTCTACGTCATATATGTGAATTATGCAGTGCCATCTTTTTTAGCCAGGCAAAGTATATGTGAAATATGCAATGTCATCCTGTTTAGCCAGGCATCATATATTTGAATTGTATCTTGCCATTCCATTTTTTTCATTACATTTCCATTGGTCGACGATGTTTGTACATTCAACTACTCTTCCTATGAATCAGCCATTTGAGTGGGTGATCAAAAAAATCTGGAGTGAAAACAAGGTCTTCAGAGTAGACGGTGCCACCTGTCAAAACAGATGTCTTGTTCGGTCCAGATAGCTCCTCAAAGGAGGATCTAGAGACAGATGACTAGTGCTTTCCCCCTAAGGTGTATGCTCTAACTTGGCAGGATTGTAATGCTCGTATCATGCATATGATGTCTTGGATTGCATAGTTTAGACATCATATACACAATATTCAAAACCATCTGCCTAGTTTAGACATGATATATGCGAATGTCATCTGCTTAGTATATAAATCATATATGTGAATTATATGATGCCATCATGTTTATTTAGATAACATGTATGTGAATTATGTCATGCCAACTTGTTTACTAAAGACATCATATAATTATCTCATGCCATCCTGTTTAGTTAATCATCATATCTTTGAATTATGTCATGATATCCTTAGATAGACATCATATATGTAAAATTATGTGATGCTATCCCTCTTAGTTGAACAACATATATGTGAATTATTTCCAGCCCTCCTTTTACCTCACTAGCTATTGCATCTGTCTATTGGAAAATGTATGTACATTCAACTACTTTTCTTGTTTATCAACCATTTGAATTGGAGGGGGTGCAATATCTAGCGGAGTAAAACACGGTCTTCAAATAAAACAATGCTACATGTCGATGGCGTCGGTGTACTAAGATTTGGGTCCTTAGTACCCCAGACTTATGCATATGCAGTGTAGCCTTCCTGACGACAAGGATTGCTGGAGGAAAATTAAAGATGAATTCAAGATACAAAGAAGACTTCCATTCAAGTGATCAAAAAGTACTACAAAAGAGTACAGAAGGTCAAGGCTGAACATTGCCGGCAAGCAAACATAGACCCGGCAAGCTCCGAAGCCGGCAAGAATCCCACTACCTCATCGCCGCTCCACCTCATTGATCAGGTTGTCACTTGTCGTATAGGTGTCAAGCGGGCATGTAGTTAGATGAGTCTTGTCTGGGCATGTGTCAGCTCGCCGCCGAAGACTCAACTTTAATGACACCCGTCCCAAAGGTGTGTCAAAGGAATATGAGGTAGTTGAGCGAACGACATATATAGAAGGAGAGGAAATCCTTGCTGGAGAGATTTACTAGCGTGACACCTCACGATGCAATTAATGCATTTGTCCTAACCCGTCAGAGTTAAGTATTTGGCAGTATAGCCACTATTTACCTTGTGTGAAGACTATTGCCATTGTGGTTACCCCTTTCCCTATAAATGGAGGCCCGTGGTTACCTTGACAAAGGTCGAAACCCGGTCCATTTGCACGCGTAGCTGCACTCTTCAAGTACCTTGGTGGGACGTGCGACCTTGTAACTGGACATATATACATCCAATACACAAAGCAGGAGTAGGGTTTTACGCTTCATAGTGGCCCAAACCTAGGTAAATTCTTGCATTCCTGCTAGTTCTGCTCTTTGTGCTCGGCGATCTCCCCAGTCGAACCGCAAAGTGATATTTGCTGGTCCCATAGATCGGCGTACGCATGACATCTTTGGCGCGCCAGGTAGGGGGGTGGCTTGCGCGAATCTGAACTTGCAGTTAGTGCATCAACTTCTTCATCATTTTCATCGCCATGGCTCCTAAGAAGAAGGGTGCAACGATGGTTGGTCCATCCACATCCAAGCTGTCGACGCCCTCACAGACGGGTGACGGCACAGGTGGTAGCAGAGGAAGCGGAGGCCAGGAGCAGCTTCCCCAACGTTCTAGCGATCACAACCAGGCGAGCGGCTTCATCCGCAACGAGAACAACAATCCACATGCCACCAGGTCCAAGGATAGGGTCGTGCTGCCCACGGGCGATGCAGTGAACTCCAAGGATGGTAGGACGGCATCCAATACGCCCATGCCGGCGCAGACGCCGCAGCCATCACAGGATCGCGCATGACGAGCAGCGCCATGGCGTCGGTGGCTCTGACGTCCCCATGACAAGGGTCCTGCAGATCGTCCTCAAGATACGCAGGGCTAACATGCACGCTAGTATGCTGGCAAAAACAGGCCAAGGTTGCAGGTTCGAGACGGGGCTACTTCCAGATTAGTTGGAAGCAAGAACGCCTCTCGTTCCTTGCTTCCTTCCATGCCATCTAGCCAGAAGAAGCCCTGGCACGTGCTCAGCTACTTCTGGAGTTACCTCCCACAGTGGAGAAGATGGAGGAGTGGAGAGCTACCATCCAGAATCTTGTCGGCTTCGCCAACAATGACAAACCATAGCGGGCGGGGCCTTCCCAGCAGCAGCCCACCGCCCCGGTGCGTGCTGCTGGCGAGAGGACTGGAGGCAGTGCAACCATGGTCTCGTCCCCTCCACGACAAGAACAACCGCAGTGGCAGAGGCAGCGGATCAACGCCCATGATGATGCTTCCATGGTGTCGTCTGATCTGCGAGCTCGCCATGATTAGCGTCAAGCACTTCAAGAACGACATGGAGAAGATGCATGTACTACCGTCAAACAGCAACGAGAAGCGTGCCGTCAACTGACAGGTGCGCAGGGCCCACTATAGACGAGCCAGTGCCAAGGTATCCCGGTGAGATACCTTATGAGGTGGGTTGCACGGTATTCACCCGTGAGATGTGGCGAGTCCAATGGCCCAGTTCCTAGAACTTCAAACCATAAGTGCCAGAGAAGTACGACGGCAAGACCCACCCGTCAGAGTTCCTAAGTGTTCACACCATTGTGGTGCAGGCTGCTAGAAGACGAGACGACAAGATCCTTGCCAACTACTTACCATTGGTGCTCAAGCCCAACGTCAGGTCATGGTTGATGCACTTGCCGGAGAACTCCATTTCTTCCAGGGTGGATCTATGCCACGAGTTTGTTGGCACCTTCACTGGGGACCACATACCTCCTGGTCAGGAGACTGATCTGCATATCATACCGCAGAAGGAAGGTGAGTCTCTCTGCAAGTACATAGAGATTCAGTTGTGTGCAACACAATATCCCTGATATTCATCATGCCGCCATCATCACTGTATTCTATCGGAATGTAGGAATTGGTGATTCGTAAGGTGAGAATGTCGCCGAGCTTTATGCTTTCGCAGACAGGTGTGCATGTGCTGAGGAAGGAAGGAGAATTCGCCCTATAGTGAGTCGTATTACAATTCACTGGCCGTCGTTTTACAACGTCGTGACTGGGAAAACCCTGGCGTTACCCAACTTAATCGCCTTGCAGCACATCCCCCTTTCGCCAGCTGGCGTAATTGTGCTAGCTATTGTGGGATCCGGCAATGCCGACACAACTAAGAAGGTTAAGACTCGGAGCCTTAGCAAAGATGTTACCGAATGTGCCTCATGTCAAGCCTTGGTGGCTGCCGACAAGACGGAAGCCTCCGGCAAATGACATTGCAATATCCACCGTACCAAGAGCCACAATCTCAAGGACTACAGACAAGTTCAGCAGCTTGTTGAGAAGCAGAAGGCTGAATATGAGAAGTAGGACAAGGAGAAGGCCTAGGAAGGCACTTGCGGGTCTGGTAAGAAGCGTGGCGGACGAGGAGGTCACCGCGGCAAGGCGAAGCAACAGAAGGAGAAGCCTGCTAAAGGCCGAGAGAAGAAGGAAGAGGATGATGATGAGTCTAGTGAACATGAGTTCGAGAAGGCCATGGAAGCGATGTGCATTGACAGAGGCGCATATTTGCACCCTCTCACTTCCAACTCAAGCAGTGAGTGCATGAGGTCAGTGCGGTGGAGCCAGCAGTTGTTGCCCAAAAGCCATTGAGGTGGTCCAATACACCCATCATTTTTGACACCGAGGACCACCCTAATCGCACAACTGTGGTCATGTGCTTGTTGTTGTTGGTTTCGCTAACAATCGGCAACCTCAAGGTGACAAAGATGCTGGTAGACGGTGGGGCTGGCCTGAACTTGATCTCTCCGGATGTGATCAAGCAGCTACAAATTCCTGATGAAGATCTAAAGAAGACTGGCACATTCCAAGGGATCAATCCAGGAAGGAGTCAGCCGAAGGGAAAAGTCACTCTGCCAGTTATGTTTGGCAGTGAGCTCAACTATAGGACAGAAGCTTGCCTTTGATGTCGTCAAGATTCCGTTGCCATGCAATGGAATCCTTGGCCGCCCGGCACTGGAAAAATTCATGGCGGCGTCCCACTATGCACACAACACACTGAAGATGCCATGGCTGATGAGCGTCATCACCATTCATTCTGACAAGATGGATGTGCTGATTTGCGCAAACCAGCTCTACTAGGAGGCAGTCGCATCATCTGCCGCCAAGGCAACTGCTCTTGCCGACAAAGCGCACCCGCAAGAAGAGGAAGAAGACCGGCAAGACCATTGACCCCGGCAAGCGCGCCTCTTCGGATTGCTACGCTCCCATCAAGGATGTGCCAGAGTGCTCTGCCAGTAAGAGCAAAAAGAACAAGGCTGCTTCACCAGAGACCAAGAAGGTGTCCGCCAAAGAGGACAGAATAGGGGAAAGTTTCACCATAAGTGCCACCCTTGACGACAAATAGGAAAACACACCCTATTGTTTTCCTGTGGGTGAATGTCGATGTGTTTGCATGGCAACCATCTGACATCCCTGGTGTACATAGGAAAGTAATTGAGCACCACTTTACTGTCTGTCCCCACACGCAACCCATCAAACAGAAGGTGCAGAAGCAAGCTTTGGAATGACAACAATTTATTGCCAAAGAAATAAAGAAGTTTGGAAGCGACATGTTTAGTCATAGGAGTACTCCATCCTACGTGGTTAGCCAATCCAGTTGTGGTGCGCAAGGCGAATGGCAAGTGGCGTCTTTGCATTGACTATGCAGATATCAATAGAGCTTGCCCGAAGGATCCATTTCCCTTGCCACACATCGACCAGATTGTTGACTCCACTGTCGGATGTGATCTACTGTCCTTTCTTGATGCCTACTCTGGGTATCACCAAATTTTCATGTCAAAGGAAGATGAAGACAAGACCGCATTGATCACTCCATGTGGCACGCACTGCTTTATACATATGCCTTTCGGATTGAAAAGTGATGGGTCAACATTTATAAGAGCAATCCAGATTGGTTTTGAGCCCCGGCTGCACATGAATGTGGAAGCATATATGGATGATATAGTGGTCAAAACCAAGGACATAGCAACCCTCACTCAAGATCTAGAAGAGACATTTGCTAATCTCTGCAAGATCAATCTGAAGCTCAACCCCAAGAAGTGTGTGTTTGGTGTCCCATTTAGCAAGCTTCTCGGGTTCTTTGTTTCTCGACGTGGAATTGAAGCCAATCCCGACAAGATCAAAGCAATTGAGCAGATTGAAGCACCAAATCACATCAAGGATGTGCGCCGCCTTGCTGGCTGCATTGCTGCATTCAACAGGTTCATCTTCGACTCTGCTGAGCGCGCCTTGCTGATTTTCAATTTTTTTAAAAAGGAAGGTCCAATGAAATGGACTCCGGAAGCGGAGGCCATGTTGCAAGATTTGAATAAATACTGGTCCTCTATGCCAACACTAATTGCGCCAAGACCGCAAGAGCCATTGTTGCTATACTTGGCAACAACGAATCAAGTTGTGAGTGCTACATTAGTGGCGGAAAGGGAGGCTAAAGAAGAGGAAGCAGCAGATGCATGCCCATTAAGCGACAAGCTAGAATCTTCTTCGGCAAGTCTTGGTGCCGACAAGTTAAGTTTAGATCAAGCAGATACAACAGAATAACAAGTTGTGCAGAAAAGGAAGATGGTGCAACGCCCAGTATATTTTGTTAGCTCTCTTCTCCAAGGGGTTAGATCAAGATATTTTAGTATGCAGAAATTGCTCTTTGGTCTTCTCATGGCCTCAAGGAAGCTGCTCCACTACTTTCAAGCACACTAGATCATAGTCATCACTTGCTTTCCAATGCAAAGGATTTTGAGAATTCTAGATGCAACATGCAAGAATGTGGAGTGGGCATTGGAATTGTCAACCTTTGAGCTCAAGTTTGAAAGTATTCAACAATTCAGAGCAGGGCCTTGGCGGATTTCATTGCAGAATGGATGGCAACACCAGGCAAAGAGATTCAAGAGACAAGCCTCCCCGGCAAGGAAACAAATAAGGATTGTATTATGTACTTTGATAGGGCTTTTTTGCTGCAAGGCACCGGGGATGAAGTGTTGCTTGTCGCACCCACCAGAGAGCACCTCAAGTATGTAATTCAAATGCATTTCTCGTGGGAGCAAGCGACGAACAACAATTCTGAGTACGAAGGACTGCTTGCCAGTCTCATGATAGCAGCAGACCATGGACAAGAAGCTTATCGTCAGAGGCGACTCACAGTTAGTTGTGAAGCAAATCGACAAGGATTATCAGAGTCGTTTGATGGAAGCTCATGTGGATGAAGTGAGTTAATTGGAAGAACACTTTGACGGATTGCAAATAGAGCACATTCCTCATGCATGAAACAACATAGCTGATGTTCTGTCAAAGCGTGCTGCACATAAGCTACCCGTGGAACCAAGAACTTTTGTGCTCCATTTGAATCAGCCATCTGTAACACCATCAATGGACAGAACAAAAGAAGAAAGTTGAACACCAGCAAGTACTTTCCCGTTGAGCTACCAGAAGCTGCCGGCAAGGATGTTGCTGGGAACAACGACAAGCTTGCTAGTGAGCAGCAAGCTTCGACAGGAACTCAGGTCCTTGCCATTGAAGCTAGTGCTCCCGCAGCTAAAGATATGCCTTTAGTCCTTGTCGTTGAGCCACAAGCTCTGGCATGGGCATAGAATATTGTTCATTTCCTTCAAATAGGAGAACTTCCTGAGGATCAAGAAGAACCTGAAATAGAAGCCTGTCAGTCTGCTATGTAACAATTTGTCGCCAATGACCTACACAGAAAGAGGCCAAATGGGGTGAAATTGAAGTGTATTTATCGGGAAGATGGATAGAAGCTGTTGCGGAGATACATGCAGGCATATGTGGTTCTCACATAGGACAAGGGCTCTTGTTGGCAATGCATTCCGACATGGCTTCCCACTGCCCTCCAGGATGCAAATGAGCTAGTAGCCAAGTGTGAAGCATGCCAGTTTCATTCAAAGCAATCACATCAGGTAGCTCAAGATCTTCAGACAATCCCGCTCTCCTGGACCTTCTTGGTCTGGGGGACTCGACATACTAGGCCCTTTCCCTTGCACCATCGAAGGCTTTGAGTACTTCTACGTCGCAATTGACAAGTTCACAAAGTGGCCAGAAGTAGAACCAGTGAGGAAGGTGGCAACATAATCAACCGTCAAGTTTTTCAAGGGACTTGTTTGCCGTTCTGGAGTGCCCAACAAATTCATCACCGATAAAGGCACACAGTTTACAAGCCACACCTTCATGCAGTACCTCGAAGACCTTGGCAGCAAAATTTTCTTTGCATAAGTTGCTCATCCAAGGAGCAAGGGCCAGGCAGAAAGAGCAAATGCTGAAGTGTTGCGTGGTCTCAAGACAAGAACTTTCGACAAGCTGCACAAGTGTCGAAGACGCTGGACTAATGAGTTGTCACTTGTCGGTGGTTCTTTGGTCACTCAAGACGACACCAAATTGAGCTACTGACCAGACACCCTTCTCCCCATTTTATCGTGCAGAAGCAGTTCTCCCCATGAAACTCATGTATGGGTCACCTTGAGTGCTCCCTTATGATGAGCTTGAGCATGAGCAGCTGTGCCAAGACGATGTCACGCTCCTTGAGGAAGATCGTCTCTAGGCTGTTGTACATGCTACACATTACGAAGAAGCTTTGCGCCGATATCATAGATGCAAAGTTCATGCCCGGAGTCTTGAGGAAGGCGACCTTGTTCTTCGACGGATTCAGTCCGCCAAGAATTCAAACAAGTTGACGCCAAAGTGGGAAGGCCCTTATCGGATAGTAGGAGTCATGAGGCTGGCGCAGTCCGCTTAGGGGTTGAAGATGGCACTCTAGTGCACAACTCATGGAATATTGAGCATCTTCGCAAATTCTATCCGTGAAACACGGGTTGCCGGGCTGCCCGACAACCTCCTTTTGTACGAGTCTGCCGCCAAGGCATGTAATCCTTTGTACAAAGCCAGGTGCAGATCCTGTGCATAGTGAAGTAAAGCTAAGTGTTTCACAACTCTTGTCAATTCACATGTTTAATTGTTCTAGTTTGTATGAGATGTTGTGTTACGTTTACCTTGTATGGATGTTAACAAACCGTCAAGGTTCCATACCTTTATTTTCTCTTCTTTCTTTTTCTCGAAGGACTGAAGGTTACCTCACGTGCAAGTTTGCCGGGGGTAGTGATGGTATGGATAACCACAAGTGACGTTCAAATCAATATTCCGCGACAAGAAGTACAACAAAGAAAAGCTAAGTTGAAAACCTTTCAAACAAATTCTTTGTTGTAGAACTATTTCCCCTTGAACGTTTTGGCTTTTGTATGGAAAACCTGCACACGAAGGAAACCTTGTCGTGATCAGTTGCGCTCTTACGTTGTTTTGAGTCCGCTCAACAACTTAAGTAGCTGCACTGGAATCGTCACGTAACCTTGCCAGCAACGGCATTTCCAGCATGTTGCAAAGGACCCGTTCCTCAAGCGCTTGTGGCAAGTGTGTGCACCAGCAAGTTTCCAAAATAGCGTAGGGTATAAGCCATGCAAAAACAGAACTAAACAAGGGGAACAACACACATTCATCAAACACAGCAAATAGTGGATACTTAGTCAAAAGTGCCAGACAACATTTTTCTTACGTCTCCACAGGGTTACATTGGGTGTGATACAAGAGCAAAAGGAAAAGGACCTAGGTAGGGTGAGACTCGCCTTCAGGATCCGATTAAGTTGTCGTATGCACCTAGTTAGAATCATCGCCCTCGCTTTTAACACTCAGGGAGCTTTCGTCATCTTCACTCTTGCTAGAGGGGTCGATGTCGCTGTTGCTCTCGCTCTCCGCGCAGCCCTCGAGGCAGCCGTCGGAGACCCCGAAGAACTTCACAAAAAGTGTGGCGGATCTGTCATACCTAAATTGGAGTAGATGCCCCCACCCTAGGCCGCGGGAGCGGGCGAATGAATTTCACCCCCGTGTCAGATGATGATGCCATTGGGAGAGATTTCAGCTGCCACCCAGGCGGGGCCGTTGAGGCAGCCGTCTGACTGCAGCCATAGGCCTGAGGGCCGGTTGCCCTCCATCACCCTTGCAAAGGGGTTTGGAAGCCACAGCGAGCTGTGTGGCCGATGGTGCCGCACCACAACAAACTTGTATGCCATCTTCTCCGTATGGGCTTACGACTGAGGTGGAAGGCAGGCATTCCACTATGGTCGGCCCTGGACCCCGCGCCTCCCATGACCACAGTTTGCGCCCCCTCCATGTATGCTAGGGCCGACCCCCAGTACCCATAGCTAAGATACGCGCTCGGCCTCGGGGGGAAGCCCTCGTGGCAGCAGCGGATGCTCGAGCTTGGCCCCTACCCCTCGCCATGGAAGCATTGTTTTTCAGAAGAACAAAGAAGGGGAGAGACGAGGAAAGAAGGCAATGGTGGCTGATAGGTTGGAGGGGGGAAGAGGTAAATGAGCAGCGCCCTCCACAGATTCTTTTTTATGGGGAAGGCGTGGGGGCTGGCTCTTTGCTGTTCGAAGTGACTGCACTTTTTCAGGTGCACTCCTCCAACAACCATTCCGTTTCACCAATCCCATGTTTCACATTTAATTCACGTCGTGGGGGCGCAGTTAAAGAGAAGATTAAGACAGATTTTGGTAGTTATCCTCTGCCATGCGCACCTATGCATTGTTTTGGGCCTAGCGCAACGACGCCTCGCATGTGTGTGTGGCCCAGGCCCTGGGGCTCCTGTCGGTGTACTAAGATTTGGGTCCTTAGTACCCCAAACTTATGCATAGGCAGTGTAGCCTTCCCGACGGCAAGGATTGCCAGAGGACAATTAAAGATGAATTCAAGATACAAAGTAGACTTCCACTCAAGTGATCGAAAAGTAGTACAGAAGAGTGCAAAAGATCAAGGCTGAAGGTTGTCGGCAAGCCCCTTGCCTGTAAGCAAATGAAGACCTGGCAAGCTTCGAACCTGGAAAGAATCTCACTACCTTGCTACCGCCCCACCTCATCAATCAGGTTGTCACTTGTCGTATAGGTGTCAAGCGGGCACGTAGTTAGGTGAGTCTTGTCTGGGCACATGTCAGCTCACCGCTGAAGACACAACTTTAAGGACACCTGTCCCAAAGGCATGTCGAAGGAATATGAGGTAGTTGGGCGAATGCCAAAGAAGGAGAGGCAATCCTTGTTGGGGGGATTTACCAGCATGACACCTCATGGCACAATTAATGCATTTGTCCTAACCTGTTAGAGTTAGGTATTTGACATTGTGGCCACTATTTACCTTGTGTAAAGACTGTTTTGTCATTGTGGTGATCCCTTTCCCTATAAAAGTAGGCCCATGGCTACCTTGACAAAGGTCGAAACCCGGTCCATTTGCACACATAGCTGCACTCTTCGAGCACCTTACCGGGACATGGGCACCTTGTATCTAGCGATATATACATCCAATACACAAAGCAGGAGTAGGGTTTTGCGCTTCACAGTGGCCCAAACTTGGGTAAATTTGTGCGTTCCTGCTAGTTTTGCTCTTTGTGCTCACCGATCTCCCCAGTCGAACCGCAAAGGGATCTTTGTCGGTCCCATAGATCGTCGTACGCACGATAGATGGAGATAGCACCCTGGTTATACTCGCATAAGAACCAACCCTACCACACATAACCCAGACTCTTGCGGATTATACCGCTACTAGGATGGACAGAGAACCAGCTTCACCCAATCTAACCCCAACCCTAGCAGATAGTAACCCAGTTCCATTTGACACAACACCATCTCCACCATAGAGCTGCCAAACAAGAGTAGATAGTAAGACAGCTTCACTGCCCAAAGTGTCAGGACTACAATGGAGAACCCCAACTCCATGAGTTAGTACAGCTGTTCCTGTGGACAAAGCACAACCAGTTGTCCGTAGTTTAGTGTCTACCCGGCTTGATGTTGTTAAATTCTATGTGCGTATCTTGCCATCATGGAAATATTATACTAAAGATGAAGGAAAAAGCCAGTTGCATGTGTTCCTCCAGGAGTTATGTTGGCAATTACTTTGCTTTTTCCATACTTTCTACCTCCCCGCTGGTTATGAGACAACAAATGTTTCCATTTTTCTCTATAGAGAATGACCGATTTGGAAACTCAGGATGAGTTAACCTATGCTAATACCCGTGCTATCTTCAAGAATGCTTTGCGGCAATACTGAAATTACCTGAAGAAAATGTACTTCAATGGCAAGGAAACTTGTCAAATCCCCTTACTTTCTCTGGAGATGCATTTACGGGACGATGACTGGGAACGCCTTGTTCTGTACTAGTCCAGACCCAAGAATTTAGTAGGGTCTATGAGATAATGTTTCATTTTGAAATACTATATGTCTGCATCTGACTATACTTTGTTCTTGCAGAACAAGTTCTTAAACTTGAATAACAACTATTCTCAGGTAAGATTCCATAGCTATGGTGCATACTTCTTTGCTCTTTATCACTATATTTACTCATACCAACTCATTTTAAATGGAAGGATCAGTCAAAACTCCAATGGCACAACATGTATGTTTTAAACATGTTTCTTTAACTGGTTTGCTCTTCTAAATTGCTCTATGTTGATTTTAATTTCAATTGTATAGACCGTTGTGTTCTCATATCATGCACATTACTAGCATCAAAACAGAGCCAATAGTGTTGTTAGTTATACATGTATATATGTGGTATCCATCTGAAATCTTATGGTGCTGTGTAGTTTCCCACACTTATATTCTTTCAATGCTACTTTGTCTTGAACTGATATGATTTGTACTATGTATCTATTTTGATTTGGCAGGACAATACAGTGACCATAGCACATAGATATATGTTTGTTTCATCCTTCTATTATGTACTACTTTGCAATAGAAGACATGTTAGTTTAATCCTATGCACCTTACGACTGAACTGGTTTACCAAAATGAGTTTCATATACTACATGCTAAACATGTTATGTGTCCGCTTGTTTCTTCTTTTAGAATGCTGGCATAATATTGGAGAAGAGTACCCAGCAATGGTTAAGTAAGTAATGTAGATAAGTAAGGTTCAAGATATTGAAACAACCCTGTTGGTCTCCAACAAAGTTGATAAAACAGATAAGGAAAAATATTGAATATAGTGAGATAACCCCAAGATCATGTCTTGATGTAGTGTTTGAGTTAATGGCCACTACTACGAGCACAAGATCTTCAAACTCGTTGCCTGGATAAGTTTGGCTTCTTGAGTCTCAACTACAAGCTGAAAGACATCGATCAACTATGTTGCAACAAGAAGCCGAAGGACTAAGGAAGTCCCCACATAATTCAGATGCATAGTTTCTGGTGCAATAGCAAGCATTGGAGGATTTTAGCGCCAAACAAGAGAAAGCTAATAAGCTTGCTAAGATTATTGCAAGCATGGTGGATATTCAGGATAACATTTCTTGAGCTCTTCTGAAGTTGTTTCAGTTTTGGACTTGTTTTGTTGCCGTGTTTATTTTCTCTGGTGGCCAACTTTGACGCCAAGTGTATGTAATATGTTGCTTTATGCTTGCCTATATTTGCGTAGTTGGCGAATGTCGATGCCCGGTGAATGTAATCTATGTAATAGCCGTAATAGCCTAGAGTTAGTTGTTTGCTTATTTATTTCCTTATAATCTTCTTTATTTATTTACTTATAGTCACTGCAATTCTTTTTCCTTGGTTTGCTAGTGGCCGCAATAACCATGGGCCACATATGGACCATGGTAACCATGGGCCTGTTACCCGTCGTAGTGACCATGGGCTTCCTACAGGTCATAGGATCCATGGGCCAAAATTGGACAATGGTATGGGCCATAAATAGGCCATAATCGAAACTGTCCGTTTATGGGCCCAAACCATAATGGGTCGTTAACACGCCGGAAGACAGCACAAGCTTAATTCTATCGATAGGCATAACGGGTTGTTAATGGGCCGAAATACATGACGGGATGAAAATGACCCAATGGGTTAACAGGTCACAAATGGGCCGATTATAACCACGGGCTGAATTTGGCCCATTAGCAGAACAGGACAGTAACCGACCATAAGTAATCGAGGGCCATAAATGACCCCAAGAATTTATGGGCCCTTAGAAGGCTGAAAGATAATACAAGCTGGAAACAGACCAATTGGATCATGGGCCGTTAGTTGGTCCAAAGCGATTTACTTTTTATTATGGGCTAGAATCACCATGGGTCGTTAAAGGGCCGAGAGAAACAAAAGGCCTCATATGGGCCAAAAGACGTCATGGGCCATACATGGGCGAAAAGTGACAACGCGCTGGAATCATATTGGATGACCCACATGACGCTACTGGGCCAAATTTGGAAAGGCTATAACGGGCCATGAGTACCCGGGCCGTGAATGGGCTATATGCGAAAAGCCCGTTAACAGGCTTCCCATGGGCCGACCCACTAACTTTTGACCAAGTCAAATGGGCCAGCCTTTTTAACCTAAATGTGCCACTACTGGGCCGTTCCACGTGTTGACGTTTCATTAGCGCCTCCCACCCATTGGACGGTTGATATTTTTCACAACACCGAGCTGACACATGGTTCCATTGGCGAATGAGAATTTGACACGTGGAAAGTCGCCATTGGTCCGGGCTGTTAACGGGTTATTGGATCCAAACCGGCACACAATAGCTTAACGGTGACCCGTTATGGTAGATGCCACGTGTTGGTTACCCTTGATGAAAAGACTTCCATGACGTGCCATTTATTGTCATGGAAGTGGACACTTCTGTGATGATAATTTGAGTATTGTCATGGAACACTTCTACCACAGCACATGTATGACTATCTTGATTCTGTCATAAAATCATCATGGATGTACATGCATGATAAAACGTGACCTACTGTGACAAACACGTATCATCACGAAAGTATTTTTGTATTGTTTGATGGCGTCCAAGACACATAGGGTAGTGTAGTGCTTTCATGTAAGTACCCCAATTGGTAATCGTTCCCAACGAAGAGTGGAGGAGAGTATTTATAAGTGGCTTTTGTCACACACAAGTTGTCACAATTCTTATGTGAAGTAATTGTTTGTGATTCTGCAAACACTATGATTGTCCAAAGAGGCAAATGAACTAGAGTAGTAAATAGGATGAGTTTGTATCAACGAGAGTAATAACACTTGAAAGTAAAGATCATAGACAAAACTGAAAGTAACATTGTGTTTCCTACAATGGAGCGGTTATGCACAGAGAGAATTCAATTCATGCATGGTATATATGTTGGGGAACGCAGTAATTTCAAAAATTTCCTACGCACACGCAAGATCATGGTGATGCATAGCAACAAGAGGGGAGAGTGTCGTCCACGTACCCTCGTAGACCGTAAGAGGAAGCATTATGAGAACGCGGTTGATGTAGTCGTACGTCTTCACGATCCGACCAATCCAAGTACCGAACGTACGACACCTCCGAGTTCAGCACACGTTCTGCTCGGTGACGTCCCACGAACTCACGATCCAGTAGAACTTCAAGGGAGAGCTTCGTCAGCACGACGGCGTGATGACGGTGATGATGTTGCTGCCGGAACAGGGCTTCGCCTAAGCACCGCTATGATATTACCGAGGTGGATTATGGTGGAGGGGGGCACCGCACACAGCTAAAGATCAATGATCAACTTGTGTGTCTATGGGGTGCCCCCTGGCCAATTATATAAAGGATGGAGGGAGGAGGAGGCCGGCCCTCATAGGGCGCGCCCAACGTGTGGAGTCCTACTAGGACTCCCTAGTCCTAGTAGGATTCCACCTCCCACATGGAATAGGAAAAAGGGAAGGGAGAAGGAGACGGAAGGAAGGGGGCGCCCCTTTCCCTAGTCCAATTCGGACCAGTCCATGGGGAAGGGGCGCGGCCACCCTTGAGGCCTTTCTCTCCTTTCCCGTATGGCCCATTAAGGCCCAATACAAATTCCCGTATGGCCCAGTACTCCGAAAAATACACAAATCACTCGGAACCTTTCCGATGTCCGAATATAGCCTTCCAATATATCGATCTTTACATCTCGACCGTTTCGAGAATCCTCGTCATGTCCCCGATCTCATCCGGGACTCCGAACAAACTTCGGTCATCAAATCAGATAACTCATAATACAAATCGTCATAGAACGTTAAGCGTGCGGACCCTACGGGTTCAAGAACTATGTAGACATGACCGAGACTCATCTCCAGTCAATAACCAATAGCGAAACCTGGATGCTCATATTGGTTCCTACATATTCTATGAAGATCTTTATCGGTCAAACCGCATAACAACATACGTTGTTCCCTTTGTCATTGGTATGTTACTTGTCCGAGATTCGATCATCGGTATCCTCATACCTAGTTCAATCTCGTCGGCAAGTCTCTTTACTCGCTCCGTAATGCATCATCCCGAAACAAACTCATTAGTCACAAATGCTTGCAAGGCTTATAGTGTTGTGCATTACCGAGAGGGCCTAGAGATACCTCTCCGATACAGGGAGTGAAAAATCCTAATCTTGATCTATGCCAACTCAACAAACACCATCGGAGACACCTGTAGAGCATCTTTATAATCACCCAGTTACGTTGTGACGTTTGATAGCATACAAGGTGTTCCTCCGGTATTCAGGAGTTGCATAATCTCATAGTCCGAGGAACATGTATAAGTCATGAAGAAAGCAGTAGCAATGAAACCGTAACTATCATCGTGCTAAGCTAACGGATGGGTCAAGTTAATCACATCATTCTCTAATGATGTGATCCCGCTTATCAAATGACAACTCTTTCTCCATGGCTAGGAAACCTAACCATCTTTGATTAACGAGCTAGTCAGGTAGAGGCATACTAGTGACACTCTGTTTGTCTATGTATTCACACATGTATTAAGTTTCTGGTTAATACAATTCTAGCATGAATAATAAACATTTATCATGATATAAGGAAATATAAATAACAACTTTATTATTGCCTCTAGGGCATATTTCCTTCAGTCTCCCACTTGCACTAGAGTCAATAATCTAGTTCACATCATCATGTGATTTAACACCAATAGTTCACATCTTTATGTGATTAGTTCACATCTCCATGTGACCAACACCCAAAGGGTTTACTAGAGTTAATAATCTAGTTCACATCGCTATGTGATTAACACCCAAAGAGTGATCATGTTTTGTTTGTGAGAGAAATTTTGTCGACGGGTCTGCCACATTCAGAGTCATATGTATTTTGCAAATTTTCTATGTCTACAATGCTTTGCACTGAGCTACTCTAGCTAATTTCTCCCACTTTCGATATGTATCTAGATCAAGACTTAGAGTCATCCAGATTGGTGTCAAAGCTTGCGTCGACGTAACTCTTTACAACGAACTCTTTGTCACCTCCATAACCAAGAAACATTTCCTTATTCCACTAAGGATATTTTGACTGCTGTCTAGTGATCCACTCCTAGATCACTATTGTCGGGGGTTGGGTGTGACATATGCCAAAGGATGGCTTATCATGGTGGGAGCGAGTAGAACGTCGCCGGTGCCTGGAAACGGGATAAGGCGAAGGCATGCACGCCGGCGAATCTTACCCAGCTTCGGGGCTCTCCGTGGAGATAACACCCCTACTGCTGCTTTGCGGGGTCTCCGCATGATCACTATGGCAAAGTGTGTACACGGTTGCTCCTTGAGCTGTTTCCTGGAGGTAGGAGAAGGCTAGGCTAGCTCTCTCCTTCCTCTATGATCTGGTCTAGTGCTAATGGATTCCAACCCTTTGCATGGGTGCCCTGGGGGGTTTATATAGGCCTACCCCCAAGGGTACAATGGTAATCCGGCTGGACGCGGGCCCAGCCGTCAGTCTCTCTGGCCGCCGTCTTATCCCCGACTCCCGGGGCCCGCCGACTGGCTCGGTACGGAGCCGACAGGCCGCGTCCGCCGCAGGCGGGTCTTGCCGGCTGCAGATTACTATAGCCGTGCTTCTAATGACGCGGGCTCGGTCATGGGGTCGTGGCAACAGCTCCGCCGTCCGGCGGGCGATCACTGTTGCCATTCCCTATCGCGTCTGGTTAATGGCGCGTGGGGCCCGTGGGAGGGGCCGGCCGACTCCTGGGGGCCGACTCCCCACTGGGCCGACTGGTAGCGCTCTCGCCGTCTTCCGTACGCCCGCCGACTGGTGGGACCCGTCATCCCTGGGTCGTACCGGCAGGCCGTCGTGGGCACAGGACTCCGCCCTCTGGGGCCGACGTCAGGGCTGGCATGGCAACAGTGTCGCGCCGGGCGGAGATCTCCGCGGGTATGGCGTACTGTGGCCATGCCTGCCCTTGGAAAAGGGTGGGAGTGGACCTTACTGTGGCCACTCCCCGTCCCGTCCCTCTTTATGAGGGCATGGGGGTTGTTGGCGTCGCGGGCCGACTCCCCATGGCCGGCTTCTCTGGAAGTCGCCAGTCAGGAGTCGGCTCATCCTGAAGTCGTCCTCGGGACTCGGCCATGAGTGGGCAGTCGGCTGCCTCGCCGCCGACTCTCAGAAGGCGGCTCTTTTCCTGGGGTCTTGAGGGGTGCAGCCTGCCCCGATGTCTTGAAAGGTTCTGGGCCTGGGTCAGCCTACCCGTGGCCCATTACTCTGACAGTAGTCCCCGAAGCTGGTGAGGCACCGAGGGTGATATGTCGAGGAGCCTCAACAGTTTCTTCTTTCCGGCAGTTGGATCTGGGCCTTGCTAGCCGTCTTCTGTCAAGCCGACTAGTTGGAGCCGGACTTGCTTAAGGCCGACTTGCCCCTGAAAAAGTTTGAACGTCACGGTGGAGTCCAGGCGGCGTGCCTGATAAGCCTCCAGGTTGCCGCCCATTGTGGACCCGTCACGAGGCGCCACGTGGCTGAGCCAGTCTGCCCACCCACGTGCACGACAGGACATGCCTACAGGTGGGGCCCGCCACTACCGTGCCTCGGCATGTGAACGGATCCGTTGTGGTCGTGCGGACGGTTGGGGTCCCCACGCAGTTACTGCACGCAGTAACTTCGCGTGGTAAATCGTGGGGGTCGTGGGTTCCTGGGCACAGTTAATCCCACGACTGCCCCATCGGCTTCTCAGCCCACGAGCCTATAAGTAGGCGGGGGGAGGGGGGCGGCGAAGCATGCGCGCCCATCCTCCCTACTCCCTTTCGCTCCTTCTTGCTTCTTCTTCCTCTCGTCGCTGCTGCTCCGAACCACGCTGCGCCCGCAGCGATGAGCTCTTCCTCCGCCTCCGCGCCTCCTGTTGTGCGCTCCGTAGTATGGGACGGCTCCGAGGTCGATGA
The DNA here is from genome assembly GCF_003073215.2 of Triticum urartu. NCBI lineage: Eukaryota > Viridiplantae > Streptophyta > Magnoliopsida > Poales > Poaceae > Triticum > Triticum urartu. The sequence goes on along the minus strand of NC_053026.1, from coordinate 538,230,544 downwards.
TGACGACGTCGAGATCCTCCGCAAGACACGGCGGCTACCCGGCAGGGGCTTAGTGCGGGTCCGCCTCGCGCCGGAGGGGGAAATATCGCCGGCGCCGGAGGAGGGCGAGCGGGTCATATTCCGCTTGCACCCTATGCGCGGCCTGGGGCTGCCAGTGAGCGGCTTCTTCCACTCCTTCTTGGAGTTTCACGGGCTCCAGCCGCACCACCTTACTCCGAACACGGTGGTGCTGCTAGCTGCCTTCGCCACCCTGTGCGAAGGCTTCCTCGGCATTCTCCCCACCATCGAGCTCTGGGGTGAGTTCTTCCAGTCCAAGCTTGGCACACACGTCGCTGGCGTGCCGGCCCAGTGCGGTGTGTTTATCGCGATGCAGAGATCAGTGCTTGACAATCCGTTTCCCACCATCGCGCTGATTAAGTCGGTGAAGATGTGGCAGCGGTCCTATTTTTATGTGAAGAACGTCACCCCAGAAGGCAACTGGGTCAACCTGCCGGCTTACGAAGCTGGCACGCCGGCTGGAAGACTCCCCAACTGGTCACACCGAGCCAGGACATTGTCTCCTGCTGGTGCCGCCACCGTCGCGCGACTCCGAGTGCTGACGCAGTCGGAGGGCTTGACTGGGGCCGACTTGCTGGCCGCCTTTGTGGCGCGTCGAGTCCTCCCACTCCAAGGCCGACCTCACCTAATCTTCCAGATGAGCGGTCATCGGGACCTGAGTCGGATGTGCTCCAAGGACATGCCTCACGCGGAGGTGGCGGACACGGTGAACTACATCGCGAACTGCGATCTCACGGTGGATTGCCAGTTCGGCAAGGAGCCGTACTCACGCGCCAACCCCCCGCCTATTGTAAGTCGTCTTCCTTCTTCTTCTGTTTCTTTCGTTGCCGAGTCCGAATTGTCTAGTCTGACCGTTTTTGTTTTTGAATCAGAACCCTCTCGTCCATCCTTCGGCCGGCACCACGGGGCAGGCTCGTCAGTTTGTCCCCGATCGGGCGGAGAGCGACGTCGACGATCCTGACTTGGGGGCGGCGGCCATGGAGGCCGACTCCGAGGGAGGAGGAGGAGAAGCAGGCGGCTTCAGGCCAACAGCCACTTTCGCCGACTGGCCTAATGACGATGCTGAGGGGGAAGTCGCCCCGCGTCACCAGCCAAAGGTTGGCCAGCCAAGCGCGAGTTCCTCCGCCGTCTTGGACGCTCAAGGTGGCGCGAAGAAGCGCCGGGCCTGGCCGAGTACACTTGCTGGCCGGTCGAAGAAGTTTAAGGGAGCGGCCGCCGCGACCAAGCGGGAAGAGGCGGCCGCGAAAGCCAACCGCTTCCGCAAGGAAGTGAAGAAGCCGCCGCTGGTCTCTGCGTAAGCGCCTCCATCCCTCATCTTTATTTTCTCTTTGTTGATCTTGTCTGAGTCTTTCATATGCTTCCCTCACTTCAGGGCTCCCCTCACTCTTGAGAGAGTTGCCGCTGCCTCCGTTATGGGGTCGGCGGAGACGTCTGCCACTACTTGGCGGATTGACCCCGCCGCCGACCTCCGGGAGGCGACAGAGCGGAATGCGCAGGAGAAGCGCGACGAGGAGGCCGCCCGCCTAAAGAAAACGGAGGCCGAGAAGGCAGAGGCTCCGCCTTCAAAAAACTAGAGGAGGCCGAGGCCGCCGTCGCGGCAAAGCGGCAGGCTAAGCAAGTCGCGCACCGGCGGTCGGCGGTGTTCGTCACGCCTCTGAACTCTACGCCGCCGCCCCAAGAGTTCACGGGGCAGTCAGGGGAAGCCGGCGGCGAGTTCCCGATCATGGAGAGGGGCGGCGGCGACGCCTCCATGCCGGACGCGGTCGTTCCGCCCTCGCCGCCCCCGCCGCTGTCTAGGAGCACACAAGGCAAACAGCCGGCGGACCCGCCCTTGCCGCCGACTGAAGACGAGGCCGTGGCGAGGCTACTCCTTCAAGTCGGCTCGCCAACGTGCCGCCGTCTTGAGAAGGCGACTTCGGCGCCAGGCCCCTTGGAGACCGGCACCGTCAGCTCGACGATCCCAGATGCCGAAGCGACGAGCGCCGCGCCCATTGGGTGGGTGCGAGGAGGTGGCACGGGCCCGCTGAACCAGGCGCTTTTGGATGTCCAGACAAAGCTGCGAGCTGAGAGCGACGCTATCCAAAACTGCACCAAGGCGCACTTGGCGTCGCGGGCAGCCATCCGGGTATGCTTTTTCCTTTGTCTTTGTTTTCTTGTTCCTCACTGTGGGGGCGCGCCAGCGCACCCACTGGGTGTAGTCCCCGAGTTTCGGGCCGGCTGCTGAGCAGGCGGCCCAAAACTCCAATTGGCGAGTTCCAGGTACTAACTTTTGTCTGAAATACTTGTCATAGGACTATCACAACCTCCGTGTCACCGCCTTCAAGCGCAACGTTGAAGAGCTGGGCAAGCGGACCGCCAACTTGTCGGAGAGCCGGAGTGAGTCCTTTTTCTTCTTTGCGGGGATGCGCTAGCGCACCCGTGGGCTGTAGTCCCCGAGATTCGCGCCGACTGCTGAGCAATCGGGCCGGATCTCCCCGGCGACCTTCTTTGTTGATGATTTAACGCCTTCTTTCTTCTTTCTCTACAGAGGCCAACGCCACTCTTCAACAGCAGCTGAGCGAAGCCAACACCGCGTTGCGCGCCAAGGGGGAGGAGTGCAGCAAGCTCGCCGCAGAGCGTGATTTGCTGGCCGCACAATTGGCAGAGCAGAAGGAGCTGCTCAAGAAGACGCGGAAGGAGGCGGAAGAAGAGGAGGCTGCCCTCCTGGCCGAGTTCGCGAGCGAGCGCTCCTCCTGGACTGACAAGGAGGCAATGCTGGCCTACGGCTTCCACGAGATCGAGGACCTCGTCGACGGTGAGCTTCTTTGCTTTTGTTCTTCGAGCTGCCGACTATAGGTCGAGCCGACTCCTGGTTTTTTGACTTGTTCTTCATTCTTTTCGTCTTGGTAGACTTCTTCCCCGGCCACTCGCAGGTCACCAATCAAGCTACCGAGGCTAATCGCGAGGGGCGGAGGGCAGATGGTGCGGAGATCGCCGCCGACGCCCCCCCCGGACCCTGGACGAGCATATTCTGAGCATCGGGGCTCGTCTGCGGCTGGCCCACTGGATGCTGCGCCGGCTTCAACGTGTCGGCGCCCAAGTGATCGCTGCCCTATGGCCAGACATGCAGGCTCCGCGCACCCCCAGTCGGACTGCCGACTGGCTGGAGGTCGCGGCTGGCAGTCTTGAGGCCTGGAAGGGTTCCTCGGCCCGGGCTGGAGCGTGCCGAGCCTTGGAATTTGTCAAGGTGTGGTATCCGAGGCTGGACCTGGACCAGCTGGCCACACTCCGGTCAGAGGCCCATCCGGAGCTGGCAGCCGCGGAAGACGCCCTTGTCAAGCACGCGGCGGCGATCGCTGAGTACACCGACACCAGCATCTTTGTCCCTGAGCGGGCTGAAGACGGCAGGGAGGTACCGCCGGAGTGGTTTGGGATGAACCCAGACTACGGCGAGGACTCGGCGGAGGTGATCGGCTCCAGCATCGAGGAGGAGGAAGAGGCGGAGGATGGAAGCGAGACGGAGGCACCAGAAGACGGAGCGGGCGACCAGCCTCAGCTCGACCGCGCCTCCAGCAACGAGCCGTGCCCGCCCGAGCCGTCTGCCGCCGGAGGTGATCAAGCCGAGACCGCCCAGCCGGCCGCCCCAACATCCGACACCGCCATCTCCTCCGATCCTCCGAACCCGTCTGCCGCCTCCTAGGCTGCCACCTTATCTTTGTTTTATCTGCTTTATTAGTCTTTGAAGAACTTGTTAATTCGCACAATTCCACCCGCGGGCTGTATTTTGAAATTCTGCTCGAAGATTCGGCCAAGGGCCTTTGTTATGTAAATATTCATCTGACTTCTATCTTTTCTTGCTCATTGCTCGTTTGGCTTTTTCCTTTGCCGCCTTCCCTCAGTTGCCGTCTTGGTCAGTCAGACAGCCGCTCTGCGGACTGCCGCTGGATCAAATTCTTGGTTACTTTGGGAAGGCAAGTACTTAGCCGTTTTAGAGTTGTTTAGCAAGTCGGATAGAAGGCGGCAAGCCGACTGCTCAAGGGTCGGTTTGCGAAGAAAAAAGGCTGGAAGCCGGCTTTAAGCTATGTTTATGCTTTGAGTCCTTAGCCATTTTTCATGTGGACGCCCATTCTTCCTTACTCCAGCCCACCAGACAGTCGCTCTGTGAGCTGCAGCTTCTGACAGGAGACGGCTTAGGCGCCACACACTACTTGTCCGGCTGCAGGAAGCATTTCATAGCGCAAGGCGGCAAGTCCCCGGGCCGACTAGTTGAACCCGGTGCCAAGCGGCATAACAAAAAGTAACATACTCGAAGGCATAATTCTTATCATATAGATAAAAGAGGGCAGTCCTCGAGCTCTTCTCGGGGGGGGGCAAAGTCTTGGTACTTTTAATACAAAAGGTAGCATGGCACATACTGCGTTTTAACTGCAAAAATTTTGGAGGAGATTTGCGTTCCATGGCCGCTCTGTCTCTTTGCCGGAGTCGTCCCTCTTGCGTGCTTGTGGCTTCTGAGCGTTGAACAGGTAGTAGGAGTCATTGCCCAACACTTTGCTGATGACGAAGGGGCCTTCCCAAGGCGCCGACAGCTTGTGCTAGCCGGCTGTTTGCTGGATCAGTCGGAGCACAAGGTCGCCCTCTTGGAAAGATCTCGGCCTGACCTTCCTATTGTAGTATCTGCACAGGCTCTGCTGGTAGATGCTGGACCGGCTGAGTGCCAACAGCCGGCCCTCTTCCAGCAGATTGACGCTGTCTTGACATGCTTCTTCTGCTTCTTCCTTGGTGTACATGCTGACTCGCGGGGAGTCGAGCTCTATGTCCGTTGGGATGACGGCTTCATCACCGTAGACGAGGAAAAAAGGCGTGAAGCCAGTTGACTTGTTTGGAGTCGTGCGCAGACTCCAGAGGACGGCTGGCAACTCATCGAGCCAGCAGCCAGCTGAGCACTCCAGAGGCTCGACCAGTCGGGGCTTGATGCCGGACAGGATGAGGCCGTTTGCTCGCTCCACCTGGCCGTTTGACTGTGGATGGGCGACGGACGCTAGGTCCAGTCGGATGCCCTGTGTCGCGCAGAAACGGGCCAAGGCGCCTTTGGCAAAATTCGTGCCGTTGTCGGTGATGATGCTGTTAGGTATGCCGTACCGAATTGTGATGTTGGAGATGAAAGTCACGGTAGTCGGACCATTCAGCTTCTTGATTGGCTTTGCTTCTATCCACTTGGTGAACTTGTCCACCGCGACAAGTAAGTGAGTTAGGCCACCTCGTGCCGTCTTGAATGGTCCCACCATGTCTAGGCCCCAAACTGCGAAGGGCCAGGCAATGGGGATGGTCTTGAGTGCAGAAGCCGGCTGATGCGGCTTGGAGCGAAACTTCTGGCACCCTTTGCATTTTTGGACCAATTCCTTGGCCTCTTCTAAGGCCATTGGCCAGAAGAAACCGTGTCGGAAGGCTTTGGCGATGAGTGCTCTTGAAGCTGCATGGTGGCCGTACTCGCCTTGATGGATGTCTTTGAGAATTGCTTGGCCTTGCTCTGGCTCTACGCAGCGCTGGTAGACACCAGTGACGCTGCGCCTGACCAGCTCTCTGTTGACTATGCTGTAGGCTGCCGCTCGGCGTTGTACTTGAGGAGTCACTTCTGCATGCAACGCTGAATGGTGGCGCCGGCATTCCTTAAGCCGAATGTCATGATTAGGTAGCAGAAGGCTCCAAACGGTGTGATGAAGGCGGTCTTCAGTCTGTCAGCCGGGTTCAGCTTGATCTGGTGATATCCTGAATATGCATCTAAGAAGCTCAACAGCTCGCATCCGGCTGTGGAGTCTATCACCTGAGCAATTCTTGGCAAAGCAAACGGGTCCTTGGGGCAAGCCTTGTTGAGGCTTGTGTAGTCAATACACATTCGCCACTGCTTGTTCTTCTTCAGTACCAGGACCGGGTTGGCTAGCCACTTTGGAAAGAATACTTCCATAATGAAGATGGCTGCTAGGAGTCAGGCTATCTCTTCTCCGACAACTCTTCTCTTTTCTTCTGATAGGCGGCGCAAGGGCTGCCTAACTGGCTTCGCATCAGATTGGACATGTAACTTGTGCTCGGCGAATTCCGTCGGTACGCCTGGCATGTCCTTGGGGGACCATGGGAAGATGTCCCGATTCTCTTGGAGGAAATTGACGAGCTCGCCTTCCTATTTGCTGTCGAGGTTTGCGCCTACGACAGCGTACCTCTCTGGGGTGCTCCGGGTCCAAGGGTATCTTCTTAGTCTCTTTGGCCGGCTTGAACGAACCCTCAGCTTCCGACTCCTTGGGGTTAGGCGACACCTCTGGCTGCTTGCTGACCATCGCCACAACCCGGTCAAGGAGCCGCTTCTCAGCCGCGATCACCAGGGACTCGGCCAACCGACTACTTTCAGCCGTGCAGGCAGACGACTTCCGGTAGTCGCCGGCTACGGTCAGAATCCCCTTGGAACTAGCCATCTTCATCTTGAGGTAGGCATAGTGGGGGACCGCCATGAACTTGGCCAGGGCGGGTCGGCCAAGTAATGCATGGTATGGGCTCTCGAGATCCACCACCTCAAACCGAACTGACTCTCGGCGGAAGTGATCTTTGTCTCCAAAGAGGATGTCCATCAGGATCTTGCCGATTGGTGAGCAGGAAAGGCCAGGAACAATGCCGTGGAATACAGTCCGGCTGTTCTGAAGCTGTCTTTGCTTGATTCCTAACTTCTCCATGGTGTCCTTGTATAGGATGTTGATGCTGCTGCCTCCGTCTATCAGAACTCGCGAGAAACGAGCAGCTCATCTATCCGTGGCAAAGGTGGCATCCAAGACCAAGGCATAGGAGCCCAGATTCGGCATTACCTCTGGGTGATCAGCTCTGCTCCAGCTGATAGGCTTCTCGGACCAGTGCATGAATTCTGGTGTCTCTGATGCTACTGCATTCACCTCTTGCTGCTGCTGCCGCCTGCTGCGTCGATCACTAGCCATGCTGGTAAATACCACGTAGGCTCCGTGCTCTTCAGGGTACTCGTCTTGTACTGCACCAACTGGCCTGACAGTTGGCTGCTGGGGCGGAGGCGGCTGCCCAGCAGGCGGGGAAGGCAGGAGGCCGTCTCCTTTGGCGATCCTGGTGAGCCAGTGGAACTTCCGGGTGGTGTGGTTCAACGGCTTCGCGCCGCTGTGGAACTTGCAAGGGCCATCCAGAGTCTGCTCGTATGAGAAAGCCGGCAACCAGTTGGGCTTGCCGCCTTTCTGTCGCTTGGGTGGAGGCTGCCCTTTCGGCTGCTGGTCTTCGACTGTCGCCACCTGCCGGTTGCTGGAAGCCGGCTGTGGGGCCTTGCGCTTGTGGTTGCTCTGCTGTTGTCGCCAACTGGCGTCTCCAGCCGGAGTTCTAGGAGCCTGAGGGGCCAATTTGCCAGTCGCACTAACTTGAATCTCCGCCTTCATGGAGGAGTCGGCCGTGGCATACTTGTCTGCTATGATCAACAGCTTGTCGAGGGTTTCTAGCTCGTCGCAGAGGAGCTTGTGCTTGAGGAGGGTGCCTTCTCTGCACCCGGCGATGAAGTACTCGATGGCCTGCACCTCGTGCACGCCCTCACAAGAGTTCCGAAGCTCGGCCCAACGCGTGAGGTAGTCGCGAGTCAACTCCTTGGGGCCTTGCACGCACAAGGAAAGCTGGCGAGGCCTGGGAGGACGCTTGTACATGCTTGTGAAGTTGCGGACGAATGCATCGGTGAAGTCGACCCAGCTGTTGATGCTGCGGGGCTTCAGGCTGTTCAGCCATGTCCGGGTCGTGCCCTGGAGCATGAGCGGAATGTATTTTACGGCAACACGCTTGTTGCCGTTCGCTATGTTGACGGCCGTGGAGTAGTCAACCAGCCAGTCCTCCGGCTTCATGGAGCCGGTGTACTTGGGCGTGTCTCTTGGGAGCGTGAACCCTTTGGGAAAGGGCTCGTCTCGAATGCGGGGCCCGAAACAAGGCGGACCCAACTCGTCTTCTTCTTCCAGCGCTAGGGATCGGTGAAGCCGGTCGATGCGGTGGCGGGCGTCATTTTCTCCGACTCCCTCTCGGTGGCCAAGGCGGATGCCGAGAGTCGGATGGTCAACAGGCGGCAGGGAGACTCGCCTTTCCTTGCGAGGAGGAGGAGGCAAACAGTCGTCCCGTCGTTCCACTGCTCTTGGGCGGCCGTCTTGGTCGCGCTCTATGGTAATGCGAGTCCGACTGCGGCCGACAGCCGGATCCTTGTCTTTTCTTCCGCGGGCGCCGCCAGTCGGCGTCCGAGACATCGCGCCTTGGTCTCGGCGTGGAGGCGGGTCGTCGTTTTGTCACTGCGGCGCCTCTGTGCGGCAGCCGGCCTTGTTCTGTGCGGCAGCCGCGTCAAGGAGCTGCTGGACTCGCTCCGTCATCAGGCGGCGCTCTTCACCCTCGAAGTTGTCCAGCTCATCCGCCGCCGCCTGGGCGGCTCGAATGTTCTCCATAGGCGTTGCGTATACAGGGTGATTTGCACCGAATAGGTTGGCGATGGCCACGCCGCGCTGCTGGACCGCGCCTAGGCGGCTGGGCCCAGTTGGGGCTGGCGAGCCACCTACAGCACGATCTATCTCACGCTGGTAGGCTTCTGACAAGCGTCTCAAGCTAGCCAGCTTCTTCGCGCCTTCGACGAGCTAAAGGCGGTGCGCCTCCAGCGTCTCCGCGTCAGCGTCTTCCGGAATGGGCGGGTCATGTCTTGCAGTGTCGCGCCAAGTGGGTCATGCGCTCCTCCGCCGGGATGCTCGTCATAACTGATGACGAGCACCTCTGTAACGGTGCTTCCGTCACTCTCCGCACGAGGGAGTGGCTCGTCGTAGACAACCATGTTGGTGGGGAACACGTCGAGCGACGCGGTGTCGGAGTCGACCAGCATCGGGTCGGTGGAGCCTACAGACTCCAAGTCCACGGCAGGCTCGCCAGCGACGTGGAGTAGGTCAAGGAGGCCCGCGAGGAGGCCTCGGGGCCTCCCATGCCTGTGTCGGATGCAGGCTCGTCGGAGAGGCGAACCTCGCTGACAAGATCGGCGAGGCAGCTGGCTGCGCAGGCGATCTCAGCGCCGTGCAGCACGTCGACGCAAACTCCATCTAGCGTGCCAGGCTGGCTGCGCTCGCCAGGGAGGAAAAGGGTTCTCGTCCAGAGCAGGTCTCCGGACGACGGTGCACCATGCCCCAAGGTGGGCGCCAAATGTCGGGGGTTGGGTGCGACATATGCCAAAGGATGGCTTATCATGGTGGGAACGAGTAGAACGTCGCCGGTGCCTGGAAATGGGATAAGGCGAAGGCATGCACGCCGGCGAATCTTACCCAGCTTCGGGGCTCTCCGTGGAGATAACACCCCTACTGCTGCTCTGCGGGGTCTCCGCATGATCACTATGGCAAAGTGTGTACACGGTTGCTCCTTGAGCTGTTTCCTGGAGGTAGGAGAAGGCTAGGCTAGCTCTCTCCTTCCTCTATGATCTGGTCTAGTGCTAATGGATTCCAACCCTTTGCATGGGTGCCCTGGGGGGTTTATATAGGCCTACCCCTAGGGGTACAATGGTAATCTGGCTGGACACGGGCCCAGCCGTCAGTCTCTCTGGCCGCCGTCTTATCCGCCGACTCCTGGGGCCCACCGACTGGCTAGGTACGGAGCCGACAGGCCGCGTCTGCCGCAGGCGGGTCTTGCCGGGTGCAGATTACTGTAGCCGTGCTTCTAATGGCGCGGGCTCGGTCATGGGGTCGTGGCAACAACTCCGCCGTCCGGCGGGCGATCACTATTGCCATTCCCTGTCGCGTCTGGTTAATGGCGCGTGGGGCCCGTGGGAGGGGCCGGCCGACTCCTGGGGGCTGACTCCCCACTGGGCCGACTGGTAGCGCTCTCGCCGTGTTCCGTACGCCCGCCGACTGGTGGGACCCGTCGTCCCTGGGTCGTACCGGCAAGCCGTCGTGGGCACAGGACTCTGCCCTCTAGGGCTAACGTCAGGGCCGGCATGGCAACAGTGTCACGCCGGGCGGAGATCTCCGTGGGTACGGCGTACTGTGGCCACGCCTGCCCTTGGAAAAGGGTGGGAGTGGACCTTACTGTGGCCACTCCCCGTCCCGTCTCTCTTTATGAGGGCATGGGGGTTGTTGGCGTCGCGGGCCGACTCCCCATGGCCGGCTTCTCTGGAAGTCGCCAGTCAGGAGTCGGCTCATCCTGAAGTCGTCCTCGGGACTCAACCGCAAGTGGGCAGTCGGCTGCCTCGCCGCCGACTCTCAGAAGGCGGCTCTTCGTCCTGGGGTCTTGAGGGGTGCAGCCTGCCCCGATGTCTTGAAAGGTTCTGGGCCTGGGTCAGCCTACCCGTGGCCCATTACTCCGACAACTATTGTACCCTCTTGCCAAACTTATGGTGAGGTACACAATAGGTCTGGTACACAGCATAGCATACTTTATAGAACCTATGACTGAGGCATAGGGAATGACTTTTCATTCTCTTTCTATTTTCTGTCGTGGTCGGGTTTTGAGTCTTTACTCAACTTCACACCTTGCAACACAGGCAATAACTCCTTCTTTGACTTTTCCATTTTGAACTACTTCAAAATCTTGTCAAGGTATGTACTCTATGAAAATATATCAAGCGTCTTGATCTATCTCTATAGATCTTGATGCTCAATATGTAAGTAGCTTCATCGAGGACTTTCTTTGAAAAACTCTTTTCAAATACTCCTTTATGCTTTCCAGAAAATTCTACATTATTTCCGATCAACAATATGTCATTCACATATACTTATCAGAAATGTTGTAGTGCTCCCACTCACTTTCTTGTAAATACAGGCTTCACCGCAAGTCTGTATAAAACCATATGCTTTGATCACTTTATCAAAGTATATATTCCAACTCCGAGATGCTTACACCAGTCCATAGATGGATCGCTGGAGCTTGCACACTTTGTTGGCACCTTTAGGGTTAACAAAACCTTCTTGTTGCATCATATACAACTCTTCTTTAAGAAATCCATTAAGGAATGCAGTTTTGACATCCATTTGCCAGATTTCATAAAATGTGGCAATTGCTAACATGATTCGGATAGACTTAAGCATCGCTACGAGTGAGAAAATCTCATCGTAGTCAACATCTTGAACTTGTCGAAAACCTTTTGCGACAATTCGAGCTTTGTAGATAGTAACACTACTCTCATTGTCCGTCTTCCTCTTGAAAATCCATTTATTCTTAATGGCTCACCGATCAACGGGCAACTCAATCAAAGTCCATACTTTCTTCTAATGCTTGGATCTCATCTCAGATTTCATGGCTTCAAGCCATTTCGCGGAATCTGGGCTCATCATCGCTTCCTCATAGTTCGTAGGTTCGTCATGGTCAAGTAACATGACCTCCAGAACATGATTACCGTACCACTCTGGTGCGGAGCGTATTCTGGTTGACCTACGAGGTTCGGTAGTAACTTGATATGAAGTTTCATGATCATCATCATTAACTTCCTCACTAATTGGTGTAGTAATCACTATAATTGATTTCTGTGATGAACTACTTTCCAATTCGGGAGAAGGTACAATTACCTCATCAAGTTTTACATTCCTCCCAATCACTTCTTTCGAGAGAAACTTCTTCTCTAGAAAGGATCCATTCTTAGCAACGAATATCTTGCCTTCGGATCTGTGATAGAAGGTGTACCCAACAGTTTCCTTTGGGTATCCTATGAAGACGCATTTCTCCGATTTGGGTTCGAGCTTATCAGGTTGAAACTTTTTCACATAAGCATCATAGCCCCAAACTTTAAGAAATGGCAGCTTAGGTTTCTTGCTAAACCATAGTTCATATGGTGTCGTCTCAATGGATTTAGATGGTGCCCTATTTAACGTGAATGCAGCTGTCTCTAATGCATAACCCCAAAATGATAGTGATAAATCGATAAGAGACATCACAGATTGCACCATATCTAATAAAGTATGATTATGACGTTTAGACACACCATTACGCTGTGGTGTTCCAGGTGGCATGAGTTGCGAAACTATTCCGCATTGTTTCAAATGAAGACCAAACTCGCAACTCAAATATTCTCCTCCACGATCAGATCGCAGAAACTTTATTTTCTTGTTACGATGATTTTCCACTTCACTCCAAAATTCTTTGAACTTTTCAAATGTTTCAGACTTATGTTTCATCAAGTAGATATACCCATAACTGCTCAAATCATCTGTGAAGGTCAGAAAATAATGATACCCGCCGCGAGCCTCAACACTCGTCGGATTGCATACATCAGTATGTATTATTTCCAATAAGTCAGTTGTTTGCTCCACTGTTCCAAAGGGCGGAGTTTTAGTAATCTCGCCCACGAGGCATGGTTTGAAAGCATCAAATGATTCATAATCAAGTGATTCCAAAAGCCCATCAGCATGGAGTTTCTTCATGCGCTTTACACCAATATGACCTAAACGGCAGTGCCACATATAAGTTGCACTATCATTATTAACTTTGCATCTTTTGGCTTCAATATTATGAATATGTGTATCACTACGATCGAGATTCAATAAACCATTCACCTTGGGTGTATGACCTCAGAAGGTTTTATTCATGTAAACCAAATAACAATTATTCTTTGTCTTAAATGAATAATCGATTGCAATAAACATGATCCAATCATATTATGCTCAACGCAAACACCAAATAACATTTATTTTAGGTTCAACACTAATCCCGAAGGTAAAGGGAGTGTGCGATGGTGATCTTATCAACCTTGGAATCACTTCCAACTCACATCATCACTTCGCCCTTAACTAGTCTCTGTTTATTTTGCAACTCCCATTTTGAGTTACTACTCTTAGCAACTGAACCAGTATCAAATACTGAGGGGTTGCTATGAACACTAGTAAAGTACACATCAATAACATGTATATCAAATATACCTTTGTTCACTTTGCCATCCTTCTTATCCGCCAAGTCTCTAGGGCAGTTCCACTTCCAGTGACATTTCCTTTACAGTAGAAGCACTCAGTTTTAGGCCTGGGTATAGCTTTTGGGCTTCTTCATGGGAGTGGCAACTTGCTTGCCATTCTTCTTGAAGTTCCCCTTCTTCCCTTTACCCTTTTCTTGAAACTAGTGGTCTTGTCAACCATCAACACTTGATGCTTTTCTTGATTTCTACCTTCATCGATTTCAGCATCACGAAGAGCATGGGAATCGTTTCCGTTATCCCTTGCATATTATAGTTCATCACGAAGTTCCAGTAACTTGGTGATAGTGACTAGAGAACTCTGTCAATCACTATCTTATCTGGAAGATTAACTCCCACTTGATTCAAGTGATTATAGTACTCAAACATACTGAGCACGTGCTCACTAGCTGAGCTATTCTCCTCCATCTTGTAGGCAAAGTGCTTGTCAAAGGTCTCATACCTTTCGACATGGGCATGAGTCTGAAATAGTAATTTCAACTCTTGGAACATCTCATATGCTCCATGGCGTTCAAAACGTCTTTGAAGCCCCGATTCTAAGCCGTAAAGTATGGTGCACTAAACTATCAAGTAGTCATCATATCGAGCTTTGTCAAACGTTCATAACGTCTGTATCTGCTCCTGCAATAGGTCCGTCACCTAGCGGTGCATCAAGGACATAATACTTCTGTGCAGCAATGAGGATAACCCTCAGATCACGGAGCTAGTCCGCATCATTGCTACTAACATCTTTCAACTTATTTTTCTCTAGGAACATATCAAAAATAAACTGGGAGCTACATCGCAAACTATTGATCTACAACATAGTTGTGCGAATACTATCAGAACTAAGTTCATGATAAATTAAAGTTCAATTAATCATATTACTTAAGAACTCCCACTTAGATAGACATCCCTCTAGTCATCTAAATGATCACGTGATCCAAATCAACTAAACCATGTCCGGTCATCACGTGAGATGGAGTAGTTTTCAATGGTGAACATCACTATGTTGATCATATCTACTATATGATTCTCGCTCGACCTTTCGGTCTCCAGTGTTCCGAGGCCATATCTGCATATGCTAGGCTCGTCAAGTTTAACCCGAGTATTCCGTGTGTGCAAAACTGGCTTGCACCCGTTGTATGTGAACATAGAGCTTATCACACCCGATCATCACGTGGTGTCTCGGCACAACGAACTGTCGCAACGGTGCATACTCAGGGAGAACACTTATACCTTGAAATTTAGTGAGAGATCATCTTATAATGCTATCGCCGAACTAAGCAAAATAAGATGCATAAAGGATAAATATCACATGCAATCAAAATATGTGACATGATATGGCCATGATCATCTTGCGCCTTTGATCTCCATCTCCAAAGTATTGTTATGATCTCTATCATCACCGGCATGACACCATGATCTCTATCAACGTGTCATCACATGGTCATCTCACCAACTATTGCTCTTGCAACTATTGCTATCGCATAGCGATAAAGTAAAGCAATTATTTGGTGCTTGCATCTTATGCAATAAAGAGAGAACCATAAGGCTTCTGCCAGCTGCCGATAACTTCAACAAAACATGATCATCTCATACAACAATTTATATCGCATCATGTATTGACCATATCACACCACAACATGCCCCGCAAAAACAAGTTAGACGTCCTCTACTTTGTTGTTGCAAGTTTTACGTGGCTGCTACGGGCTGAGCAAGAACCGTTCTTACCTATGCATCAAAAACCACAACGTAGTATAGTGTTTGCTTTTTGATCTTCAGAAAGAACCCTGTTCATTGAAACCGATTCAACTAAAGTTGGAGAAACAGACACCCACTAGCCACCTGTGTGTGAACCACGGCGGTAGAACCAGTCTCGCGTAAGCGTACGCGTAATGTCGGTCTGGGCCGCTTCATCCAACAATACCGCCGAATCAAGAATCAACTAGTAACGGCAAGCAATATGTATATACCCACGCCCACAACTCCTTTGTGTTCTACTCGTGCATATAACATCTACGCATAAACCTGGCTCGGATGCCACTGTTGGGGAATGTAGTAATTTCAAAATTTTCCTACGCACACGCAAGATCATGGTGATGCATAGCAACGAGAGGGGACAGTTTCGTCCACGTAGCCTCGTAGACCGTTAGCGGAAGCGTTATGAGAACGCGGTTGATGTAGTCGTACGTCTTCACGATCCGACCGATCCAAGTACCGAACGTACGGCACCTCCGAGTTCAGCACACGTTCAGCTCGGTGACGTCCCGCGAACTCACGATCCAGTAGAGCTTCGTCAGCATGATGGCGTGATGACGGTGATGATGTTGCTATCGGAACAGGGCTTTGCCTAACCACCGCTATGATATTACCGAGGTGGATTATGGTGGAGGGGGGCACCGCACACGGCTAAAGATCAATGATCAACTTGTGTGTCTATGGGGTGCCCCATAGCCACGTATATAAAGGATGGAGGGAGGAGGAGGCCGGCCCTCATAGGACGCGCCCAAAGTGTGGAGTCGTACTAGGACTGCCTAGTCCTAGTAGGATTCCACCTCCCACATGGAATAGGAAAAAGGGAAGGGAGAAGGAGAAGGAAGGAAGGGGGCGCCCCCTTTCCCTAGTCCAATTCGGACCAGTCCATGGGGAAGGGGTTGGGCTACCCTTGAGGCCTTTCGCTCCTTTCCCGTATGACCCATTAAGGCCCAATACGAATTCCCGTAACTCTCCGGTACTCTGAAAAATACCCGAATCACTCAGAACCTTTTCGATGTCCGAATATAGCCTTCCAATATATCAATCTTTATGTCTCGACCATTTCGAGACTCCTAGTCATGTCCCCGATCTTATCCGGGACTCCTAACAAACATTGGTCATCAAATCACATAACTCATAATACAAATCGTCATAGAACGTTAAGCGTGCGGACCCTACGGGTTCGAGAACTATGTAGACATGACCGAGACTCATCTCCAGTCAATAACCAATAGCGGAACCTGGATGCTCATATTGGTTCCTACATATTCTACGAAGAACTTTATCGGTCAAACCGCATAACAACATACGTTGTTCCCTTTGTCATCGGTATGTTACTTGCCCGAGATTCGATCGTCGGTATCCTCATACCTAGTTCAATCTCATCGGCAAGTCTCTTTACTCGTTCCGTAATGCATCATCCCGCAACTAACTCATTAGTCATAATGCTTGCAAGGCTTATAGTGATGTGCATTACCGAGAGGGCCCAGAGATACCTCTCCGATACAGGGAGTGACAAATCCTAATCTTGATCTATGCCAACTCAACAAACACCATCGGAGACACCTGTAGTGCATCTTTATAATCACCCAGTTACGTTGTGACGTTTGATAGCACACAAGGTGTTCCTCCGGTATTCGGGAGTTGCATAATCTCATAGTCTGAGGAACATGTATAAGTCATGAAGAAAGCAGTAGCTATGAAACTATAACAATCATCGTGCTAAGCTAACGGATGGGTCAAGTCAATCACATCATTCTCTAATGATGTGATCCCGCTTATCAAATGAAAACTCTTTGTACATGGCTAGGAAACTTAACCATCTTTGATTAACGAGCTAGTCAAGTAGAGGCATACTAGTGACACTCTGTTTGTCTATGTATTCACACATGTACTAAGTTTCCGGTTAATACAATTCTAGCATGAATAATAAACATTTATGATGATATAAGGAAATATAAATAACAACTTTATTATTGCCTCTAGGGCATATTTCCTTCAATATATATCAAGTGTGACAGTGTGACGATAATACCAATTACCTTGTATCATGAATTTAGTATTTGATTTGATTTGTTTGGTAGGTAGATCACCCTAAGGTCATGGCACTCCTCGCAGGATTACCTTCCATTCTATGGTCCTGCTTTGTCGTTGTTGTTGAGTGGTTGTCTCCACAATTAAGGTCCTTGGACCGGAGCCAAGCATTAAGTTTAATCAATTTATCTCATATTGTCCTCAGTCCTCATAGATGTCTCCACATGTCAGAGAACATAGATTTCCAAAACACAATGTGTTACATGTTTAGGTCTTGAGATCGTGTTGCCTGGGCCCTTAAATGGGACAACATGCATAGAGTTCACCATAGTATAATGATAACCCACAAGTATAGGGGATTGCAATAGTTTTCGAGGGTAGAGTATTCAACTCAAATTTATAGATTCGACACAAGGCGAGCCAAAGAATATTTGCAATATTAGCAGTTGAGTTTTTCAATTCAACCACACCTAGAGAACTAAATATCTGTAGCAGAGTGATCGGTAGCACTTGCGGGGGTAATAATAGCAATAGTAACGATAACCGTAGTAGTTTTATAGTGATTGTAACAGCAGCAACAACAGCAGTAGTAACTTAGCAAGATCAATATGCGAAAGTCGTAGGCATTGGATCGGTGATGGATAATTGTGTTGGATAACATTCATCATGTAGCCGTTATAACCTAGAGCGACACAGAACTAGCTCCAATTCATCAATGTAATGTAGGCATGTACTCCGTATATAGTCACGCGTGCTTATGATAAGAACTTGCATGACATATTTTGTCCTACCCTCCCATGGGAACAGGGTCCATAAGAAAATCTAAGGGATATTAAGGCCTCCTTTTAATAGAGAATCGGAACAAAGCATTAGCATATAGTGAATACATAAACTCCTCAAACTATGGTAATCATCGAAAAGAATCCCAAATTATTGTCACCTTGGGGTATGCCGATCATAACACGCAATAGGTGCATACAAATTGCAAGATAGGCTCAGTAACACAAATATATTCGTGAAAACATAAATGGTTCAGATCTGAAATCATGGCACTCAGGCCCTATTGATAAGCATTAACCATAGCAAAGTCATAGCAACATCAATCTCAGAACATAGTGCATACGGCATCAAGCCCTAACAAAAATAACTCAATTAAAGGATAAATCACATCCAGCCCATCACCGTCCAACAAGCCTACGAAGAATTACTCACTCCGGTGATGAGCATCATGAAATTGCTGATGGAGGATGGTTGATGATGACGACGGCATCGAATCCCTATCTCTGGAGCCCCAAACGGACTCCAGATTAGCCCTCCCGATGAAGAACATGAGGTGGCAGCGGCCCTGTATCGTAAAACGCAATGATTCCTTCTCTATCAATTTTTTCTACATGAATAGATACTTAAGGAGTTGGAGTTAGGGTTGCAGGAGCTGCCAGGGGCCCACAAGCATGCGAGACGCGTCATGGAGGGTGGCGCGCCCCCTCGGCTTCTAGCACCCTAGTAGCCCCCTGTCGGTGTCAAAACCGGCGGATCTCGGGTAGGGGGTCCCGAACTGTGCGTCTAAGGCGGATGGTAACAGGAGGCAGGGGACACGATGTTTTACCCAGGTTCGGGCCCTCTTGATGGAGGTAAAACCCTACGTCCTGCTTGATTTATTCTTGATAATATGAGTAGTACAAGAGTTGATCTACCACGAGATCGGAGAGGCTAAACCCTACAAGCTAGTCTATGGTATGACTGTATGTTGTCCTACGGACTAAAACCCTCCGGTTTATATAGACACCGGAGGGGGCTAGGGTTACACAAGGTCGGTTACAAAGGAGAAGATATACATATCCGTATTGCCTAGCTTGCCTTCTACGCCAAGTAGAGTCCCATTCGGACACGGGACAAAGTCTTCAATCTTGTATCTTCATAGTCCAACAGTCCGGCCAAAGGATATAATCCGGCTATCCGGAGACCCCCTAATCCAGGACTCCCTCAGTAGCCCCTGAACCAGGCTTCAATGACGATGAGTCCGGCGCGCAGTGTTGTCTTTGGCATTGCAAGGCAGGTTCTTCCTCCGAATACACCACGGAAGAATTTCAATACAAGGATAGTGTCCGACCCTGCAAAATAAGTTCCACATACCACCGTAGAGGGAATAATATTTACACAAATCTAATCTGCTGACGCACCCCGTAGTGTGACATCACACCACGGACAGGTCTTTATTCGAATCGTTTTTCATAACCTATCTCGGCGTGTTTCGCGAGGCAGTTTTCTTGGCACGTCTTGTCGAAGCAGAGATCGTGTCCCCTTATTACGGGATTCCCATTAATACGGACGTGGGTAACCCAACCGCGCCATCAATTACGGCGCTTGGTGGATAAGCGGGTTTTACCAGGCTAGTGGGGGCGCATAGTTTCGTCCGCCCTTATAAAGGGATAAGGTTTTACCTTTTTCTACCCACGCCTTCTTCCTCCTTACACATCCATCCTCGCGCACTCGAGCTCCAACTCCCAAGTCCGCATCCTTCTCCTCAACTCTCTCCATACATGTCCAGAGCGGGAGGCAAGTCGATGGTCTCCTCCATCACGGAGGGACACATCAAAAAGCTACGTGGAGCCGGATACTTAGCCGTGGATATCGCGCATCGGCTGCCAGCCACGAGGCAGGTCGTCCCTACCCCGGAACCTCACAAAAGGGTGGTTTTCCTCCCCCACTTTGTCCACGGATTGGGGTTTCCCCTCCATCCATTCGTCTGCGGCCTCATGTTCTATTATGGGCTAGACTTTCATGATCTGGCCCCAAATTTCATCCTCAACATCTCGGCGTTCATCGTCGTGTGGGAGGCTTTCCTCCGCATCCGGCCCCACTTCGGCCTGTGGCTGAAGACCTTCAATATCAAGCCGAAGGTGGTGGGCAGCCAACATGCGGAATGTGGTGGAGCCATGGTGGGCAAAATGCCCAACGTTATATGGCTCGAGGGCTCCTTCGTGGATACCATAAAGGGGTGGCAATCGGGGTGGTTCTACATCACCGAGCCACGCGACACCAACTGGGTGGCGGCCCCCGAGTTTCGATCCGGATTCCCCACACGGCTCACTTCCTGGAAGGAGAAGGGCCTGTCCTAGGGTTCATCGGTGGAGCTGGACGGACTCCAGAAGTGTATCCGGAATATGATAAGCATGAAGCTTAAGCTTGTCAACATAGTCCAGGTCATGCTCTTCCACCGGATCCTCCCGTGTCAACAACGGGATTTCAACTTATGGGAGTTCGACCCGGCCCAGCACCAGACTCTAAGCAAGCTCTTCGACACGACACATAAAGACGTCTGGAGGGTGCTGTTCAAGGGCGCCGAGGTCCCTCCCTCTCTTACCGAGGACCGCGGGCTAAGTGTGAAGCGTTCTGCGAATCCGGTAAGTTCTGTACATCTGGTAAGGTGTTTATTTCCCATAGCTTAACCATGTGCGGGGTCTGAGCTCCCATTCCTTTGACAGGACTGGGTGGAGGCATCGGAGCAGATTAACTGTCCGGCCCCTCTGCCCGAAGACACTGCGAACGCTCTCCTGACAGAGATGCTGACTCCGGCTCCTTATGAGGTGCCGAAGAAGACCAAGAAGAAGACCAAGGGAATCCGAAAGAGTTCCCGGCGCCAGGTGGTATCGGACTGATCGTCCGATAACTCCACAACGCACTCCTCCCATGAAAACGAGGAGGAGGAAGATGAAGATGCTCCCCCTCCAGCTTGGAGAGACAAGAAAAGGAAGGCCGCCCCAACCGGGGAGGCCGAAGGGTCCAAGAAGGGAAGGACTCTCCTTCCGTACTGCTCCACCACCGCCACCGACGGTGAAGATGAGTGGCTGCTCAGGGCCAAGCCCCTGGCGAAGTCGTTAGTATTCGGATACTAGAGTGACTCATAGCATACCTTTGTTGCACTGCTTCTCCTAACGCCGAATATGATTGTGCAGACCGCCCCAAGCCCGTATCGACGTATCCTTGTCGGACGGTTCCTTGGACTCGTCGGATATGGATAGCGATCCACTTCCGACCACCTCCTCCCCTTGCCCTACGGACAATGCCGAGGTATTGTCTCAAGGGGCGCCGAGCCGGGGGGGAGACAGTCCTGGAGGCGCCTCAAGGCGACCTTCCGGACTCCAGGAGCAAAGGGAGCAAGGCTCCCGGGGGCTCCAGGTTCGGCTCTCAGGCGAACATCGCGCCGGAACCTCCAGTGGTTCCGGACTCGGGCAGGCGACCCCCTTCCAAAAGGGGCAAGACGCCCGTGCCGGTGACCTCTGTCCATCCAGAGGCATCGGACAACCTGCTGGGAGCGCTTCGCGGCGCTTCCATCGATGAAGAGCACCGCACTATTATGAGTGCGGTGATCAAGAAGGTCCAGTCCGCCAAGAGCGGACTGACTGAAGCCTGTGCCAGCCTTCTAACAGGCTTTGAGGTAAGTATTTAAAATATAGGAAAAATATTACCGCATAGACAGTAGCCCCTGATGCTCTGTTTGGTGTTCACAAAGAAAAGTCGAATAGAGGATCAAATAATATCTGCGGGAGTCTAATATAAGTATGTCTATGTGCGTATGCAGGCTTCGCTGCTGACCTCTGCCGCACTGACTGTGGAGGTCGCCGCACTGAAGCAGGACCTCGAGGGGTCCGAGAAAGAGCTCGGCCTTACCAAGAGGCAGCTCGAGGAGAACAAAGGTAAGTAATACCTTGTCTATAGATATATATATATATACAAAAAAGATGCGATTGCGAAATGACAGGATCATCATGAATTTGCCAGGGGCCACGACCAAAGTGGCGACCCTGAAGCAAGCGCTGTCCAAGGCTGAAAACAAAGCGGCCCAGGAGCGCACCAAGCGGGAAAAGCAAGAGGCACGGGTGGGCGAGGTGCAGCAAGAGCTCCAGGCTCTCGTGACGAAGCACGAGGCTTTGGAGCTTGACTCGAAGACGCGAGAGTCTGAGCTTGCCGCGGCCCTCGAGAGCGCAAAGAATGCCAAGGCTGAAGCCCAAAAAGCCCTCTAGGAGATTGAGGCGATGAGGAAGATAGCGGCGGGTAAGGCATTCAATATGCAAAGCAAGCATGTGCAAGTAAATTTCTTATTACTTACCCGAGTCCGGAGGTCTCCAGGAGCATTCGCAGATTTGCCCCGCAGCATGTCGGATGCCGTGGAATATTACCGGGCCGAGGAGGGAAGCTCGACGGAGAAGTTGTTCTGGTCTCAGTATACTAGGACCGAACACCCGATGCCTGTGAGCGACCAGCTGAAGCAACTAGTCGAGCTGCACAAGGCGGCTGAACAGGCCATGAAGGGCTTTATAGTCCGGATGTGGCCTGGCAACTCCCTTCCCAATAGCTACTTCGGCCTGGTGAGGCGGCTTGTGGATGCCCGCCCATGGCTGGAAGTCATCAAGCGGTATGTCTGCATCGAAGGTGCACGCCGGGCTTTTGCCCGTGTAAAGGTGCACTGGGCCAAGATGGACGCCAAGAAGCTGGTGACGGAGGGGCCGCCGCAGGGCAAGGAGCATCGCCACCCCGAGATGTATTATGAGGGTGTCCTGAAGGGTGCCCGTCTTGTAGCGGACGAGTGTGCGAAAGATGTAATATTTGAATGAACTTGCTCGTGTGATCCTATACTATAAAAACTTGTTCATATGCGCTATGCAACGCTTGTTTGAATGTAAAATATTACCTTATGTTCGGCTGTTTATCAAATCTGAGAGATGGCTAGTCGTCGGCTTCTGCCCCCATGCCACGAGTGTTGGGGTGTTCGGGATAAACCTGAGCACTCTTTTTCCTATTATTGGGTCCTTCGAGGGAGGTGCTCAGCACAACGAACAAGGCAATCGGACTATAATGCTTTATCACTCTCACTTAGCCATAGAATTCTATAATTTTAAATTTTGGCGAAGCCCCTAGTATTCGGAAGGCCGAATTCGGGGCGCTATACACGCCTTAAGCCGGACAAAGCCGACTCCTCGCTCTAAGCGGCATAAGTCTTTAGGGACTCGAAACCTCTCGAACAGCGACCAACTCTCGCCTTATCATGACAGTCAGTTTTAGCTTTCTCTACTGAGGTGCTTAGCCTAGCTAAACCGGGGCACAATCGTAGTAGTTCTCCTAGTGCTACCTTAGCCGATATAGCGGAACGTAAGGTACCAAAACATGGGAGCCGGGCAAACCCAACTATTGACGCAAGACATGATTCGGAGCTCATTCATATAATGCTATAAGTTCAGGGTGCCGCACTGTCGAAAGTGTTCGGACTTCTCACGCCGTATTATGGGGTATGCTTAAGCCCCTAGCGTACTGGCCGTACCAGAGTGTACGGGTGCTGGATGTCATGAATGAACATATATATATATAAAGAAGAATAGAGAATGCGATAATAGTCTAGTGATATGCATTGTTTATTCAAAAAGGTGCGTTAAAGCAGAATGATACGAGTAGTGCGATAAGCAAAAGGTAGGACTATTTGACATATCCCCTCCAAGGGCAAGCTGAGGAATGGTATTAAAGCAAGTATTTCACTCGTTATCGTAATCCACCTGGGAGTTCTGTGGTGCGACGTAGCTTTCTGCCTCCTTGGTTGCTGCATCATGTGTCCGGCAATCATACTGCCGGACAGGGTTTCCAGAGATTAAAGCCTTGAAAGAGAGAAAAATAACAAAGCGGGAAGCCCCTAGTGCGGTTGAGCCGCGTCTTGGGGCGTGCCGTAGTCGTGCCCCCTCCCTACCTATGCCCATGGTATTTTCAATGCGTAATTATGTACGCTTGGCACAGATTTCACTGTTTGGCTAGGACTGGGGTGGGGGCCGCATTGCTATGCGAGCTCAGAACGTGCTAGGCGGTCTTGTTGCCGATTACTATGGGCGTGCTTGAAGGTTTCCGGGTCCTTAATCGCCGAACTGGTGGATTGCCTTAAGAGGCTGCTTTGCGCTTCTGCTGTGAGGGCCGCAATGTGCTCCTCCGTGCGAAGAGAGTGCTCTGTGTTTCCATTAACTGTGATGGCCCCCTGGGGTCCTGGCATCCTGAGCTTGAGGTATGCATAATGCGGTACCGCATTGAATCTCGCAAATGCGGTTCGCCCGAGCAGTGCATGATAGCCACTACGGAACGGGACTATATCGAAGGTTAACTCCTCGCTTTGGAAATTATCCGGGGGTCCGAAGACCACTTCCAGTGTGACACAGCCTGTGCAATGGGCCTCTACACCTGGTATGACGCCTTTGAAGGTCGTTTTTGTGGGTTTGATCCTTGAGGGGTCTATACCCATTTTGCGCACTTGTCCTGATAAAGTAGGTCCAGGCTGCCGCCGCCATCCATAAGGACTCGAGTGAGGTGAAATCTGTCAATGATTGGGTCTAGGACCAGTGCGGCGAATCCGCCATGACGGATACTAGTGGGGTGGTCCCTGCGATCGAAGGTGATCGGACAGGAGGACCATGGGTTGGACTTTGGGGCAACTAGCTCCAACGCATATACGTCCCTTAGCGCACGCTTCCGCTCCCTCTTGGGGATGTGGGTTGCGTATATCATGTTCACCATCCGCACTTGTGGGGGGAACCTCTTCTGTCCTCCGGTGTTCGATTGCCGGTGCTCCTCCTCGGCATCACTATGTGACCCCTTATCTTTGTTTTCGGCATTTAACTTGCCGGCCTGCTTGAACACCCAACAATCCCTGTTGGTGTGGTTGGCCGGCTTGTCGGGGGTGCCATGTATTTGACACGAGCGATCGAGTATACGGTCCAAACTGAACGGGCCCGGAGTGCTTCTTTTGAATGACTTCTTCCGCTGACCGGGTTTAGAGCCTTTGAATCCGGCATTGACTGTTGTATCCTCGGTATTGTCGTTTTGATGCGGCGCTTATGTTTGTTTCGACATGACCTACCATTGCCGTCCTTGGTATCCGAAGTACCATGGTTCTTTGATATGTTATTGCTGCGAGCTAGCCAGCTGTCCTCTCCCGCACAAAAGCGGGTCATGAGTGTCGTGAGGGTTGCCATAGATTTCGGCTTTTCCTGGCCAAGGTGCCGGGCGAGGCACTCGTCGCGGATGTTATGCTTAAAAGCTGCTAGGGCCTCTGTATCTGGACAGTCGACGATTTGATTTTTCTTTGTCAGGAACCGTGTCCAGAATTGCCTGGCCGATTCCTCTGGCTGCTGAATTATGTGGCTCAAGTCATCGGCATCTGGTGGTCGCACATAAGTGCCCTGGAAGTTGTCGAGGAATGCGGCTTCCAGATCTTCCCAACAGCCAATGGATTCTGCTGGCAAGCTGTTGAGCCAATGCCGAGCTGGTCCTTTGAGTTTGAGTGGGAGGTATTTGATGGCGTGTAGATCGTCATCGCGGGCCATGTGGATGTGCAGGAGGAAGTCCTTGATCCATACCGCAGGTCTGTTGTGCCGTCGTATGATTCGTTATTTACGGGTTTGAAACCCTCTAGGATCTGGTGATCCATTACTTCGTCTATGAAGCATAGGGGGTGTGCGGCACCTCTGTACTGGGCTATATCGCGACACAGCTCATGAGCCTTGTCCGCTGTGTTCGGCCCGGCCGGATTTACTTTTACTGTATCCGGCGTGACGGTTATCGTCTCGCATAATGGCGCGCCCTCATGATCCGTAGATTGATCTTGCATGTTTTGCTTTGTCCTCCAATACGTCTCGCAGGTCTGGCGTATTTCCCCATGCCTTGACAGTTTTATTTGAGTGGCGTCGGGGTGCGGGCTGAGCTTTTGGCTGAAATGCCCCTCTGTCGCGGCCGCGAGGTGGCCGATCAGCCGCGTCATATGCTGGAGATGTAGGTTTTAGTGCTTCCTCCTCCAATCGGGGTGGCAATCTGCGCTTTGGGTAACTCTTGGAGGGACGTTCGAGTTTATATTCCTCGGCCGCAAGGACTTCAGTCCATCTGTCGGCTAGCAAATATTGATCAGCTTGAAGCTGTTGCTGCTTTTTCTTAAGGCTATTTGTCGTGGCTATAAGCCGGCGCTTGAAGCGCTCTTGTTTGACGGGATCCGCAGGCACGACGAATTCGTCATCGTCGAGGCTTGCCTCGTCTTCAGAGGGAGGCATGTAATTATCATCCTCTGCCTCTCCATCTGCCGCTCTCTCGGGAGGGCTGGTTTCTCCATCCTCCTGCTCTAAATCTTGCTGGAGGGGATTGTTGTTATCTTCGGCACTGTCCGGAGCGCTATTATCTCCTGTGCCGGTATCACCACTTTTGCCTTGGTGGGACTTAGAGCGGCGCCGCTGACGTCGGCACTTGGGTTGCTTCTTGGAGGGGTCATCCTCCGCTGTCCCGTCGCCATTGCCTTCTTTGGGTGTGTCCACCATATATATATATATATATATATATATATCATATGATGAGGTGGCTGTCCAGTGCCCTATGGGCAGTGGTTCTTGTTCGCCTCCTGCATCGTCGTCCATGCCGTTGATGTTTTCGAAGTTGAAGTCGAGCATCTCGGTCAAATCATTGACAGTGGCTACTAAGTGGGTGGTGGGTGGGCGGCGAATTTCTTCGTCATCCGGATCCCAATCCTCCTGAACATAGTTCGGCCAGGACTCTCCTGACAGGGAGAGAGACCTTAATGAGTTCAGTATGTCGCCAAAGGGCGAGTGCTGAAAGATATCTGTAGAGGTAAACTCCATAATCGGCGCCCAGTCAGATTCGATAGGCACGGGCGCATGTGGTTCAGAGTCCGTGGCCGGGGAAGAATCCGGTAATTCGGCGTCACGGCTCCCGTGAAGGGTAAGGTCGATCCTCGGCTCGATCGCCGCTGAGAGTACGGCCTCCGTGGCGGGGTCTATCCGCCCGTCCATGGATGGTGCGATTGGCTCTGAATTGAGGGTCGGAGCAGTTGCCGATGCGATCTCCTGAACACTGTCCGATGGTAGAGCTAAATCATGCTCATCGAGACCATGTGGCGCACTCGGTAGGGGCTCGAATCCGTCGAAGATCAAGTCTCCGCGGATATTGACCGTGTAGTTTAAGCTTCCAAACCTAACCTGGTGGCCAGGGGCGTAGCTTTCGACCTGCTCCAGATGGCCAAGCGAGTTGGCCCGCAGTGCGAAGCCGCCGAATACAAAGATCTGTCCGGGGAGAAATGTCTCACCCTGGACTACATCGCTATCGATGACTGAAGGAGCCATCAAGCCTAATGGCGACGACACAGAGGAACTCTCAATGAAAGCACCAATGTCGGTGTCAAAACCAGCGGATCTCGGGTAGGGGGTCCCGAACTGTGCGTCTAAGGCGGATGGTAACAGGAGGCAGGGGACACGATGTTTTACCCAGGTTTGGGCCCTCTTGATGGAGGTAAAACCCTACATCCTGCTTGATTTATTCTTGATAATATGAGTAGTACAAGAGTTGATCTACCACGAGATCGGAGAGGCTAAACCCTAGAAGCTAGCCTATGGTATGATTGTATGTTGTCCTACGGACTAAAACCCTCCGGTTTATATAGACATCGGAGGGGGCTAGGGTTACACAAGGTCGGTTACAAAGGAGAAGATATACATATCCGTATTGCCTAGCTTGCCTTCTACGCCAAGTAGAGTCCCATCTGGACACGGGACGAAGTCTTCAATCTTGTATCTTCATAGTCCAACAGTCCGGCCAAAGGATATAATCCGGCTGTCCGGAGACCCCCTAATCCAGCACTCCCTCACCCCCCCCTCTGGTATTTCTCTTTGCCAATATTTTTTATATATTCTAAAAATATTGTTCGTAAATTTTCAGCCCAATCTGAGAACTTCTATTTCTGCACAAAAACAACACCATGGCAATTCTGCTGAAAACAACGTCAGTCCAGGTTAGTTCCATTCAAATCATGCAAATTAGAGTCCAAAACAAGAGCATAAGTGTTCGGAAAAGTAGATACGTTTGGGACGTATCAACTCCCCCAAGCTTAACTCATTGCTTGTCCTCAAGAAATTCAGTTGACAAACAGAAAGTGATAAAGGAAAACTTTTACAAACTCTTTTTGTTCTTATTGTTGTGAACATACTTAACTAATGTTCAAGTTTTTAGCAAAGATTATGAACTAACCATGTGCATAACATCCAGATCTCACATTTACACATGTAAATAACATAACCAACTAGCGAGCAATAATAAAGTATCTCGGATGCAAAAAATCTGTCAAAGCAATCATGATATAATATAATAACATGATATCTCACCAACCCTTCCTGACACTGCAAAACATAAATGCAGAGCACCTCTGAAGTTCAAATAGCAAGTAAATATTGTAATTCATGGTAGTAGAGATCCAACCAAGTCACACCAAACATTAACTATACTCAATGCATAAAATGACAATAGTGCTCTCCAGTTGGTGCTTAAATGAGAAGGTGATGACTCAACAATAAAAGTAAAATAACATAAAAGTAAATATATATGCCCTTTGTAGAGGGAAGCATTTATTTGCAGAGATGCCAGATCCTGAAGCTTAGAATAGAGATGAATATAATTTTGAGAGGCATGCCTTTCTTATCAATGTCAAGATCGAGAGTTTTCGATATCTTTCATGCTAAACACATTACGGTAGTTCCCAAACTGAAAGGTAAAGTTTACTCCCCCTCCACCATACAAACACAAGCCATGGCTAGCTGATCCTTGGGTGCCCTCCATACCAACAACTTTCCGGGGTAGTTTGTTTCACTATTTTTTTCGTTTTGATCATGGGACTGGGCATCCCGAATACCAGCCCCTCTCGTGTAAGGACAAGTAAATAAACACTCATTGTGAGAATAACCCGCTTAGCATTGAAGATACTGATTGCCCCCGATCGCTCCATGAGCGGTATAGGCACACAAAATATATGCTTATTTGAATGATTAGAGGTGGCACATGCAAATTTACTTGGAACGACAGGGTAATAATGTATATAGGTAGGTATAGTGGACTCATCTGGAACAACTTTGGTCATAAGGATTTGGATGCACAAATAGTATTCCCACTTAGTACAGGTGAAGGCTAGAAAATAGATTGAGAAGCAACCAACTAGAGAGCAAAAACAGTCATAGTCATGCATTAAGAATAATTAACATCAAATATGAGCATGAGTAGGATATAAAAACCATGAACATAAATATCGTGGAGGCTATATTGGTTTTGTATCAACTACATGCATGAACATGTGCCAAGTCAAGCCACTTGAATTGTTCAGAGGAAGATACCATACCATCATACCACATCATAACCATTTTAATGCGTGTTGACACTCAAGATAAATCATACTATATCAACAAAATCCCTCATGCCTCTAACCCATGTGGATCTTTCTGGTGGCGTGATGTACTCAAGTTAACACCAATATATCGTGGCATCACAAAAATTTCAGTTCATGAGGGCTCAAATGTCCTAATGTGGAAGGACCATTGGACGGATTCGATCTTGGCTGATTCGCACCCAAGAGCTTTCTCTTTTACTAAAGATGAAGACATATCTCTCAGAGCTTTCTTGGGCATTACGTCTCTACATGAAGCGTTTCACCTACCCCTATCGATGCAAGCGAGGGAAGAGGTACGCGATCTTCAAGTTATTGCTGCCAACATTGATCTCAACGCCACAATGCATGATGCCTGGATGTGTACTTGGGGGCGAAGGATTTCACGGCAAGAAGATACTATAGATTCTACTTTCGTAACGTGAAGGCGCACGAGACCTACCGATGGCTATGGAAATCTAAAGTCACATGAAAAATCAAGGTTTTTGGCTGGTTACTTCTCTCCGACAGACTGAACACTAGAAACATGCTCAAACGGAGACATTACAACATTGGGAACAACTATAATTGCATCCTCTGTGGACAAACAATTAAGGAAACCGTCGAACACATGATCTTCCGATGCCAATTCAGCAAGACCTGTTGGGACAAGATCAACCTTGCATGGGCGAGTACTAGCTCCAGACTCTCAATGATCACGGAAGCAAAGTCTAACTGGGGGAGGCCAATGTTCATGGAAATTTTCTTGCTTGCCGCATGGAGCATTTGGAAAGAAAGAAACAATAAACACTTCCGAAGTGTCGTGCCAACTCTTCAGTCCTAGCTTAGTAGATTCAAGGAGGACTTTGCTTTACTCCAATATAGGGTCAAAGAGTCAAAGCAACCTTTCATCTTTAGTTTCTTAGAGAATATCACTTACACTAGTCTTAGAATCTTGAGAGTAAATGCCAAAAAAACTGGTATTGGCTAGGTTATTTACACCTCACCTCACCTCCCCACATGTATGTGTAATATCCCTTCTTTAATATAATTATGTCGTAGAACAATTGTTCTACGGTCACAGGGTCAAAAAAAGATAAATCATTATCCACTCCTAGCTATTTAAGCATGGCATTAGGAACTATAATCTCTAATTGTCATCACAAACATGTTTACTCATAATAAGTTGAATCAAGAACGATGAGCTAGCCATATTTACAAAAAAAACAAGAGGAGTTCATACCAACTTTCCTTCACCTCAATCACGCCATCAAATAATCATCATTATAGCCTTTCACTTGCACGACTGAATGATATGAAAATAATAATAGTGCAAGTGTGTCGTGGACTAAGATGGAATCTGCAAACATTTAATTCAAAGGAGAAGACAAAGTAATATTGGCTCTTTGTTAAATCAACAATAATGCATATGAGAGCCACTCAACAATTTCATTACGGTCTTCTCCTTATGACAACTCAAAGAAACAGAAACGATTTAAAAGAAACAAACTGAAATATTTTTAGAGTTTTTTTTTCTGAAGAAAGAAAATTAACGAAGGAAAGAAAATGACAAAAACTATTTACACGGGAAAGCTCCCAACAAGAAGAACAAGAAATCTTTTGGGTTTTCTTTTTAATACTACATACTACTAAACAAGAAAGCAAAACAAAAAATAAACGAGAAATGTTTTTGGGTTTTCAAAGTTTTTCAAACACACAAGAAGAAAGCGGAAAATAAAACTAACATGGATATACGATAAAAAGGGATGAGCACCGGCAACTGGAATGAATTTATGGTACATGAATGGAACGTCGGTGAGAAGTACGTACTCCCCCAAGCTTAGGCTTTTGGCCTAAGTTGTTCTATGGCCACGGGTCAAAGTATCCCTCTCCAGGATAGTGCGGAGGCTCCCGAGGGTTCCAGTGATAGACGGGATCCTGAGGATCCCACTGGTAAACAGGTTGTGCGACCGGCTCAGGCTCAGGTGTTGTGGGTTGTGTCAGGCCCCAATAGGCATAGATATCCTCCAGCATAATAGTGTACCTTCCTGAAAAGAGATCGAACAAAGAAGGTGCAGGGAGGGTAATAGTCTCACGGGTATCCTGGTTGAACACCAGGTTATACCAAAATCTCAACGTGCCACTGTAAATAAAATCATGTCCAACCATGCTAGCATAATCAAGGTGTCTAGTAGGTAAAAGCTTCTCCTCAACCTCATCGTGCCTAATAGGAATCTCAAAATGTCTGGCGAGGTGAGAAGCATAAATGCCATCGTAAATGGCTCCCTTCGAGTGGTTACTGTGTAATCGTCGAGCAATCATAGTGCCCAAACAAAAAGTCCTATCACGATGAAGAGCATCGGGCAAAATTGCAAGGTCTGGCAGGCTGCGTGATCCTCTCTCCCACCGTCCAATCAAACACCTCCAGGAAAATAATGAGTAATGACGCAAAACTGGAAAATGTAACCTAGCAACTCTAGCCTCAGAAACTCCTCTACGCTCCCCCATAGTAACTTTGGATATGAAATCTGCAACGTCACTAGGGTGTGGCCCTATAGGGCTGCCCTCATATGGGATCAAGCAAGCCTCGAAAAACTCATCAAGTGTCATCTCTCTAGGGATATCATATAAGTTGAATGTAACAGTGGGTGGCTTTGTCCTAGAGTGAAAATGAAAATTTTGCACAAAAGTACTTGTGAGGAGAAGGTACTAGTTACACTTATCTTCGAGGAAGGGGATGATACTGGCGTTGTTCGCCCTATGATAAAAGTCATCGAGAATTCCTGCATCCCTCAAGACGTGTTGCACGACCATTCACACGGCCGCACTTCAGCTGCACGAGGAAGGTGATATTTGGGCTTCAGAGTCTCCTTAGGACTCCGGATCGAAGAACCACTTAACCTCCACTTAAGCATTTTCTCTTTCTGAAATTTTTAGTCACTCAAAATAAAAGTGCAGCAAACTTAACCAAATTGATAGCAACTACTCCCACACGTGTCTAGAAGCTATATCATGCATCAAAACTACTTTAGACCATATAAATTTAACATGCAAGCTCAATAACATGGTCACCGCAGCGGCAAAAAATTGCAATATGTAAAGCAGTAGAACAAAAACTAATTGGACCACTCGAGGAGTCACATACTAAAGAGTAATCTCCCAAAACAGTTTTGAAAACGGAGTTCCGAGCAAGGAGATCGAAAATTGCAGGCAAAGGAGCAAGAACACGGGTTTGAACAAGCTAGTGATTTTTTCTGGAGGAAGGAGAAGGTGGTGGACTGTTGTAATAAGTGAGCGGTTCCTTGTGGGACCCACAAGCCTGAAGGGCGCACCCTGTGAGCTTGTGGCTCACAGGGGCACTCCCCTGGGCTTTGTTCAGTGCCAAAAAATCTAAAAAATTCTAGAAAAAATCATATTAAGCTTTCAAGACATTCTAAGAACTTTTATTTTCGGGGCATTTTTTATTGCATGGATAATCCAAAAAACAAGATAATTATGGCATTTTTACTTTATTAACTTTAAATAATAGAGAGCAAATAGTGGGTACAGTAGGCTGTGCTTACTAAATTCATCGACCACATGCCCCTAAAAAAGGATCCATTAATAAGGTTGATCAAGTCTTATTAACAAACCATTTTCGAATAACATGAAACTGAAGAATCTTTGTATAACACTAAGTTACCTTAATGGAGATATACATCTCCCCAATAATTAGAGTTTCATATTTCTTTTTGACAGTAGGAGGAGGGAATTGAAATCCTCCAATAGTGATTGTCGAAACCTTTCCAATACAATAGATACCATTTGCTTGAAATTGTTTCTTCGGGAAGTGTACATTATGCTCATTACCATTAATATGAAAAGTGACCTTGCTTTTGTTTCAATCAATAACATCCCCTGTAGTATTCAAAAAGGGTCTACCAAGGATAATCGACATGTTGTCGTCCTTGGGCATCAAGTATAACAAAGTATGTTAAGACACTAACGTTTGCAAGTACAACATGCACATCCTCACAAATTCCAATAGGTGTAGAAGTTAATTTATCAGCCATGTGCAAGGATATTTAAGTAGGTGTGAACTTATTCACATCAAGTCTTCTATATAAAGAGAAATGCATAACACTAACACCGGCTTTGTTGGGGATATAACCCCACAGTATGACCCGCCCATTCAGGGCCGGGTTATCCAATGGCAGCTTAAAAATAAGCTTAAGAGATGGTCTGTGATGATCAAGAATCTCTAGGCCCAGAAGGTAACTCATGGAACGGGTCGGCTCATTGCCCAGTGCCTGGAAGCCGGCTCATCTAAGGAAATAATGGAAATTCCCTTACTTGGGGAATACGATGAGTAGGAAACAGATTAGGGCACGGGTTGTAATACGACTTAGACTCTGTTGTAAACCCAGGGCCTCAACCTATATATAAAGGGGAGCCCCTGAGGTAGAGAGGACTAAGTTACAAGCTCTCGAGTACTAGGGTAGCCAAGTTGCACCTTTGTAATTAAGATCCCAAGCAATAATCAATCAAGCAGGAAGTAGGCTATTACCTCCATCGCGAGGGGCCGAACCTGGGTAAACCCGTGTCTCTTGATCCCGAACAACCCCGTTCACGCTACTACCTCGCGGATATGGCCTCACGACTAAGTCCTTTCATGAGCACATCTGCCGTGACAAAACCACGACAGTTGGCGCCCACCATGGGGCTATCACTCGGTGGTGTTGAGTTCGTGGAGGGAGCTCTCCCAGGGATCGGGGGATATGCGATCGGCCGCATGACCAAGAGTCGCTGTTGCAAGCTCCACATCGACGATTCAGGCTAGGCTCCCGAGGCTGACTCAATAGAGTACGGGTACCGGGTCCCCTTCAGCAAGATCCGCGTCTTCATCGGCAAAATCGGCGAGTCAGGACTCGAGTAGGACATCTGCTCCGACATCATCAAGCCGGCTTGGTGCACGCAACCCGCCCAAGCTCGAGCCGACAGGAAGCATGTCTTCATCGGCTTCACCCAGGGGGTCAATCTCACAGACAACTCCGCATCTGGTGGGGGCACCCTTGGCTACTCTGACGGCGAGTCATCAGTTGGAGCTACCGAGTCAATCCTCCCGTTGTATGATGGTAGACTTGGGGGCTGCTCTGATGATGAGCCGACCCCGGTCGACCATGAGCCGCCCTGTTGGACCACTATCTACATGGCAGGCACTGCGCCGACTCTTGACTCTACTGCAGTAGTCGCCATGGGAGGAACCGATACTTCGGCAATAGATCCAAATGCGAGTGGCCCGATCATGCCGCAGCTAGTCGCCTTATTGACAACGCTCCAAGAGTCGCCGGTAATGGTGGAAAACCAGGTGGAGCGCAATGCAGAATAGCTAAACTTTGCGAGCAGATGGCTAAGGCCCAGGAAGATATCAACACCGAGAATGCTTGCATGGTGCAGCTATGAGCTCAGATTCACAATGAGGCGGAGGGCCTGAGGACAAAGGCCTGGCGCATGGGCCTACGACAAAATGCTTCAGATGTGGTTCATAGGAGGAGGCACGAGAGTCGCCTGCCCACTGATATTGAGCCCATGCGCCTGTTCAATACACCTGCACCGGGGGCTGGGTCAAGCACCCCAGAGGCTCCGGTTATACCCCAGTTGAACTGGGTCGTGGATCAAGTTGGAGATAGGCGGCCACCCCCAGCCCAGCCTTGTCAGCCGTCTCAGCAATGCCAGCTCGAGCCGGCCCAGTTCCCACCGCCTGTTCGAACAACTCCAGACCGTTTTGTGATGCCGGCGGATCATTTCTCTAATCACATTGATAACTTGTTGGCAGCAGCTACCAACCTCGTTGTACTTATGATCATGGGGAATACCCCAGTTGAGATCGGGGCCCTAAACGCCATCGAGATGTTGAAGACTACAGTTGCACAACAAGCAAACTACTCCTACAGTTAGCAGCGACTTCACTCCACCCCGCATCCAAGCCGCGGTAGGAGCCACTGATACGTTCATTTTGTATCATGCTTTTATATTGATATTTATTGAATTATGGGCTGTTATTACACATTATGGTACAATAATTATGCCTTTTCTATCTTATTTTACAAGGTTTACATGAACACCGAGAATGACGGCAGCTAGAATTCTCGACCAGAAAGGGTGCAAATCTGAGAGACCTATTGTGCATAACTCCAAAAGTCCTGAAAGTTTATGGAGAATTATTTTGGAATATATAAGAATATTGGGAGAAGAAAATACCAGAGGGGACCCACCAGGAGGCCACAAGCCTGGGGGTGCGCCCTACCCCCTAGGCGCACCCCTGTGGCTTGTGGGCCCCCTGGTGCCCATCTTCTTCTATATGATGTATTTTGACCTGGAAAAAATTATAAGGAAGCTTTCGGGACGAAGCACCACCGTCTCGAGGCGGAACCTGGGCAGAAGCAATCTAGGGCTCCGGTGGAGCCGTTCTGCCAGGGAAACTTCCCTCCCGAAGGGGGAAATCATCGTCGTCGTCATCATGAATGATTCTTTCATCAAGAGAGGGTCAATCTCCATCAACATCTTCACCAGCACCATCTCCTCTCAAACCCTAGTTCATCTCTTGTATCCGATCTTTGTCTCAAAACCTCAAATTGGTACTTGTGGGTTGCTAGTAGCGTTGATTATTCCTTGTAGTTGATCCTAGTTGGTTTATTCGGTGGAAGATCATATGTTCAGATCCTATGTTAGCATAAAATTAATATGGAGCCTGGTGCTAAACCAGTTGTTGATCACCAACGACGGTTAAATCCTAAGATGAAGGAAGAGGAAAGAAATGAAATATTAGAACTTCTGGAAGCAGGTATAATTTATCCTATTGCTGATAGTAGATGGGTAAGTCCAGTTCATTGCGTCCCTAAGAAGGGAGGTATTATTGTTGTTCCCAATGATAAGAATGAATTGACCCCACAAAGAATTGTTACATGTTATAGAATGGTAATAGATTTTTGTAAATTGAACAAAGCTACTAGGAAAGATCATTACCCTCTACCTTTTATTGATAAAATGCTAGAAAGACTATCCAAACATACACACTTTTGCTTTCTAGATGGTTATTCTGGTTTTTCTCAAATACATGTGTCACAAGAGGATCAAGAAAGAACTACTTCTACTTGTCCTTTCGGTACTTTTCCTTATAAATGTATGCCTTTTGGTTTATGCAATGCACCTGCTACCTTTCAAAGATGTATGACTGTATATTCTCTGACTTTTGTGAAAAGATTGTTGAGGTTTTCATGGATGATTCTCCGTTTACGAAACTTCTTTTGATGATTGATTAAGAAACCTTGATCGAGTTTTGCAGAGATGTGAAGAACCTAATCTTGTCTTGAATTGGGAGAAGTGCCACTTTATGGTTAATGAAGGTATTATCCTGGGGCATTAAATCTTTGAAAGAGGTATTGAAGTTGATAAAGCTAAACTTGATGCTATTGAAAAAATGCCGGTCCTAAAGATATCAAAGGTATAAGAAGTTTCCTTGGTTATGTCGGTTTCTATAGGAGATTTATTAAAGACTTCTCTAAAATTGCTAGGCCTCTTACTAATCTATTGCAAAAAGATGTTCCATTTGTTTTTCATGATGATTGTGTAGAAGCCTTTGAAATACTTAAGAAAGCCTTAATTTCTGCACCTATTGTTCAACCACCTGATTGGAAGCTACCCTTTAAAATTATATGTGATGCTAGTGATTATGTTGTTGGTGATGTTCTAGGACAAAGAGTTGATAAGAAATTGAATGTTATTCATTATGCTAGTAAAACTCTAGACAATGCTCAAAGAAATTATGCTACTACTGAAAAGGAATTTCTAGCTATTGCCTTTGCTTGTGATAAGTTCAGATCTTATATTGTTGACTCAAAAGTAACTGTCCACACCAACCATGCTGCTATTAAATATCTTATGGAAAAGAAACAGGCTAAACCTAGACTTATTACATGGGTTCTCTTACTGCAAGAATTTGATTTGCATATTATTGATAGAAAGGGAGCTGAGAACCCCATAGCAGATAACTTGTCTAGGTTAGAGAATGTTCTTGATGACCCACTACCTATTGATGATAGCTTTCCTGATGAACAATTAGCTGTCATAAATGCTTCTCGTAATGCTCCATGGTATGCTGATTATACTAATTACATTGTTGCTAAATTTATACGACCTAGCTTCACATACCAACAAAAGAAAAAGTTTTTCTATGATTTAAGACATTGCTTTTGGGATGACCCACACCTTTATAAAGAAGGAGTAGATGGTCTTATTAGATGTTGTGTACCTGAGCAAGAATAGGAACAGATCCTACGCAAGTGTCACTCCGAGGCCTACGGAGAACACCATGCTGGAGATACAACTGCACATGAGGTATTACAATCTGGTTTTTATTGGCCTACTCTCTTCAAAGATGCTCGTAAGTATGTTTTGTCTTGTGATGAATGTCAAAGAATTGGTAATATTAGTAGATGCCAGGAAATGCCTATGAACTATTCACTTGTTATTTAACCATTTGATGTTTGGGGATTTGATTATATGGGGCCTTTTCCTTCCCCTAATGGGTATACACATATTTTAGTTACTATTGATTACGTTACTAAGTGGGTAGAAGCTATTCCAACTAGTAGTGTTGATCATAACACTTCTATTAAGATGCTTAAACAAGTTATTTTCCCGAGGTTTGGAGTCCCTAGATATTTAATGACTGATGGTGGTTCACACTTTATTCATGGTGCTTTTCGTAAATTGCTTGCTAAGTATGATGTTAACCATATAATTGCATCTCCTTATCATCCTCAGTCTAGTGATCAACTAGAATTGAGTAATTGAGAAATGAAGTTGATTTTCAAAAGGCTGTCAATAGGTCTAGAAAGAATTGGTCTAATAAACTTGATGATGCATTATGGGCTTATAGAAATGCTTGTAAGAACCCTATGGGTATGTCTCCATATAAAATGGTTTATGGAAAAGCATGTCACTTACCTCTTGAACTAGAAGATAAAGCTTATTGGGCAATTAAAGAGCTCAACTATGATTTCAAACTTGCCGGTGAAAAGAGCTTATTTGACATTAGTTCACTTGATGAATGGAGAACCCAAGCCTATGAAAATGCTAGGTTGTTCAAAGAAAAAGTTAAAAGATGGCATGACAAAAGGATAAAAAGGCGTGAATTTAATGTAGGTGACCATGTCTTGCTATACAATTCTCGTTTAAGTTTTTTTGTAGGAAAACTTCTCTCTAAATGGGAAGGTCCTTATATTATCGAGGAGGTTCACCATTCTGGTGCCATCAAAATCAACAATGCCGAAGGCACAAACCCAAAGGTGGTAAACGGGTAAAGAATCAAACATTACATCTCAGGTACTCCCATAAACGTTGAAACCAATATTATTAATACCATAACACCAGAGGAGTACATAAGGGAGACTTACCAGGATGTTTCAGACTCTGAAAAGGAATAGGTATGTGGTATGGTAAGTAAACCAACTCCAAAACATTTCCAATGGCAATTTTACTCCATTTTGGAATATTTAAAAAATAGGAAAATTAAAAGTAGCCCGAAAAGTGCACGAGGAGGCGACAAGCCTTGGGGGCGCGCCTCCCTGGCTTGTGGACACCTCGTGTGCCCTCCAGACTCCATTTTCTTGCAGAATACTTCTTTTGGTCAGTAAAAATTCATTATATAATCTTCCTAAGGTTTTGACCACCGTACCATGGCAAAATCATTTGTTCCTGTTTCGAGCTGTTTTTTGACAGATCTAGATCGCTATGACGTCCTCAAGTGCTCCGAAGGACAAGTTCTTCGAGAAGGTCATCAACCCCTACCTTGTGGAGGTGCTGCAACACCCTCAAAAAATTGAGATGCGTGAGGGGGTGCTGCACATTCGTGATGTTCAAGGGCCAAAAAAGATCGGAAGCATGGAGACAAGGCTCGAAGCAATGGAGCAGCAGGTCTTCAAGTGCCAAGGGATGGTGGAACATGGACTCAACGCCAATCACTGCATGATCAAGGAATTTACCTGTGACCACAAGCTGGACGCCAAGAACATCGGGGATGCCATCTTCAAGATTCTTGAGAAAATCAAGCATTGCCAAGCCCAGATCTATGATCTGCAGAACCAAAACTGTGAGTAAGAATACATATTTAAGAGGATGAGTTTGGCTGCAGATTTGAGGATCCCGGAGACCCATTCATCTTTTTACGACGGTGAACCTATGCCTTGGAAGATGGAGGACAAGCCTACAACATCATCAACTCCATCACCATCACCTCCGAAGAAAGAGATCTAAATATATGGGTATGGGCACTCCCCTTGGCAACTGCCAAGCTTGGGGGAGGTGTCCCGGTATCGTATCATCATCACACCTTTACCTTTATCATTTTTCTTAGTTTGATCCTTTTGGTTATATCTCGGTTTAGTAGAATAAAGATTTAGTACGATTTAGTCTTTGAGTTTTGCTTTGTGGTCTATCTATGTAATCGAGTCCGTGAGTTATATAATAAAGAGTAGTTTTGAGTTGAGGGCTTTGCTTTATTGCTATGATCTTGAGAAAAAGAAGAGGAATAAAAGAAATAAAAATATTATATAATGATCTTATGGAGAGTGATGACTTCACATATAAGAAGAATGATGAATACAATTTGTTGAGAGTTGACAAACGTAGTTTTGGTCATTATCACAATTAATAGGAAGTAATAAATAAGAGAGGTTTCACATATAAATATATTATCTTGGACATCTTTTGTGATTGTGAGCACTCATTAAAATATTACATGCTAAAAAGTTGATGTTGGACAAGGAAGACAGCATAATGGGTTGTGCTTTCTTATATCCGAATTGAAGTTATATTGTCATGGATCCTCCAACATGTTGAGCTTGCTTTTCACCCTATGCTATCCAAATCCTTTGCACCACGTAGAGATACTACTTGTGCATCCAAACATCCATTAAACCAGTTTTTCCATGAGAGTCCACCATACCTACATATGGATTGAGTAAGATCATTCAAGTAAGTTGTCATCGGTGCTAGCAATAAAAATTTCTCTCTAAATATGTATGATCTTTTTGTGTGAACAAAATAAGCTTTATACGAACATGTGATATGGAAGAAATAAAAGCGACAGACTGCATAATAAAGTTCTTTATCACAAGCGTTAATATAAAGTGACATTCTTTTGCATTAAGATTTTGTGCAGCATACCATAAAAGCGCATGACAACCTCTTCTTCCCTCTGCGAAGGGCGTATATTTTACTTTTACCTTCTACCCTTATATAAGAGTCTTGGTGAAATTCGCCTTTCCTTTTACACTTTTCCTTTTTTGGCAAGAATTATATGTTGGGAAAGATCCAGATATATATACCCACTTAGATGTAGGTTATCATAAAGTATTATTGTTGACATTACCCTTGAGGTAAAAGGTTGGGAGGCGAAACTA
The DNA here is from genome assembly GCF_003073215.2 of Triticum urartu. Classification (NCBI taxonomy): domain Eukaryota; kingdom Viridiplantae; phylum Streptophyta; class Magnoliopsida; order Poales; family Poaceae; genus Triticum; species Triticum urartu. Next base: position 538,190,130 of record NC_053026.1, on the reverse strand, counting down.
TAAGCCCCTATCTTTCTCCGTGTCCGGCTAACGCTTTGAACTCATAAATATTGTGTGAGTATTAGCAATTAGGAAATACTTAGAGATGGTTGAGTATGTGGATATGCTATACGAAAGCTCTTACATTGAATTTTTTCCAATATTATGATAAAATGCAATTGCTTCAATGACTGAGATCATAGTTTGTTGGTTTTCAATAAAGTTTCTGATTCATACTTTACCTTGTGAACGAATTTTCACTTTAGCATGAGAAATTATATGTCATTATATGTTGTTGTTCAAAAGATGATCATGATTCCCTCATGTCCGTATTTTATTTTATGGACACCTCTATCTCTAAACATGTGGACGTATTTTTCGATTCTGGCTTCCGCTTGAGGACAAGCGAGGTCTAAGCTTGGGGGAGTTGGTACGTTTATTTTGCACCATGCTTTTATATTGATATTTATTGCATTATGGGTTGTTATTACACATTATGGTACAATACTTGTGTCTTTTCTCTCTTATTTTACAAGGTTTACATGAAGAGGGAGAATGCCGGCAGCTGGAATTTTGGACCGGAAAGGTGCAAATCCGAGAGACCTATTCTGCACAACTCCAAAAGTCCTGAAAGTTTACGGAGAATTATTTTGTAATATATATATAAAATATTGGGCGAAGAAAATACCAGAGGGGACCCACCAGGACGCCACAAGCCTGGGGGCGTGCCCTTGTGGCTTGTGGGCCCCCGGGCAGGCCTCCGGTGCCCATCTTCTGCTATATGATGTCTTTTGACATGAAAAAATCATAAGGAAGCTTTCGGGACAAAGCACCGCCGTCTCGAGGTGGAACCTGGGCATAAGCAATCTAGGGCTCCGGTGGAGCTGTTCTGCTGGGAAACTTCCCTCTCAGAGGGGGAAATCATCGTCATCGTCATCACCAACGATTCTCTAATCGAGAGGGGGTCAATCTCCATCAATATCTTCACCAGCACCATCTCCTCTCAAACCCTAGTTCGTCTCTTGTATCCGATCTTTGTCTCAAAACCTCACATTGGTACCTATGGGTTGCTAGTAGCATTGAGTACTCCTTGTAGTTGATGCTAGTTGGTTTACTCGGTGGAAGATCATATGTTCATATCCTTCATGATATTCAATACCCCTTTGATTATGAACATGAATATGCTTTGTGACTAGTTATGTTTGTTCCTGAGGACATGGGAGATGTCTTGTTATAAATAATCATGTGAATTTGGTATTTGTTTGATATTTTGATGAGATGTATGGTGTCTTTCCTCTAGTGGTGTTATGTGAACGTCGACTACATGACACTTCACCACGATTTGGGCCTAGGGGAAGGCATTGGGAAGTAATAAGTAGATGATGGGTTGTTAGAGTGACAGGAGCTTAAACCCTAGTTTATGCGTTGCTTCGTAAGGGGCTGATTTGGATCCACATGTTTCATGCTATGGTTAGATTTATCTTAATTCTTCTTTTGTAGTTGTGGATGCTTGCAATAGGGGTTAATCATAAGTGGGAGGCTTGTCCAAGTAAGGGAAGCACCCAAGCACCGGTCCACCCACATATCAAATTATTAAAGTAACGAAAGTGGATCATATGAGCATGATGAAAACTAACTTGACAATAATCCCCATGTGTCCTCGGGAGCGCTTTGCTTTATATAAGAGTTTGTCCAGGCTAGTCCTTTGCTACAAAAAGGATTGGGCCACCTTTTTGCACCTTAGTTACACTTGTTACTTGTTACCCGTTACGAAATCCTATCACAAAACTATCTGTTACCAATAATTTGAGTGCTTGCAGAGAATACCTTGCTGAAAACCGCTTGTCATTTCCTTCTGCTCCTTGTTGGGTTCGACACTCTTACTTATCGAAAGGACTACGATAGATCCCCTATACTTGTGGGTCATCAGCCACCATACGGAGTCGCCAGTAGTATCTAGCAGCGCCTAGCGGAGACGCGAGCAGCCGCGTGACCCACCTCGGCATGGAGCCCTAGACGCTTAGGAGATCATCGACACGGCCCGGGCGTGGCGAGAAGCAGAAATAGCTAACGCGGTGGCCCGGCCGTCGCCTATCATGGTGTCGGATCGAGTACCAAGACCATTGGAATTCCATGTCTGGTGCCGGCTCTATGAAATGAGCGCATGCCTAAGGACTTTAAAGGCCCCCGCAAGGTTCCCAAATACATGGCTAATCTTGAGCCGACTGCTTGGATTGAGAGCTACGAGATCACCATGGACATGATGGATGTCAGCAGTGCAGTTTGCGCCAAATATCTGACTATGACGTTGGAGGGGCCAGCTCATACTTGGCAGAAGAACCTGCACCCCAACTCTATTAACACTTGGGCAGAGTTGAAGGATCACTTCATAAAAAAATCCAGGGAACTTGCACACGCACGATGACAATTGTTGATCTACAACACTGCATCCAGCATGAGGGTGTTTCATCTCATCATTGAGCTCGCCGATTCACATACATTATTCACTCCTCAGACAGCATAACGGTTGCTCAAGCCATCTTGATCATGGAAAGAATTGTCACTTTCATCCCTTAGTCCAGAAACTCGGGCGACTTAAGAGAAAGTTCCAGGATATGGGTGATCTTATGGATGTCCTTACCAGGTATGCCGAGTCAGACGGCACGAAAGATCCTAGTTCAGATGATGATAAGTCTGGCAAGGGCAAGAAAAATGGTGGCGGCAAGGGATAGCAGCAAAACAACTCCGGATACAACGGCAACCATGGTAATCAGGGCAATGGTGCCAAGCGCAAGCACTCGGAGGGCGGCTCAGATTTTGTTGCTAACACTAACACTAGTTTCAAAGTCCAGAGATGGAACAACTCCAGGAGGTCATTCAATGGAATAAAGCTCACAATTTTGAGAAACCAGTCAAAGCCCCCTGCCCGAAATGCAGCACCCAGGATAAGCCGATGAACCACTCTTGAGAAAACTGTTTTATTATGCAACAATTTCGAAATCAGGCTTACTAGAGTAACTAAGGTGGTGGCGGTGGAAACCCGGAGCAACCTTGAGCAGGCGACTCAAGATCCAGCTTCCCGGGAGCCGGCTCATCTGGTGGCTTCCAAGGTCCCGGCTATCAAGGCTCGGGCGGCTCAAGATCTAGCTACCAGGATTCTGGTAATAACGTAGGTAATCAATGATCCGTCCAAGGCGTTCAGCGGTAGGGTAACCAGTCAGAATTTTAGAAGAAACCCAAGCAGTCGAACAATGGGCAGTACCACGTCTTCACAACTAGTACATGCAAGCGGGATCACAAGCTCCAAAAATGTGTTCTCAACATGATCGAGCCGACGGTTCCTGAGTAGTTGAATTGTCAGAGCAACCAGTCACCTGGAGTAGGGCGGATCACCCTCCTCGGGTTAAGAATCTGGGTTGTCTAGCTTTGATGGTAGCACCTCAAGTCGATGGTTATAAGCTCACTAAAGTACTTATGGATGGAGGAAGAAGCATAAACATTATGTATTATGATACCTTCAGGCGCATGAACTTGTCAAGGCTCCCCTTGTGTCAGATCAATAAATTTGGGTTGAATACTCTACCCTCGAAAACTGTTGCGATCCCCTATACTTGTGGCTTATCATGGCCGAAGGGCGATGGCTCGCCCCGGACCGAGCGCCGTTGCTGCGGCTGTGCCCGTCAGTGGGAGGAGGGGGTGCAAACAAAGTGACCCACTCGCCCGTACCTTCTGGAGCGTGACCGCCAAGGCACTGCTGATGTTGTTCTCCTCTGACATCTCTAGCCCCCGTGTCGTCCGCGGGGGGAGCGGCGATGGCGCCACCTGCTCCAATCGCGCCCCCAGCAGCACTCACGTCCTCGCTCGCCCCCACATCCTCCAAGGCACTAGAGGTCGCGGGCAGCAGAGTTTTCGAGGTGCACGGATGGGCCGAAGGGCCGGACTTCTTCTTCTTAGGCGCCATGGTCGATGGCGTCATCGAAGACGAATATGGTGATGAAGATGACGCGCTGCGCACGCTTTCACGTTCACGCAAGCGAGCCCCCTACCTGGCGCGCCAAAGATGTCACGGGATATGCACGGCCACCTATGGGACCAGGAGGCCCCTTGCTGGTTTGGTAGGTGGACATCGCGTTGCACAAAGAGCAGACCAGCGCATGGCAACACGGCAGAGAGCACACAAGCAATTTACCCAGGTTTGGGCCGCCGTGAGGCGTAAAACCCTACTCCTGCTTTGGTGGATTTATGGTGGAATGGAGGTGGTGAGGCATAGTACACTTGCTCGGCAGGGGTTGCCTATGGGTAGTTGTGACTACGCGCGTATGGATTTGTCAACTTTCTAACCTTCTAACCCCTCCTACGGGTGCCATGGGCCTCCTTTTATAGATTAAGGGGTCACCACAATGGCAAAATAGTCATTATCCACTGATATGATAACAAACAGTGTTATCATACCTAACTCTGTGGGCTGACATGGTGCATTAAATGCACCGCTTAGTGTCACATCACCGGTTGCCCCGGAAGGCTTGCTGGGCTATCTTGCCAGCTCCGTGCCTGTTCTTTTGACACGTCGCAGGACGAGTGTCACTTGTGGATTTCTTCCGTAGGAAATGGCTGCGATGTGGCGAATGGCTACCACTTAATCATCTTGCGGCTTGACACCGCACTGGTTGACGACGTGGGTCCTGCTTGAGTGGTTAGTGGGGTGGTTCTACCCCCGCGAGCCCCGGCAGACCTTGCCGGGGTGCTTTGGTCGCCTGCTTATGGTGGTGGCCTTGCCCATTGCCGGGCTCGCTTGCCCGACAAGGGAGGCCCTTCTCTTGCCGATATATTGCTCCTCTGGCTTGATCTTGTTCCCTCTGAACTGCATGTTGGTTCTTCAAATCTCTTGGTCCTTCAAATTCTGACTTGTGCTAGTGCTTCAATCTCGTCCTTGTGCATGTGCACAGTCTGGGCAATGGACCCATGGTTTTTTGCACCGACACATTTTGGGGTTCGTTAGACGAACCACCAAGGTCTGAATTTGAGATATTCTTGACTAGTCTTTGCTATGGGGAGACTAGAGGGGTGACGCAAGGTAGAATAAAGAGCATTCATTTTCCCTCAATTCAATACTTTGCACTATTTAATGGAAAATGCATTGTAGGCAAACAAGATTGTAGTACACTTTGTGCTCCACACTTGAGCCTCATATGCACCACTCTCACTTGTGACAAGAGTTATAACCTTGGAGCGATTGTTGCACGCAGGTTGCAACACAACGCTTGTAGTGGATATTTTTATGGTGGAATTTATGCCACACGCTTAGCAACAGAGTTGGGTGTTTCACCTTGGCCTTATGATCCTATCCTACCCACACAGTACTTGGATTTTGATGCTATGAAACATCATAAGATCCCCGGGTACCGAGCTCGAATTCGCCCTATAGTGAGTCGTATTACAATTCACTGGCCGTCGTTTTACAACGTCGTGACTGGGAAAACCCTGGCGTTACCCAACTTAATCGCCTTGCAGCACAGCAAGGGAAGATATTATGTTCTTGAGAGCGAGGCCCAAGCACATAACACAACGGATGTGGCTGCACGGCGGGCTAAAGCATCAACACCTAGAGCCTCCGTGGGCTACCACTCCGACCACTATGCAGGCTACTGACGGTGATTACCAAGTTATGCCAAAAGCCTAAGCTTTGGGGAGTACGTATTTACACCGACATTACATTCATGTTCACACATTTTCATTCCATTTGTCGGTGTCCATACTTTTTCATTGTACCATCCATGCTAGATTTATTTTCTCAATTTCTTCTTGTGTGTTTGAAAAACTTTGAGAAAATCCAAAAAAAATCATGCTTCTTTTCGGTTTTTCTTTCTAGCTTAGTTAATTGTAGTATTAAAAATGAAACCCAAAAATATTTCCTTGTTCTTCTTTTGCTTGTTGGGAGCTCTCCCGTGTAAATAGTTTTTCTCGTTTTGTTTCCTGCTTATTTGCTTTCTTCTAGAAAAAACCAAAAACTCAAAAAATATTTCAGAGTGTTTCTCTGAATTTCTTTTCCGTTTATTGAGTCATACCGAGGAGAAGACCACGATGAAAATGTTGAGTGGCTCTCATATGTATTATTGTTGATCTAACAAAGAGCCCATATTACCTTGTCTTCTCCTTTTGAATAAAATGTTTGCAGATTATAGCTTAGTCCACGGCACTCTTGCACTATTATTATTTTCATATCATTCGGTTGTGCAAGTGAAAGGCAATAATGACGATATTTGATGAACTGGCTATGGAAGAGAGAAACAGGTATGAACCCAACTTGTTCTATTTTTGTAAATATGTTTAACCTAGTATCCATGATTCAGCCTATTATGATCAAACATGTTTGCAATGACAATTAGAGATTATAGTTCCTCATGCCATGCTTAAGTATCTAGAAGTGGATAATGATTTATCTTGGATGTCAACATTGCATTAAAATGATTGTGATGTAGTAAGATGATATGGTATCCTCCTCTGAATGATCGAGTGACTTGACTTGGCACATGTTCATGCATGTAGTTGAATCAAAACCAACATAGTCTCTATGATATTTATGTTCATGGTGTTCATATCCTACTCATGCTAGTATCCAATGCTACTTATGCATAATGCATGTTCATGACCGTGTTCACTCTCTAGCTGGCCGCTTCTCAACCTAATTGCTAGCCTTCGCTTGTACTAAGTGGGAATTCTACTTGTGCATCAAAAATCTTGAAACCCAAGTTATTCCAGATGAGTCCACCATACCTACCTATATGCGGTATTACCCTGCCATCCAAAGTAAAAACTTCAAATAAATATCCTTTTTGTGTGCCTGGATTGTCCATAGAGTGACAGGAGGTAGTTAGTATCTTCCATGCTAAGCGGGTTTATTCTCATGATGAGTGTTGATTCACTCGTCCATGCATGAGAGGGGCGGTAATAGGGATTCCTAGTCCCGAATTCAAATTGCAAATAATTAAACAAAACTCCCCCAGGACTATTGTTGGTATGGACGGTACCCATTGTTTCGGACAAGCCGTGGAGTGTGATTGTTGGTGGAGGGGGAGTAAACCTTTACTTTTATCACTTGGGAACCACCACTAATGTGTTTAGCATGGAAGATACCGATAAGTAATGGTCGCGAAGTAAACAAGAAGGGTGCATTTCTCAAAATTTCATTTACCTCTATTTTAAAAACTTGAGCTCTTGCACCTCTCCAAATCACGGCTTCCTTCTGTGAAGGGACTATCTATTTACTTTTATATTGTGTCATCAGCCTCTCAAATAAGCGCTATAACCTGAGAGCACTATTGTCATCCTCATGCATTGTGTGTAGCTAATGTTGGGTGCATCATGACTGGAACTTTTATACCATGAATTACAATGTTTAGTCACTGCTTGAACTTTGGAGGTGCTCTGCATTTATGTTTTGCGGCCTAAGCCCGGCTACGCTTCCCGTGGAGCTCGAGGAGCGATTGGCCCAAAAGAGGTGTATAGCGGTCTCTTCACCCGACGTCGCCGAGGAAGCTGACGACCATTACTAGCGGCAGGCACTCAAGCAGCGGGTTAGAATATGCGGGCATGTCTCGGCCGCCGGCTACGACATCGAGGTCATCGACAGCGACGGCCTGAGGCGGGCTATGTCACAGGTTAAGTGGCCCACCCCCAACCCCTCGGGTTCAACCATCGTCGATCTCATCCATGGCCCCGCCGCTAATCTCCTCTGGCTCGCTGTCAACAATTTGCCATTCTACATCGCCATCGAGCCCCTTTTGTCATTTCTGAAGGACACGTTCTGCGCCGCTGGCTTGGGATCCACAACTTCCAAGTCATACCTCATCGACGGAGACCACGCGGAGGGCACCCTCTCCGGCTCTTCCAAGGGGAAAGAGCCCATCTGGTCTTCCAAGGGGAAAGCGCCCATCTGCGACATCAGGGAGGGCACCCTACAGCCATGCTCTTCCAAGGGGAAGGAGCCCATCTGCGACAACATGGAGCGCATCCAGGGTCCGTGCTCTTCCCATGGGAACGAGCCCATCTGTGACAAGTGAGGAAACCCTTGATTTGTTTTGTCGTGCCTCCTCACAGGAGAAACCCATGATTTGTTTTGTCGAGCCCCTTTTGTAGTTTAGTGAGAATATATCCAGTTTTAATTGCTATATCTGGTTGTTTGCAGTATGCCTTGTTTATTTTAGTTGTTCACAATGTGATGCTCTATATGTGCAATTATTTATTGTGCAGTACATTTCATCAATCCAGTTTTAAACATACCGATAGGAATGCATATATTTGCTTGTTGTTAAGCCTGTTATAGCTAGCATATGTCCCTTTTAAGTTTTTTGATTGTTCAGTTGTTTGTAGTTAGCATATGTCCAGTTTCAACAATACCACTACGAATGACTACCTTTGGTTGCTGCATCTTGTAGTTAACACGCCTTTCCATTTTTATTTAACAATAACCAGCGTACTTAGACCGGCACAATACCAGTTTGAATGACTATGTTTGCTTGTTGTTAAATGTTAGGCCTATTGCAGTTAGCACACCTTTCCACTTGTTTTGCTTTACTAGCGTGCTTAAACCTACACATTGAAGCTATCTTTTGGAGATTATTTTGTCTGCCATGTATAATTTTGGTTGATGTTTAGCCTGTTGTGCTTAACATTCTTCTTGATGTACCTACACAGGACAATTTTGGAAATGACTGTTGTTTTCCATCGAGGTTAGTTTCATCCCATGGCTTATATCTGATCACTGTTCAGGATATTGGTAGCTGGTACCATATAGGCCGGCAGCTGATAAGGGACTAATCGGTGAATCGGACTTTTAACTGAATATATCTGCAACCCATTTATCGTTAGGTTAACTAGGGCCATATGTAATATATCTGAGGCTACATAGCAACATGCACTGTACTTAATGTCTAAATATGCAATCCTAGGCTACGTAGCAACAAGGAAGAGTGTTACATTAATGTTCTTATGATGTCTAGATATACGTATAAGAGCAGCAGCAGCAGCAGCAGCAGCAGCAGCAGCAACAACAACAACAACAACAACACAGCCCGTTTGGATACTCAACTTAGCTAGAGGTTAGAGTTAGTTTCTAGCTCATTACTAACCCTGAACTAACTCCATCCAAAGAGTTGTTTGGATGGCAGGGTTAGATTGACAATAAATGCACTAGGAGAACTAGCTCCAATTAGCACCTCTTGTGTTGGATAGTTTTTTTTGGGTGGGTTATAGATGCAACTAGCTCAAACTAGCCCTCATGTTTAGATATACTTTAGGTCTATTTGAGCCCGAACTAGCTCAAACTAACTGTAATCCCTGGATACAGCAGCAGTTAATCAGCCGATAATTTGTAAGAATGCACTAAACTCCTTCCTGCCCATAATATAAGATGTTAATTCATCTAATATGTGAGTATATTGGATGTTATAAGATACTCCCTCCGTTCCTAAATATTTGTCTTTTTAGAGATTTCAAATGGACTACCACATACGGATGTATATAGACATATTATAAAAGAGTGTTGTACTACATCATTGTGCAATTGTTGTTTAGCATCTAATATTAACTTGGTGCTTTTAGGTACATATGTCATTGGTAAAGATCCGCGCTTCGACCCTTTCTGCGTATGGGGCAATGAGATATCGATGAACCAGCATCAAGTGAGGAAGCTAATAAAGATTGTTAATAAAATGGGTCCAAAGATGGCAATTAAACTATTTGTTTACACTTTATCCAAGACAACAGCGAACTGCAGGATGGTAAGTAAGAACTCTGTAGCCTTCTTTTTACTGCCCATAATGAGTTGTGTTAGATGACAATGTTTGAATATTTTTTTCCTTTGCAGGGGATGCCAAAGCAGTTTACTCAAGATTACCTCTCAAACTACATGATTGGTGGGCATGCAAAGGTTAAAGTATTTCTACCAGAACACGATGATTATCTAGATGTTTTCATGAAGACCGTGAAGGATGGGCGGTCGGCCATCACAAGGGATTGGACTAGAGTCGTGCGTGCCTTCTTCATGGAGGAGGGCACAATATGGGCATTCCGCTTCACCTTGTTCAACAACCAAAATATATTTCGTCTCTTTCTTTACCGTCTTTAATCGTACAAGTATACAACTGTGGTTCATCATTCTTTATTTGGTTCTTATGTAATTCTTGAACATATGTACCTATGAATCGAATAATGCATTGGTTGTTTGAACCTGATTGATATGAGTAAAGTTGTAGCATACATTCAAATTCAAATTCAAATCTGGTACAATTTGAAATAGCAGCAATTAAATTACGGTGAAATTACGCTCTCCAGGTTGTTACAGCACATACAGTTAGTAAAACACAAACGTTTGCGATATACACCATAATCCGAGAGGGTTCACGGAGAGGAAACGTGTGCAAGCATGCACACAGTTGCCGTTTCCAAAGAGTGTGCGATGTCAGACAATGTCACAAACGATGCGGGCAAACTAAACATTTGTGTTAGTTGCCTTATCGTACATGATTCGCAACCATGAACTGTTTCTGATGAAGTATGCATCGTAAATGTTGCACCACAGAATAGCGTGTGTGATAGTTGTCGTGTACGACGATGTTACGACGGTCCAACATTTCGTATTCCTGTCCGACACTCGTACGACGATTAGATAATCTTCTTAACAGTGAACCGTTTGTGATGGGCCGCACATCAGACACGTCCTATAATAGTGAGCCATTTGTGATGGGCCGCGCATCGTAAACGTAGCACCACAGAATACCAACTGCGATGGCAATGCGAGCAGAAACGAGTAGGAGTACTGTAGGGTCCCTATCCCCGACGGTTTCTGGGTCATGTGGGAAGGACCCCCCTATCGCCCACACTCACTTGGCGATGGTTCGAAATGTCGTCGTGGAAAGGGGTTAAAAACCGTTTGTTTAGCACCGACGCGCACCAGTGGCAGGAGCCTTATGGTTGTTGCTTTATTGTGTGAAATGCAATCGCCATGTAATTGCTTTGATTTATCACTAAGTGGTAGCGATAGTCGTAGAAGCAATAGTTGGCGAGACGACAACGATGGAGATTAAGGTGTCAAGGTGCCTCGGAACACTGAGACCGAAAGTTCGAACATGAATCATATAGTAGATATGATCAATGATGCCTACTACACAACCTTCTTCTTGTAGACGTTGTTGGGCCTGCAAGTGCACAGGTTTGTAGGACAGTAGCAAATTTCCCTCAAGTGGATGACCTAAGGTTTATCAATCCGCGAGAGGCGTAGGAGGAAGATGGTCTCTCTCAAACAACCCTGCAACCAAATAACAAAAAGTCTCTTGTGTCCCCAACACACCCAATACAACGGTAAATTGTATAGGTGCACTAGTTCGGCGAAGAGATGGTGATACAAGTGCAATATGGATGGTAGATATGGGTTTTTATAATCTGAAAATATAAAAACAGCAAGGTAACTAATGATAAAAGTGAGCGTAAACGGTATTCCAATGATAGGAAACAAGGCCTAGGGTTCATACTTTCACTAGTGTAAGTTCTCTCAACAATAATAACATAGATAGAACATATGACAAGCCCTCAACATGCGACAAAGAGTCACTCCAAAGCCACTAATAGCGGAGAACAAACGTAGAGATTATGGTCGGGTACGAAACCACCACAAAGCTATTCTTTCAAATCAATCCGTTGGGCTATTCCTATAAGTGTCACAAACAACCCTGGAGTTTTTACTAGAATAACACCTTAAGATACAAATCAACCAAAACCCTAATGTCACCTAGATACTCCATTGTCACCTCAAGTATCCGTGGGCATGATTATACCATATGCATCACACAATCTCAGATTTATCCAACCAACATAAAAGTACTTCAAATAGTGCCCCAAAGTTTCTACCGGAGAATCAAGAACGTGTGCCAACCCCTATGCATAGGTTCATGGGCAGAACCCGCAAGTTGGTCACCAAAACATACATCAAGTGGCACGTGATATCCCATTGTCACCACAGATAAGCACGGCAAGACATACATCAAGTGTTCATAAAAGACTCAATCCGATAAGATAACTTCAAAGGGGAAACTCAATTCATCACAAGAGAGTAGAGGGGGAGAAGAAACATAAGATCCAACTACAATAGCAAAGCTCGGGATACATCAAGATCGTGCCATAGATGGAACACGAGAGAGAACACAAGAGAGAGAGATCAAACACATAGCTACTGGTACATACCCTCAGCCCCGAGGGTGAACTACTCCCTCCTCGTCATGGATAGCGCCGGGATGATGAAGATGGCCACCGGAGATGGATCCCCCCTCCCGCAGGGTACCAGAAAGGGGTCCCGATTGGTTTTTCGTGGTTCTGGAGGCTTGCGGCGGCGGAACTCCCGATCTATCTTCTGTTCTGGAAGTTTTAGGGTACGACAGTATATATGGGTGAAAGGAGAACGTCGGTGGAGCTACGGGGGCCCCACGAGGCAAGGGGCGCGCCCAGGGGGAGGGCGCGCCCTCCACCCTCGTGACCGCCTCATGGCTCTTCTGACGTGGGGTCCAAGTCCATCAGGTGGGTTTCCTTCCAAAAATAACTTCTCCAGTTGATTTCGTTCCGTTTTGACTCCATCTGATATTCCTTTTCCTTGAAATACTGAAATAGGCATAAAACAGCAAATCTAGGCTGGGCCTCCGGTTAATAGGTTAGTCCCAAAAATAATATAAAAGTGGATAATAAAGCCCAATATAGTCCAAAACAGTAGATAAAGTAGCATGGAGCAATCAAAAATTATAGATACGTTGGAGACGTATCAATCAACATAGTGATGTTCACCATTGAAAACTACTCCATCTCACGTGATGATCGGACATGGTTTAGTTGATATGGATCACGTGATCATTTAGATGACTAGAGGGATGTCTATCTAAGTGGGAGTTCTTAAGTAATATGATTAATTGAACTTTAATTTATCATGAACTTAGTACTTGATAGTATTTGCATGTCTATGTTGTTGTAGATCAATGGCACGTGCTACCGTTTCCTTGAATTTTAATGTGTTCCTAGAGAAAGCTAAGTTGAAAGATGATGGTAGAAACTACACGGACTGTGTCCATAACTTGAGGATTATCCTCATTGTTGCACAGAAGAATTATGTCCTGGAAGCACCGCTAGGTGCAAGACCCGCTGCAGGAGCAACTTCGGACGTTATGAACGTCTGGTAGAGCAAAGTTAATGACTACTCGATAGTTCAGAGTGCCATGTTATACGGCTTAGAATCGGGACTTCAAAGACGTTTTGAACGTCATGGAGCATATGAGATGTTCCAGGAGTTGAAGTTAATATTTCAAGCAAATGCCCGAGTTGACAGATATGAAGTCTCCAACAAGTTCTATAGCTGCAAAATGGAGGAGAATAGTTCTGTCAGTGAACACATACTCAGAATGTCTGGGTACCACAACCACTTGACTCAGCTGGGATTTAATCTTCCTGATGATAGTGTCATTCACAGAGTTCTTCAATCACTGCCACCAAGCTGTAAAGGCTTCGTGATGAACAATAATATGCAAGGTATGGAAAAGACAATTCCCGAGCTCTTCGCAATGCTAAAGGCTGCGGAGGTAGAAATCAAGAAGGAGCATCAAGTGTTGATGGTTAACAAGACCACTATTTTCAAGAAAAAAGGCAAAGGGAAGAAGGGGAACTTCAAGAAGAACAGCAAGCCAGTTGCTGCTCAAGGGAAGAAGCCCAAGTCTGGATCTAAGCCTGAGACTAAGTGCTTCTATTGCAAAGGGACTGGTCACTGGAAGCGGAACTACCCCAAGTATTTGGTGGATAAGAAGGATGGCAAAGTGAAAGGTATATTTGATATACATGTTATTGATGTGTACCTTACTAATTCTCGTAGTAGCGTCTGGGTATTTGATACTGGTTCTGTTGCTCATATTTGCAACTCGAAACAGGGGCTACGGATTAAACGAAGATTGGCTAAGGACGAGGTGACGATGCGTGTGGGAAATGGTTCCAAAGTCGATGTGATCGTCACCGGCACGCTACCTCTACATCTACTGTCGGGATTAGTTTTAGACCTAAATAATTGTTATTTGGTGCCAGCGTTGAGCATGAACATTATATATGGTTCTTGTTTAATGCGAGACAGTTATTCATTTAGATCGGAGAATAATGGTTGTTCTATTTATATGAGTAATATCTTTTATGGTCATGCACCCTTGATGAGTGGTCTATTTTTGTTGAATCTCGATTGTAGTGATACACATATTCATAATATTGAAGCCAAAAGATGCAAAGTTAATAATGATAGTGCAACTTATTTGTGGCACTGCCGTTTAGGTCATATTGGTGTAAAGCGCATGAAGAAACTCCATACTGATGGGCTTTTGGAATGACTTGATTATGAATCACTTGATGCTTGCGAACCATTCCTCATGTGCAAGATGACTAAGAGTCCGTTCTCCGGAACAATGGAGCGAGCAACTGACTTACTGGAAATAATACATACTAATGTATGCGGTCCGATAAGTGTTGAGGCTCGCGGCGGGTATCATTATTTTCTAACCTTCACAGATGATTTGAACAGATATGGGTATATCTACTTAATGAAACATAAGTCTGAAACATTTGAAAAGTTCAAAGAATTTCAGAGTGAAGTGGAAAATCATCGTAACAAGAAAATAAAGTCTCTACGATCTGATCGTGGAGGTGAATATTTGAGTTATGAGTTTAGTCTTCATTTGAAACAATGTGGAATAGTTTCGCAACTCACGCCACCTGGAACACCACAGCGTAATGGTGTGTCCGAACATCATAACCGTACTTTATTAGGTATGGTGCGATCTATGATGTCTCTTACTGATTTACCGCTATTGTTTTGGGGTTATGCTTTTGAGACGACTACATTCACGTTACATAGGGCACCATCTAAATCCGTTGAGACGACACCATATGAACTATGGTTTGGCAAGAAACCTAAGCTGTCGTTTCTTAAAGTTTGGGGCTGTGATGCTTATGTGAAAAAGCTTCAACCTGATAAGCTCGAACCCAAATCGAAGAAATGTGTCTTCATAGGATATCCAAAGGAGACTGTTGGGTACACCTTCTATCACATATCCGAAGGCAAGATATTCCTTGCTAAGAATGGATCATTTCTAGAGAAGGAGTTTCTCTCAAAAGAAGTGAGTGGGAGGAAAGTATAACTTGATGAGGTAATTGTACCTTCTCCCGAATTGGAAAGTAGTTCATCACAGAAATCAGTTCCAGTGATTACTACACCAATTAGTGAGGAAGCTAATGATGATGATCATGAAACTTCTGATCAAGTTACTACCGAACCTCATAGGTCAACCAGAGTACGATCCGCACCAAAGTGGTACGGTAATCCTATTCTGGAGGTCATGTTACTTGACCATTAAGAACCTACGAACTATGAGGAAGCGATGATGAGCCCAGATTCCGCGAAATGGCTTGAGGCCATGAAATCTGAGATGGGATCCATGTATGAGAACAAAGTGCGGACTTTGGTTGACTTGCCCGATGATCGGCAAGCAATATAGAATAAATGGATCTTCAAGAAGAAGACTGACGCTAACGGTAATGTTATTGTCTACAAAGCTCGACTTGTTGCAAAAGGTTTCTGACAAGTTCAAGGTGTTGACTACGATGATACCTTCTCACCCGTAGCGATACTTAAGTTTGTCTAAATCATGTTAGCAATTGCCACATTTTATGATTATAAATTTTGGCAAATGGATGTCAAAACTACATTCCTTAATGGGTATCTTAAAGAAGAGTTGTATATGATGCAACCAGAAGGTTTTGTCGATCCAAAAGGTGCTAACAAAGTCTGCAAGCTCCAGCGATCCATTTATGGACCGGTGCAAGCCTCTCGGAGTTGGAATACACTTTGATAGTGTGATCAAAGCATATGGTTTTATACAGACTTTTGGAGAAACCTGTATTTACAAGAAAGTGAGTGGGAGCTCTGTAGCATTTCTAATATTATATGTGGATGACATATTGTTGATTGGAAATAATACAGAATTTCTGGATAGCGTAAAAGGATACTTGAATAAGAATTTTTCAATGAAAGACCTCGGTGAAGCTGCTTATATATTGGGCATCAAGATCTATAGAGATAGATCAAGACGCTTAATTGGACTTTCACAAAGCACATACCTTGATAAAGTTTTGAAGAAGTTCAAAATGGATCAGTCAAAGAAAGGGTTCTTGCCTGTGTTACAAGGTGTGAAGTTGAGTCAGAATCAATGCTCGACCACTGCAGAAGATAGAGAGAAAATGAAAGTCATTCCCTATGCCTCAGCCATAGGATCTATCATGTATGCAATGCTGTGTATCAGACCTGATGTGTGCCTTGCTATAAGTTTAGCAGGGAGATGCCAAAGTAATCCAGGAGTGGATCACTGGACAGCGGTCAAGAACATCCTGAAATGCCTGAAAAGGACTAAGGATATGTTTCTCGTTTATGGAGGTGACAAAGAGCTTGCCGTAAATGGTCACGTCAATGCAAGCTTTGACACTGATCCGGATGACCCTAAGTCACAAACCGGATATGTATTTATATTGAATGGTGGAGCTGTCAGTTGGTGCAGTTCCAAGCAGAGCATCGTGGCGGGATCTACGTGTGAAGCAGAGTACATAGCTGCTTCGGAAGCAGCAAATGAAGGAGTTGATATCCGATCTAGGTGTAATACCTAGCGCATCGGGTCCAATGAAAATCGGTTGTGACAATACTGGAGCAATTGCCTTCGCGGAGGAATCCAGATTTCACAAGAGAACCAAACACATCAAAAGACGCTTCAATTCCATCCGCGATCAAGTCAAGGAGGGGGACATAGAAATTTGCAAGATACATACAGATCTGAATGTTGCAGACCCGTTGACTAAGCCTCTCTCACGAGCAAAACATGATCAGCACCAAGACTCCATGGGTGTTAGAATCATTACTATGTAATCTAGATTATTCACTCTAGTGCAAGTGGGAGAATGAAGGAAATATGCCCTAGAGGCAATAATAAAGTTGTTATTTATATTTCCTTATATCATGATAAATGTTTATTATTCATGCTAGAATTGTATTAACCGGAAACTTAGTACTTGTTGAATACATATACAAACAGAGTGTCCCTGGTATGCCTCTACTTGATTAGCTCGTTAATCAAAGATGGTTAAGTTTCCTGACCATAGACATGTGTTGTTATTTGATGAATGAGATCACATCATTAGAGAATGATGTGATGGACAAGACCCATCCATTAGCTTAGCATTATGATCATTTAGTTTTATTGCTATTGCTTTCTTCATGACTTATACATATTCCTCTGACTATGAGATTATGCAACTCCCGAATACCGGAGGAACACTTTGTGTGCTATCAAATGTCACAACATAACTGGATGATTATAAAGGTGCTCTATAGGTGTCTCCGATGGTGTTTGTTGAGTTGGCATAGATCAAGATTAGGATTTGTCACTCCGAGTATCGAAGAGGTATCTCTGGGCCCTCTCGGTAATGCACATCACTATAAGCCTTGCAAGCAATGTGACTAATGAGTTAGTTATGGGATGATGCATTATGGAATGAGTAAAGAGACTTGCCGGTAACGAGATTGAACTAGGTATGATGATACCGACGATCAAATATCGGGCAAGTAACATACGGATGACAAAGGGAATGACGTATGTCGTTATGCGGTTTGACCGATAAAGATCTTCATAGAATATGTAGGAGCCAATATGAGAATCCAGGTTCCGCTATTGGTTATTGACCGGAGATGTGTCTCAGTCATGTCTACATAGTTCTCGAACCTGTAGGGTCCGCGCGCTTAACGTTCGATGATGATTTGTATTATGAGTTATGTGATTTGATGACCGAAGTTTGTTGGAGTCCCGGATGAGATCACGGACATGACGAGGAGTCTCTAAATGGTCGAGAGGTAAAGATTCATATATTGGAAGGTTATATTCGGACATCGGAATGGTTCCGAGTGATTCAGATATTTTACCGGAGTACCGAGGGGTTACCGGAACCCCCCGGGAGGAAGTATTGGGCCTATTGGGCCATATTGGAGGAGAGAAGGAAGGCCACGTGGGGAGGCGCCCCCCCCCTCTTACCCAAACCGAATTGGACTAGGGGAGGGGGGCGGCCCCCCTCTTTCCTTCTCCCTCTCTCTCCTTTCCCCTTTTCCTCTTCGGTGGAAGGAAGGAAGGGGGGTTGAATCCTACTTGGACTAGGAGTCCAAGTAGGACTCCCCCCCATGGCGCGCCCCGCTTGGCCGGCCACCTCCTCCTCCCCCCTCCCCTTTATATACGAAGGCGGGGGCACCCCAAAGGCACAACAGACAATCTCTTAGCCGTGTGCGGTGCCCCACTCCATAGTTTAACACCTCGGTCATATCGTTGTAGTGCTTAGGTGAAGCCCTGCGTCGGTAACTTCATCATCACCGTCGCCATGGCGTCGTGCTGAGGAAACTCTCCCTCGTCCTCAACTGGATCAAGAGCTCGAGGGACGTCATCGTGCTAAACGTGTGCTGAACACGAAGGTCTCGTACGTTCGGTACTTGGATCGGTTGGATCGTGAAGACGTTCGACTACATCAACCGTGTTACTAAACGCTTCCGCTTTCGGTCTACGAGGGTACGTGGACACACTCTCCCCTCTCGTTGCTATGCATCTCCTAGTTAGATCTTGCGTGATCGTAGGAAATTTTTTGAATTACTACGTTCCCCAATATCCCCTCTGGCCCCCACTTCTGGCTGCCAGTTTCTTTTCCTCCGAAAATAGTTTAGTAAAATTTTCAGCCTTTGCTTCGGAAAGCATTAAGTAAAAGCGGAGCATCACATTAAGCGAGGTGACATAATGTTGATAATATATTGTCTTTACCACCAATTCATCACCAAGACAGCTGCACAACTATCTTTTTTATCATTGATGGCAATAGCACAATACAAGATATTTTTTTCTTTCTGTCATTGAGATACTCCCTCCGTTCCATAATGCAGTGCGTATATACTTTTTAGAAAGTCAAACATTGCAAATTTTGACCAAGTTTATAGAGAAAATTATTTATATCCACAATACCAAATATACAAAATATGAAACTACATCTTACAATGAATCTAATGATATATGTTTGGCATTCTAGATGTAAATGTTTTTCTCCACAAACATGGTCAAACTTTGTGAGGTTTGACTTTTCAAAAAATCTATATGCACTACCTTATGGAACGGAGGAAGCATATACTTGCAAGGTTAAACCTAATTAGCGTACACACTCCCTCTTGGAAATCATTAATCTAAACACGACTATTGCAAAGACTAATAGATGAGAGAGCATATATATATCTATAAATCATGCAACAAGGAGCTCATATGAATCCAAAAAAAAATATAAATCTAATCATAAAGTGCTAATTCAACACACGCAACAAACACACCATTAATAACATCAGATGGATCACAATCATATTAGGAAGCTCATGTGATATTTGTTGACGAACAAAGGAGAGAGGATGCCATCTAGATATTGTTATCGACTCATAGTCCAAGGGGGACTACTCACACATGGACATGGTGGCAACACGGGCGATGAAGATGGCTCCAACGATGAATTCCCCCTCCGATGGAGTAACGGGAAAGGCCTCCAGATTGGATCGTCGTGGAATAGGAGGTGACGGTAGCATGAAAAATCCTTAATAAATCTTATGGGAGGTTCCGGGAAAATATAAAGGCGGCAGAAGAAAGAGGTGTTTTAGGGGCGCCCTGTGGGGCCCATGCACCCCCACCTCATTGCCCTGCCCTAGACCGCGAGCCAGGGGCATGTGGGGCCCATAGATACCCCCTCTGCTGGTCTCTAATCCCTTTAGCTCCTCGATTAAACTTCTAGAAATATTTTTCCAAAAAAATCATCCTCGAAAGTGGTGATTTTTTGAAAGTCCAAAAGCATGAAAAATAGCAACTGGCACTAGGCACTGAATTAATAGGTTAGTCCAAAAAGTTGGTATAAAACTGTGCCGAAATGATATAAAAGTAGCATGAACATAACTAAAATTATAGATAAGTTTGAGACATCACCCACTGGACTATGAGTTTGTAGAACTGGCTAAGTAGCAATCTCTCCCCTCATTTTTCAATACAAAAATCACATGAGCTTCGTAACATGATTGTGATATATGTTATAATTCTAGCGGTTACTTTTGTTGTGTGATTAATTATTACTTTATGATCAGATTATATGCAGTATTTTATATGTCTTATCGATGCATATTTTCTTCTTCGAATCATTAGTCTAACCCCTTGGTTCAGATGAAATAGTGGGAGTGGTGCACATTAGATGTGGCAAATCTTGGTAAGGGAAGTACCTCGGTGACAGTAAGAGAAAAAAAAGCTTATAATTGTATTTGGGCCACTAAGGATAATAATATTGTTGACCCGTTGTCTCGGTTATGAGCTAGAGGTGAGGGGGATGTATTGTTAATTATATGTCATGTTCCTTAATGCAATGCTCTATTTTATTACATAGGACCTGATATGCGGAGGGATCCCGGTTGAATGGTGTAGTATTAGCTATAGAAGTTTGCAGACAGACGTTGGTCAATAGATTCATGGACGTATTGTCTATATAATATCATGGCACCAGATTTATTATTTGTCATACACATACCTATGCTTATATTTTTGTGCTGTTGTTATTGGGAGAGATATACTACTAGTGAACCTATGAACCCAAGTCCAATTTTCCACATAAAAACAAACCACTACCAGTATACAAGAAAAACATGCGTCCGTGAAAAAGGGGCCAGATGAAAAAAAAAGTGTCATAGTAGGAACACATCCATAACGAAAAATGCCGTATTGTCACACATGTGCTCACGCTTTAGGGGGGTGATGAAAATACATGACAATGTCTCAGAAATTAGTCCTAGAAGGGCACCCACACCCCGCTCAAACACTTGTATATGATATTCTTTGGACAACCTATGGCAAGATTATTCATGACAGAAGTGAGAGTGATGTTTTTTACCCGATTTCTCGGGTCAGTCGCACCTACGCTGTGTAGCTTCAGCCTTCTAGGGCCTAGATATGTGAACCTCTCAGTACAGGAGCCAAATGTTGCATACTTGGCGTGATCATGATAGACTCGCATGTATACGATTGGAGTCAACTTCGTAACAAGCTGGGGCCCATATGGCATCCTCTTAGTACATGAGCCAAGTGTCGTGTACTTGGCGCAGTCACTGGAGACCCGTATGTACACAAGTGAGAATGGTTCTCAAGTGTAAACCCATCAAATGGTGCGTACTTGACGCAGTCATTGAAGACTCGTATGTATACATGACGGACATAAGACCTCGTAACCTGTTGGGTCCACATAGCAGCCGCCTCTCAATACATGAACCAAATTCTCCAGCACGGTGCTCAGGGTAGCAGATTCCCATTCCAGATCACCACAACAAGCATTCAGTAAAAGGTACTCCCTCCGTAAACTAATACAAGAGCGTTTAGACCACTATTATAGAGGGAGTTTTCCGTACACATCCAAAACAACGAAGTAACACCCTTTTTGCCTCCAATAAATCAAATCACGACCTCCGTTCAACGGCCAAAACTTCAAACACAAAAATTGTACACATCAGCGGCAGGCTGAAATTACAGTGGGCATGCCGGGACAAAAGTAGCAGGCAGAGCTATTATACACGACTAGACCACGATCCAGTCCCTGTGGCAACTCAACAACACCTTTGCAAAATCAGAACCCTAGACCCCCACCCCCAAAAGGGAACAGAAAGAATACCTAGTACAATAACACTATTTCCTTTTGCCATTCCAATTGGAAGCAAAAAAACACATACACCCCATTATATCCACCGGCAAGCTGGGTATATACAAGTGAAGCCTCAGCGGCTCTTCAGAGAACCTCTGAGTTGATATGCCATACTTCTCATGCTAGGGAAACAGCTTGGAGAGCTCGTAATTAGCGCTGACCTAGATGAAGTTATATTCCTCATCTTTGTAGTAACTTCCACTTTCTTGTAGATGATTCTATTTTGGCATGGCTGTGAGCTAAAACCAGTCTCTCAAACATAAATCATTTTCTTGTGCAGAGAAGGGGCAAGATTCCGCTGAGTAAGACTTCAGATGGATCATATTAACCAATGTCTGATGAAGCTACTATATCCAGGCAAGAGCACCTCGATCATTTGCCACTGCTTGGGGACGGCCCCTGGTTGGAGTTGCTGGCCTATTTGCATTCAGCTCCTGAATGCCATTTAATGTATAACATAGTCAACACATGGACCAAAGCAATCTGGCTAGTTCAAATAAAGAAATGTCTTTCCAACAAAATAGTGTTTTACCTGCATCCATGTATCTTCGATCTGATCTGGTGAGGTCTCAGGTGATGTGATTGCAGGAGGCAAAGGATGAATTAGTTTTGGAACAACTACAAGATCTCTACCCAAAACTAAGATTGCACCAGCATTGTTTGCAGTACCTGTGTACATACCATGCAAATCTATCACAAACTGAGCCAAGAGAGTGAGACCAAATATTGTTAAATCATATTCTCACCGCAATAATTTGTTGCTGAGAAAAGAGTGATCAGGTGGCCTTGAGCAAAGCGCTCAAAGCCATCCATCACGCACTCATGTGCTCGTACAATTAATTGAAGGTCGTTGTTGTTACAGAACTCCATTACACGATCAGGCTGTGTCAACAACACGTGTTAGCTTCAGAAATCAAAGGGGACAAAGGAAAGGGGAGATGAATTCATCAATATAAGGAATAGGGAGTACTAACCCCAAATGTAACAAGACCAGGCCCCCGAGCATTTGGTCTTAATCCTTCAACGCTGTCATTTTCTGTTGGATCAGACCTGTAAGCATCCCAGCAAGATCATGGATCAACAAAACACTCCGGCTAAGGGTAAATATTAGTGTAAGTTGTTGAAATGCTGACCATAGAAGATCCATGAGGACAACCGAGCCTGCTTCCATGGTAATTGGTCTCTGAAGATTCTCGATCTGTTCTACATGGTTGATTGAGCGACCGATGCCACCATGCATACAGATAATTTTCTTTTCTATGAGTGCAGCCAAAGGAAGCCAGTTAAATAGCCTATTCATACGATGCCATGTCCAGATGCCATCTCTTTCGCCCTATATTTTCAGCAAAGAACACACACATGTAAGAAAAGATAAAAGGTGATATTGGACGAAATACAGTATACAAAGAAAAAGTTACCATTCGCTCTATACACTCTATTCGGAAGCCAAATAAAGCGTTAATGTCAGCGGCCTCATGATTTCCACGAATTAAATGTACGTTTTGCGGATATTCAACCTGAAATGTACAATTGTTTAGATATTACAATTTAAATAAACGGCATAGAAGAACAGGTCTAAAAGTTGCTGATTACTACCTTCAAAGCAAGAAGAAGGGACATAGTTTCTAAACTGTGCTGCCCACGATCCACATAATCACCCAAGAAGAGATAATCAATGTACCTGCAGGTTAAGACAAGACAATAAGCGAGCTGAAGATGACTAAACTACCCCCTCCAAAATATCATCTCTAAACTACTATATTCAAGGGACAGTGATATTTATTAGAGACAACGAACAGGGAACAAAACTAATTCTAAATCAGGGTTGAAGTTCTAGAGATTAGTGCACTAAAAAAATATCAGATATGGTGTTTCCGAAAAAATACCCCCTCCGTCCCAAAAAGCTTGTCTTACATTTGTCTAGATACGGATGTATCTAGACACGTTTTAGTGTTAGATACATCTGTATCTAGACAAATCTAAGACAAGCTTTATGAGAGAGGTAATATTAGATATGGCATCAAAATTTCTCTTGGTGTTTGGCATATCGAAAAGCACCATAGCTATTAGCAAAAAGAATTAAGAAAAGTGACATCTTTATCACTCAAAAGCAAGAACTTACGCGATGTCTCCAGCCGTTGAAGGAGAACCATACTCATCAAACAATCGCATAAGGTCACCAAATTGACCATGTAAATCACCAAATATTTTAATGGGAGCTTTAAGTTGCAAAACACTTGGTTCACTTGAAAATATTCTCTCAGCACTATCACACAGATCTGCAATCTCATTGCAGTCCAAGAAGAACTGCCTTCGCACGGGAGGCTTCCAGCCGCGAGGTTTCAACAGAGATGCAATCACCTGGATATGTATAGCAGCAAACAGAACACGAAGTGAATATACAGATGACATGAAGAACAGTAAGTATCACAGCCAATGCCTACATTGAGAACTAAAACTTCTACATCACCAAGGCTCATTACCATAGCAAATAAGCTACCAGATATTTATTTGTTTTTGTACATAGATGCCTAGCTTTAGACCAGAGAACACACATTAGCTTTGATTCAAATGTGGCCATATTTTGGATATGAAACGGTACCTTTTTAGGAATACTATTAATGGACATCTGGCGGTCAAGCAACTTCCTTGCAGCAGTTGCATTCTCAGGTGTGCCATAGCTGACCCTTCTTCCTTCGTTTTCAAACTGGTCAATCGAAAGCTGTCTGACCATGCCACCTAAGGCACCTCCAGTTTCCGCAGCCACTACCACCTGTCAGAAGAAAAAAAAGAGCATGTCATCTGACGTGATGCAAAAGTGGCTTTAGCTACACGGGTAACAAGCACTGCCAAATGTATCAGTGCACTGACCTGATATAAAATAAACTGCCAAATAAAACAAATGGACTACAAATGATACAACAAAATGCAACATATGGCCTATTCAGTACTCACAGCTCTGTGGTGCAACCGAACACCAGGTGGAGGTGTCATGTTATTTGAAAGTGCAGCGTCTGGTTTAATGAGGCTTGAATGTTTGTTGCTTGATGAAGAATCTGGAGACTGCTCCTTGTCAGACAACTCTTCTGCCTCACCATTAACCTGCCTAGCCTTTACAGCAGCTAAAGTAGCACTAATTGCCTCTGCCTCTGCTGCTGATGCTTCGACCAAGTAATCAACACCTTTACTTGATCTCCTGTGATGTAATTAATTTTGAACAAAAAAATCAAAATAATAATTTGGAAACAAATGCCAACTTGCTAATGAAAGATCACAGAACACACTCATGAAACAAATGGAGTGTACCTCTGTCCCTGCGGTACGGCGTTCTCAGGGCTAATATCAGTATACATGTCCCCATTAAGAGGAGGAGCAACTGGTGTTCCAAGAACTACAGATCCATCTGGAGCTGATTCTGAAGCTGCCTGTTTTGTACGTTCATCATTGTAAGCATATCTTCCAGGTGCCTTTCCAGCTTGTGTGTCAGTAGCTGCTGAACTTGCCGCTGCGTGATTAGCAGCAGTTGTCGTTTCTGCGGCAGCAAGATCTTCAGCCACAAGAAGATCATCTAGCAATACACCTACATTGGTAGTCCTAAGATGTTAGCACAAAATAGGTAAATGTGATAGCATTAAACATTACGAAATAAAAGTAAAAATACAGACAATTATTCTGAACAGGCAAATATGAATGTACTTTAAACAACTGAAAACTATATAAATTATTGTACATTATTGAAGATATTTTTAAGTGCTTCAGACAAAAGAATGAAGGAGTATGACAACAGTACTAATGTGAACTATCAACAAAATTAACCTCAGACCCCAAAGAATGTGTACGACAGAAAGAGTGTAGTGGCCAGTCATTCCTAATGTGCTCAGGATAGAACTAATGGACTGGTAGTGTATGTCCCATTAAATGATAGTAAATGAGACAAAAATGACATAGCAAGAGGAATCAAAATGAATGGCAACTTATTTAGACATTACATCTGGGGACAACCAGTCCACGGCATCTGTTAACCATACAATGAATTTGATAACTAGCAGGGGCGGATGCTAATATCGTAAACGTCATTCACATAGAACATACAATCATCCTACAAGTACCAAACAACCAAGGTGTGAACAATATACATTTGTAAGTTAAGTAATTGTCCGTCATGGAGTACCACGTGATGGACCTTTAGTAAGTTCATACATGTCAGAGAACACTATTTTATTTGATCAGGGTGAATTGAAAATAATATATGGCATTTCATCTAAGCAAAAACATAGGTTGTGAGGTCACGTGCTCACAAATCAAATATTAGTATGAAACAAGTAGACTCTGAATGTGTAAAGTGATGGCACCAGCAAAGTCAAAGCTCAGCACACATGCACGAAATGCAATGTGGGGATAAATGGATAGGTCTTGGTTGATTTGCAATATATAGAATTATTAATGATAGCAAACAAGTTTACCTAGCAAGTAGCAAAAGTGGGGAGCTTTGGGAGATCAGATTCATAGAACTGCATGAAAGAAAATGCATGTTTCTGTGCACAATTATCAGCTTACCTCCCCGTAAACCTCCATAAAGGAATATTAAGTCGCCAACAGCAGCTGCTGCATGCCTACACCGTCGCGTAAGTTCAACAGCAGCATCACCTCCTGCTGCATCCGCACTATATCTTCCTGTCCTGGGAGTTGTGACAACTGACTTCGTGTCGCACCAAACTCCAGCAGCCGTGTCCAGCACTGGAATCAGGTAGAATGGTACGAAGTTATATGAAAATTGCAGGAGTCTCATCATAATTTTTGTACATAGCTAAAGTAATTAACTTTGATGCTGATATAACTTTAAATGACCAAAGATAAATTCAGTGCTAGGCTGCTAGGAAAAGAGGCAGAAAAATTGTGCTAGGCTGCTAGGAAAAGAGGCAGAAAAATTGGCTCATATCAGCAACCATGGGTGACAAGAGTGAACTACAGGAATGTTTTGCTATTCAAACATCTTACAGAGATTGACATAATTAGCAAGTGATGTTTAAGTTATGATTTGCAAAATTATAATACTGAAAGTACTGGAGTTTTCAAGTACTTACAATAGTTCAGGTCTTTTTTAGACAACTAGTCAATGTGTACGTGCAATGCACGTTAATTTGGAAGTATATTAAGTGCATGCGGATATTAAGTAGGATATTATTTGCGCGTTATTATGTGATTAGCACTATATTTGGTATGAAATTAACTGCACGCTAAACGTGTTGAGCGCTCGACATTAAAGCAGTCTAGGTCGTTGGATTAATATGATTTGATGGCCGAGATTAATTGGATCTACCCCTTTGGGTCTTTTTATATTGGTATAGATGAATACTAGAAATCCACAAAAGGATCTTTAACATTTTACATGCTAACATTCAGACAAACTAAAAGAGACCGACTTCCTATAGATTCTGCCAGTCATCAGCACAAACTATGAGGTCAGAATGAATGGTTTCATACCCAGATTGTTAAACTGATATTGAAAAACAAAGGTAATTTCAAAAATTTCAAAATTGGAACCTGCAACACTTGAGGAGTCCTCTACCATCCGACCACCTCCAAGAGCACCTCCTGACACATGAAGACGTGCATTCACGAAAACCTAAACACAAGAACAGGCATTAGACACACACCACGCTGGATAACATTTTTATTAAGAAAAAATAGGGATGAATGTCTTACAGCTGCATGTTGGTATCTTGGTGACGGAGAGACACCAGGGGCTATTGCCCACTCCCAGCGCCCATCTCTATGTTTCGCGAGACCATATGCACTTGATAGTGGCTGATAGTTTAACAAGGAGGGTACATTCTTAAGAATATGAGCTATATGGGATCTAAGATCTATTCATCACTCCTAATACTGATATTAAAGACACAGAAGCGGTGCAACAGAAATATGTGCTACTTTTACTAATCAAGTGTAATTAGACATCTGGAAATTCAGGCCATTACTTCACGGTAATTGTATCACTTGCATCATTTGAGCAATAAACACATATGCATTAACTACTTGCCACCCATAACCATGATCACTTCGAGGTGGCATAATTAACATAGTAACAAAGAAAATTCCACATCATGGAAAGCACCAGCTGCCTCACTAGAAACGCTCAAAATGCCCAATTATTTAATTCCATGTTTCCTTTTCATTTAGTCATATAAACTTAGCTACAGCAAGAGGTTCAAACATACTACTACTTCCATTGCAAAATAGATATAGTCCTAGAAAACTTGCAGTCATATGTAACTTTCGCTATTCGTGATTCTATATATGAAGATTGCTGAGATTGGTAAAACAAGAATAATATTATTACATTTGTCACAAAAAATCGCAATTCCAATTCTATTTTAAATTTAATTATACATTCACATAAAAAGACTATCAAAATTGCATCAATTAGACCATCATACCATGTTTAAAATGTTGTGTATTTTGGAACAGAGGATTTTATGATTATGTCAGAATTGTTTCACTTACCACACTATTACCATCCCTCCCACCGCAGAGTAAAAGTAGACCATCAGATCGTGCACTGGCAGTGGCATACCTGAAGAACAATACCACGTGTACGTTTAGTGAAAGAAAATAAAAACCAGTTCTACTTCCAGTAAAATAATATAAAAGAATATGACCTAAATGCAGAAGTTGGATCACAACAAACTGAATGGGCAATAGGGTTGTTAACTTTGCCACATCATGCTACTCTGTACCATTACCATACAAAATAAATAGCAGCAAAATATTAATTAAAGATAGCTTAACAATGGAGTAAAGTTGTACAAGATGGTAATTTAGAAGCAACATAGGTGTATTGTCAGGAAAAGTTATAATATGTCAAGCCACTGTCACTAATACATTATTTGTAGCTCACCAATGTACTTTACCACATGAAGCATTTTTCATTTCTGTTAGCCACACTTACATGCATGGTGGTGGTCCTTCACCTTCTGGTTCAAGTTTCCTCCATTCATATGGCTTAGCAGCCGTATCAAGAGCCCATACATCCGCCAGAGGCCGCTTCCCTAAGCAAATGAAAACCGCCCAAGTACCAACACCATTCAGGGAAATACTAGGAATATTTATCTCAATCTTGACAAATATTTAAGGAGCAATTGCCTACCATCATTTCCACCTATTGTCAACAAGAACCTCTGTCCAACCAAGGCCATCACATGTCCATATCGTGGACCTGGACCAGGTCCTTGAACCACCACTCTATAAAGAGTATACCACCCTCAGGAGAGATAATGAAGAAATAAAACTCTCAAATCAAATTAGTGAAGAAGAATAATCACCTGTGCCATCGTGGTCTCTGTTGTGTAAGATCTAGAACATGAAGGTCCTCCGCAGATAAACCAGCTGGGCCAATTCCACCCTGGATGGCAAGAAATGATGAAAGAAAGACGAGATATTTAATGGTTTACCTCCATAAAGACTTGTAAGCAATAAAGAGAACCCCTTACAAAATGAAGCCCATGGTTTTAAACAATTATGATATTGCAGTTACCTTGGTTAGATTAGCTTGGGAATAGTGGAGGGTTGTGGGTGTTTTAAACGGTAAAAACAAGTACTAATAGCAGACTAGTTATCTCGAACAATCCAGTCTGGTCACTAAATTGACACGCCATTAGTAAAAAAAACATATACCTGAATGACAACCATGGTTCCAACCGCGGTTGCTACATGTGCAGCTCTTGGTGAAGGAGGCTCACCAAGTGGAGTAAGCCTGACAAAGTAGTATTGTGATCAGGTTAGCTGATTTTTTGAGTGCTAAAAATCGAACTATCATGGTACCCTAGAAGAGAAGAGTTGTGAAGACTTTACTGAAGTAGCAGCCCAAGTATGAGATGTTGAAAAAGAGAAAGAAAAAGAGCAGGAAACCATTTATAGAATACCCTACCTGCTCCACTTATTTGATAATACATCGTAACAGTGGACATCTGCTGTGGCACCGGCAAGACCTGCGACCAAGGAGACCGTTGAGATAGTCGCCTATGTATTTGACTGGAATAAGATGAGAATTTGCTCGCCAGATAAGATCATCTACTTTTGCATTGCAGAGAATGATTTGGACACTGGAACAAGTAAACTTGTATTTTAAGATTCAAATGATTCTTCCCAAAAGATTACACAAGTTGGCACTCAAAAGAGAAAGCCACTAACTTCATGTCAGTGACAGATCTTGAAGAAGTTTCATTACGCTCCTATTTTGCTTAGATAAAAAAAAATGGTTCCGCCTGCTATCTTCATAGAATAGGCACAACTAGAGATAGCACATGATTGGAGACAGTAGAATGTTCCTGCAAACCAACCAGCCAACTATAATCCTATAAACATTTGGCAACTTTATATGGTAGAGTTGAAAGAAAAATTGTCCACGGGATAGGGGATTATTCAGAAAGTTGTTTTACTACTCAATTTTAGTGCTACCTGAAACGGCATTGAGCATTCTAGTGCAGGGAATCAATTTGGTATTAAAAACCTACCAACCAGCAGTAACTATATCCAGCATTTGAGTTGAGCAAATCCAATTCATCAAAATAGCTCGAATCTAATTCCTGAATAGAAGTAATAGCTGAATTTCAGCTTTCTAGACCCACTCAAAATTAGCTTTCAGGCCGACTTCACCCACAAAATAGCATGACTTCTCGGTGAATGGCCTGAAGCCCGGAATTCATT
Organism: Triticum urartu; assembly: GCF_003073215.2. Lineage (NCBI taxonomy): Eukaryota > Viridiplantae > Streptophyta > Magnoliopsida > Poales > Poaceae > Triticum > Triticum urartu. The sequence goes on along the minus strand of NC_053026.1, from coordinate 538,159,596 downwards.
TTCATTTCAAACTGAAATCTCAAAGTCTGTAAACCAAACACTGTTCGACAGTGGGAGACCATTAGAAATGACAAGGCACGGGATAAAAGGCATTACGGATCCCAGCGCTGCCAGCTGAGGAGGGAGGCGTTGCAGAGTTGCCCTCTAGCGCGGTTGCGCCGCCGAAGAGGATGAGCCGCGGCCCGACGTAGCCGGGCGAGCCCTCCTCCCCGACAGCCGGCACTGCCGTGAGCGTGTGGCCGCAGCGGCACCCCGGGCCGTCCTCCTTCTTGTCGATCACCGCGTTCACCGCGGTGTACCCTGGCGCCGGCCTCGGCCCCGATCCTGCCACGGCCGGAGAGGCCGGAGCCGCCGTGGGCGTCCCGGGCGTCGACGGGGCGGACGAGGAGGAGGTCTCGCTCCCGGAGCCTCGGCCCAGCGCGGCGGCGGTGGTCGCGTCGGAGTCGGAGTCCGACTCCGTCGTCATGCGCGAGTCCACGTCCATGGCCGCCTAGCCTCGTCCCGCTAGGGTTGGCCGGCGGGGCCCGAGATCCCCCGACGCGCCGGCCTAGGAGGCGCGGGCCCGGCCGCCAGCGCCAGAGCCGTGAGCCGGGCGGCCGGCGGAACCCTAGATTCCCCCGCCCGGCGCGATTTGTCGGGTCCCGCTTGTCCGGCCTGCCGCGATGCGATCGCGAGGGAGCGCGTGGGGAGGGAGGTGGAGGAAGGGATGGGGGAGGGAGAGCGCGCGCGCGCGCGGCCCGAGGCGGTGCCTCCGGGAGATTTGGGGCGAGAGTGGGAATTCGGGAGGCCGGCCGGGCGGTGCGGGGGTGGGATGGAACGGGGAATTCGGGGTGTCCCTGGGGGGCGGGGTGCAAATCTGGGGGTGGCCGCTTTGGTTTTGGTTGGAGCGGAGGAGACGAACGGGGGGACGGAGACGGGGGAGAGACCAAGGACGGACGATCGAGGTGGAGGAGAGAGAGAAGGGTGGGGGAACGGGACGACGAAGGGGGGGATGGAGAAATGGAGCATTTTTGGTGCCACTCGGTGCGGTTTTCCCGTTCTGGCCTCCTTCCTGGCTGGCTCTGCCTCTGCCTTTGCTTTGCCCGCTCTGCTCCGAACTGCAGCTCGCAGCATGACTTTTTAAGCATTTCTAACCGAATCCATTTCCTGCTTGTGCGTGGGACAGACCAGACAATGCCCGGACACAAGAGTGTTCTTTAAACAGACTAGGCCATCTCGAGCCATAGATTGGATCCACCTCAAATGCCTCCAAATTGTCTAAATCGACCCCTTTCCGTGCTAGCCCTTCCTTTTTCGCATTTGTGCCGCTGCCTTCCTCCGCCATACTAGCCGCCGACGCCCGCTCCGACGCCTGCCCGCCGACATGGACCTTGGGTCAGCCAAGTCCGTGGGGGGTCCCGACCATTTCACCGGCGAAAGCGGAGAGCATCGATCGCAAGGACCGGTGTGTCGGCCAACGCGATCGCGAGAAGGCTGAGAAGGCAGCTGTGATGAAGGAAGTCATCGACTTGAAGTTCGTCGCATCAACTTCGATAGTGTCCGCCACGCCCACGCCTAATGGCGTTTCGGCCTTCGCAATGGCTGAGCGTCCCGAACGGCTGCGCACAAGACCAAACTGTCTCTCCAAACCTGACGTATGAGTCGTCGTAGCTCCAACGATCGCGAACGACATTGGCAAGCTCAACGACAAACATGTCCACTGTTTGAGGATATGCCTCAAGCAAATATGCGGGTTATTTTTGCCAACATTTTTTGGACCTAGTTTAGTATGGCAGTTTCATTATGGTGCAAATGATCAATGACGGGCAAGATCCTCCTATTTCGGAGATGATGGTTAAAATTTGCCTTTGTCTAATGTTGGGCAATCCTCGGGCACTCAAAAAAGGAAAGTGATGAAGAGACAAAATGCCTACTCGAGCAAAGAAGATGCCTTGTTGTGTCAAGCTTGATTGGACACGATTATAGATCCAATATATGAAACCGATCAAAAGGGCTTGAATTATTGGGGGAAGTCCATGCATGGTACCAAGTGCACATGCACTACATGGAACCGCATTCAATCCATATCAACTACACTAAGAGCTCTTTCCAACATAGATGGGCCGCATCCAAGAGTCCATGAACAAGTATTTGTGTTGATTATGCTTGAGTGATGAACAGGGACCAAAGTGGCATTTGAGTCAATAGCCATGTAAGTTTTGTCTCCTCCATGTTGATCATCTTCTTTCTTGCGTGTTTCATTTCTTTCATTAAGTTATGTGTGATTTTTGCTACATGGGATTGGTGGCAACTTTGTAGCATCATCTTGAGAATAGGCCGTTCATGATGGTTCATTGTTGGATGGAGTTGAATGAAAAACCTAAACAGAAGCATTCACTTTGAGAGGGGGAGTGAGAGAAATATAGGGTCATGCATGATGGTGTGTTAAGCAAGATAAGGAAAAGGTGGGAGGGAGATAGGAGAGATCGACATGAGGCTTTAAAAAAGAGACTTGTATTACCCATATACGAAGCCAAAAGTTTGTAAACCATTTCATGGCTAGTTATGGTAGAACCTATAATTGTACTTTTGTGTGGCTTGGTGTTGACCCTATGGGTGTCGCAATGTAACAAAACCTGAAGAGTAAGGGCATCTCTAACATGGTCGCTTAAATCGAACTCACTAGATGTTTGCGGACGCGTAGGCGCATACAAATATGGGAGCCGATCATCCAACCCTATATCTCATATGCCTGCCTCTATTAAGAGTATCTACACCCGGACTTGGCAAATCCAACCCCCGATAAGTTCGCGGACGCGCCCAGGCACACCTGCGGATGCATCCGGACGGCCCCTCATATTTCGCTCCCGACATCCACATATCTCAAATTCGGACTCTCGAATCCATGCAAATTCATACACGTCAATCATAAAAGCCAATGTCGCACGTAAATAACAAATGTTGGTACCGAGCATAGATAGTGTTTACATAAAATTTATTTTAAGTGCACAACTCAAACATTAGCTCCTTGGTCTCCATTGTGGGTCCACATGTCCTCCGCAAGATCATTGAGTAGCTGCGTGTGTACCTGATGATCTCGAAGATTCTGATGCACATGGAGAAAGTTCATAATCTGAGTTGCATCTTGATCTTCCATGATTTCAACTTGTTCTCCAGGTGCTTCAAAATCAGTGGTTTGGGCTACACCATCATCCTCATCCTCGACAATCATATTATGCAAAATAACACAAAATGTCATCAGCTGCCACAACGTTCCTGATTCCCATATCAATGCAGCGCTACACACAATTTCCCAACGAGCTTGAAGCACACAAATGCCCTCTCCACATCCTTCCTAACCGCTTCCTGCATTGTTGCAAAGTGGCTCTGTAATTGCCATGTGGTTCGGATATGGTCTTCACAAACGCCACCCACTGAGGATAGATATCATCGGCAAAGATAGTATCCCGTGTTGTACTATCGGACGTTGATGGTGTAGTTGCACGGTGGTGATTCCCCATTGCAAAGCCTCCTGAACACCGGAGATCGTTGAAGCATGTTGATGTCATTGTGAGAACCCATCATTTCAAAGAAAATATGCCAAATCCATAAGTCATGTGATGTCACCGCTTCTAGTATGATGGTGGCCTCTTTGGTGTGACCTTGATACATTCCCCCTCAAACCTTTGGGGCAGTTCTTCCATTGCCAATGCATGCAATCAATTGATCCGAGCATTTCTGGAAACCCCCTTGCCTCTCCAATAGCCAACAACTTCTCCGTGTCCTACTCATTTGGTTCTCTGAGGTCCAAACACCTCCATCCTGGCGCGGGTAAACTTGATAGTAGTCTTCAGACACGTGCTCTCTACCATCCTGACTATCTAACCAATGGCATCTGCAGTAGTACCAAGTGCAAGCATCCTCAGAGCAGTCATGCACTTCTGCTTGGCAGAGAAAGAGAGTTGTCCGTAGCAATCCCTTGTGAGCTTGAAGTAGCCGTCGTGTGCCTCCACTCCCTCCACAATGCGCAAAAATAATGGTTTCCGCATGCGAGAACGACGACAAAACCATGAATCATCCAGGAAAGTAGGATTGGGAGCAAAGTAGTCCCTATGCAGTAGCTTTGCTCCAGACACCTTATCCTAGTTGATCACTCTTCTCCTTTTGATTGAGCCCTTGAAGTTGACAATATGCTCCACTTGCTGGTCCCTTCCCCTTGCATGCTCATGAGAATGATCATGTCCACTTATTCGTCCAAATCAGAGGAATCAAAGAACTCATCTTGAATCATTTAATCAAGCTCCGTAGGTCCATACTCCTCGTCCGACAAAGCATCGGAGTCCAACGTTTTTCCTAATAAAATCACAAAAAATCTGGTCAGACAATGTATCGAACACATCAAGCGCAAGGCGGAGCCAAAGAGTTGCCGGATGTATCGAAGTGGCGTCCCGGCCGGCGACGACGTCCCCCGCGGCGAGGACGGGATAGAGGACTGCTCCGCCAGAGCTGGCGGCGCAAAGGCTATGAATGGCTGCGGAGCGCACATGATGGCGGAGCCGCGAGATGGACGATGCAGAGGAGGAAGAAGAGAGGAGATAGCAAATGGATTTGGCAGGTCTTCGGGGTGGATTTGGTGCAATTCGCGATGGGTTCGGGCTGTCAGGTCCGACGTGGCGAGCGTGCCCGTGCGACCCCATATTTGGGCTGGATATGAGGGGTGTCGGTAAGTCCGGACGTTTGAGGCCCGTTGAAGAGCCCGCCTGGGTTGAAATTTAGTGACCGGACAGTGACCAGGTGGCCCGCTCGAGCATATGAGGCAGGTTTTAGGCGCCCGGGATGCTCTAACTTAAAAAATAGTCACTGCCTTCTGCGAGATAGCCAGTTACATAAGCAAGGCTTCCGACAAATCCAGATGCTAGCCAAACAACCTTTCGACAAATGCTAGCAATGGCCAAAAAACCTTCTGACAAATGCTAGCAATAGCCAAACAACCTTCCGCCAAGTTGGAAGATTTGGGGCTCCTTTGATTCAAAGGAAATGCATTGGTTTTTTAGCTTTAGAATCTTTAGGGTTTTTTCTTATGTTGGTCATTTGACTCATATGATTGAATCCTATAGACATTTTTCCTATGAAGTCAAGTGTACTACTCTCTCTGTTTCTAAATATAAGCCCTTTTACAGATTTCAATACAGACTACATATGAATGTATATAGACATAGTTTAGAGTGTAAATTCACTCATTTTGTTTCATATCTAATTCATACTAGAATCTTTAAAAAGGCTTATATTTAGAAACGAAAGGAGTACGTTCCATTGGAAAAATAGCATTCAAGTGGGCATTGCATTTTCCTATCTCTATGTTTTGAAAATCATGCAAATCAAAGAGGACCTTATCAATCGCCTTGCACGGATGAAGATGAGAGGGGTATGTGGTGGCTTTTGATTGGTCATGCAGATATCATGACCGCCACAAACCTTCCGCATGTCTGTTTCCGACCTGTGACAATTTCGACATGCAAACATGTCCGTGGACATTTGCAGCACAACGGTGTATAAAACGTCCGAATGACTCGGTCCGGATGTCTGTGGATGATTTAAGGGACGACATTACATATGCCCGTATACATGCATTCTTTCGGGAAAAGGAAAAAGGTACGACTATTTTCGCTAGGGTCTCACGCCCTTGGTGATCTGGAGGCGACAGCCTCGCCGCCGCCGCCGCCGGACGCCGCGCCAGCCGTGCGTGGCCTCTCCTCCGCGTCTACGCTAGGGCTGGACGTCGGAACTGCTATGGCCATGTCCGCCGATCGATTGCTCGACCCCATGGGGCCCTGTGATTCCTGCCCTTTCGCCAGGGTCTCTCGCCCTTGGCGATATGGAGGCGACAGCCTCGCCGCCGCCACCGCCGGACGCCGCGCCGTCCGTGTGTGGCCTCTCCTCCGCGTCTACGCTAGGGCTGGACGTCGGAACTGTTGCGGCTGCGTAGGCCGATCGATTGCTCGACCCCATGGGGCCCTACGATCCTGCCGTGTCCAAATTGGATTCTATGTGGCCTAACCCTTGGCACAAGGGAATGAACAAGTCTGCATACAAAAACCCATCTAGGGTTCCGCAGGGACGGCCCAAGGAGCCGAGCAAGCCGCCGGATCGCAATACGTACAAACCATCGCTGCTGTTGGTCGTTGGCATGTCGTCGACCGTGCAAGATGTGGGCAAGGAACCGCTGGTGGCCGAGGTAACCTCGGAGGTTGGTGGGGGCGCACAAAGGGCTCCCTCCGTGGACGCTGCTCACCCGAAGCCTCCCAACGGGGGTCCTGTGGCTGCTGGGTGAATCAACCCGCGACTGCAAATGTTGACAATCTGGGACCAGAGGAAGACAGATATGATACCGGCTATGTGTATTCTTTCGCATGAGGTTAGAATGGCAGATGCTGAGCTCTCTGATGATACATCCACGCTGGGCAAGCGTGCTGCTACTGGTGATCAAGTCACTGGTACACCAAAAAAGTGCAAGACATTGGGGGTCTCTGGATGGGCAGCAAGCCCAGCTTGGCGGCGAGATGGCAGACCAGGACATGAAGGAAGGATCAAACACTATGGAGGCAGTCGGCCCAGGGGCCGCCGATGAACTGACGGGGCCGATAGAGCCCCGTCGGGAGCAATGAATATCCTAAGTTGGAACTGCCGAGGGGGAGGGAACCCTCGGACAGTTCGTGATCCTCTGAGTCTTGTTCAGACTCACTCCCCTAGCATTGTTTTTCTTTGTGAGACTAGACAGTCTAAGAATAAAATGAGTAGGCTTCGAGCTCACTTAGGTTTGAGAGGTTTTAATGGTCTTGATAGTGTTGGTCTTAGTGGAGGTCTTGCTTTGTACTGACATGAGTCATTGAGTGGGGTTGTAAAAACAATAAATGATAGATATATCAATGCGTATGTCACAAGTTTAGCGGGTGAGCCGCCCTGGAGGCTCATTTGCGTCTATGGCGAGCCACGCACGGAGGAACGTCATCGCATGTGGTCTATCCTCCGTGATCTGCACCGACAAGTCACCATGCCGTGGGCTGTGATTGGCGACTTTAATGAAGCCATGTGGGGTTTTGAGCACTTTTCTGCAATGCCACGCTTAGCAGGCCGGATGGTTGACTTTTGAGATGTGCTTGAAGTGTGTGGGTTGGGTGATCTTGGTTTTGCAGGGCTGCCCTACACATATGATAACAAGCGTGCTGAACGTGCAAACGACAAGGTCCGCCTTGACTGGGCGGTTGCAAACAACGCATGGCGGGATTTGTTTGAATAGGCTAAGGTGGACCACCTGGTGGCACCTAGTTCAGATCATCTTCCCATCCCGCTCCGGTGCTCACGAGAGGAACCAATGCAAGCTTCTGGCAAGAGGTTTCGGCAATATGAAGTCATGTGGGAAAGAGAGCCATCGCTCCCAGAGGTAATTATGAAAACTTGGACAGATCTGGGTTCTATGCTTAATCTTGGTGATATTTCCTCTAGCTTGGGTAATTTGATGAAGAAGCTGCAGGACTGGAGCTAGATAAAATTCGGCAATGTCATTAAGGAGATTAACAAGTCTCGCTCATGGCTCGAGGAGCTTCTGTCCATGAATGCAGATAGGAAGGAAATACGGGAGGCGACAGATAGCTTGAACGAGCTCTTGTACCGCGAAAAGATGATGTGGATGCAATGATCGCGGGTGGCGTGGTTGAAGGAAGGGGACCGTAATACCCAATTCTTCCACAGGAAGGCCAAATGGCGGGCTAGGAAGAATCGCATCAAGAAGCTACTTGATGCTACAGGAACCACCCATAGTGATCATGTAACTATGGCGGTGATGGTCTCAGATTATTTCTCTGCGCTGTTTTCTGTGGACGAGACCATTTGTCCGGACCCGGTTATTAATTTAATCAACACTCGTGTTACTGATCGCATGAATGTTGGGTTATGCATAGATTTTTCCGACAAGGAGATTGCTGATACCTTGTTCCAGATTGGCCCCTTGAAGGCCCTGGGACCAGATGGATTTCCTGCTCGATTCTTTCAAAGGAACTGGGAGGTGATGAGGGAGCAATTAATTGTTGGCGTGAAGGAGTTCTTTCGAACGGGAATTATGCCCGAGGGGGTGAATGACACGGCCATAGTACTCATTCCCAAGGTGGACAACCCCGGGGAGATTGTCTGAGTTCAGCCCATCAACTTGTGCAATGTCATCTACAAGGTGGTGGCCAAATGTCTAGTAAACCGCCTCCGCCCTATTCTTGATGAGATTATTTCGCTGGAGCAGAGTGCCTTTGTACCTGGACGCCTCGTAACAGACAACGCTTTAATTGCTTTTGAATACTTTCACTACATATAGCAAGAGAAGGACCCTGAATTTTTTTTGCGCATATAAACTCTATTTGTCTAAAGCATATGACAGGGTGGACTAGATCTTCTTGGAGCAAATGATGCAAAAGATAGGTTTCGCTCACCGATGGGTGAACTGGATTATGTCATGCGTCACCTCGGTGAGATACACTGTAAAATTTAATGGTACCCTCTTGGATTCGTTTGCACCATCCCGTGGGCTACGGCAAGGTGATCCTCTATCCCCGTTCCTATTTTTGTTAGTTACTGATGGTCTATCTGCATTGTTGAAGAAAGGGGAAGAAAATGGTGATTTTACCCCGCTAAAGGTGTGCCGCAGAGCTCCTGGCGTGTCCCACCTACTTTTTGCAGATGACACACTACTCTTTTTCAAAGCCAAAGAGGAGCAAGCAAGGAATGTGAAGCAGGTCCTGCATGCTTATGAGAGGGCCACGGGCCAGAGTATTAATCCGGCAAAGTGCAACGCTTTATTTGGTGATGCATGTCCAATTGAGGAGCAACAGAAAGTGCGTGCAGTTCTTAATATTGTGACAGATCTGTTTGAGGATAAATACTTGGGATTCCCTACACCGGAGGGTCGCATGTCTCGTAGGAAGTTTCAAAACTTGCAGTCCAAATTGTTGAAGAGAATTATAGCATGGGGAGATACATTGTCCTTGGCTGGAAAGGAGACGATGATCAAAGCCATTGCGCAGGCTATACCAACGTATTTAATGGAGGTGTTCAAGCTATTGGGGAACGTAGTAATTTCAAAAAAATTCCTACGCACACGCAAGATCATGGTGATGCATAGCAACGAGAGGGGAGAGTGTGATCTACGTACCCTCGTAGACCGACAGCGGAAGCGTTATGACAACGCGGTTGATGTAGTCGTACGTCTTCACGGCTCGACCGATCAAGCACCGAAACTACGGCACCTCCGAGTTCTAGCACACGTTCAGCTCGATGACGATCCCCGGACTCTGATCCAGCAAAGTGTCGGGGAAGAGTTCCGTCAGCACGACGACGTGGTGACGATCTTGATGTTCTACTGTCGCAGGGCTTCGCCTAAGCACCACTACAATATTATCGAGGACTATGGTGGAAGGGGGCACCGCACACGGCTAAGAGAACGATCTTAGAGATCAACTTGTGTGTCTAGGGGTGCCCCCTGCCCCCGTATATAAAGGAGCCAAGGGGGGTGCGGCCGGCCATAGGAGGAGGTGCGCAGGAGGAGTCCTACTCCTACCGGGAGTAGGACTCCCCCTTTCCCTAGTTGGACTAGGACTTGGGAAAGAAGGAAGAGAGGGAAGAAAGGAAAGGGGGGGCGCCGCCCCCCTCCTTGTCCAATTCGGACTTCGGGGGGGAGGGGCGCGCGGCAGCCCCTAGGCCTCCTCTCCTCTTCCTCCACTAGGCCCATTAAGGCCCATTAGGTTACCGGGGGGTTCCGGTAACCTCCCGGTACTCCGGTAAAATGCCGATTTCACCAGGAACACTTTCGATGTCCAAACATAGGCTTGCAATATGTCAATCTTTATGTCTCGACCATTTCGAGACTCCTCGTTATGTCCGTGATCACATCCGGGACTCCGAACTAACTTCGGTACATCAAAATATATAAACTCATAATGAAACTGTCATCGTAACGTTAAGCGTGCGGACCCTACGGGTTTGAGAACAATGTAGACATGACCGAGACATGTCTCCGGTCAATAACCAATAGCGGAACCTGGATGCTCATATTGTCTCCCACATATTCTACGAAGATCTTTTATCGGTCAGACCGCATAACAACATACTTTGTTCCCTTTGTCATCGGTATGTTACTTGCCCGAGATTCGATCGTCGGTATCTCAATACCTAGTTCAATCTCGTTACCGGCAAGTCTCTTTACTCGTTTCGTAATACATCATCTCACAACTAACTCATTAGTTGCAATGCTTGCAAGGCTTATGTGATGTGCATTACCGAGAGGGCCCAGAGATACCTCTCCGATAATCGGAGTGACAAATCCTAATCTCGAAATACGCCAACCCAACATGTACCTTTGGAGACACCTATAGAGCTCCTTTATAATCACCCAGTTACGTTGTGACGTTTGGTAGCACACAAAGTGTTCCTCCGACAAACGGGAGTTGCATAATCTCATAGTCATAGGAACATGTATAAGTCATGAAGAAAGCAATAGCAACATACTAAACGATCGGGGGCTAAGCTAATGGAATGGGTCATATCAATCACATCATTCTCCTAATAATGTGATCCCGTTAATCAAATGACAACACATGTCTATGGTTAGGAAACATAACCATCTTTGATTAATGAGCTAGTCAAGTAGAGGCATACTAGTGACGTTTAGTTTGTCTATGTATTCACACAAGTATTATGTTTCTGGATAATACAATTTTAGCATGAACAATAAACATTTACCATGATATAAGGAAATAAAATAATAACTTTATTATTGCCTCTAGGGCATATTTCCTTCAGTCTCCCACTTGCACTAGAGTCAATAATCTAGATTACACAGTAATGATTCTAACACCCATGGAGCTTTGGTGCTGATCATGTTTTGCTCGTGGAAGAGGCTTAGTCAATGGGTCTGCTACATTCAGATCCGTATGTATCTTGCAAATCTCTATGTCTCCCACCTGGACTAGATCCCGGATGGAATTGAAGCGTCTCTTGATGTGCTTGGTTCTCTTGTGAAATCTGGATTCCTTTGCCAAGGCAATTGCACCAGTATTGTCACAAAAGATTTTCATTGGACCCGATGCACTAGGTATGACACCTAGAACGGATATGAACTCCTTCATCCAGACTCCTTCGTTTGCTGCTTCCGAAACAGCTATGTACTCTGCTTCACATGTAGATCCCACCACAACGCTTTGTTTAGAACTGCACCAACTGACAGCTCCACCGTTTAATGTAAACACGTATCCGGTTTGCGATTTAGAATCATCCGGATCAATGTCAAAGCTTGCATCAACGTAACCATTTACGATGAGCTCTTTGTCACCTCCATATATGAGAAACATATCCTTAGTCCTTTTCAGGTATTTCAGGATGTTCTTGACCGTTGTCCAGTGATCCACTCCTGGATTACTTTGGTACCTCCCTGCTAGACTTATAGCAAGACACACATCAGGTCTGGTACACAGCATTGCATACATGATAGAGCCTATGGCTGAAGCATAGGGAACATCTTTCATTTTCTCTCTATCTTCTGCATTGGTCGGGCATTGAGTCTTACTCAATTTCACACCTTGTAACACAGGCAAGAATCCTTTCTTTGCTTGATCCATTTTGAACTTCTTCAAAACTTTGTCAAGGTATGTGCTTTGTGAAAGTCCAATTAAGCGTCTTGATCTATCTCTATAGATCTTAATGCCCAATATGTAAGCAGCTTCACCGAGGTCTTTCATTGAAAAACTCTTATTCAAGTATCCCTTATGCTATCCAGAAATTCTATATCATTTCCGATTAGTAATATTGTCATCTACATATAATACAGAAATGCTACAGAGCTCCCACTCACTTTCTTGTAAATACAGGCTTCTCCAAAAGTCTGTACAAAACCAAATGCTTTGATCACACTATCAAAGCGTTTATTCCAACTTCGAGAGGCTTGCACCAGTCCATAAATGGATCGCTGGAGCTTGCACACTTTGTTAGCTCCCTTTGGATCGACAAAACCTTCCGGCTGCATCATATACAACTGTTCTTCCAGAAATCCATTTAGGAATGCAGTTTTGACATCCATCTGCCAAATTTCATAATCATAAAATGCGGCAATTGCTAACATGATTCGGACAGACTTAAGCATCGCTACGGGTGAGAAGGTCTCATCGTAGTCAATCCCTTAAACTTGTCGAAAACCTTTTGCGACAAGTCAAGCTTTGTAGACAGTAACAGTACCGTCAGCGTCAGTCTTCTTCTTGAAGATCCATTTATTCTCAATTGCTTGCCGATCTTTTGAAAAGTCAACCAAAGTCCACACTTTGTTCTCATATGTGGATCCCATCTCAGATTTCATGGCTTCAAGCCATTTTGTGGAATCTGGCCTCACCATCGCTTCTCCATAGTTCGTAGGTTCATCATGATCTAGTAGCATGACTTCCAGAACAGGATTACCGTACCACTCTGGTGCGGATCTTACTCTGGTTGATCTACGAGGTTCAGTAGTATCTTGTTCTGAAGTTTCATGATCATCACCATTAGCTTCCTCACTAATTGGTGTAGGTGTCACAGAAACCGGTTTGTGTGATGTACTACTTTCCAATAAGGGAGCAAGTACAGTTACCTCATCAAGTTCTACTTTCCTCCCACTCACTTCTTTCGAGAGAAACTCCTTCTCTAGAAAGTTTCCGAATTTAGCAACAAAAGTCTTGCCTTCGGATCTGTGATAGAAGGTGTATCCAATAGTTTCCTTTGGATATCCTATGAAGACACATTTCTTCGATTTGGGTTCGAGCTTATCAGGTTGAAACTTTTTCACATAAGCATCGCAGCCCCAAACTTTTAGAAACGACAACTTTGGTTTCTTGCCAAACCACAGTTCACAAGGCGTCGTCTCAACGGATTTTGATGGTGCCCTATTTAACGTGAATGTGGCCGTCTCTAAAGCATAACCCCAAAACGATAGCGGTAAATCAGTAAGAGACATCATAGACCGCACCATATCTAGTAAAGTACGATTACGACGTTCGGACACACCATTACGTTGTGGTGTTCCGGGTGGCATGAGTTGCGAAACTATTCCGCATTGTTTCAAATGTACACCAAACTCGTAACTCAAATATTCTCCTCCACGATCAGATCGTAGGAATTTTATTTTCTTGTTACGATGATTTTCAACTTCACTCTGAAATTCTTTGAACTTTTCAAATGTTTCAGACTTATGTTTCATTAAGTAGATATACCCATATTTGCTTAAGTCATCTGTGAAGGTGAGAAAATAACGATATCCGCCACGAGCCTCAACATTCATTGGACCACATACATCTGTTTGTATGATTTCCAACAAATCTGTTGCTCTCTCCATAGTACCGGAGAACGGTGTTTTTGTCATCTTACCCATAAGGCACGGTTCGCAAGTACCAAGTGATTCATAATCAAGTGGTTCCAAAAGTCCATCAGTATGGAGTTTCTTCATGCGCTTTATACCGATATGACCTAAACGGCAGTGCCAGAAATAAGTTGCACTATCATTATCAACTCTGCATCTTTTGACTTCAACATTATGAATGTGTGTGTCACTACTATCGAGATTTAATAAGAATAGACCATTCTTCATGGGTGCATGACCATAAAAGATTTTACTCATATAAATAGAACAACCATTATTCTCTGATTTAAATAAATAACCGTCTCGCATCAAACAAGATCCAGATATAATGTTCATGCTCAACGCTGGCACCAAATAACAATTATTTAGGTCTAATACTAACCCCGAAGGTAGATGTAGAGGTAGCGTGCCGACCGCGATCACATCGACTTTGGAACCATTTCCCACGCGCATCGTCACCTCGTCCTTAGCCAATCTTCGCTTAATCCGTAGTCCCTTTTTCGAGTTGCAAATGTTAGCAACAGAACCAGTATCAAATACACAGGCGCTACTGCGAGCATTAGTAAGGTACACATCAATAACATGTATATCACATATACCTTTGTTCACCTTTCCATCCTTCTTATCCGCCAAATACTTGGGGCAGTTCCGCTTCCAGTGACCAATCTGCTTGCAGTAGAAGCACTCAGTTTCAGGCTTAGGTCCAGATTTGGGTTTCTTCTCTTGAGCAGCAACTTGCTTGCCGTTCTTTTTGAAGTTCCCCTTCTTCTTCCCTTTGCCCTTTTTCTTGAAACTAGTGGTCTTGTTGACCATCAACACTTGATGCTCCTTCTTGATTTCTACATCCGCAGCTTTCAGCATTGCGAAGAGCTCGGGAATAGTCTTATTCATCCCTTGAATATTATAGTTCATCACGAAGCTCTTGTAGCTAGGTGGCAGTGATTGGAGAATTCTGTCAATGACGCAATCATCTGGAAGATTAACTTCCAATTGAATCAAGTGATTATTATTCCCACACATTTTGAGTATATACTCACTGACAGAACTGTTCTCCTCCATCTTGCAGCTATAGAACTTATTGGAGACTTCATATCTCTCAATCCGGGCATTTACTTGAAATATTAACTTCAACTCCTGGAACATCTCATATGCTCCATGACGTTCAAAACGTCGTTGAAGTCCCGATTCTAAGCCGTAAAGCATGGCACACTGAACTATCGAGTAGTCATCAGCTTTGCTCTGCCAGACGTTCATAACATCTGGTGTTGCTCCAGCAGCAGGCCTAGCACCCAGCGGTGCTTCCAGGACGTAATTCTTCTGAGCAGCAATGAGGATAATCCTCAAGTTACGGACCCAGTCCGTGTAATTGCTACCATCATCTTTCAACTTTGCTTTCTCAAGGAACGCATTAAAATTCAACGGAACAATAGCACGGGCCATCTATCTACAATCAAACATAAACAAGCAAGATACTATCAGGTACTAAGTTCATGATAAATTTAAGTTCAATTAATCATATTACTAAAGAACTCCCACTTAGATAGACATCCCTCTAATCCTCTAAGTGATCACGTGATCCAAATCAACTAAACCATGTCCGATCATCACGTGAGATGGAGTAGTTTCATTGGTGAACATCACTATGTTGATCATATCTACTATATGATTCACGCTCGACCTTTCGGTCTCCATGTTTCGAGGCCATATCTGTATATGCTTGGCTCATCAAGTATAACCTGAGTATTCCGCGTGTGCAACTGTTTTGCATCCGTTGTATTTGAACGTAGAGCCTATCACACCCGATCATCACGTGGTGTCTCAGCACGAAGAACTTTCGCAACGGTGCATACTCAGGGAGAACACTTCTTGATAATTAGTGAGAGATCATCTTAAAATGCTACCGTCAATCAAAGCAAGATAAGATGTATAAAAGATAAACATCACATGCAATCAATATAAGTGATATGATATGGCCATCATCATCTTGTGCTTGTGATCTCCATCTTCGAAGCACCGTCATGATCACCATCGTCACCGGCGCGACACCTTGATCATCATTGTAGCATCATTGTCGTCTTGCCAATCTTATGCTTCCACGACTATCGCTACCGCTTAGTGATAAAGTAAAGCATTACAACGCAATTGCATTGCATACAATAAAGCGACAACCATATGGCTCCTGCCAGTTGCCGATAACTCAGTTACAAAACATGATCATCTCATACAATAAAAATTAGCATCATGTCTTGACCATATCACATCACAACATGCCCTGCAAAAACAAGTTAGACGTCCTCTACTTTGTTGTTGCAAGTTTTACGTGGCTGCTACGGGCTTAGCAAGAACCGTTCTTACCTACGCATCAAAACCACAACGATAGTTTGTCAAGTTGGTGCTGTTTTAACCTTCGCAAGGACCGGGCGTAGCCACACTTGGTTCAACTAAAGTTGGAGAAACTGACACCCGCTAGCCACCTTTGTGCAAAGCACGTCGGGAGAACCGGTCTCGCGTAAGCGTATGCGTAATGTCGGTCTGGGCCGCTTCGTCCAACAATACCGCCGAACCAAAGTATGACATGCTGGTAAGCAGTATGACTTATATCGCCCACAACTCACTTGTGTTCTACTCGTGCATATAACATTAACGCATAAAACCTAGGCTCGGATGCCACTGTTGGGGAACGTAGTAATTTCAAAAAAATTCCTACGCACACGCAAGATCATGGTGATGCATAGCAACGAGAGGGGAGAGTGTGATCTACGTACCCTCGTAGACCGACAGCGGAAGCGTTATGACAACGCGGTTGATGTAGTCGTACGTCTTCATGGCCCGACCGATCAAGCACCGAAACTACGGCACCTCCGAGTTCTAGCACACGTTCAGCTCGATGACGATCCCCGGACTCCGATCCAGCAAAGTGTCAGGGAAGAGTTCCGTCAGCACGACGGCGTGGTGACGATCTTGATGTTCTACTGTCGCAGGGCTTCGCCTAAGCACCACTACAATATTATCGAGGACTATGGTGGAAGGGGGCACCGCACACGGCTAAGAGAACGATCTTAGAGATCAACTTGTATGTCTAGGGGTGCCCCTGCCCCCGTATATAAAGGAGCCAAGGGGGGGTGCGGCCGGCCATAGGAGGAGGCGCGCAGGAGGAGTCCTACTCCTACCGGGAGTAGGACTCCCCCCCTTTCCCTAGTTGGATTAGGACTTGGGGAAGAGGAAGAGAGGGAAGAAAGGAAAGGGGGGGTGCCGCCCCCCTCCTTGTCCAATTCGGACTTGGGGGGGAGAGGGGCGCGCGGCAGCCCCTAGGCCTCCTCTCCTCTTCCTCCACTAGGCCCATTAAGGCCCATTAGGTTACCGGGGGGTTCCGGTAACCTCCCGCGGTAAAATGCCGATTTCATCCGGAACACTTCCGATGTCCAAACATAGGCTTCCAATATATCAATCTTTATGTCTCGACCATTTCGAGACTCCTCGTTATGTCCGTGATCACATCCGGGACTCCAAACTAACTTCGGTACATCAAAATATATAAAATCATAATGAAACTGTCATCGTAACGTTAAGCGTGCGGACCCTACGGGTTCGAGAACAATGTAGACATGACCGAGACATGTCTCCGGTCAATACCAATAGCGGAACCTGGATGCTCATATTGGCTCCCATATATTCTACGAAGATCTTTTATCGGTCAGACCGCATAACAACATACTTTGTTCCCTTTGTCATCGGTATGTTACTTGCCCGAGATTCGATCGTCGGTATCTCAATACCTAGTTCAATCTCGTTACCGGCAAGTCTCTTTACTCGTTTCTTAATACATCATCTCACAACTAACTCATTAGTTGCAATGCTTGCAAGGCTTATGTGATGTGCATTACCGAGAGGGTCCAGAGATACCTCTCCGACAATCGGAGTGACAAATCCTAATCTCGAAATACGCCAACCCAACATGTACCTTTGGAGACACCTGTAGAGCTCCTTTATAATCACCCAGTTACGTTTGGTAGCACACAAAGTGTTCCTCCGGCGAACGGGAGTTGCATAATCTCATAGTCATAGGAACATGTATAAGTCATGAAGAAAGCAATAGCAATATACTAAACGATCGGGTGCTAAGCTAATGGAATGGGTCATGTCAATCACATCATTCTCCTAATAATGTGATCCCGTTAATCAAATGACAACACATGTCTATGGTTAGGAAACATAACCATCTTTGATTAACGAGCTAGTCAAGTAGAGGCATACTAGTGACGTTTAGTTTGTCTATGTATTCACACAAGTATTATGTTTCCGGATAATACAATTTTAGCATGAACAATAAACATTTATCATGATATAAGAAAATAAAATAATAACTTTATTATTGCCTCTAGGGCATATTTCCTTCACAAGCTACCCATGTCTGTATGTGATGACCTCAACCGTATGGTCCGGAACTTCTGGTGGGGTGCATCGGAAGGGAAGAGGAAGACACATTGGTTGGTGTGGCCCAAGATCTCGGTGCACAACACTCAGGACGGGCTGGGATTCCGCGATTTTTGTGCCTTCAACCAAGCCCTGCTTGCCCAGCAGGTGTGGCGCTTACTAATTAATCCTCACAGTTTATGTGCGCAGGTCCTCAAGGCGAGGTACTTCCCCGAGGGCCGCCTCGAGGATACAGTCTTCTCCGGCAACGCCTCACCTACGTGGCAGGCCATTCAATATGGCCTAGAGCTCCTCAAGAAGGGCCTCGTCTAGCGTGTGGGGGATGGCCGAAACATTCGGATTTGGTGGGATCGATGGATCCCCCACGAGCCTACACGCCAAATTATTGCCCAACAAGGTACTTGCCGACTACGACGAGTGGCCGAACTCCTGCATGAGGACGGGTCATGGCGCCTAGACCTGCTCCATCGCTACTTCCACCCGACAGATGTGGAGGTGATCTCCATCAAAGTACTTCAACCCGCGTAACTGACGACATCATCGCATGGGCACCAGAGAAGAACGGTATCTTCACCGTTCGATCCGCTTACCGGTTCGCCATGGACGAGTGCGAGCGTCCACTGGCCACCGCCACGAGCAGGGCACCGGATGGTCATCGCGCCATCCGGAAGATCATATGGGGGTGCCCTGCTCCCCCTAAGGTACGCGTGTTTGCTTGGAGGATCGTTACGAACTCGCTTGCTACTTGGGCAAATAAGCTTTCTCGTCATCTTTGAGGTTTCTGATCAATGCCCCCTGTGTGGACTGGAACGGGAGGATATGTTACACGCTTTCTGCAGGTGCCCCTTGGCAACGGAGCTGTGGCATGCCATGGCCATGGATTGGTGTATTCCGAAGGTGGAGGACATCGTGAACACTGGTCCGGAGTGGCTCTTCACCCCGCTGGACCCTCTTGATGAGGCAACGAGGATGATCATGCTTATGATCATATGGAGGACCTGGCATGTCCGGAATGAGATCATGCATGACAAGAAACCGCCCCCTGCTGAAGCCTCACGACGGTTTTGGCATGGGTATATTACTTCGTTGCTCTGCATCCAACAACACCCAAATGCTGATATGGTCAAGGGGAAGATGACGGTCTCCTTGCCACAGTATGTCACTCGTCTTCCTAAGGTGGCCAAGGAGGAGAGGTCATGGACCGCGCCAGCGCCGAGCTGCACAAAGCTGAATACCGACGGAAGTTTTGTTGCGGCGTTGGGAGCGGCAGGAGGAGGGATGATTTTGCGCGATGATCGAGGAGAAATCATCTATACTGCATGTAGAGAGCTGCGCACATACGATGCTGCCCTGGGAGCGGAGCTTGCGGCATGCAAGGAGGGCCTTGAGTTGGCCCTGCATAGGACCGGTTTGCCTATAACGGTTGAGCTTGATTGCTCGGAGGCTGTGGCGATGATCACAGCAAATGTGGAGGATCGTTCGGTGCGTCACACCCTCATTCAGAAGATTAGAGATATAGCGGCTGCCGTTGGAAGAGAGATCTCATTTACTCTTTGTTGTCGTTCACAAAATAAATGTAGTCATGAACTTGCCTCTTATGGGTGAAGGACCCCGGAACTGCTATGTGGTTCCACTCGGGGATTGAGTCTGTTGTACGTCTTGCCTCGGCTGAGAGGCCACCTTGAGTAATGAGAAATTCCTTTTCACCCGAAAAGAAAAGAAAGAGATACGTCTGTATGGTGTCTGGTGCACATGCGCAGATCAGTCTATTTCTAAAGTTCTGATCCGTGATGCATAGGATACCCGCTGAGGAGGCCACAAATCACAGTAGTCGAGGTAGTTGCCTTGGCATTGCTGCACTTTTTGTCTTTTGACAATAAAACATCTGAAGCAAATCAACTTGTGGATTAAAAAAGAAGGAAATGAGATGATCGTACTGCTACGAACACAGAACGTCCGGTAGAAAACACAAAAGACAAAAAGGTCGTTAACTGCTCCTTGTGTGTGTCCGTCTCGGCTGTCTCGCCCTCGCCATGCACAAATGGAGGTGTCCGGCTATCGCGGACGCTGGTGGCGTGGAGGGTTATTCCTCAAAATTCCAGAAAATTACGATGCAATGCCCTTTTTTGGCGCGGGCGGCGATGGCATGAGCAGGGCGCCGCAGCCCGATGCCCGCCATGGACATTCCTTGTTGGCTTGTTGCATTGACACTCTTTAGCATATCCTATTTGAACTGCAAAAACATCTTAATATTCAATCACATAAGAGATAGTACAATGAAGCAGTGGCTGATGACGAAAAAAATTTAAAGTGGGGCAGATCTTTGATGCAAAACCAATATAGTGAATACTACACACTAATATTTTCGTAAACATATTTAAACAGAAAAACAACCTAAAACAGAGAGGCGGTGGTGGCTATCCCGGTGAGGCAGAGGCCATGATGCGGCGGTCGCACGCACCTGGGGCGGCGGCGCTGTACACGTCATCGCGTGGAAGCAGTAGCCGTGCGACGGGATAGGAGAGTGGCATCGTGCATTGCGTCCGCTAGCTCGCCATCGATCGTCGTCCGCTACCTAGGGTTCGTGTCGTGGCGTGCGTCACTATAACCGGGAGCCTGGGGTTAGCTCTGTGCATATATTGGGGCTGGCTTGATCGATTTGTCATGTCTGGCGACTGGAGTGAGTCACGGTGCTGGCTCGTGTGAAGTTACGAACCAGCAACCGATCCTCCTATTATTCCTCAAAAAGAAAAATCGGTGAAACTCTAGCCAGTCATGTCGCAATGTGTACACATAGGTATGTAGAAAATTTTGTACTCCATCGTCCTCCCTTTCCCGAAGGGGTCCTCCGTCAGTGACTGCAATGTACTTAGAGAAGTTGTTAGACAAGTAAATCGGTTTTGCTTTTCCGCAAAAATAAAATAAAATCGTTTTTGCTAAAGCAACAATGCTTATTTATAGGTGGTAGACACTTTGGGCATCCATGCTATGAAAACAAGCACTTATGATTGAGAAAACACATGTCCAGGAAATAAAATGCAAGATTATGGACCCTTTTTTTAACATCAGTACAGACACAAGCGCTCGTATACACGCGCATACACTCATCCCTATGAACGCACACACGCACACCCTACTCCTTTGAGCACCTCCAAAAGACTGAGCCGATATATCATCTTGAAATTTACGAAGTCACCGTAGGCACCTCGTCGTCGACGGGAACGTCTCCTCCCATTGAATGCGCATCGTCGGAAATCCTGAAATAAATTCAGAAATAAATGCAAGCACCAGAATTTGAACCCTGGTGGGCTGGAGATACCACAGTCCCTCTAACCATTCAACCACAAGTTGGTTTATTATGGACATTTTTTGGTTTGCATGCCCAAGAAATAAAGTGACGGATTATGGACCTTTTTTGGTTTGCATGGTTAAAAATAAGTAATCTTGACTCGAGATGTCATGACATCATATTAAACCATATATGAATCGAAAACACGTGACTATGTAGTAGAAGCTATTTGGTTGCCCCACATGAAAAACACGTAAACTCTTCTATAGCATTAGATGCATGACATAGTTTTGTCATATTTCCTCCGTTCCAAATTACTCGTCGTGGTTTTAGTTCAAAACCACGACGAGTAATTTGGAATGGAGGGAGTACATACAAAGGTCAGATCATGTAAGGTTAGACTCGATGGGACGTTTCATTGGAATTGCATGCAAAATAAACTATAGTGGTTTCAAATCTTACAAAGCAAACAAACTCTATAGGAAAATCTCCTAGGGAATTGAGTTCTCCAAAATTCCTACATAATTTCATACTCCCCCCGTAACTTAATATAAGACGTCTTTTGACACTACATATTAAGTTACAGAGGGAATACTTCTTTCTTGGTCTGCAAGTGACTGAGAGTTGGCTTGACTCTACTCCTTGTTTCTTGGTTTCACCGGGCCTCCTGGCCGATGACTCTAGGTCTAGGAGATTGTACTAGGTTTGTTGAATATAAGGGCATCTCCAACACCGACACCTAAACCATCCGTATATGTCCGGACGCAGCTGGCTGGGCCCTACAAGCCATTCAATGCCGACCTCCATCAGTCCGCGGAGCGTTCCGGACCGTAGTTTTCCCACAAACCTAAACCTAATGAGGGGGGCTTTGCGGGAGTCCAGACACGAGCCACATAGGACTCCGACATCCCCGGCCCCCCAAAACTGAGGTGGAGCATGTGCTTTTGTAGCTGGCCGCACTATTTTCATGGTAAAATCCCCACTCTCCTCTTCCATCATGCCGCTCTCCACCCAGTTTCCACCCGTTTTCGCTGCCGCCGACGCATGGACTCGCAGGAGAAGCTGCCCGAGACGGCGCTGGCGGAGGATCCGACAAAGCGAAGTCAAAGGCTGCGTCGCTCAAGAAGTAGAAGCGGCGTCGGAGCCGGAGGTGGAGGCGGCGGTCGTGGTGGCCGTGGTGGAGGTGACGGACGCAGGGTCCCACTTTCGTCGCCGACCATGCAGATGCCGCTATGGCTAGAGCATTACAAGGCTCCGTACTACTACACCTCCAAGCAGCTCGGAGAGCAGTCCCCCGCATCCGCCGGCGGGCAAGTACCCTTCATCGTCGACCTTGACGCCGTTGCTTTTCTCAGAGTGTTCATTGCCGCTGCTTATCCAGGGGCAGACGCGGGCTTGGAGCAGTTGGGTGCCCACACACTATTTGCCGGTATGCCTAAAGCAGGCGATCCGGTGTACGACAACGCGGACAAGGAGATGTTTGAGTTCATCCATGACAAAGGCGGCGGAGGAGGATTGTACGAAGACAGGCAGGTGGATGACTTGGAGCCCACCTAATCCGACTTGTACACCCAGCTGGGCTCGCAGCAGGGCTAAACCCGTCCGGCATGTACACCCAGTCGGGCTCGCAGCAGGGCTAAAACCAGTCAGGCACATACACCCAGCCGAGCACGCATCAGGTCTACACCCAATCCGGTACGTACATCCAGCCAGGCACGGATGCACAACAACAAGATTGGCCGGATAGTAGGAGGACGAGGGCGATGACAATGACCCGAATGACTTTGGGGTCGATCCAAGGAAAAGGGGTAGGGAAGAAAGCTTCAACACGTGGAATGACGAGTTGTTGTGCGATGCATGGTTGGCCACTAACCTTGATCCGATCCATGGCACAGAGCAAAAAGGTGGAGATGTTTTATAGACCAATTGTGTCCGACTATGCATTGTTTTGTAGTTCAATTGGGCGTATATGAATTTGAAAGTGCAACAAATCCCCGGGTGGTTTTGATAATTCATAACATATAGCTCATTGAACTAATATCCATTCAAGATAAATATTTCAGTAAGTTCAATGAATGGCATGGCATGGACTAGAGATGTGGACCCCTCAAAATGCTAAGGACACATATTGACAAAATCTCAAGACTCTTCATCTTTGTTTTAATGATCCAAGATCACGTTGAGTACGTAGGAAAGCCAATACTATTAAAAGGGGACGAGATGTTGCTTAAAGACTTGCTTGCTCAAATGCTTAGTGATATTTCTCCATTTGAGAGAGAGCCATCAGAACGTGTCTACACTTTCACCATACATTTTCTGAGAGAGAACCACCTACTCATGTGTTGAGATCAAGATACTCCAATCCTACCACAAGAATATTGATTTCTAGCCTTTCCCAAGTTGCTTTCCACTCAAATCATTTTTCCATCGTAGCCAAATCTGCGAGAGAAAGAGAGTTGAGTGTTGGGGAGACTATCATTTGAAGCACAAGAGCAATGAGTTCATCATCAACACACCATCTATTGCCTTTTGGAGAGTGGTGTCTCCTAGATTGGTTAGGTGTCGCTTGGGAGCCTCCATCAAGATATGGAGTTGAACCAAGAAGTTTGTAAGGGCAAGGAGATCGCCTACTTCATGAAGTTCTACCCGAGTGAGGCAAGTCCCTCGTGGGCGATGGCCATGGTGGGATAGACAAGGTTGCTTCTTCATGGACCCTTCGTGGGTGGAGCTCTCCGTGGACTCGCACAACCGTTATCCTTCATAGGTTGAAGTCTCCATCAACGTGGACGTACGATGGCATCACCTATCCGAACCATGCCAAAAATCTTTGTGTCTCCATTGCATTTGCTTTCTCCAAACCCTTTCCTTTACCTTCATATGCAATGTTTTACTTTTCGCTGCTACACTCTTAGAATTGCATGTGTAGGTTGATTGCTTGACTTGTGCTAATTGCTAAAATCATCCCACAACTAAAATTTGGGAAAAGGATAGATTTTTATTTGGTCAAGTATCTAATCATCCCTCCCCCCTCTAAACATACTTTCGGTCCTACATAATTGTTGCCAATGTATTATTTTGTAGCCTTCTCGTGCATGTAGTGTGTTCTTGAAGTTGGAGAAGAAAAACTTCACCGTCATGCATTGTTGGTTAAAGTTGAATTGACAACCCAAATGGAATCTATACATTGCCAAGACCGTCACCCATGGTAGCGAGAAAGAAACCAGTGATGCAACTGGCCCAACAAAAGAACCGCTAAGAAGGTTAGAAGATGGTTCCGAGGAAAGAACTGAAAAGAGGAGAGGATGAAGCGAGAAGAGACATCAGCCTGATACGCCTCCAACGTATCTATAATTTTTTTGTTCCATGTTATTATATTATTCATCTTGGATGTTTTATATGCATCAGCATTATTATGCTATTTTATATCATTTTTAGGACTAACCTATTAACCTAGTGCTCAGTGCCAGTTGCTATTTTTTCTTCATGTTTTTTGTCTTTTATAGAAAATCAATACCAAACGGAACGAAACTTCTCGACGATTTTCTTGGCAAGAAGACACTGATACGTCTCCAACATATCTATAATTTTTGATTGTTCCATGCTGTTATATTATCATTCTTGAATGTTTTGCAATCATTTTATAGCAACTTATATCATTTTTTGGGACTAACCTATTGACATAGTGCCCAGTGCCAGTTGTTGTTTTTTTGCTTGTTTTTTACATCGTAGAAAATCAATACCAAATGAAGTCCAAACACAACGAAACTTTTTGGAGATTTTTTTGACCAGAAGACATCTAGTGGGCCAAACAAGTGCCAGAGGGGAGCCCCAAGAGGGGCACAACCCACCAGGGCGCGCCTGGAAGCCCACCTCGGTGGCCTCCCGCACCACCTCTTCGTCATATAACTTCCCAAATATTCCAAAAACCCTAGGGAAGTCAATAGATCAGAAGTTCCGCCACCGCAAGCCTCTGTAGCCATGAAAAACCAATATAGACCCCATTTCTGCACCCTACCGGAGGGGGAAATCATCACCGGTGGCCATATTTATCATCCCGGCGGCCACCATGATGAGGAGGGAGTAGTCCACCCTTGGGGCTGAGGGTTTGTATCAGTAGCTATGTGTTTAATCTCTCTCTCTCTCTCTCGTGTTCTTGAGATGTCACGATCTTGATGTATCAGGGGCTTTGTTAATATAGTCGGATCATATGGTGCTTTCCCCTCTCTATCTTGTTATGAATTGAGTTTTCCCTTTGAGATTTCGTTTTATCGGATTGAATACTTTTATGGATTTGAGAACACTTGATGTATGTCTTGCTATGAATACCCATGGTGAGAATGGGGTATCATATTGATTCACTTGATATGTGTTTTGGCACTCAACTCGCGGATTCCCGAGGTGACATTAGGGTAATCTATGCACAGGGGTTGATGCACGTTCTCGTTTTTGTTTCTCTAGTAGAAATCTTGGGGCACTCTTTGAGGTTCTTTCTGTTGGATTGAGTATTATGAATCTAAAATTGTTTGATGCATATCGTATAACTAACTCACGGATACTCGCGGTGACATTGGAGTATCTAGGTGACATTAGAGTTGGTTAATGTGTATCATATTGTGTTATTTTAGTACGAACTCTTGGTTAGATCGATCGGAAAGAATAGTTTGGTATTATTTTAGTACAAACTCTAAGATAGATTGATCGGAAAGAATAACTTTGAGGTGTTTTCGTACCCTACAAATAACTTCTTATGTTCTCCGCTAGATAAGAACTTTGGAGTGATTCTTCATTGCACGTTGAGGGATGGTTATATGATCCAATTATATTAGCATTGTTATGAGATTGCACTGGCGAAAGTAAGGACCCTAGGCCTCATTTTTCAAGCATTGCAATACCATTTGTGCTCACGTTTGTTACTTGCTACCTTGCCGTTTTTTATTATTTTTATTACAAAAATCAATATCTACTATCATTACTGCACTTGTATCACCATCTCTTCGCCGAACTAGTGCACCTATACAATTTTATCATTGTATTTGGTGTATTGGGGACACAAGAGACTGTCGGCGTCCTGGGAACGGGGGTCCCCATATTTGCCTACCTGCGGCCCGCGGCGTGGCTAAGCCAGCAGGCCGTACGTCCCATCATCACCAAGGAAGCATCCAAGACCCTCGCGAGGGTCCAAGCCTCGCGAGGTGGACGACACAAGACCTCCTCGGGAGTAGCCTAGCTAGGTAGGCTCGCAAGGAGCCGAGATATCAAGGCGGGGCAAACCTCACGAGACCCTCGTGACGTGAGCCATGACGCACGGCACCAGGCGGGCGCCAGCGCGCGCAACGTCCTTGTTTCCTCTTTGGTGCTAAGGAGGCCAGCGCAGGCAAAGAGTACCGAGGCATCAGACAAAGGTTGCTATATTGGTGCAACGAGACCAAGACCAGGAGGACGGCAAGATGGAGGTCATCATGGAGCGCAAGATGGCGTCACCACCAGACCTTTAGCAGGCGAAGACCACTTTTATCAGGATAGCTTGTACTAGCTGTCCCCCTTCGAATTATCCCACCATTGTTGGCTCCCTTCCTGCTCGATATTTGGGAAGAGGACCAGGGCCAGTATAAATAGGACTAGCCACCACCTTAGAGAAGGGACGGATCATTCAGACCACCCACACACACACAAGCTCACTGAGCTCAAGAACACCTCAACCTCAGGAGGCTGTTCTTCCCTTGTAATGTTCATCATCAGCCCTTGAGGAAATCCACCACCACCACACTGGAGTAGGGTATTACACCACAACGGTGGCCCGAACCAGTATAAATCTTGTGTCTTTCTGTGTTGCGAGTTCGTCGAGTTCGTCCACGAGATCTTACTGAGCTAGGGCGTCGATTGGTGGGAAGGAAAGACTTCACGCGCACCCCAGTGTTCGAACCTTACGGGTTTGCCAGAACCCCACATCCGACATTTGGCGCGCCAGGTAGGGGTGCGTCGTAGCTTCCCTTCCATCAGTTCGTCGCTCTGTCGTCTCCATGGCGGACGCACGCCATGCTCGAGCTGAGCGCCGGGCTGCCCTCACCGCCCGCGTCGCTCAGACGGCTCCCGTCGGCGGGCCACATCGCCGTTCTCCGTCCCCCGCCGCCAACGCTGCCACCGGCCCGGCGAGGAACGAGCAGCAGGCGTCTTCGCTGCATCCTTCGGTGCGGCAGGACGACCGCACCGCCACTCCACCGCTGACTCCTGCCAGTTCTTCGTCTCACGCGCACCGCGCTCCCATGGAGTCACGGGCCGCGCTCCTCGCAGCGTACGAGCTCCTGCGCTACCGCCCCATCGACGACCTCTATGAGGAGTGGCTCAAACGCGTCGCCGAGCTCGTCCGCGCCGCAGGAGGCTCTCCTGCGCCGTCCCACTCTCTGCCTCACCCTCAACCAACCGCGGGCGACGAGGCTCATGGCGCTCCTCCACCACCTCAGCCCCAAGACGTCGCCTTGGCACCAAGGCGCGCGGCTCCGTGGCATGATCCGCCGTGCCCGGCGCCCGCGAGCGAAGAGAGAAGCTGCCAAGAAATTCCGCAGCCGCGAGAAGCCGCACCTGCACTCCCCGTGCCACCTCGTCAAGACCGAGTACCACCCACAGCAGCGCAGCGCGCACCTCGTCAAGACCAAGCTCCACCTCTGAAGCGGGCCCCGGCTACCACGGCTGGCTGCCGCGCCTTCACTCCCGAGCTGCGTAGCGTCGCCTGGCCGGGCAAGTTCAAGCCGGATCTGCCTCCTCGCTACGACGGTCCGCCGACCCTGCGGAGTTTCTGCAGCTCTATGAGCTGAGCATCGAAGCGGCCAACGTCGACGAGAAGGTCATGGCGATCTGGTTTCCCATGGCTCTCAAGGATGGAGCTCGCTCCTGGATCCTGAACCTACAGCACGGCTCGATCTCCTCCTGGGACGAGATGGGCGACCGCTTCGTCGCCAACTTCCAGGGCACTCGCGACCGCCCCCGGCCACGGGTGATCTACACCGCATCAGGAAGCAACCGGGAGAGACCCTCCAGAAGTACATCCAGCGCTTCAACAACACCCGCCTCAAGATCCCCAAGGTTATAGACGAGGCCATCATCTCCGCGTTTTCCGACGGCGTCCGCGACGTCAAGATGAAGGAAGAGCTCGCCATCCACGAGGAGCTCTGCACATCTCAGGAGCTGTTCAACCTGGCAAACATGTGCGCAAGAGCTGAGGAGGGGCGCCTCTCTCTCCTTGAGACGCCAGCCGTGGGCGCAGAGGAGAAGAAGGCCAAGGCCAAGGACGTGAAGCGCAAGGAGGTAGTTGTGCTCGCAGCGGAGCCCGACGTCAAGCGGGGCAGAGATCAGCCCGAGTCATCCAAGAACGGCCGACCATTCTGCGCCTTCCACAACCTGAACACCCACAACACCAGTGATTGTCAAGAGCTCAGAGCCATACGAGAAGGACGCTACGGTCGACGCCCCGAGCGCAACGACCGGGGCTATGGCCGCGGAGGAGGACGTGGAGGCGGACGGTGGGATGACCGTGGCCCGTGCTAGGAGTGGCGCGACCGACCTCGCGAGGACCGCTGGCAGGACCAGCCTCGTGAGGGCGCTTGGAGGGACCCGCCTCGTGAAGATCGCCCCCAGGGCAACACCGGTCTTCCCCCGCTGCCGCCACCAAGAAGGAACGACGACCATCGCCAGGACGAGGGGGCTAAGGGCTTCCAGGAGCCGCACGCGATCGCCTGCATTTTGGGCGGCGCCCAGGCCCCAGCCTCCCAGCGCGTATTCAAGCAGTTTGCTCGTGAGGTGAACACGGCGCTCCCCAAGCTTGAGGCCACGCGCCTGCTCAGGTGGTCCCAATGCGCCATCACCTTCAACTCGGCGGATCAACTCAAGTGCGCAGCCACCGCGGGCACCCTCCCCATGTTGTGTTCCCCGGTCATCAGCAATGTGCAGGTCACCAAGACCCTCATCGACGGCGACGCAGGGCTCAACGTCCTATCCGTCGACACGTTCAACAACCTCCAAGTGCCATGTGAGCAGCTCCAGCCCGCCAAGCCTTTCTCATGAGTGACCGACGGCTCCACCACGCCGATAGGGCAGGTCCGCGTGCCCGTCACCGTCGAGGAGCGCAATAACTACCGCATCGAGCTCATCGACTTCGATGTCGCACACATCCGCCTGCCGTACAATGCCATCCTCGGGTATCCAGCCCTGGCCAAGTTCATGGCAGTCACTCATCACAGCTACAACGTTCTCAAGATGCCAGGAAGCGAAGGAATCATCACGGTCCCGTGTGAAGACAGGGATGCGGTGTGCTCCCTCGAGCGCGCCTTTCAAGCCGCAGCAATCAACGACCCCGACAGCAGAAATGAAGGTCCTCTGGAGGCCGTCCCCAAGAAGAAGCAGCCGCGCCGTGTGATGTCTACTACACAACCTTCTTCTTGTAGACGTTGGGCCTCCAAGTCCAGAGGTTTGTAGGACAGTAGCAAATTTCCCTCAAGTGGATGACCTAAGGTTTATCAATCCGTAGGAGGCATAGGATGAAGATGGTCTCTCTCAAGCAACCCTGCAACCAAATAACAAAGAGTCTCTTGTGTCCCCAACACACTCAATACAATGGTAAATTGTATAGGTGCACTAGTTCGGCGAAGAGATGGTGATACAAGTGCAATATGGATAGTAGATAATAGTATTTGTAATCTGAAATAATAAAAACAGCAAGGTAACGAATGATAAAAGTGAGCGTAAACGGTATTGCAATGATAGGAAACAAGGCCTAGGGTTCATACTTTCGCTAGTAAGTTCCCTCAACAATACTAACATAATTGGATCACATAACTATCCCTCAACATGCAACAAAGAGTCACTCCAAAGTCACTAATAGCGGAGAACGAACGAAGAGATTATGGTAGGGTACGAAACCACCTCAAAGTTATTCTTTCCAATCAATCCGTTGGGCTTATTCCTATAAGTGTCACAAACAGCCCTAGAGTTCGTACTAGAATAACACCTTAAGACACAAATCAACCAAAACCCTAATGTCACCTAGATACTCCAATGTCACCTCAAGTATCCGTGGGATATGATTATACGATATGCATCACACAATCTCAATTCATCTATTCAACCAACACATAGAACCTCAAAGAGTGCCCCAAAGTTTCTACCGGAGAATCACGAAAACGTGTGCCAACCCCTATGCATAGGTTCATGGGCGGAACCCGCAAGTTGGTCACCAAAACATACATCAAGTGGCACGTGGTATCCCATTGTCACCACAGATATCCACGGCAAGACATACATCAAGTGTTCTCAAATCTTTAAAGACTCAATCCGATAAGATTACTTCAAAGGGGAAACTCAATTCATTACAAGAGAGAAGAGGGGGAGGAGAAACATAAGATCCAACTATAATAGCAAAGCTCGCGATACATCAAGATCGTGCCAAATCAAGAACACGAGAGAGAGAGAGAGATCAAACACATAGCTACTGGTACATACCCTCAGCCCCGAGGGAGAACTACTCCCTCCTCGTCATGGAGAGCACCGGGATGATGAAGATGGCCACTGGAGAAGGATTGCCCCTTCCGACAGGGTGCCGGAATGGGTCTAGATTGGTTTTCGGTGGCTACGGAGGCTTCTGGCAGCGGAAATCCCGATCTATTATGCGTTCTGGAAGTTTTAGGGTACGACGATATATATGGGTGCAGGAAGTACGTCGGAGGAGCTACGGGGGTCCCACGAGGCAGGGGGCGCGCCCCCCACCCACGTGAGCACCTACCGTATCTCTTGGCGTGGAGTCCAAGTCTATCCGGTGGCTTTCGTTCCAAAAATAACTTCTCCAGTTGATTTCGTTCCGTTTTGACTCCGTTTGATATTCCTTTTCTTCGAAACACTGAAATAGGCATGAAACAACAAATCTGGGTTGGGCCTCCGGTTAATAGGTTAGTCCCAAAAATAATATAAAAGTGGAAAATAAAGCCCAATATTGCCCAAAACAGTAGATAATATAGCATGGAGCAATCAAAAATTATAGATACGTTGGAGATGTATCAAGCATCCCCAAGCTTAATTCCTGCTCGTCCTCGAGTAGGTAAATGATAAAAAGATAATTTTTGTTGTGGAATGCTAGTTGGCATAATTTCAATGTAATTCTTCTTACATGTGATATGAATATTCAGATCTGAAAGATTCAAGACAAAAGTTCATATTGACATAAAAATAATAATACTTCAAGCATACTAACTAAGCAATCATGTCTTATTCCATAGTCCGTCGAATCCTTACCCAAAACTTGAAAACTTCACAACACAAAACTTAACAGAAAACTCGTAAGCTCCGTTAGTATAAGAAAATAAATCACCACTTCAAGGTACTGTAATGAACTCATTCTTTATTTATATTGGTGTTAAACCTACTGTATTCCAACTTCTCTATGGTTTATAAACTATTTTACTAGCCATAGATTCATCAAAATAAGTAAACAACACATGAAAAACAGAATCTGTCAAAATCAGAACAGTCTGTAGTAATCTGGATCAAACATATACTTATGGAACTCATAAAATTCTCAAATAAATTGCTGGACCTGAGGAATTTATCTATTAATCATCTTCAAAAATAATTAACTAAATAGCACTCTCCAAATAAAAATGGCAGCAGTTCTCGTGAGCGCTAAAGTTTCTGTTTTTTACAGCATGATCAACAAGACTTTCCCCAAGTCTTCCCAACGGTTCTACTTGGCACAAGCACTAATTAAACACATAAAACCACATCTAAACAGAGGCTATATGAATTATTTATTACTAAACAGGAGCAAAAAGTAAGGAACAAAAATAAAATTGGGTTGCCTCCCAACAAGCGCTATCGTTTAACGCCCCTAGCTAGGCATGATAATGACAATGATGCTCACATAAAAGATAAGAATTGAAATATAGAGAGAGCATCATGAAGAATATGACTAGCACATTTAAGCCTAACCCACTTCCTATGCATAGGGATTTTGTGAGCAAACAACTTATGGGAACAATAATCAACTAGCATAGGAAGGCAAAACAAGCATAACTTCAAGATTTTAAGCACATAGAGAGGAAATTTGATATTATTGCAATTCCTACAAGCATATATTCCTCCCTCATAATAATTTTCAGTAGCATCATGAATGAATTCAACAATATAACCAGCACCTAAAGCATTCTTTTCATGATCTACAAGCATAGAAATTTTATTACTCTCCATATAAGCAAAATTCTTCTCATTCGGGATAGTGGAAGTATCATAAGAGACTTGGATACTATAAATTGTTTCCACATTAAAAGAGTAATGTTCAGAGAAGGGGTAATCATAATCATGACAAGTTTTATAAATATAATCACTACTTTTTATAGCATACGTATCATCACAATAATTATCATAAGTAGGAGGCATGCTATCATCATAACAACTTTGCATATCAAAACTTGAGAAGCTAAAAATATCATCATTATTAAACATAGCATCCCCAAGCTTGGGCCTTTTCATATCATAAGCATAATCACTCTCATCATTAATAGTATAGATAGCACCAATAGTATAGCAATTATCATATTCTTCCAAGCAAGTGCCAAAAAGATTTTCAAGATCATAAGAAGTATCATTATCTTCCACAATTATATTTTCATGAGGCACAATAGTAATAAGAGCAGCATTATTTGAGAGAGATGTCTTTTTACCTCTCTTCCTTTTTCTTTTCTTCTTCTTCACCACATCATGTGTGGGTTCAATCCTCTTTTTGGAGCTCCTTATTAATGAGATTGGTTGAATAGGAGGCTCTTCCTCGTTACCTGATTCATCATAAGAAATAATAGGAGGGTATTTGGAAGTCTCTTCCCTTTCATTAGTATTCTCTTCATCTTCTATTTCTTTTCTTTTCTTTATGTAATTGGCAATACAAGGATTTTCAATGCAATTCACCGCACAATACATATAAATCTTCTCTAGATCAAAATGAAGAACTCTATCAAGATTAAATTTTGGAATACCCTCAGTTATACGTTTCATTTCTTCGTAACCCAAAAGAAGGCTAAGCTCTTTATGATGCTCAAGGGTAATCAAATTATCACAATGTTTGGACACGACTTGATCATGAAACAAATAGCATTGGAGCTTTAAATGACCATGTTCATTGCAAAGTTCACAAGGGGCGCGAAAAATATTGAATTTTTCAGCACAATCATCAAGACTTTCTTGCAACAATTTAGTTTCTAAGTACTTATGCCTCTTGCAATATCTATCTTCCCTATTTGGTGTGTACTTGCAAACCCAGTCTACTCCACAAAAATTGACATGTTTATACGAGGCATTTTCATCATAACTAGTGCAATCATCATTAGCATCATGGATATTCAAAGAATTCGTACTAACAACATTGCAATCATGCTCATCATTCAAATATTTAGTCCCAAACATTTTATAGATTTCTTCTTCTAGCACTTGAGCACAATTATCCTTCCCATCATACTCACGAAAGATATTAAAAAGGTGAAGCGTATGAGACAAACTCAATTCCATTTTTTTATAGTTTTTCTTTTATAAACTAAACTAGTGATAAAACAAGAAACTAAAAGACTCGATTGCAAGATCTAAAGATATACCTTCAAGAACTCACCTCCCCGGCAATGGCACCAGAAAAGAGCTTGATGTCTACTACACAACCTTCTTCTTGTAGACGTTGTTGGGCCTCAAAGTGCAGAGGTTTGTAGGACAGTAGCAAACTTCCCTCAAGTGGATGACCTAAGGTTTATCAATCCGTAGGAGGCATAGGATGAAGATGGTCTCTCTCAAGCAACCCTGCAACCAAATAACAAAGAGTCTCTTGTGTCCCCAATACACCCAATACAATGGTAAATTGTATAGGTGCACTAGTTCGGCGAAGAGATGGTGATACAAGTGCAATATGGATAGTAGATAATAGTATATGTAATCTGAAATAATAAAAACAGCAAGGTAACGAATGATAAAAGTGAGCGTAAACGGTATTGCAATGATAGGAAACAAGGCCTAGGGTTCATACTTTCGCTAGTGAAAGTTCCCTCAACAATACTAACATAATTGAATCACATAACTATCCCTCAACATGCAACAAAGAGTCACTCCAAAGTCACTAATAGCGGAGAACGAACGAAGAGATTATGGTAGGGTACGAAACCACCTCAAAGTTATTCTTTCCAATCAATCCGTTGGGCTATTCCTATAAGTGTCACAAACAGCCCTAGAGTTCGTACTAGAATAACACCTTAAGACACAAATTAACCAAAACCCTAATGTCACCTAGATACTCCATTGTCACCTCAAGTATCTGTGGGCATGATTATACGATATGCATCACACAATCTCAATTCATCTATTCAACCAACACATAGAACCTCAAAGAGTGCCCCAAAGTTTCTACCGGAGAATCACGACGAAAACGTGTGCCAACCCCTATGCATAGGTTCATGGGAGGAACCCGCAAGTTGGTCACCAAAACATACATCAAGTGGCACGTGGTATCCCATTGTCACCACAGATATCCACGGCAAGACATACATCAAGTGTTCTCAAATCTTTAAAGACTCAATCCGATAAGATTACTTCAAAGGGGAAACTCAATTCATTACAAGAGAGAAGAGGGGGAGGAGAAACATAAGATCCAACTATAATAGCAAAGCTCGTGATACAGCAAGATCGTGCCAAATCAAGAACACGAGAGAGAGAGAGAGAGATCAAACACATAGCTACTGGTACATACCCTCAGCCCCGAGGGAGAACTACTCCCTCCTGGTCATGGAGAGCACCGGGATGATGAAGATGGCCACCGGAGAAGGATTGCCCCTTCCGGCAGGGTGCCGGAACGGGTCTAGATTGGTTTTCGGTGGCTACGGAGGCTTCTGGCGGCGGAACTCCCAATCTATTATGCGTTCTGGATGTTTTAGGGTACGACGATATATATGGGTGCAGGAAGTACGTCGGAGGAGCTACGGGGGCCCCACGAGGCAGGGGGGCGCGCCCTAGGGGGGGCGCGCCCCCCACCCTCGTGAGCACCTCCCGTATCTCCTGACATGGAGTCCAAGTCTATCCGGTGGCTTTCGTTCCAAAAATAACTTCTTCAGTTGATTTCGTTCCGTTTTGACTCCGTTTGATATTCCTTTTCTTCGAAACACTGAAATAGGCATAAAACAGCAAGTTTGGGCTGGGCCTCTGGTTCATAGGTTAGTCCCAAAAATAATATAAAATTGGAAAATAAAGCCCAATATTTCCCAAAACAATAGATAATATAGCACGGAGCAATCAAAAATTATAGATATGTTGGAGACGTATCACCGTGCAGGACCTCAAGATGATGGCGTCGCGGCAGGAGCCACGTCAGGATCGGCGCCCGCTCCAGGGGCGCCTCCCTCCGTCTCATAGGAAGGCACGCCCGGCGCCCGCCTCAGGCAGGGCTCGAGGGCTCTCTTCTGGAGGGCCGCAGACCTTGCCAACCTCACGAGGGAGGCGCTCGGGAACCACTTGGAAGCGTGCTTCGCGACACGTGACCCTCAGGAGAGCATAGGGCAAGGAGTTCCCACCACTCAGGAGTTCATCACCAAGACCATCCAGGAACTGCAAGAAGCAAGAGCCATGTGCGGCGACAGCCGCCCACGGGGCGCAGCTCTGCATCCTGGCGAGGGTGCTGAGCTGCGCGTCTGCATTGATGTCCCAGGGCTCAACAGGGCCGCCTCTCAGGAGCATTTCTGGCCTTCGCGTGTGGGCCGCTGCGAGGGCCCGCCGCACAGATACGTTCGGATGCCCTTTGGCTTGCCAAGCATGGTGTCGGCCTATCAGCGCAACGTGCGACGTGTCCTGGCGGCTCAGGAAGCCAGGTACCACACCGTTCTAGAGGAGATGGAGACGGTCGTCAGGGAGCCTCCCGAGGCTCAGGGTTCTGGCGGCTCATGAGGAGTCATTTCTTCAACGCACGGCTTCAGCTGCACCAACTCTACTTCGTCTACAGAACCAGGTGACATTTTCCAAGCTCGTTTAGCTGGGAGCGCCCCTCGGGCTGCATTATTCTTAGGCCGCGTGGGTCCGTCCCTGCGGCATGTATCTCTTTTGCTTATGTCTTCAGCTTACCTTGTTGGGGGCGTCCCTCGGACTGCATCATCCCCAAGCCGCTCGGGCCGGACCGGGTGGTATGCATCTTCCTGCATTTCTCCAAGCTGATCTGCTCTCCATGCTTAACCTGCCAACTGCTATCACCTGCTCGATCATCGTCCCCCCAGGGGCCTCCACACAGGCACGGCGCTGGTGCATGGGTCTGTCCCTGCCACGCCGACAAATCTGAGCGGTCGAGCTCTGACTCGCGGCACGCCCCGCGCACGTCACCTCACCAAGCCCTCAGTGCCTTCTCCTCACCCAGAGCAACCAGAGGCAGGCTGCCAGCTGTAACGGCAAACCGTGTTTCTTCTTGTGCATGTTCGCAGGGATCCCGAGGGAAGAATAGCAGGCGGCACCGTGAGTTTCCTTTCCTCTCGTGCAATTCGCTTGTGCGTTAAAGGGGGGGCTCCTGAGCATCGCGACTCAGGAGCTCTTACTGGCTCTCTAGACCTCACCCCCTGGCCTTGACCACGGCATCGCGACCTGGCATACCAGCGGCGGCTGAGCTCGCTCAAGGGCCGCGACCTGAGGACGTAGAGCACTAAGGAGAGCATGAGGGGAGGGAAACTCTTATGGGCCAGCCTAGCTATGCTGCACGAAATAGGCGCGCAGCCCTAGCGCAACGTCAGGAGTCGCCACGAGATCAACGAGATAAGTCCCGCACTCGAATTGGCTAAATGTTTGGGCCTAATGGTCACTCACGCCTTGCCGCAGCCCCATTGCGGCCATGTCAACTCCCTTTCTCGCCTTACCATGGCTGCTTGAGCGCTAAGGGGTACCTCCTGAGCATCGCGCCTCAGGGGCTCTTACTGGACCTCGGGCCGCACACCTCCTGGCCTTGACCACGGCACGCGACCTGGCATACCAGCGACGACTGTAGCCTACCTGGGGACCGGGACCTGTCGCCGTAGAGCAACAAGCTATCACGAGGGAAGAAAGGGGGATCGAGCCTTAACGGGACATGCGTTCACCAAATTCTCATAACAGGGAAGATAAGCAAAAAAGACATTACGAACCCTTACATGCCCCCATGGGGAATCCTATCTACATCCTTCCGTGGTGGATGCCATCATCAACAGTGGGCCACGGGAGGCCGGCGCCAACCCCATCCAGATCAGCCGCGGCGACGGCTGGACGCCGCAGCCCTGCTCCGAGCGCGGTGAGAGCTCAGGGGCACATAGCTGTCGTCGCTCGTCTCTGGAGTCTCATAAAGCTCAGGAGAGCTGCTGGACTCCCAAGGGCTGCTGCTGCTGGAGTGGTCATGAGTGGGGCGTGCATCAGCCTCGCGCTCCTCTCCGGAGCAGCACTCCAGGCGACGGCCCTCGGCATCGCAGACCTTGAAGAAGAGCGTGGAGACGCCGTCATACTCAAAGTGGATCACGAGGGCGCCCCTCGCACGGCAGACCTGCGCGATCTCGCCCCAGCCGCGCGTCATGAAGATCTTGCCGGTGGGGACCGCTTCAATCTCCGCTCCGGTCGCTGGAGCGCTGCAGTCGGCGTGCTACAGCCAGAGCTCGAGAGGCCCCCTCAGCGGCATCACTTCGGAGAAGAACTGCGGGAAGCGGATCCAGGAGCTCGGAAGCATCGGCGCCCACAACACCAACTCGCGCGAGGAGTCCATGGCGTGAACCCCAGGGGCGACGGCACGCGTCGCTGTGGAGCGGCGACCCTGGGTGCGGCGTGGGCGGCGCTGCTCGTCACTCTGTCCTCCCGAGCCCTCGGCTTGGGCGTACAAGGGCAGCGGGTACCCGGGAGGAGGCCGCTCGCACCAAGGGCGCGACACCACCTGCATCGTCGCTTCATTGCGGCGATGGATCGACCTCTTCTTCGACGGAAGAGGCCCAGTATCATCACGGGGAGACTTTCCTTTCTCTTCAGTAGAGAACTTTCTGATGGGCTCCATTGTTGACAGCAGTGGAGCGAGGAGGAAGAAGCAAGCAAGCGAGGAAGAGATGGGCAACGGGGGCTCCGCCCCCCTCCCCATTTATAGCAAGGGAAGGTCAACCGACATCTCCCACGATCACAGGTAATGATGGTTTTCCTTGCATGTCGACTTGTCAAGTCAAGTAGTTGCCGAGGCAACATAGGGAAGCGGAGACGCCCACGACCAATCAACCGCCACGCGTCAATAGAGGCTGCAGGCTTTTGGGGCCCGCAGTGCTCCGTACTTGTCCCTTGGCTTCGCGGTGAAGCCAAGCCCGAGCGCACCTTGGGCCCGGGGGCTACTGTCGGCATCCTGGGAACGGGGGTCCCCAGACTTGCCTGCCTGCGGCCCGCGGCGTGGCTAAGCCAGCAGGCCGTACGGCCCATCATCACCAACGAAGCATCCAAGACCCTCGTGAGGGTCCAAGCCTCGCGAGGCGGACGACGCAAGACCTCCTTGGGAGTAGCCTAGCTAGACAGGCTCGCGAGGAGCGGAGATATCAAGGCGGGGCAAACCTCACAAGACCCTCGTGAGGTAAGCCATGACGCACGGCACCAGGCGGGCGCCAGCGCGCGCAGCGTCCTTGTTTCCTCTTTGGTGCTAAGGAGGCCAGCGCAGGCGAAGAGTGCTGAGGCATCAGGCAAAGGTTGCTATATTGGTGCAATGAGACCAAGACCAGGAGAACGGCAAGATGGAGGTCATCGTGGAGCCCAAGACGGCGTCACCACCAGAGCCTTTGGCAGGCGAAGATCACTTTTATCAAGATAGCTTGTACTAGTTGTCCCCCTTCGAATTAGCCCGCCATTGTTGGCTCCCTTCTCTCTCGATATTTGGGAAGAGGACCAGGGCCATCATAAATAGGACTAGCCACCACCTTAGAGAGGGGACGGATCATTCAGACCACCCACACACACACACACACAAGCTCACCGAGCTCAAGAACACCTCAACCTCAGGAGGCTGTTCTTCCCTTGTAATGTTCATCATCAGCCCTTGAGGCAATTCACCACCACCACACTGGAGTAGGGTATTACACCACAACGGTGGCCCGAACCAGTATAAATCTTGTGTCTTTCTGTGTTGCGAGTTCGTCTGCGAGATCTTACTGAGCTAGGGCGTCGATTGGTGGGAAGGAAAGACTTCGCGCGCACCCCAGTGTTCGAACCTTAAGGGTTTGCCGAAACCCCACATCCGACAGAGACTCTTTGTTATTTGGTTGTAGGGTTGTTTGAGACAGACTATCTTCATCCTACGCCTCCCACGAATTGATAAACCTTAGGTCATCCACTTGAGGGAAAATTGCTACTGTCCTACAAAACTCTGCGCTTGGAGGCCCAACACGAGTCTACAAGAATAAAGTTGCGTAGTAGATATCAGACAACTAGGAAGCTTCGGGAGGAGGCTAGAAGGGCCACGGGTGAGCCACAAGCTCACCAGGCGCACCATATGAGCTTGTGGGTCCCCTGAGGCTCCTCCGACCCTAATCTCCACTCTATAAATACCCAAATATTCCCCGTATACTATAGGGCACACAAAAAATACTTTTCTGCCGCCGCAATTTTCTGTCCTCATGAGATCCCATCTTGGGGCCTTTTCCGGTACTCCGCCAGAGGGGGATTCGATCACGGAGGGCCTCTACATCAACCTTGATGCCCTTTCAATGATGTGTGAGTAGTTTACCATAGACCTACGGGTCCATAGCTAGTAGCTAGATGACTTCTTCTCTCTCTTTGATCTTCAATACAATGTTCTCCTCGATGTTCTTGGAGATATATTCGATATAATTTTCTTTCACGGTGCATTTGTTGAGATCCGATGAATTGTGGATTTATGATTAGATTATCTATGAATATTATTTGAGTCTTCTCTGAACTCTTTTATGCATGATTAATATAGCTTTGTATTTAACTCCGATCTGTTGATTTGGTTTGGCCAACTAGATTGATTTTTCTTGCAATGGGAGAGGTGCTTTGTTTTAGGTTCAATCTTGCGGTGTCCTCACCCAGTGACAGAAGGGGGAGCGAGGCACGCATTTGTATTGTTTCCATTAAGGATAAAAGGATGGGGTTTATTTCATATTGATTGGATCTATCCATCTACATCATGTCATCTTGCTTAAGGCGTTACTCCGTTCTTGTTAACTTAATACACTAGATGCATGCTGGATAGCGGTCGATGTGTGGAGTAATAGTAGTAGATGCAGGCAGGAGTCGGACTACTTGTCACAGACGTGATGCCTATATTCATGATCATTGCCTTAGATGTCGTCATAACTTTGCGCTTTTCTATCAATTGCTCAACAGTAATTTGTTTACGCATCGTATGCGTTCTTTCAAGAGAGAAGCCTCTAGTGAAAACTATGCCCCCCAGGTCTATTCTTATCATATTATTTTCAGATCTATAAAACCAAAAACCCAAAAAATACCTTGCTGCAATTTATTTACCTTTGCTTTATTTTGCATTTTTATCTATCTTTTATACCTATCTTTATCAGATCTCATCCTTGCAAGTAAACGTGAAGGAAATATGCCCTAGAGGCAATAACAAAGTTGTTATTTATATTTCCTTATATCATGATAAATGTTTATTATTCATGCTAGAATTGTATTAACCGGGAACTTAGTACATGTGTGAATACATAGACAAAACAGAGTGTCCCTAGTATGCCTCTACTTGACTAGCTCGTTAATCAAAGATGGTTAAGTTTCCTAACCATAGACATGTGTTGTCATTTGATGAACGGGATCACATCATTATAGAATGATGTGATGGACAAGACCCATCCGTTAGCTTAGCATAATGATCGTTTAGTTTTATTTCTATTGCTTTCTTCATGACTTATACATATTCCTCTGACTATGAGATTATGCAACTCCCGAATACTGGAGGAACACCTTGTGTGCTATCGAACGTCACAACGTAACTAGGTGATTATAAAGATGCTCTATAGGTGTCTCCGAAGATGTTTGTTGGGTTGGCATAGATCAAGATTAGGATTTGTCACTCTGAGTATCGGAGAGGTATCTCTGGGCCCTCTTGGTAATGCACATCACTATAAGCCTTGCAAGAAATGTGACTAATGAGTTATTTGCGGGATGATGTACTACCGAACGAGTAAAGAGACTTGATGGTAACAAGATTGAACTAGGTATGATGGCACCAACGATCGAATCTCGGGCAAGTAACATACCGATGACA
Source organism: Triticum urartu (assembly GCF_003073215.2). NCBI lineage: Eukaryota > Viridiplantae > Streptophyta > Magnoliopsida > Poales > Poaceae > Triticum > Triticum urartu. The sequence goes on along the minus strand of NC_053026.1, from coordinate 538,118,208 downwards.
AAGGGAATGCCGTATGTTGTTATGCGGTTTGACCGATAAAGATCTTCGTAGAATATGTAGGAACCAATATGAGCATCCAGGTTCCGCTATTGGTTATTGACCGGAGATGTGTCTCGGTCATGTCTACATAGTTCTCGAACCCGTAGGTCCGCACACTTAACGTTCGATGACGATTTGTATTATGAGTTGTGTGTTTTGGTGACCGATGTTTGTTCGGAGTCCTAGATGAGATCTGATACGTCTCTAATGTATCTATAATTTTTGATTGCTGAATGCTATTATATTATCTATTTTGGATGTTAATGGGCTTTACTTTACACTTCTATATCATTTTTTGGACTAACCTACTAATCGGAGGCCCAGCCCAAATTGCTGTTTTTTTTGCCTATTTTAGGGTTTCAAAGAAAAGGAATATCAAACAGAGTCCAAACGGAATGAAACCTTCAGGAACGTGATTTTCTCAACAAACATGATCCAGGACACTTGGAGTGTGTGTCAAGAAACAACGGAGGAGGCCACGAGGCAGGGGGCGCGCCTACCCCCCATGGGCGCGCCCTCCACCCTCATGGCCCCCCCGTTGCTCCACCGACGTACTTCTTCCTCCTATATAAGTCCACGTACCCCCCAAACATCCAGGAGCACCACGAAAACCTAATTCCACCACCGCAATCTTCTGTACCCGAGAGATCCCATCTTGGGGCCTTTTCCGGAGCTACACCGGAGGGGGCATTGATCACGAAGGGCCTCAACATCAACTCCATGGCCTCTCCGGTGATGTGTGAGTAGTTTACTTCAGACCTTCGGGTCCATATCTAGTAGCTAGATGGCTTCTCTTTCTCTTTGGATCTCAATACAGAGTTCTCCTCGATCTTCTTGGATATCTATTCGATGTAATCTTCTTTTGCGGTGTGTTTGTCGAGATCCGATGAATTGTGGCTTTATGATCCAGATTATCTCTGAACAATATTTGATTCTCCTCTGAATTCTTTTATGCATGATTGGTTTATCTTTGCAAGTCTCTTGGAATTATCAGTTTGGTTTGGCCTACTAGATTGATCTTTCTTGCAATGGGAGAAGTGCTTAGCTTTGGGTTCAATCTTGCGGTGTTCGATCCCAGTGATAGAAAGGGAACCGACACGTATTGTATTGTTTCCATCGAGGATAAAAATATGGGGTTTATATCATATTGCATGAGTTTATCCCTCTACATCATGTCATCTTCCTTAAAGCATTACTCTGTTCTTATGAACTTAATACTCTAGATGCATGCTGGATAGCGGTCTATGTGTGGAGTAATAGTAGTAGATGCGGAATCGTTTCGGTCTACTTATCTCGGACGTGATGCCTATATACATGATCATACCTAGATATTCTCATAACTATGCTCAATTCTATTAATTGCTTGAGAGTAATTTGTTTACCCACCATAATACTTATGCTCTTGAGAGAAGCCACTAGTGAAACCTATGGCCCCCGGGTCTATCTTCCATCATATTAATCTTCCAATACTTAGTTATTACCTTTGCCGTTTATTTTACTTTGCATCTTTATTTCTCTTTATCATAAAAATACCAAAAATATTATCTTATCATATCTATCAGATCTCACTCTCGTAAGTGACCGTGAAGGGATTGACAACCCTTTATCGCGTTGGTTGCGAGGTTCTTATTTGTTTGTGTAGGTGCGTGGGACTTGAGTGTGATCTCCTACTGGATTGATACCTTGGTTCTCAAAAACTAAGGTAAATACTTATGCTACTTTACTGCATCACCCTTTCCTCTTCAAGGGAAGACCAACGCAGTGCTCAAGAGGTAGCAAGAAGGATTTCTGGCGCCATTGCCGGGGAGATCTACACCAAGTCAAGACATACCAAGAACCCATCTCAAACTCTTATCCCTCGCATTACATTATTTGCCATTTGCCTCTAGTTTTCCTCTCCCCCACTTCACTCTTGCCGTTTTATTCGCCCTCTTCTCCTCTCTCCCTCTCTTTTTGTTCCCCTTCTCTTTTTATATTTGCCTTTTTGCCCGTTTCTTGTTTGCTCATGGGTTGGATTGCTTGCTTGTCACGATGGCTCAAGATAATACTAAATTGTGTGACTTTTCCAATACCAACAATAATGATTTTATTAGCACTCCGATTGCTCCTCTTACCGATGTTGAATCTTGTGAAATTAATACTGCTTTGCTGAATCTTGTCATGAAAGATCCGTTTTCTGGCCTTCCCAGTGAAGATGCCGCTACCCATCTAAACAACTTTGTTGATTTGTGTGATATGCAAAAGAAGAAAGATGTGGACAATGATATTGTTAAATTGAAGTTATTTCCATTTTCGCTTAGAGATCGTGCTAAAGCTAGGTTTTCGTCTTTGCCAAAAAATAGTATTGATTCATGGAATAAGTGCAAAGATGCTTTTATCTCTAAGTATTTTCCTCCCGCTAAGATCATCTCTCTTAGAAACGATATTATGAACTTTAAGCAACTTGATCATGAACATGTTGCACAATCTTGGGAGAGGATGAAATCAATGATATGTAATTGCCCATCGCATGGTTTGAATTTATGGATGGTTATACAGAATTTTTATGTCAGACTGAATTTTGCTTCTAGAAATCTTTTAGATTCGGCTGCGGGAGGCACTTTTATGGAAATCACTTTAGGAGAAGCTACCAAACTCCTAGATAATATTATGGTTAATTATTCTCAATGCCACACTGAAATATCTACTAGTAAAAAAGTGCATGCAATCGAAGAGATCAATGTTTTGAGTGGAAAGATGGATGAACTTATAAATTTTTTTGCTAATAAGAGTGCTCCCACTGATCCTAATGATATGCCTTTGTCTACTTTGATTGAAAATAATAATGAATCTATGGATGTGAATTTTGTTGGTAGGAACAATTTTGGTAATAACGCGTATAGAGGTAATTTTAATCCTAGGTTGTTTCCTATAAATTCCTCTAATAATTATGGTAATTCCTACAACAATTCTTATGGAAATTATAATAAGATGCCCTCTGATTTTGAATCTAGTATTAAATAATTTATTACTTCGCAAAAGAGTTTCAATGCTTTGATTGCAGAAAAATTGCTTCAGATTGATGAGTTGGATAGGAACATTGATAGAATTTCTCTTGATGTTGATTCTTTGAAACTTATATCTATTCCACCTAAGCATGATATAAATGAGTCTCTAAAAGCCATGAGAATTTCCATTCATGAGTACAAAGAAAGAACCGCTAGGATGCGTGCTAAGAAAGATTGCTTTGTGAAAGCGTGTTCTTCTAGTTTTCATGATAATAAGGATGAAGATCTAAAAGTTATTGATGGGTCCCCTATTAAATATTTGTTTTGCAATATGAATCTTGATAATGATGGGCTTGAAGATGAGCCACATTTACCTAGAAGGCGTTCCAAAAATTCGGAGTCTTTAGATCTTGATGCAAAAATTGTTAAAAGTGGGATTGAAGAGATTAAAACGTTAAATATCGATGAACCCACTACTTTGGATTTCAAGGAATTGAATTATGATAATTGCTCTTTAATAGATTGTATTTCCTTGTTGCAATCCATGCTAAATTCTCCTCATGCTTATAGTCAAAATAAAGCTTTTACTAAACATATCATTGATGGTGCAATCTTATGAAGAAAAACTTGAGTTGGAAGTTTCTATCCCTAGAAAACTTTATGATGAGTGGGAATCTACAATAAAATTAAAATTAAAGATCATGAGTGTTATGCTTTGTGTGATTTGGGTGCTAGTGTTTCCACGATTCCAAAAACTTTGTGTGATTTGTTAGGTTTCCGTGATTTTGATGATTGTTCTTTAAACTTGCACCTTGCGGATTCCACTATTAAGAAACCTATGGTGTCGTGGATTTGTCACGACAGATGTCCTTAGTGTCAGGACTTAGTCGCGAGGCCAGCGCATCTATGCGGTAGCTTGAGAGGGGTTGATCGAGACGAGAGACGCAACACACAAGACAAAGATTTAGACAGCTTCGGGCCTAGGAAACATCATCCGGTAATAGCCCTACATGTTGTTTGTGGCTAGATCTCATTATGCTCATGAGAGAGTCGCCATAAGCTGGCTCTTTGTGTCTAGCCCTAGAGATTGTTTCTTTTTTTCTGTCTCGTCTGGGGGAGCCCTGCCCCTCCTTATATAAGTTAGAGGGGCGGGTTACATGTGGAGTCCTAGTAGGACTAGGACTAGTCTATCTTCTCTTACAAGTTAATTACAAATCTGGGTCTTGCTTCCTCGTAAAGGAAATATTTGTCATCCCTTTCCTCTTAATCCGGCCCATCATAACGTGAGCCGGCCTTCTAGGCTTTGGGCCTTGTTGTCCATCTGATCCACCCGCCGGGTTACTAATGAGTCGCCAAGATCAGGCAGGTTATCTGTGAATCGCCAAGCTCCGAGCGGGTCACCAGTGAGTCGCCAATTCCGGCCAGGTCATACCGCGGGGTATATCCCCGACATTAGCCCCCAGTTTAATTTGGATTTATCCATGTTAAACTGATCCTGTAAAATAAACACAAGAACAAACTTGATAGGTTGTGCTTCGGGTTAAATTTTCGCAAGCCGGCACCTGATCATCTTTAAGTCCTTGTCATTTTCCTCCTAGATGCATACTCAAGATCTTATAGCAAATCTCCTTAGCAGATATGTTTCAATTTTTTCAATGCAAGAAAATCCAGATACTTCTTTTTGAAAAATCCGGGTCAATAGGCCAGCTTCAGAATCAATTTGCTGACATTGATCTCTTGTAGAGAAATATTGTAAGAAATAATCCACTTGAGTCGGCTTCCAAAGCGCCGGCTTAGAACATATTGGTCTTGAAATACTCATCTGACTTTCAGCCGGCTTGAAGAGGTAAAATTTGCCGGTTTATCATAACCAAAATTACCGGCTTGTAAATATTGATAGCACCAGGTCATAACTGTTGCCGACGCCGGGTTATGTAATTGATCCTCCTAATTTGCTCAAAACTGATAATTTGAAGATTTTTCTCCCTTATATCCATATTACCTGTAGCCCCCAAGTCTTGAGCAGAACAAAGTGAAGGTTTAAGACTTGCTCCAATAAATGTTGCAACTTTGAAGAAATTTGGTTTAGTCATCTTAATCATATAAACTGAATATTCCACACATGTAGCCCCCAAGTGCCGGGTTGTCATGCTTGCAGCAACCTGGGACTTGTAATTGCTTTATGCTCATGAAAACTTCAACCAGTGTAGCCCCCAAGGGTCGGGTCATTATACAATAATGAACAGGGACTTTGTAGATATAACCATGTAAATTTGAACAACAATGTGTAGCCCCCAAGGGCCGGCTTATTAAGATAATACTGAGCTGGGACTTTGATAATAACATCATATAATATAGTCTCCACCATTGGGCTTGAACCCACGTCCACAAGGTTAAGAGCTTTGTACTCCACCAACTGAATAGTGGACCGTTCAATATAATGGATTAATACTTGTGTACCTTGAATTTTTGACAGGAGCAATTGGTAGCCCCCAAGGGCCAACTCATTTAAAATGTGATGAGTCGGGTCTTCAATAAGTTGAGCAAAAAATGACTTTGCATTAGCCCCCAAGTTCCATGGTGCATGCTGGCAGTGACATGGGACTTGCATATTTAATATAATCTCAATCTGAATAATGTAGCCCCCAAGTGCCGGGTCGTAAGCCTGCAGCGACTCGGGACTATTCCTTCCATTGTAGAATAAATCATATCCATTGATAAAAACAATAGCCGCTGCGCTAAAGCGACTTTGAAAACCTTAATCATAATACGGGTTATTGATAATCATAATAGAAATCCAGCCATGTTGGCTATTCAAGATTTGAATAATAAATCCGATATGAAAACCTCAATCATTCAATATCATCATGAAAATCCAACCAGTTTTGGCTATTAAAGATTTGAATACCTCATCGATTGACAAGTAAATCCGGAGTTTAAATACCTGGCGGCTCTTGGCCGATGACGACTTAATGCGCATTCATTGTAAGCCGGAATTTTTGTAACCCGGTGGCCTATAGCCCTTGAGAAAATCAATAATTGATAACCCTTTTGAGACACCAATTTCAATGATGAGCTTGGACTGAAGCATTTATATTGGTCATAATTCTGCAAACCCTGCACAGAGTTTAAACAACATATGCCCTGGTGACTTAACGTCAAGAGCCAGGGCGGGTAACCACCCAAATGTAGTCTTACCCTGCACACAAGTAGATCACAAGAACTCTTGGCGGTTTGCCGCAGGGCGGGTCATAATACCTCACATATAACCACTGTGATATTGAATTTGTACTGCTGGTTTACATGACCTGTGCAGTAAGGGTGATAACCCAATCCTTTAGAAGCCAATGCTTCCACATAGATGATGATTGTTATAAGCTGGCAACTTATAGTCAAAAGTCAAGCCAGGTTATAAATAAATGATACCGCCGGTTTATGTAATCCGGAGGGTGAAGTTGATAACTCAACTCTGTAAAAGCCGGCACATATGATATTTGTGACAACTCAAATACTTGTGATTACAAGAACTGTATAAGAAACAGATAAAATTTTTGAGGCTTCTGATTCGAATACGATCAGTAAACCGTCCCAAAGGGGTTAAGCTAAGATTCGAATATGATCATATAGCCCCCAGTGGCGTTGGCGTTGCCGATCAAGAGGGTATCGACAGCTATGTTCTCTTTGGTTCAAATACGACCTATGTTTGAACAGGAAGCCCCCAAATGACCTTAAGAGTTGTTTAGCGACGCTGATTCGAATACGATCCACGTCGATTCCCAAAGGGGTTGAGCTATGATTCGGATACGATCAAGAAGCCCCCAAGTAGGTTCGGCAGTTTGCCAATCAAAAGGGTATCGACAGCTATGTTCTCTTTGGTTCGAATACGACCCATGTTTGAACAGGAAGCCCCCAAGTGACCATATAAGTTTTGGCATTGCGCCGATCAAGAGGGTATTGATAGCTATTCCCGATGAGCAAGAAGCCCCCAAGTGACCATAATATGATAAGCCGTAAGGTAGGATACCCATGTTTTGTACCGTGCATCATGGCAGCAAGTTCTCTTTGGTAACCATTAATTTGTCCGAGAATTCGAACTTGCAAGAGATTAATTCTTTTTGAACCGGAAATTCTTAAACCGGATATTGAGAACCTCAAAGCTTTGTAAGGGACCAATTTACCTTGAGCCGGATGTTGAACCGGTTTTGAGAGTTTCAAAGCTTTGCGGGAGAGAGATGTTTATTGAGCTGTATTTTAAACCGGAATCTTCATTTTGAGCCGGAAATTTTCTGACGATCTTTAAATATTCGCCAATAAAACAGTAGCCTCCAGGGCCGGGTTATCTTCCCTTCAATGACCCGGAGTTCTTGAATTCATTGAAACCGGCTAATTTTGCCGAGCCATACTATTGTAGCCCCCGAGTCTCAAGATGACTCGAAGAGTTGGCTTGAGATTCTCCATATTTGACCATAGCAGAAGGTGTATATCATTGGCGTTGATAACGCAATGTGAATCCACAGAAGGTTGAGGTGACTGCGGCGGGTTATAAATGATCTTGTATGAGCCGTGTCAGCAACTCGGCCAATGGTTCCTTCCAACTAGTTGTTTGAAGTTTAACCAAACTGTAGTGGTGGCGACTTGTGCGCCTGCCCATTGAACCATCCAGTGCAGACGGCGGCTGATAATATATGATAATTTGCCTCCAATTTGTTGGAAGAAAAACCGGGCTTCCCAAGTAGTGACTTGCTCATACTCAATAAACAGCTCATCCAGACAAGTGCGGCCCAGTGCGTTGATGTAGACCAGGCCGCGAGGGACGGACGGTAAAAACGACCGTCGCATCAGAGGTGGCTCAAAACAGATGAGTCGGCCGCAGTGCTGTAAACCGGCGCGGGCGAGTCAACCACATTGAACTTCATCAACAATAGTGCAAACCAAGGCAAAGATAAACTGCTCTTTGACAACAATAATATATGCCAATAAAATATATCTTAGATGGATATCACCTAATGTTCCAGGTCGGAAATGATCCGCCATGAAATTGATGATCGCTTGCTGAAATTGAAGTCGCTCACGGATGAACCGGTGCGGACGGGTGAGTCGGCCGCAACGTTTGTAAGCCGGCGCGGACAGCGAGTCGACCGCAGCGTTATAAACCGGTGTGGGCGGGAGAATCGGCCGCAGGGGCGAACAATAAGTCAATCGCGTGTGCTGATGTAGCGGGGGTAGCAACCTGCGCAGGATGGGCGCTAGTGCAAAAAATAATATCTGCTCACGCCCCTTTTGCAAGACCTTTTTGTGAGGAATAATGGTCCTGCGAAAAAATAGCATAGACCAAGTAATTGTTTTTGATAAAAACAATTTGTTAAGAAAAATAAACTTAGATGGATATTACCTGAGTTGTCCGGACGATAAATGATTTATGCATGACGTCCATAGATAATCTCCAGTAATTTCAATGGCAATTTAAGCCCTTTCTGGTCAGCTTGTCCATACTGGAACATTTGCATTTGATGCTTCCGGTGTAACAGTAGCTTCACCTTTTCTTTTTTCTTTGTTTCCTCCTTCTTTGCCGAGAGGCTCCGCTCGTATCCATTGGACAGTGCCAAAATCAGTGTTGCGTTGTAGCTTTATCATGCCAGAGAAAAAATAACCAACAACAGCAAAACAGTAATCTGATGTGATTCCTGATCACTTATTACGTGACCCCTTGTCACGCTTTGGCTTTAATCTTCTTCATGGTGCATGATGGCCCCCTTTGGAAATCGTGCCAAAGCCTGATGATAATTGTACCAATACATTTAGTTTATTCGTGGGACCATGTCTGATCATGGAGAACTCACGGGACTGCAGCCTCTTTCTTTTCTTTCTCAACTTCCCAGTCCGTTCCCTACTTTCCTTTCTTCAGAAAATAGCCCGCAGCTTTCAGGTGAGCCAGCAGAAGCAGAGCCAGCGGGCTGGAGCACCGTGAAGGGGATAATTCATGCAGCTCAAAGCGGAAACAACAGCAGGCGTAGGCACGGCATCGTCATCCGCCCGGGTGGCTTTGTGCGACGCTCGGGCAACAGGCACGCGAGCGCAGACATAAGGCCAAGGCGGCGACTCAGATGCCAGCGACACGGCAGCGAGGGCGGCTCGGAGCGGAGTTGACCCGGAGGAGAGGAACGAATCCCGGTTTGAGCAGCAAAGGGAGGCGACTTTAGCGTACGGCCGTAGAGGCCATGGTGAGGCCAGGCGGACGAGCACTTTCGGAGCCGGCTCACGCGAGGCCGTAGACGTGACGGCGGCAATTTGATGCGGATGCAGAGCGGGGCCCAAGGCAACTTGATCGGGGCGGGTCACGGCGAATCACAGCGGGTCACGGCGGAAGCTGGTTCCAGCAGCGAAGGCCTCAGCAACACGGAAAACGTTTAAATTAAGCCGGCTGATTTTCCACGCCGTGTAAACCGCCTGGAACGCACGACACGTGTCCAGCCTCACGCGTCGCTTGCAACCGCCCCAGCCTTATCTTCTTCGCGTCCACACGTTCGTTCCCACTCCTTTCCACCCCCCTTGATGTCAAACGCGGGAGAGGAGGCATGGCGCTGCAGCATGAAGGAGGAGGCCGGAGCCTGGCGCCGCTCGCCGGAGGCGGATGCCGCCCATCGTCGAAGGAAGTCGCGTCTTCGTGGATCTCGCCACGGCGGCGGAGCTACAATGCAGCACAAGCAGCGCCCCGACCCCGTGGAGCTCGCCGGCGGCGGTACTGCTTGGCTGCAAGGGAGCTCTCGCCAGCGGCTGCGCTGGCGACGGCTGTTGAAGCCGCAATGCTTCAACGCAGCATCCGTGGTGCTGCCCGCTGGCGACGAAGCTTCGACGCAGCATCCATGGCGCTGCTCGCCGGCGACAGAGCTGCAACGCAGCATCCATGGCGCTGCTCGCCGGCGGCAGAGCTGCAACGCAGCAGCGATGGTGCTTCAACGCAGCAGCCATGGCGCTGCTCACCGGCGACGAAGCTTCAATGCAGCATCCATGGTGCTCGGCCGGAGTTACAATCGAGCTTCGACGAAGCGTCGGTGCTGCGTTGGAGCTCGGTCGGAGTTGCAACAAAGCTTCGCCGGAGCCGTTGGAGCTTTATTGGGGGTGCAATGGAGCTCGGCCGGAGTTGCAATAGAGTTTGCCGGAGCGTTGTTGCTGCGCTGGAGCTTCGTCAGGTTGCAATGGAGCTCACCGGAGGCTGTTGGTGCTGAGTTTGAGCTTCCCGCGGGGCTGCAATGTCATTGCGTTGAAGCTGTCGCTCTCGCTGCTGCCTGTTTGTAATCCAATGCCTCCCTTCACGCTGATCCGACGGCTGAACAGGCGGATGATTTCTGATTTGTAGCATCGCCCCAGCAACAGGGTTCAACTTCTTACCACAGCCCAATCCCTTTTTCAGGTCGTACACGGAGAAGCAGAACCATGGTCGTGAGGAACGGCAGCGTGCCGGTGAGCCCGCAGCGGCGGCTCGTTGCATGGCGGCAGTTCGCAGCAGGCAAGGCGGGTCACAGCAGGGCCGGGTCAGCGAGGGCCAGCTCAGAGGTAGGGCGAGGAGAGGCTCGACGGTTGAAGGTGCGCCGGTGAGATAAAGGCCACGGTGTGTCAGCGCTGGTCCGGTACAGCCGTGATAGTTGCGGTCTTTTTTTCTTCAGAAGCACGCAAGGACAACCCGGAGTCCATATCGTCCTTGGTCATAGATAACTTTCCACTTTTTTTCTTTGCAACTTGTACTGGTTTGACTCGGATACGGGCATGACTTGATACGCCCGCTACAGTCGACGAAATCGATATGTTCTTCATCTCGGCGGATTGTAAGTCGCTGCAGTTGATGTTAAGCTCCACAGATTGTAAATCTAAATTGATGAACTTGAAGCTTGAAGCTGATGCTGGTTTTTCCGGCTCTTCTTCATCCGAAAAATTGTGAACTCTCAATCCCTAAAAGAGATCCCTCCAAGAACTCAACACCACCGTGCGCAGGCCCCACGGTGGGCGCCAACTGTCATGGATTTGTCACGGCAGATGTCTTTAGTGTCCGGACGTAGTCGCGAGGCCAACGCATCTATGCGGTAGCTTGAGAGGGGTTGATCGGGACGAGAGACGCAACACACAAGACAAAGATTTAGACAGCTTCGGGCCCCGGGAAACATCATCCGGTAATAGCCCTACATGCTGTTTGTGGCTAGATCTCATTATGCTCATGAGAGAGTCGCCGTAAGCCGGCTCTTTATGTCTAGCCCTAGAGATTGTTTCTTTTTTTCTGTCTCGTCTGGGGGAGCCCTGCCCCTCCTTATATAAGTTAGAGGGGCGGGTTACATGTGGAGTCCTAATAGGACTAGGAACTAGTCTATCTTCTCTTACAAGTTAATTACAAATCCGGGTCTTGCTTCCTCGTAAAGGAAATATTTGTCATCCCTTTCCTCTTAATCCGGCCCATCATAACGTGAGCCGGCCTTCTGGGCTTTGGGCCTTGTTGTCCATCTGATCCGCCCGCCGGGTTACTAATGAGTCGCCAAGATCAGGCAGGTTATCTGTGAATCGCCAAGCTCCGGGCGGGTCACCAGTGAGTCGCCAATTCCGGCCGGGTCATACTGTGGGGTATATCCCCGACATATGAAAAGAATTAATGATGTTCTTATTGTTGCAAATAGTAACTATGTACCCATAGATTTCATTGTTCTTGACATAGATTGCAATCCTTCATGTCCGATTATTCTTGGTAGACCTTTCCTTAGAACGATTGGTGCAATTATTGATATAAAGGAAGGGAATATTAAATTCCAATTTCCATTAAGGAAAGGCATGGAACACTTCCCTATAAAGAAATTTAAATTACCATATGAATCTATTATGAGAGCCACTTATGGATTGCCTACCAAAGATGGCAATACCTAGATCTATCTTCGCTTTTATGCCTAGCTAGGGGCGTTAAACGATAGCGCTTGTTGGGAGGCAACCCAATTTTATTTTTATTCCTTGCTTTTTGCTCCTGTTTAGTAATAAATAATTTATCCATCCTCTGTTTTGGTTGTGTTTTTTGTGTTTAATTAGTATTTGTTCCAAGTAGAACCGTTGGGAAGACTTGGGGAAAATCTTTTTGATCTTGCTGTAAAAAACAGAAACGTTAGCACTCACAAGAATTGCTACCATTTTTATTTGGAAAGTGCTATTTAGTTAATTATTTTTGAAGATGATTAATAGATAAATTCCTCACATCCAGCAATTTATTTTAGAATTTTTGGGGTTCCAAAGTTTGCGTTAGCTACAGATTACTACAGACTGTTCTGTTTTTGACAAATTCTGTTTTTCGTGTGTTGTTTGCTTATTTTAATGAATCTATGGATAGTAAAAGAGTTTATAAACCATAGAGAAGTTAGAATACAGTAGGTTTTAAACCAATATAAATCAATAATGAGTTCATTACAGTACCTTGAAGTGGTGTGTTGTTTTCTTTCGCTAACGGAGCTTACGAGATTTTCTATTTTGAGTTTTGTGTTGTGAAGTTTTCAAGTTTTGGGTAAAGATTTGATGGATTATGGAACAAGGAGTGGCAAGAGACTAAGCTTGGGGATTCCCATGGCACCCCAAGGTAAAATTCAAGGACACCAAAAAGCCTAAACTTGGGGATACCCCGGAAGGCATCCCCTCTTTCGTCTTCGTCTATCGGTAACTTTACTTGGAGCTATATTTTTATTCACCATATGATATGTGTTTTGCTTGGAGCGTCTTGTATGATTTGAGTCTTTGCTTTTTATTTTACCACAATCATCCTTGATGTACACACCTTTTGAGAGAGACTCACATGATTGGGAATTTATTAGAATACTCTATGTGCTTCACTTATATCTTTTGAGCTATATAGTTTTTTGCTCTAGTGCTTCACTTATATCTTTTAGATCACGGCGGTGGTTTTCTTTTATAGAAATAATTGTTCTCTCATGCTTCACTTTATATTATTTTGAGAGTCCTTTATAACAACATGGCAATAATAAAAACTTTCATACAAGTGCATTGAATACTATGAGAAGTTTGATACTTGATAATTGTTTTGAGATATGGAGATGGTGATATTAGAGTCATGCTAGTTGAGTAATTGTGACTTTGATAAATACTTGTGTTAAAGTTTGTGATTTCCGTAGCATGCACGTATGGTGAACCGTTATGTGATGAAGTCGGACTATGATTTATTTATTGATTGTCTTCCTTATGAGTGGCGGTCGGGGACGAGCGATGGTCTTTTCCTACCAATCTATCCCCCTGGGAGCATGCGCGTAATACTTTGTTTTGATAACTTGTAGATTTTTGCAATAAGTATGTGAGTTCTTTATGACTAATGTTGAGTACATGGATTATACGCACTCTCACCCTTCCACCATTGCTAGCCTCTCTAGTATCGCGCAACTTTCGCCGGTACCATAAACCCACCATATACCTTCCTCAAAACAGCCACCATACCTACCTATTATGGCATTTCCATAGCCATTCCGTGATATATTGCCATGCAACTTTCCATCATTCCGTTATTATGGCACGCTTCATCATTGTCATATTGCTTGCATGATCATGTAGTTGACATCGTATTTGTGGCAAAGCCACCGGTCATAATTTTCATACATGTCACTCATGCATCATTGCACATCCCGATACACTGCCGGAGGCATTCACATAGAGTCATATCTTGTTTTAAGTATCGAGTTGTAATTTTTGAGTTGTAAGTAAATAAAGTGTGATGATCATCATTATTAGAGCATTGTCCCAGTGAGGAAAAGATGATGGAGACTATGATTCCCCCACAAGTCGGGATGAGACTCCGGACGGAAAAAAAGAAGAAAAGAGGCAAAAAAAGAAGGCCCAAAAAATTGAGAGAAAAAGAGAGAAGGGACAATTCTACTGTCCTTTTTCCACACTTGTGCTTCAAAGTAGCACCATGGTCTCCTATGATATCACTTTCATATACTAGTGGGAATTTTTTTATTATAGAACTTGGCTTGTATATTCCAATGATGGGCTTCCTCAAATTGCCCTAGGTCTTCATGAGCAAGCAAGTTGGATGCACACCCACTTAGTTTCTTTTGTTGAGCTTTCATACACTTATAGCTCTAGTGCATCCGTTGCATGGCAATCCCTACTCACTCACATTGATATCTATTGATGGGCATCTCCATAGCCCGTTGATACGCCTAGTTGATGTGAGACTATCTTCTCCTTTTTGTCTTCTCCACAACCACCATTCTATTCCACCATATAGTGCTATATCCATGGCTCACGCTCATATATTACGTGAAGATTGAAAAAGTTTGAGAACATCAAAAGTATGAAACAATTGCTTGGCTTGTCATCGGGGTTGTGCATGATTTAAATATTTTGTGTGGTGAAGATAGAGTATAGCCAGACTATATGATCTTGTAGGGATAACTTTCTTTGGCCATGTTATTTTGAGAAGACATGATTGATTAGTTAGTATGCTTGAAGTATTATTATTTTTATGTCAATATTAAAATTTTGTTTCGAATCTTATGGATCTGAACATTCATGCCACAATAAAAAAAATTACATTGAGAAATATGTTAGAAAGCATTCCACATCAAAAATTCTTCTTTTATCATTTACCTACTCGAGGACGAGTAGGATTAAGCTTGGGGATGCTTGATACGTCTCTAATGTATCTATAATTTTTGATTTCTCCATGCTATTATATTATCTATTTTGGATGTGAATGGGCTTTATTTTACACTTATATATCATTTTTGGGACTAACCTGCTAATCGGAGGCCCAGCCCAAATTGCTATTTTTTTGGGCCTATTTTAGGGTTTCAAAGAAAAGGAATATCAAACGGAGTCCAAACGGAATGAAACCTTCGGGAACGTGATTTTCTCAACAAATGTGATCCAGGAGACTTGGAGTGGGCGTCAAGAAACAACGGAGGAGGCCACGAGGCAGGGGGCGCGCCTACCCCCTGGGCACACCCTCCACCCTCGTGGGCTCCCCGTTGCTCCACTGACGTACTTCTTCCTCCGATATAAGTCCATGTACCCCCCCAAACATCCAGGAGCACCACGAAAACCTAATTCCACCGGCGCAACCTTTTGTACTCGAGAGATCCCATCTTGGAGCCTTTTCCAGAGCTCCACCGGAGGGGGCATTGATCACGGAGGGCCTCAACATCAACTCCATGGCCTCTCCAGTGATGTGTGAGTAGTTTACTAGACCTTCGGGTCCATAGCTAGTAGCTAGATGACTTCTTCTCTCTCTTTGGATCTCAATACAAAGTACTCCTCGATCTTCTTGGAGATTTATTCGATGTAATCTTCTTTTGCGGTGTGTTTGTTGAGATCCGATGAATTGTGGCTTTATGATCTAGATTATCTATGAACAATATTTGATTCTCCTCTGAATTCTTTTATGTATGATTGGTTTATCTTTGCAAGTCTCTTGGAATTATCAGTTTGGTTTGGCCTACTAGATTGATCTTTCTTGCAATTGGAGAAGTGCTTAGCTTTGGGTTCAATCTTGCGGTGTTCGATCCCAGTGACAGAAAGGGAACCGACACGTATTGTATTGTTGCCATCGAGGATAAAATGATGGGGTTTATATCATAGTGCATGAGTTTATCCCTCTACATCATGTCATCTTCCTTAAAGCATTACTCTGTTCTATGAACTTAATACTCTAGATGAATGTTGGATAGCGGTCGATGTGTGGAGTAATAGTAGTAGATGCAGAATCGTTTCGGTCTACTTGTCTGAGACGTGATGCCTATATACATGATCGTACCTAGATATTCTCATAACTATGCTCAATTCTGTCAATTGCTCAACTGTAATTTGTTCACCCAACGTAAAATACTTATGCTCTTGAGAGAAGCCACTAGTGAAACCTATGGCCCCCGGGTCTATCTTCCATCATATTAGTCTTCCAATACTTAGTTATTTCCTTTGCCATTTATTTTACTTTACATCTTTATTTCTCTTTATCATAAAAATACCAAAAATATTATCTTATCATATCTCACTCTCGTAAGTGGCCGTGAAGGGATTGACAACCCATTTATCTTGTTGGTTGCGAGGTTCTTATTTGTTTGTGTAGGTGCGTGGGACTTGAGCGTGATCTCCTACTGGATTGATACCTTGGTTCTCAAAAACTGAGGGAAATACTTACGCTACTTTACTGCATCACCCTTTTCTCTTCAAGGGAAAACCAACGCAGTGCTCAAGAGGTAGCAAGATCATGAACATGACGAGGAGTCTCGAAATGATCAAGAGGTAAATATTGATATATTGAAAGGTTATACAGACACCGAAATGGTTTCGAAGAGGTTCAGGGATTTTTCGGAGTACCGGGAGGTTATGAGAACCCCCCAAAAAAGTTAATGGGCCTCATGGGCCATAGTGGAGAGAGGGAGGAAGGCTACAAGGGATGGGGGTGCGACCCCCCCCCCTTTCCTTCTCCCTCTCCACCCTTTCCTCTTTCCCCCTCTCCGTTGAAAGGAAGGGGGGCGAATCCTACTAGGAGTGGAGTCCTAGTAGGACTCTCCCCCCCTTGGCGCGCCTCCTTCTGGCTGGCCACCTCCCCTCTCTCCTTTATAAACGGGGGGCGGGGGGCACCCCAAAGGCACACCAATTGTTCTCTTAGCCGTGTGTGGTGCCCCCTCCACAGTTTACTCCTCCGGTCATAGCGTCGTAGTGCTTAGGCGAAGCCCTGCGCGGATCACATCACCATCACCATCACCATGCCGTCATGCTGATGGAACTCTCCCTCAACCCTCTGCTGGATCAAGAGTTCGAGGGACGTCATCAAGTTGAACGTGTGCTGAACACAGAGGTTCCGTACGTTCGGTACTTGGATCGGTTGAATCGTGAAGGCGTTTGACTACATCAACCGTGTTAACCTAATGCTTCCGCTTTCGGTCTACGAGGGTACGTGGACACACTCCCCCCCTCGTTGCTATGCATCTCCTAGATATATCTTGCGTGATCGTAGGATTTTTTGAAATTGCATGCTACGTTCCCCAACAGAATGTACACCACATGCACACGTTTTAGACGCCGCCATCATCATCGAACTGCCGACCCATCTTCAGAAGAGAGATCTGCATCATCCTTGCCAGTCCGTCCATCCATCGACGCCACCACGGCGCCCAACGGCGCCACCGCCCGGCACTTGTCCGTCCAGACGCGAAGAATCTGGAAGATCTGTCGTGCGTAGCACCTGCCGACCAGGCATGACACAACGTAGCACCTGTCGGCCAGGCATGACTTGACATCTCCACCGAAAGCTCCGTGCAAGACGAAGCCGCTCCATGCAAGACGAAGCCTCTGTCTTCCAGCTCTGGTCCATAAACGATGCTCCCAAGAGAGAAAACGACACTACAATACCACCATCGTCCAATCTAGAAGACCAGATCTTAGGATTTTCCCCGGAGCAGCACAAGTGGGTCGACAATAGTTACACGACGATGCCTTCATCAAGGTAATTGCGCAGAACGCCACCATCGGCTTGTTTTCACCGGCAACTATGTCTTCCCGACTCGCAGCCGGAACTAGATGACGGATCTCAAGATCTGACCATCTAGCCTCAGGCCGACCACCTCCGTCCCCATCACCAGCGACAGCCAGGCTTAGTCGGCGCACGTCTCTTGGGACGACAAGGTGAAGGAGAGGGGGAGGGGGCGTTGGGGTTGGCCCCGTGATCACTCTGGAGGGAGCGATACGAGCGAGCCCTGGGAGCGCTCACGTGTGTGTACTTAGTGGGGAGCAAAAAGAAACGTAGGTGCTGCGCTGATACGGCGCTCTCGAAGTCTCGATGGGAGACGGTTCGACTTGACACCGTACGACCGACGTTGTTTGGAAGATGATTGCCATCCGCGTGGCCACAGGCTATTGCTCCGCTGCACCCCTTGGTGGGCCCTCACGCCATCCACTGCTGAAGTGGACTTGGTCGACGCTCTTGTTATTTCAGTCCTCACCTCACTAATGAGTGACCGAGCACTTAAATAAATCTGTAATGAACTTAGCAAAAGCTGCTCTTTGCCCGTACTGCACTTGTTAATTAGGAACAGCCTGGACGGAGAAACAGTCCCATGGAAAGCCTGGCACCTTTACGATATGCAATACAACTACTTGGCCACTGATGAGTAGGCCGCTTTTCACAGGGACGTCATACAGCCCGTCGAGCTCGAGCAGCAGCCAGCTGAGAATCTCTCGACGTGCACTGTGCACCAGCCATCTCTCCGTATCGCTACAGTACCTAATTTCACCTGTTGCCACCGTTGATGTACTGCTACGTGTCTCTTCCTGCCCTCGAACACCCCACGCCTTTGCCAAAACAAGGAAAAACAGCGCACAACTCCACACTGCAAACGAGACACAACTCCAAGCAGCACGGAGACATCCGGAAATTGACCTTGGAACCTTCCCAGACACACGTGTCCCCATGCTGGCTCCGCACTTTCCCGGTGGATCTTTCAGGCTAAAAATCTGTGGCGCCGCACATACTACTCCTTGCTCGCCGTCGGTCGTTGTTTACAGCTACCGGCCTCTGCCTGCCGGTGGAAAAGTCAGGTCAGCCGGCGAGCTGCCACCGGCCGTAGCCCTATCACAATCAGCCGCCGCTATCGGAGAATAACCCCTACTCCTCCTCAAGTTCCTAAAATACGAGCCGACCAGTCCTCCGTCTGCTACTCACTCCATTTTTGTTTACTACTTCGCATATTAGTTTTAACTGAAGTCAAATTTTATAGTGTTTGATCAAGTTTACAGAAAACAATATAATCGTTTACAGTAACAAATTTATATGATGTGAAAATATATGCAATGATGAATCAATGATATATATTTGGTGATTTATATGTTTATATGTTTTTCTACAAACTTGTTGAAAGTATAGAAAGTTTGACTTTGGACAAGCCTAATATGCGAAGTAAATAAAAACGAAGGGAGTACATCCTCGGTTTCAAAGTATTTGAAGTTCTAGGTTTGTCGCAAGTTTTTTTTTTTTTGAAAACGAGGATAGACCCCCGCCCTTTGCATCTGGTACACACAGGTTTGTCACAAGTGAACTTCACACACACACACACAAACACACAAAGCTATTTTTCTTATAAGTTGACCAAATTTTTAAAAAAGTTTCAATTAGAACAAACATATAACTTCAACTGTTTCGAAACGGATGGATTACTTCCCACTTCGACTCTTCCATTGATGTCATAATCTCCCCCTTTGTGTACCGAAACAAGGCATCAACACCTGACTCCTCCTTCTAAGAAGATCATCAGACTATGTCTGTCACGGCGCATGGTATATAATTGTTGTTTGGGTAAAAGCAACAGCCGTGGAAAGCACAATGTAATTTCCATTTAGGGAGAGAGCGTTATTTAGATCATAAAATAGCATTACTACAATGTTGATGAGACCAAACTGTTTTAGTGCAGAAAACACTAGACATGGATCCATGAAGAGAGACCACTCGAACAATATGGTACATACATGCGATGGTGGTAAAAGAAATCCTCATACATTTTTGTCCTTTCGGTGTCCCTTCTCAATACTGCTGAAGATATCTCCCGACGACCATGGACAACTGCGTTTGGTGTCGTCGGGGCAAAAAAAAAAACTTAGCCCAGTCTCAACGAATGACTAACTCTACCATACCTTAGATGTCCACATAGCACCACAATGTTCAAGGCATGCATTTGAGGTGACTCACATGTTGGTGGATGAGGCGAGACCAGTTCCTTCCATCACCACTCGCGCCTCTTCTACGTCATGGTCAGCCGTCTTCCTGTTGTGCCACTAGATGTCTTGTATCCCGTGGTCATATTGCAACTGATACAAAGCCACATCTGATCTACCCTCTAGATAAAGTGATGACATGTTTCTACTTTGGTGTCGATAACATAAACCCTGACTATAACCCTCAATTTGAACCCTTAATTGTAATTGTGGCTGGAGTGGCGACATCAACACTTAGTTGTAGCATTACCACAAACAAAAAAAACACACCCAGGGAAGTATAGAACGCAGTCGACATGAACCACCCAACCACATAAAAAAATACAAGAGCTAAACCACCCAAGGAAGTATAGATAAAGCGAGTTTTTTTTTATTTCTGGTGTTATGAAAAAAAGACACATTGCAGGTTTATATATTGGACCCTGTTAAGTGCCACATGTGTGGCATGAGCACATGGCAACTCCAAACATTTTTCATGACAAGTTTAGTGACACGAGGATGGCAACTTTCTTTTCGAATGACAAGTTTCAGTTTTTTTGGATTTACTTTTTTCTTTTAGGATGGCAACTTTAGTTGTAAAAAATAGGCAGGGCGAGATTGTTTCATGCCACACATGTGTCACCTATCATTTGAGTAGTATATTTTTTGTTATTTCGGATGTTCATTGTACTGCCATGATAAACAATGAATAGATCAGAAAAAATCCCCTATAAAAAAGATAGGAATTTTTTTCTGAAAATTAAAAATGGAATAGAAAAAAAAAGTCGTCCGTCTTGGCCACGGACGGGGATGTAGTCCTGTCGTCAACGCCGGCAAGCGCGATGCCGGAAGAGGAGAACTAGTCCACCACGCACAAAAGTACATTGAAACGCCGGTACACCCGGGCCGGGCTGTTCCTCTACCCGTGCTCGCGAAGCCCATTAGTTTAGGCCCGCCTCGAATAGGGTTTAAGCTTCCCCGGTCCCGCAGCTTCCACGAATCCCCCGTCCGATTCAACAGGCAAAACCCCCCTCACGCTCACGCGATGGGAGTCGCCGCCTCCGCCGCCGCTCCTCCCCCGGAGGCCGCCGCGCCCGCCGGTCCACCGGCCAAAGAAGATATCGAGCATGGCTCCGCCGCGTCCGCGGCAGATGCGCCCCCGGAGGCCACCGCGCCCGCCGATTCACCGGCAAAGGAAGAGGCCCAGTCCGCCGCCGCCGCCGCCTCTCCCGGCGGCGAGGCGGGCGCGGCGGGGGAGACGGTGGTCCTGGACGCCTCGGCGGAAGGCGGCGAGGAGGAGGAGGAAGGGGAGTGCGGATTTTGCCTGTTCATGAAGGGCGGCGGGTGCAAGGAGGAGTTCGTGGGGTGGGAGAAGTGCGTGGAGCAGGCGGAGGCGGAAGGCGGCGACGTCGTCGAGCGCTGCCACGACGCCACCGCCGCGCTGCGCAGGTGCATGGACAAGTTCCCGGACTACTACGAGCCCATCCTCCGCGCCGAGCGCGCCATGGCCGAGGATCTCGAGGCCTTCAAGGCCAGCGAAGCCTCCGAGCCCTCCCCTGCCTCGCCGCCGCCCCCGGCGGCGGAGGAGGAACAGGGCGACAATAAGAAGCAGGCGGAGCCGGTGGTGGTGAAGGAGAAGGAGGATCTTGCGGCCTGATCCCGCCGCCTAGGCGTGGGATCTTGTGATTTTTTGGTGAGATTTGAGGCATCCTAGATGTGAATTATTTTGTTTTACCTGGGGCGTGATCTGCAAGATGGGAGAGGGTGGCCTCTCCAAGAAAAATTCGATTCTTTTGGTGGGAATTATACACTGTTCACGAGCTCTAGCTCGTGAACTAATATGGAGAAGTGATCTTGTGCTGTAATAATAATCCAATGCATCGATACTGATTTGACACGATTAGCTCTCGTGCTGATCTTATTCTTCAAATTTGTAACGCTGATCATGCGTAGCGAACAATTGACAGGAAGTTCGTCCAGTAATCAGTTTGTCAATCAGTAACTGAGTGAGCACTAATCTCCGTTGTTAGATGCTGGTTTTGTTCATGGTGCTGGAGAGATTTGCCACTCTTACTTGGCTGGGTTTTTTTTTGACCCGTTATTTGGCTGGGTTTTTTTTGACCCGTTATTTGGCTGGTTTTGGACATTTGTCAGCTAATTTTGAGCAATATAATGTAAGATTATAGGGGTTGCCATTTAGTGTCTGAATCAGCGGTGCTGAGGCTGTCCATACCGTGTTCTGTTCGGTATATGTTAGTTCCAGCCGGCCTCATTTTGCCTTGCAACAGCAAGAATTTCCTGACATAGTTATAAACATGGGATTCTCAAAGAATGATTTGCTTGGTTATAATTCGCTATTTCATCTACACTGCTGGTGTTACCCTGTGCTATTTCATCTTTGGCTACTTTTGCAAATTTACAGTTGAATTTGAGAATTGCTGCCTGTTTAAAGTACATTTGAATTGAAAGTTTCTGCTGCATTTCTGTATTCTTGGGGACAGATTGTAAGGTTCATTCAGTAGTGGAATAAAGATGTCTTGGCAGTTCAATTTAAACTGCAAAAACGTTTTATTATTTAGAAACAGGGGTACCAGTTCTGCTTACTTGTTGTGACCTGTTTTGTTCGTCGACATGTTGGACGCAGTCCCGTTACAGCCGTCACTTTGCCTTGCACGCAAGGATTTCTTCCTCCGATGCAAATTGCTCACATTGCTGAAAATAAAATAATCAATCCTGGCTTTTATACCAGCCAGTGAACTGCTAAAAAACCCGACACAGAGCATATTACTGCAACACAGAAAGTGGCAAACGCAAGTTGAAACAAAATAGAGAAATGTTTTTGGAATGATAGGTTTAGTTTCGGCAACATTTTCCATCCAAACATCATGGATACTTGTAATGTGAGGGAGGGTTACAGAAAGGGGTTCGGGCGCGGCACACAAGCCATCAAAAAACTGAAGCACTAACCTACGACGCTAGTGTTACTGGCAGCAAGATTAACGGCGGGTTTCTGGAACACCCGTATAACCCCCGACCCATCAGCACCATCGTTTCCAACCCTCCATGATCGATCCTTCTTCCTCTGGGGTTTCCGGTGGTGCTTGTGGGATGCTTCTTTCTTCTTCTTCTTTGTGGAACCCTTGGTCATTTGGCCATGCATGTCAAAAGATGCAAGGTCGTTTAGGGCATGACTGATGTTAGGTTCAGCTCGATTGATTTCCTCATCATCTTCATCAGAAGCACCGTCGTCTGATTGATCAGCTGCTGCAGTGCTTGAGCCTTCTAGGTCACTGTTGTCCTCTCCATCAGTTTCATCATCTATCTCACCAGGAGGAAGCTCAAAGTGTGGAATCTTTCCATCAATGTAATCCTTCAGTATCTGCCGAGCAGCCCTGGTCTCATCAGGCAGCCCAGCATGGCTGACATGCCCCCGAGATGTGCAGTATGCCATCAACAACTCAGCAGCGGTTGGTGGTCGAGATGCTTCCTCATATGCCTTGGGCTTTGGCAGGGTGATTTTGTAAACCTGTTCCAGGATGTTTCTCGGCACACGATTTGCCACCACTTGAATTGCTCCCCTGTGCTTTGTCATCCTATCAATTGGCAAGACACCACATGCCACCATCTCATGCCTCGAGCTTGAAAAAGAAGGGAAGACCAGACCAGGACAATCACACAGCATGAGCTCTTCCGAGATTATCAGTGTCTGGAAATGCTTGGTCTTGCCAGGCGTAGATGTTACACCAGTCTTCTTCTCACCAACCAGAGCATTGATGGTTGAACTCTTCCCAACATTTGGATAACCAACAAATCCAACAACCACACGCTTGGGTTGCACCAAGGCAGATTCAGAACTAGATTCAGGTTCCTCTCCAACAGCGGATGTTGCCTTTTGGCTCACAATATACTCCGCTTCGCCCTGCAACCTCACCAGGAGCTCTTCCCGGCCATATATCTTTGTATCAAGATCTGTATCTGATTCTTCCATGGTTTGGCTGCTCAATTTTTTCCCTTCTAACACTGCGGTAGCAGCTTTAGCAGACCAGAATAGATAGAGAATATCATGTTCCTTAAAGTAATCTGCCCATTTCCGCCTGCATTTTTTCCAATTGAGAAAATGTCATGCATCACAGCAGACACCAAAGATAACTGGAAATCAAATGCACCTCCAGAGAGCTACTAACCTGACACTCAGTGGTAAAAGATCAGCCTTGTTTACAAGAAGCAGTGTTCTCTTGTGCTCGTCAATTTCCTGTGCATATTCCTTAATACGTAGGAAAAGATATATATCAGAAGAAAGCAGAAAACTGCAGAAATCCACAATACAATAAAACAAACAGTTCTATAATACAGGGGAAACCTCACAGCTAGTCTCAAATACCACACCTACCTTTCAAACACCTCACATATCAGAAGGCAGTAAAGAATGAAGCATTGATTATGATGTGAATCCTAAAACTGCAGTTTTAGGTTTAAAGAAGAACCAACATTTCAGGGAGAACTGGATTTCAATGCTTCGACAAGATCAGAGAACAAATAATGCAACAACCAGCAGTAGCAACAAGTCAAACTCAAGGTACCGGTCATCTAACACCAATGGGAATTTATCAATAATATAATATAGACAACCATGTAAGTTAAACACAATAGGAAAAAAAATACCGAGTCTAAATTCTAAGTACCTCAAGATCAGGGCAACGGTAGAACAAAGGATTTCGAGAATCGACGACCATCACGAGCTTCAAAAAAGAAGGAAACCAGTCAGTGCTTTCACATAATTTCCTGGAACGTTAGCTCATTCTAGGGAAAAGAAGAAGGGCTGATCACAGTCACAAAGGCTCCAATACTACCAAGACAATAAGGTACAATAGTTCAACTTAATAACAGATAAGAACACATAATGTATGCATCACATTAATTCGAATGGGTACATATTAAAACTAGATACAAGGTTGCCAATGATGAGTAGGTGTGCACATGCATTCATGCCCAGGAAAACGACAAGATGCTGAAAAAGATGGAACATTGTACTGGACCTACTGGTAATGTCCAACTGATTGAAAAGTGAGATAAATGGCAAATGAATTCATAGTTAATGTTCATATAAACCTTAGTTGTACCATAGGCTTCTCAAATAGATATACTAACCAAATCGCTGCGTTCAAGTACTCTCCACAGTTGTCTCCAGATATCAAGATTCTTCTCAAAAGGCGTAAGGACAAGTTCTTCATTCTCTTGCAATCTGCAGAACACCTCTTTTATAATGGACTTGTGTACAACAAACAACATACTAACAAACTTAGAATTCACTTAGATGGACTAGATGCTCAGACGTTCTAAAGAGTACTCAGTAACATGTAAACTGCTTCCACTCAAGCTAAAGAAACCAATTAAAAACTTGTCTTTGCTCATATACTGTTCGATTCAAATACTTAAACTAGTACTTTACTTGTAGCACTTTGCATCTTTTCAATGCCCAGAAAGAACGAACCAGCTTCAGAATTTATCACGAAGATTCCAAAGATACCCAAGTTTATGGTTATAGTTGCAGAAAACCTGAGGGTTTATTGCTACAGCACATGAGATGGGTTTTACATTGACGCACCCACATAATTTGAGAAACAAACAACACCGTAGCCAATTACTCCTGAAGTATTTTGTAGACAAGTAGTGTTGTTCAAATTGTCAAAGTGCCAAGGCGGGGAGTTACTTAAGTGGGTTTACCAAAATGATATGAATACAAATCCGGAGATTTCCGACAACTAAGGCCATAGACCTGATGTTTCATGAAATATACTCGATAACATTACTCCAAGGAGGCCCAGCGTGCAAAGGAATAATGTAATTTTTGAACAACGGCACTTCTAGAAACAAAGCAGAGAAGTGCACCAACCTCGCGAGGCTCCTCCGCCACTCCAGGAAAGCCCGCTTCTCGTTGGTGTCGAGCTCCTCGGTTGTCATCTGGGCAGTCCACGGGGGCCTGAAAACATTCCAATTCCGTTCAGCCATGCACGGCT
The DNA here is from genome assembly GCF_003073215.2 of Triticum urartu. Taxonomy (NCBI): domain Eukaryota; kingdom Viridiplantae; phylum Streptophyta; class Magnoliopsida; order Poales; family Poaceae; genus Triticum; species Triticum urartu. The sequence goes on along the minus strand of NC_053026.1, from coordinate 538,092,446 downwards.
TGTCCCACTAAAGACGACCAAAGAAAAAAGAAAACGACGGTGCCGAGCACTCACCGGCGGGGCACCCTGAGGCTGTCGGCGTGCAGGGCCTCCTGCTCCTCCCGCAGAAGCCGCCTCTCCTCCTCCGTGTCCCCCGTCCCATCCCTGAAACGCAAAATAAACGCAGGCCCCGTGTCAGAGGCAATTCGTCGAACACCTGCGGGCTTCAAAACAGAACCCCCCAGAGGACGGGGCGCTTACAGGTCGATGAGGCCGGAACCGAGCGCGGCGGTCAGGGCGGCGGCGCCCTCCGCGTCGTCGCCGTGGAGGAGCTCCTCCTCGGCGGCCCGCTGGAGGACGGCGTCGATGTCGCTGACCTCGATGACGGACTCGAGCGGCAGCGCCTGCTGCGCGCGGCGGGAGATCACGAGCTGCTGGCCCCTCGCCTTGGCGGCCAAGGCCTGCTTGTTGCGCTGCCGGACAAGCGCTCGCCCCAGCCCCTCGCCGCGGTCTTTCTTCCCGCCGCCGCCACCGCCTGCCATCTCTACCAGGGAAGGTCACGAGAGAGAGGAAGGCAGAAGGGAAAGAGAGTACGTTGCTGTTGCGCTTCGGCGGCGCGAGGGGGGTTGGAGTCGAGCCTAGCGTCCGAGCCGGTGAGCTTCGCAGGCCGTGCTGGAAAACGGCCCAGCTTCTTTTTACTTTTCTTTGTTTGGAAACGGAAATGGCCCAACTCAAAACTTGGTCCGCTCCAATATTTTTAAACACGTTTGCTAAAAAAAGATATTTTAAAACAATAATCTACTTCAATAATGTTGAAATCAGTAACTAGAGGGTACCCCTTGCAAAGATCACTCTCATGTTTTCTCGTGGTGACAAGTGACGCATTGCATGTGCGACGCATGTCGCAACCGGGGAGTTTTGTACTTCTTTCATACACTCATTGTATCAAAACGTTTTATCTCTTGAACCATGCGTCCAGAATCATGAACCGTTTTCACCATTATATTTCTCGCCTTGATACTTTAAAACTAGAATTCATGTTAATAGGCTTGGAAAACTTTTTTCTAAAAGAAGGACAAAAAACAAAAAACCGGAAACAAAAAATGGAACCCCCAAAGCACAATAAACTAAAAGCGTAACTATGATTTTCACTTTTTGGGGAAGCACATCTGTGTTTTTTCAGTCTTGGGGAGAAGCACACATGCCTTTTTTTTCATTTTTTCGGGAAGCACAAATGTGTTTCACACGGAATAACATATCCGCCTTTCACTTTTCGGGAAGCATAATTGTGCTTCACCGTGAAACATAATTGTGCTTTTCACTTTCGGGGGAGCATAATTGTGCTTTGCTGTGAAGTACAACTATATCTTTTCACATGATATGCTTCACACGAGGAAAATAAAACAAACAAATAAATTTCAAGAAAAACTAGGAAATACCAAAAAAAAAAAACAACACGTGCAAAAAAAAGTTATTGCAGTGCGAACAACGTGCGACACATGGTGGCGGTTGGGCGCACCACGCGTCTACCCTTGGCATGCCTGCTAGGCGGCCCATCTAGTCGGTACCCCCATTAGTCCCCAATAATGTGCACATTATTTTTTTGAGCTTGAAATGGGTTATTCATGGGAGCAAATACTTAACGGGTGCCCAATGCATGGGAGCATTGTCATATTATACATCTCAGTACCACCAGTGTCATGAACCAAGTTGTGGTTGGATGATTAGGAGGACAGTGGTATCCTTAACCCACCAGGGTTCAATTCCTATACTTACACTGGTGCTCCTATTTTCCTGAATTTATTTATTTGTACAACGTTCATAGGGATGAGCGAATCTGCGTACGTCAAAGCACATTTGCTCCCTTGATGATTTTGGTAATTCATGTCAACGTACATATTGTTGGAGTAATGTTTTGCTCAAGTATATTCCAGGAATTTTTTTAACTTAGACAAGTAAGTAGATGGGGATGTGGACCCCTCAAAGCCACGAAGGACATATGTTGGCAAAACTCCAAGACCCTCTATTTTTGTTAAGTGATCTAAGATCACATTGAGTCTATAGAAAATTCAATACTATTAAAAGAGGATGAGGTTTTGATCATGGACTTTTTTGCTCAAGTGCTTAGAGGTATTACTCCAAAAGCCTCAGCCACACCCTCATATTCTTCTCTATCCAAAACTCTAAAGTCAAACTCAATCCCACTGATACACATCTACCTAGGCTCACCGAGATACACTTGATAGAGCCACTGCCTAAAACCTAGCAACTCGGTCTCACCGAGATGACATTCGGTTCCACCGAAGTGCACGTGCCAACCTTCTATTGCCTATTGATTTCTTCTCGGAATTTCTGAGTGGTTTCAATCGGTCTCACCGAAGTGTAGAAAGTGCTTAGGTCATCACCCATTGGTCTCACCAAAAAGCCTAAAGTTCAAACCTTTTGCAGTAGTCGGTCTCTGTCGGGGGTTTGGTGCGACATATGCCAAAGGATGGCTTATCATGGTGGGGGCGAGTAGAACGTCGCCGGTGCCTGGAAACGGGATGAGGCGAAGACATGCACGCCGGCGAATCTTACGCAGCTTCAGGGCTCTCCGAGGAGATAATACCCCTACTGCTGCTCTGCGGGGTCTCCGCATGATCACTATGGCAAAGCGTTTACACGGTTGCTCCTTGAGCTATTTCTAGGAGGTAGGAGAGGGCAAGGCTAGCTCTCTTCCTTCTATATGATCTGGTCTAGAGCTAATGGGTTCCAACCCTTTGCATGGGTGCCCTGGGGGGTTTATATAGGCCTACCCCCCAGGGGTACAATGGTAATCCGGCTAGACGCGGGCCCAGCCGTCAGCGCCTCTGGACTCCGTCTTCTCTGCCGACCGCTGGGGCCCTCCGGTTGGCGGGCCCCGCTGACTGGCCTGGTACGGAGCCGACAGGCCGCGTCCACCGCGGGCGGGTCTTACCGGTTGTTGATTACTGTAGCCGTGCTTCTGATGACGCGAGCTTGATCATGGGGTCGTGGCAACAGCCCCGCCGCCTGGCGGGCGATCACTATTGCCACTCTCCATCACATCTTGATTAATGGTGCGTGGGCCCCGGGGGAGGGCTCGGCCGACTCCCCCAAGCCGACTTCTGACGGGTCCGACTGGTGGTCCTCTTGCCGTCTCTTGGGGTCTCACCGACTGGTGGGCCCCGCTGCCTCTGAGCCGTACAGACAAGCCGTCGTGGGTGCAGGATTTGGTCCCGCGGTGCTGATGTCAGGGCCGGCACGGCAATAGTGCCACGCCGCACGGAGATCTTCCGGGGTACGGCATGTTGTGGCCATGCCCGCCCTTGGTAAGGGGCGGGAGTGGGCTTCACTGTAGCCACTCCCCTGCCCCGTCCCCCTTGATGAGGTCACGGGGTTTGTTGGAATCGCAGGCCGACTCCCCAAAGCCGGCTTCTCCGGAAGTCTCCAGTCAGGAGTCGTCTTACCCTGCGGTCGTCCCTGGGACTCGGCCGCGAGTGGTCAGTCAGCCGTCTTGTCGTGGACTTCTTGAAGGCGGCTCTCCGTCCTGGGGTCTTGAGGGGCGCAGCCTGCCCCGATGTCTTTAAAGGTTTTGGGCCTCGGGTTGGCCTACCCGTGGCCCATTACTCCGACAGTAGTCTCCGAAGCTGGTCAGGCGCCGCGGATGATCGGCCGAGAAGCCTCAGCAGTTTCTCTTTTCGGGTGCTCAACACATGGTCTTTGATTGACTTCTGCCGGGCCGACTAGAAGGAGTCGGACTTGCTCAATTCGGACTCACTCAATTTCGACTCGCACAATATTTCGAACGTCGCGGCGGGATCCAAGTAGCGTGCTGGCTAAGCCTCCAGGCCGCCGCCCGTTCTAGGCCTGTCATGCGATGACACGTGGCTGGGCCGTCCTGCCAGCCTACGCGAGCGACGGGACAGGCCCATAGGCGGGGCCCGCCACTACCGCGCCTCGACGCCCGAGCGGATCCGCTGCGGCCCCGGCGGATGGTTGGGATTCCCGTGGAGTTATTGCGCGCAGTAACTTTATCGTGGAACGTGGGGGTCGTGGGGCCGTGGGCGCAGTAAATCCCCATGTCCGCCCCCTCGGTTTCGCAGCCCACAGGGCTATAAGTAGGGGGAAGAGGGGGGCACGCGCGCCCCTCCTTCCCACCACTCCTCGCTTTCTTTCTTCTCACTGCTGCTCGCTCTCCTCCTCCTCCTTCTTCTTCGCTCCGCCGCTCCCAAGCTCCGGCGAACGCCGTGGAGATCAGCTCGCGATGAGTTCTTCCTCCGCCGCCGTGCTTCCCCTGGTGCGCTCCGGCACTTGGGACGGTTCCGAAGTTCACGACGACCACATCGAGTTCCTTCGCCGGACTCGTCGGCTTCCCGGCGAGGATCACGTGCGGGTGCGGCTTGCGCCGAAGGGGGAGATTCCCCCCGCGCCGCAGGAGGGCGAGCGGGTCATCTTCCGCTCGCACTATTTGCACGGGTTGGGGCTGCCGGCGAGCAGTTTCTTCCGATCTTTCCTGGAGTTCTACGGCCTCCAGCCGCACCACCTCACCCCCAACACAGTGGTGCTGCTGTCCGCCTTCGTGGCCTTGTGCGAAGGCTTCCTCGGAGTCCTCCCCACCCTCGAGCTCTGGGGGGAGTTCTTCTTCTCCAAGCTCGGCACCCAAGCCGCGGGCGTGCCAGCTCAGTGCGGCGCTTTCTTCGCCGTGTGAAGGTCGGGGGCCGACAATTCCGTCCCCTCCATCTCGCTGATAAAGTTGATGAAGATGTGGCAGAGATCCTACTTTTACGTCAGGAGCGTCTCCGCGAGGGGGGACTGGGTCAACCTGCCGGCTGGGTGACTGCCCAACTGGTCATACCGGGCCAAGTCGCTGACGCCTGCGGGAGCCGGCGCCATCGCGCGACTCCGAGTGCTGACGCAGTCGGAGGGTTTGACTGGTCCAGACCTGCTGGCCGCCTTCATGGCGCGCCGAGTTCTCCCACTCCAAGGCCGCCCCCACATGATATGCCAGATGAGCGGACACCGCGACCCGAGTCGGATGTGCACCAAGGACATGCCTCATGAAGAGGTGGCCTTCATGGTGAACTACCTCTTGGATAGCAAGCTCCTGGAGGATTGGCGGTTCGGCAAGGAGCCGTACTCCCGTGCCAACCCCCGCCCATGGTGAGTTGCCTGTCTTTTCTTTCTTTGGATTGTCTTCTCTCTCGCCGAGTTTGTTTTGACCAGTCGGCTTTGGTCAGAATCCCCTCCTCCACCCGCCAGCCGGCACCTCGGGGCCAGCCCGCGAGTTCCTCGCCGACCGGGCGAAGAGCGATGTCGACGACCCCGATCTGGGGGCAGTGGCTCTGGAGGACGACGCCGAGGGAGAAGGAGGAGCAGCAGGCGACTTCAGGCCTTCGGCCACTTTCGCCGACCGGCCTGACGACGACGCCGAGGGGGAAGTCGCCCCCCGCCATCGGCCAGGAGCCAGCCAGCCTGGCGCGGGCTCTTCTGCCGCGCCGGGTGCTCCAGGCGGCGGGAAGAAGCGCAGGGCCGTGCCGACCTTGTTCGGCAGTCGGCCGAAGAAACCCAAGGGTTCGGCTGCGGCGACTCGGGGGACGAGGCGGCCGCGAAGGCCATCTGCTTCCGTAAGGAAGTGAAGAAGCCACCATTGGTCTCCGCGTGAGTATTCTGTCTCAATGCTTTATTCTTTCTTTGTGGCTTTGTCTGAGTCTTTGCTTGCTCCCCTTGCTTCAGGGCTCCCCTCACTCTTGAGAGGGTCACCGCCGCCTCCGTCATGGGGTCAGCGGAGACGCCCGCCACCACTCGGCGGATTGACCCCGCTGCTGACCTCTGGGAGGCGACGGAGCGGAATGCGCAGGAGAAGCGCAACGAAGAAGAGGCCGTTCGCCTGGAGAAGGCGGAGGCCTCTTCCAAGAAAAAACTGGCGGAGGCCGAAGCCACCACCGTGACGAAGCGGCAGGCTGAGGAAGCCGCACGCCGCCAATCGGTGGTGTTCGTCACCCCGTTGAACTCTGCGCCGCCGCCTCCGGAGTTCACGGGGCAGACTGGGGAAGCCGGCGGTGAGAACCCCATCGTGGAGAGGGAAGGCGGCGACCCCTCTACGCCGGACATGATTGTTCCGCCGCCGCCTCCGCCACCGTCTGCGAGTGCGCAAGGGGAGCAGCCAGCGGACCATCCGGTGCCGCCGACCGAAGACGAGGCCGTGGTGAGGCTGCTCCTCCAAGTCGGCTCGCCAACGCGCCGCCGTCTGGAGAAGGCGACTTCGGCACCCCGCCCCCTGGAAGCCGGCACCGCCAGCTCGGCGATCCCAGGCGCCAAAGCGACAAGCGCCGCGCCCATTGGGTGGGTGCGAGGAGGCGGCACAGGGCCGCTGAACCAGGCGCTCCTGGACGTCCAGGCGAAGCTTCACGCTGAGGGCGACGCTCTCCAGAGTTGCACCAAGGCGTTCCTGGCGTCGCGGGCAGCCGACCGGGTATGTTTTTTCCTTTGGTCTTTGTTTTCTTGTTCCTCTCTGTGGGGCGCGCTAGCGCACCCACTGGGTGTAGTCCCCGAGTTTCGGGCTGGCTGCTGAGCAGGCGGCCCGGAACTCCAATTGATGAACTCTGGGTATTAACTTTTTGTCTGAAACGTTTGACGCAGGATTACCACAACCTCCGCGTCACTGCCTTCAACCGTAACGTTGAAGAGCTGGGCAAGCGGACTGCCGATTTGTCGGAGAGCTGGAGTAAGTCCTTTTCCTTCTTTGCGGGGGCGCGCTGGCGCACCCGCGGGCTGTAGTCCCCGAGATTCAGGCCGACTGCTGAGCAGTCGGGCCGGATCTCCCCGGCGACCTTCTTTACCTGATGACTTAACGCCTTCTTTCTTCCTTCTTTTCAGGAGCCAACGCTGCTCTTCAACAGCAGCTGAGCGATGCCAACTCCGCTTTGCGCGCCAAAGAGGAGGAGTGCGGCAAGCTCGCCACAGAGCGCGACCTGCTGGCCACTCAATTGGCAAAGCAGAAGGAGCTACTTGTGAAGACGCAGAGGGAGGTGGAGGAGACGGAAACCGCCCTCCTGGCCGAGTTTGCGAGCGAGCGCTCCTCCTGGTCCGACAAGGAGGCGATGCTGGCCTCTGGCTTCCATGAGATTGAATACATCATTGATGGTGAGTTTCTTTACTTTCTTTCTTTGAGCTGCCGATTTAAGTCGTGCCGACTTCTGGTTTTTGACTTGCTTCTTTGTTTCTTCCTGTCTTTGCAGACTTCTTTCTTGGGCACTCGCAGGCCGCCATCCAAGCCATCGAGGCTGACCGAGAAGGTTGGAGGGCCCAGAGATTGCCGCCGACGCCCCCCAAACTCTTGACGAGCACATCCTAAGCATCGAGGCTCGCCTTCGGCCGGCTCACCGGATGCTGCGCCGGCTTCAGCGTGTTGGTGCCCAGGCGATTGCCGCCCTGTGGCCGGACATGCAGGATCCGCGCACCCCCATCCTGACGGCCGACTGGCTAGAGGTCGCGGCTGGTCATCTTGAGGCCTGGAAGGGCTCTTCGGCCCGAGCTGGAGCGCGTCGGGCCTTGGAGTTCGTCAAGGCATGGTATCTGGGGCTGGATCTAGACCGGCTGGCCACACTTCGGTCGGAGGCCCAGCAGGAGCTGGCAGCTGCGGAAGACGCCCTCGTCAAGCGTGCTACGGCGATCGCCAAGTACACCGACACCAGCATCTTCGTCCCCGAGCGGTCTGAAGACGGCGAGGAGGTACCGCCGGAGTGGTTTGGGATGAACCCAGACTACAGCGAGGACTCGGCGGAGGTGATTGGCTCCAGCGTCGAGGAAGAAGGCGAGGCGGAGGACGGAGGCGAGACGGAGGCACCAGAGGACGGAGCAGACGGCCAGCCTCAGCTCGACCGCGCCTCCAGCAACGAGCCGCGTGCAACCGACCTGACTGCCACCGGAGGCAATCAAGCCGAGACTAGCCAGCCGGCCGCCCCGATGCCTGATGCTGCCGCCTCCTCCGACCCTCCGAATCCGTCTGCTGCTTCCTAAGCTGCCGCTTTATTTTATCTGCTTCAGTAGTCTTTAAAGAACTTGTTAATTTGCACAATTCCACCCATGGGGTGTATTTTGAACTTCTGCTCGAAGATTCGGCCAAGGGCCTATGTTATGTAAATATATTTATCCGAGTTCCATCTTTTCTTGCTCATTGCTCTTTTGGCTTTTTTCCTTTGCTGCTTTCTCTTAGTTGCCTGCCTTGCCAATCGGACAGCCGCTCTGCGGACTGCCGCTGGATCAAATGCTTGGCTACTTTGGGAAGGCAAGTACTTAGCCGTTTTAAGAGTTTTTTGAGCAAGTTGAATAGAAGACAGTAATCCGACTATTCGAGAGTCGGTTTGCGAGAAAGGCTGGAAGCCGTCTTGAGCTATGTTTTATGCTTTGAGTCCTTAGCCATTTTTCATGCGAATGCCCATTCTACCTTACTTCTGCCCACCATTCAGTCGCTCTGTGAGCTGCGGCTTCTGACAGGAGACGGTTTAGGCGTTTACACACTACTTGTCCGACTGCAGGAAGCATTTCATAGTGCAAGCCGGCAAGTCCCCGGGCCGACTTGTCGAGCCCGGTGCCAAGAGACATGACAAAGAGTAACATACTTGTAGGCATAATCTTTATCATACAGACAAAAGAGGGCAGTCCCCGAGTTCGTCTCGGGGGGCCCGAAGTCTTGGTACTTTAATACAAAAGGTAGCGTGGTACATACTGCATCAACTGTAAAATCTTCGGAGGAGATTTGCATTCCATGGCCGCTCTGTCTCCTTGCCGGAGTCGTCCCTCTTGCATTCTCGGGGCTTCTGAGTGTCAATCAGGTAGTAGGAGTCGTTGCCCAGTACTTTGCCGATGATGAAAGGGCCTTCCCAAGGCGCCGACAGCTTGTGCTGGCCGGCTGTTCGCTGGATCAGCCGGAGCACAAGGTCGCCTTCTTGGAAAGATCTTGGCCTGACCTTCCTGTTGTGGTATCGGCGCAGGCTCTGATGGTAGATGCTGGACCGGCTGAGTGCCAACAGCCGGCCCTCTTCCAGCACATCGACGCCGTCTTGTCGTGCTTCTTCTGCTTCCTCCTCGGTGTACATGATGACTCGTGGGGAGTCGAACTCTATGTTCGTTGGGATGACGGCTTCGGCACCATACACAAGGAAGAAAGGCGTGAAGCCGGTTGACTTGTTTGGAGTTGTGCACAGACTCCAGAGGACGGCTGGTAGCTCATCGAGCCAGTAGCCAGCCGAGCACTCCAGAGGCTCGATCAGCCGGGGCTTGATGCCGGACAGGATGAGGCCGTTTGCTCGCTCCACCTGGCCGTTTGACTGTGGATGGGCGACGGACGCTAGGTCCAGTCGGATGCCCTGTGTTGCGCAGAAACGGGCCAAGGTGCCTTTGGCGAAATTTGTGCCGTTGTCGGTGATGATGTTGTGTGGTATGTTGTACCGAATTGTGATGTCGGCGATGAAAGTCACGACAGTTGGACCATTCAGCTTCTTGATTGGCTTCGCTTCTATCCACTTGGTGAACTTGTCCACTGCGACAAGTAAGTGAGTTAAGCCACCTCGTGCTGTCTTGAATGGTCCCACCATGTCTAGACCCCGAATTGCGAAAGGCCAGGCAATGGGGATGGTCTTGAGTGCAGAAGCTGGCTGGTGCGGCTTGGAGCTGAACTTCTGGCACCCTTTGCATTTTTGGACCAACTCCTTGGCCTCTTCCAAGGCAGTTGGCTAGAAGAAACCGTGTCAAAAGGCTTTGGCGACGAGTGCTCTTGAAGCCGCATGGTGGCCGCACTCGCCTTGATGGATGTCTTTGAGAATCGCTTGGCCTTGCTCTGGCTCTACGCAGCGCTGGTAGACACCAGTGACGTTGCGCCTGACCAGCTCTCTGTTGACTATGGTGTAGGCTGCCGCCCGACTTTGTACTTGCCGAGCTGAGGTCTCATCAGTTGGCAGTTCTTTGTTCACCAGGAATTTGAGGATGGGCTGGGCCCATGAGGGTGCTGCTATTTCTTTGACTGCCAGAACTGCGACTTGGACGAGGGCGGTTGGGCTGGGAGGCAGTGGGTTGGAGTCAACAACCGCTTTCTAGGTTAATGAAGTCCCCAGGCCGACTGGCGCGGCCCTTGGGCCAAGTTCTGGAGTCTTCGAGTCCGCCGCCGCGGTCCCCGGGCCGGGTTCGACTGTGGCGGCTTTGGAGTCATCCGCCAAAATCCCCGTACCGACTGCCGGAGCTCTAGAGTCGGATCCGACATCTTCGGGAGGAGCCGGCACAAAAATGGAGTCTGATTCTGGTGAAGGCTTGACGGACGGCTTAAGGAGGCGTTGAAGGGCGACGCCAGATGGTATTGCTTGGCGGGTAGAGCCGATTCGTGCCAAGGCATCTGCTTGGTCGTTGTCGTTTCTTGGCACATGGAGGAACTCGCACCCTTCAAAATACCCGCTGAGCTGCTGCACGAGGAAACGGTAACTCGCCATGTTTGCGTCTTTCGCGTCCCAGTCGCCAGATGATTGCTGGACCACTAAGTCCGAGTCGCCATAACACAAGATCCGGCGGATGCCAAGTTCTTTGGCAAGCCGGAGCCCGTGAATGAGCGCCTCGTACTCGGCGACATTGTTGGAGGCGGCGAAATGGATTTGTAATGCGTATTTGAGCTTGTCGCCTTTAGGAGAGGTGAGGACGACGCCGGCTCCCAAGCCGGTGCGCATCTTGGAGCCATCGAAATGCATCCGCCAATGGGTGGATTCAGGAGCTGGAGGTAGGTACTGGGTCTCGGCCCAGTCGACGAGGAAGTCGGCCAGTGCTTGTGACTTGATAGCGGTGCGGGGCTGGTAGTGGATGATGTAAGGAGCCAGCTCTATGGCCCACTTGGCCACTCAGCCAGAAGCATCTCGGCTACCAATGATCTCGGCAAGTGGGGACGTGCAGACCACCGTGATTGGATGCTCTTGAAAGTAAGGCTTCAATTTCTTGGTAGTAAAGTGTACACCATAGCACATCTTCTGGTAGTGGGGGTAGTTCTGCTTGGAGGTCGATAGTACTTCGCTCAGGTAATATACCGGTCTCTGGATAGGTAGTGCCTTGCCTTCCTCCTTGCGTTCCACTACAATGACCGTGCTGACCACCCGGCTAGTGGCGGCGATGTACAGGAGCATAGGTTCCTTTGGAGTCGGAGCCGCCAGGACGGGTGGAGTAGTCAGCATCTTCTTCAACTGGAGAAAAGCTTCGTCCGCCTTATGGTTCCACTCGAAAAAAGTGGTCTTCTTCATGAGTTGGTATAAGGGGAGAGCTTTCTCGCCCAGCCGACTGATGAATCGGCTGATGGATGCCAAGCAGCCAATGAACTTTTGCACATCCAACAGTCAGCTGGGTACCTCCATTCTCTCAATGGCCTTGATCTTTACTGGGTTGCATTCTATGCCGCGTTCAGAGACCAGGAAGCCAAGGAGCTGGTCGGCTGGCACTCCGAAGACACACTTCTCAGGGTTGAGCTTGATCTGGAATCGGCGTAGGTTCTCAAAGGTCTCCTTGAGATCTTCCAGCAGCGTTCCACGCTTTTCCGTCTTCACCACCACGTCGTCTACATAGATGTGGGCGTTCCTGCCGAGCTGCTTGAGGAGGCACTTCTGCATGCAACGCTGAAAGGTGGCACCGGTGTTCCTTAAGCCGAACGTCATGGTGAGGTAGCAGAAGGCTCCAAACGGCGTGATGAAGGCGGTCTTTAGTCTGTCAGCCGGGTTCAGCTTGATCTGGTGATATCCTGAGTATGCATCCAAAAAACTCAACAGCTCGCATCCGGCTGTGGAGTCTATCACCTGATCGATTCTTGGTAGAGCAAATGGGTCCTTGGGGCAGGCCTTGTTGAGGCTCGTGTAGTCAATACACATTCGTCACTGCTTGTTCTTCTTCAGTACCAGGACCGGATTTGCTAGCCATTCTGGAAAGAACACTTCCATAATGAAGCCGGCTGCTAGGAGTCGGGCTATCTCTTCTCCGACAACTCTTCTCTTCTCTTCTGATAGGTGGCGCAGGGGCTGCCTGACCGGCTTTGCATCAGTCGGACATGTAACTTGTGCTCGGCGAATTCCGTCGATACACCTGGCATGTCTTTGGGGGACCATGTGAAGATGTCCCGATTCTCACGGAGGAAATCGACGAGCTCGCCTTCCTATTTGCTGTCGAGGTTTTGCCCCTACGACGGCTTACCTCTCTGGGTGCTCCGGATCCAAGGGTATCTTCTTTGTCTCTTTGGCCGGCTTGAACGAACCCTCAGCCTCCAACTCTTTTGGGTTGGGCGATACCTCAGGCTGCTTGCCGGCCATCGCCACAACTCGCTCAAGGAGCCGCTTCTCGGCCGCGATTACCAGGGACTCGGCCAGCCGACTGCTCTCAGCCGCGCAATCAGACGACTTCCGGTAGTCGCCAGCCACAGTCAGAATTCCCCTGGAACTGGGCATCTTCATCTTGAGGTAGGCGTAGTGGGGGATCGCCATGAACTTGGCCAAGGCGGGTCGGCCAAGTAGCGCATGGTATGGGCTCTCAAGGTCCACCACCTCAAACCAAACAGACTCTCTGCGGAAGTGATCTTTGTCTCCAAAGAGGACGTCCATCAGGATCTTGCCGATTGGTGAGCAGGAAAGCCCAGGAACAATGCCGTGGAACACAGTTCGGCTGTTCTGAAGCTGTCTTTGCTTGATTCCTAACTTCTCCATGGTGTCCTTGTACAGGATATTGATGCTGCTGCCTCCGTCTATCAGAACTCGCGAGAAACGCGTGGCTCGTATGTTCGTAGCAAAGGTGGCTTCCAGGACCAAGGCATAGGAGCCCGGACTCGGCATCACTTCTGGGTGGTCAGCCCTGCTCCAGCTGATGGGCTTCTCAGACCAGTGCATGAACTCTGGCGTCTCCGACGCTACTGCATTCACCTCTTGTCGCTGCAGCCGCCTGCTGCGTCGATCATCAGCCACACTGGTGAACACCACGTAGGCTCCGTGCTCTTCAGGGTATTTGTCTTGTACCGCGCCGACTGGCCTGACAGCTGGCTGCTGGGGCGGCGGCGGAGGCGGCTGCCCAGCAAGCGGGGGAGGCAGGAGGCCGTCTCCCTTGGCGATCCTGGTGAGCCAGTGGCACTTCCGGGTGGTGTGATTCGACGGCTTCGCGCCTCTATGGAACTTGCAAGGTCCATCCAAGGCCTGCTCATAGGAGAAGGCCGGCAACCAGTTTGGCTTGCCGCCTTTCTGTCGCTTGGGCGGGGGCTGCTCATCTGGTTGTTGGGCTTCAACGGTCGTGACCTGCCGGCTACTGGAAGCCGGCTGCGGGGCCTTGCGCTTGTGGTCGCCCTGCTGTTGTTGCCGGCTGGCGTCTGCCGCCGGAGTTCTTGGAGCTTGAGGAGCCACTTTGCTAGTTGTGCTGATTTGAACCTCCGCCTTCATGGAGGAGACGGCCGTGGCGTACTTGTCCTCTATGATCAGCAGCTCGTCGAGGGTTTCTGGCTCATCGCAGAGGAGCTTGTGCTTGAGGAGGGTGCCTTCTCTACACCCAGTTGTGAAGTACTCGATGGCCTGCATCTCGTGCACGCCCTCACAGGAGTTCCGAAGCTCGGCCCAACGTGTGAGGTAATCGCGAGTCGACTCATCAGGGCCTTGCACGCACAAGGAGAGCTGACGAGGCTTGGGAGGACACTTGTACGTGCTGGTGAAGTTGCGGACGAATGCTTCGGTGAAGTCGACCCAGCTGTTGATGATGCGGGGCTTTAGGCTGTTCAGCCATGTCCGGGCCGTGCCCTGGAGCATGAGCGGAACGTACTTTACGGTGACACGCTTGTTTCCGTTTGCTATGCTAACAGCCGTGGAGTAGTCGACTAGCCAGTCTTCCGGCTTCACGGAGCCGGTATACTTGGGCATGTCTCTTGGGAGCGTGAACCCACTGGGAAAGGGCTCGTCCCGAATGCGGGGCCCGAAACAAGGCGGACCCAGCTCGTCTTCTTATTCCAGCGCTAAGGATCGGTGAAGTCAGTCGATCCGGTGGCTGGCGTCATTCTCTCCAACTCCCTCTCGGCGGCCAAGGCGGTCGCCGAGAGTCGGATGGTCAACAGGCGGCGGGGAGACTCGCCTCTCCTTGCGGGGAGGGGGAGGCGGACAGTCGTCCCGTCGTTCCACTGCTCTCGGGCGTCCGTCTCGGTCGCGCTCTATGGTAATGCGAGTCCGACTGTGGCTGACAACCGGCTCCTTGTCCCTTCTTCCTCGGGCGCCGCCAGTCGGCGTCCGAGACGTCGCGCGTTGATCTCGGTGAAGGTCGTCGTTTGGCCGCTGCAGCGCCTCCGTGCGGCAGCCGGCCTTGTTCTGCGCGGCGGCCGCGTCGAGGAGCCGCTGGACTCGCTCCATCATGAGGCGGCGCTCTTCGCCCTCGAAATTGTCTAGCTCATCCGCCGCTGCCTGGGCGGCTCGGATGTTCTCCGCTGGTGTAGCGTACACAGGGCGGCTTGCCCCAAACAGGTTGGCGATGGCTACGCTGCGCTGCTAGACCGCGCCAAGGCGGCTGGGCCCCGCCGGGGCCGGCGAGCCGCCGACGGCGCGATCCATCTCCCGCTGGTAGGCTTTTGACAAGCGTCTCATGCTGGCCAGCTTCTTCGCGCCTTCAACGAGCTGAAGGCGGCGCGCCTCCAACGTCTCTGCGTCAGCGTCTTTCGGAATGGGTGCAGTTAGGTCTTGCAGCACCACGCCGAGTGAGTCGTGCGCTCCTCCGCCGGGGAGCTCGTCATGACTGATGACGAGCACCTCGGTGACGGTGCTTCCATTGCTCTCCGCGCGAGGGAGAGGTTCATCGTAGACCACCACGTTGGTGGGGAACGCGTCGAGCGACACGGTGTCAGAGTCGACCAGCATCGGGTCGGTGGAGCCCACAGACTCCAAGTCTACGGCAGGCTCGCCGGAAACGTGGAGTTGATCGAGGAGGCCCGCGAGGAGGCTCTCGGGGCCGCCCGTGCATGCGTTGGATGCAGTTTCGTCGGAGAGGCGGACCTCGCCGACAAGTTCGGCCAGGCAGCTGGCTACGCAGGCAATCTCAACGCCGCTTAGCACGTCGGCGCAAACTCCGTCTAGCGTGCCTGGCTGGCTGCGCTCGCCAGGGAGAAAAAGGGTTCCCGTCCAGAACAGGCCTCCGGACGGCGGTGCACCAGGCCCCACGGTGGGCACCAAATGTCGGGGGTTTGGTGCGACATATGCCAAAGGATGGCTTATCATGGTGGGGGCGAGTAGAACGTCGCCGGTGCGTGGAAACGGGATGAGGCGAAGACATGCACGCCGGCGAATCTTACGTAGCTTCAGGGCTCTCCGAGGAAATAATACCCCTACTGCTGCTCTGCGGGGTCTCCGCATGATCACTATGGCAAAGCGTTTACACGGTTGCTCCTTGAGCTGTTTCTAGGAGGTAGGAGAGGGCAAGGCTAGCTCTCTCCCTTCTATATGATCTGGTCTAGAGCTAATGGGTTCCAACCCTTTGCATGGGTGCCCTAGGGGGTTTATATAGGCCTACCCCCCAGGGGTACAATGGTAATCCGGCTGGACGCGGGCCCAGCCGTCAGCGCCTCTGGCCTCTGTCTTCTCTGCCGACCACTGGGGCCCGCCGGCTGGCGGGCCCCGCTGACTGGCCTGGTACGGAGCCGACAGGCCGCGTCCGCCGCGGGCGGGTCTTGCCGGCTGCTGATTACTGTAGCCGTGCTTCTGATGACGCGGGCTTGATCATGGGGTCGTGGCAATAGCCCCGCCGCCTGGCGGGCGATCACTATTGCCACTCTCCATCACATCTTGATTAATGGTGCATGGGCCCCGGGGGAGGGCTCGGCCGACTCCCCCAAGCCGACTTCTGACGGGTCCGACTGGTGGTCCTCTTGCCGTCTCTTGGGGTCTCACCGACTGGTGGGACCCGCTGCCTCTGAGCCGTACAGACAAGCCGTCGTGGGTGCAGGATTTGGTCCCGCGGTGCTGATGTCAGGGCCGGCACGACAACAGTGCCACGCCGCACGGAGATCTTCCGGGGTACGGCGTGCTGTGGCCATGCCCACCCTTGGTAAGGGTCGGGAGTGGGCTTCACTGTAGCCACTCCCCTGCCCCGTCCCCCTTGATGAGGTCACGGGGTTTGTTGGAATCGCAGGCCGACTCCCCAAAGCCGGCTTCTCCGGAAGTCGCCAGTCAGGAGTCGGCTTACCCTACGGTCGTCCCTGGGACTCGGCCGCGAGTGGTCAGTCGGCCGTCTTGTCGTGGACTTCTTGAAGGCGGCTCTTCGTCTTGGGGTCTTGAGGGGCGCAGCCTGCCCCGATGTCTTGAAAGGTTCTGGGGCTCGGGTTGGCCTACCCGTGGCCCATTACTCCGACAGTCTCATCGAGTGATTCCACCCCAGTCCCACCGAGTTGTGCAGAAAGGTGTGTAACACTTAGATTTTTGGTGCTGCCTATATATACCCCACCCATTCTACCAACTCTTAGAGAGAGCAACCAGAACAAAACTACCACTTCACATATCCATTTTCTGAGAGAGAACTACATACACTTGTGTTGAAATCAAGGGGATTCCACTCCAACATTTGATCCTTGATTTCTAGCCCCCTCAAGTTGCTTTCCACTGCACTCCTTCTCCTACTACCATGCCAAATCTATGAGATAGTGATTTTGTGTTGAGGAGACTATCTTTTGAGGCACAAGAGAAAGGAGTTCATCAACAACAACAACATCTATTACCTTTTGGAGAGTGTTTCCTCCTAGATTGGTGTGGTGTCACTTGGGAGATTCCAAAGCTTATGGAGTTGAACCAAGGAGTTTGTAAGGGCAGGGAGATCGCCTACTTTGTGAAGATCTACCCCGAGTGAGGCTAGTCCTTCATGGACGGAAATCATGATTCCATAAACAAGGTTGCTTCTTCGTGGACCCTTTGTGGGTGGAGCCCTCCATGGACTCTGCAGCGTTACCCTCCATGGGTTGAAGTCACCATAAACGTGGACGTACAATAGCACTACCTATCAAAACCATGCCAAAAATAATTGTGTCTTCATTGCGTTTGATCTTCCATACTCCACCCCTTTACTTTCTTGCACTTGCATGTTGTCTACTATTCCCTGCCTATATTCTAGATATGCATGTCTAGATTGAATTGCTTGCCACTTAACTTGTGCTAAAATCTGCCTAAGTTCCAAGAAAATTAAAACCTGCACCTTTTGCTTGTTAGTATCTATTCACCCCCTCTAAACCTATCTTCGCGATCCCATAGTATATCCATGATGACCCTCCCGTTGACATCGCGAAGCCTCGCCATCCAGTTGCATCCAATGTCCGTGCCCTAGTGCTCAAGGAGGCATCAGGGATGGGAAGTAAATCCAATCCAGGTACTCTTAACAACTTGCAAAAGTGTGTTGAACCTACACTGGTATGCGTCGGTGCTATACAAATTGTTTTTAACCCCTTTCCACGACGGCATTTGGAACCATCGTCAAGTGAGTGTGGGCGATAGGGGAGGGTCCTTCCCACACAACCCAGAAATCGTCGGGGATAGGCCCTCCTGGGGCACAAGCAAGGGTCGTGTGCGATCGGGTGAGGCATTGAAACCCAATCATTTCCGTAGGTATGTACATCCAACACGGTGAATCCCAGAAAAACATTTCCGTAGGTATGTACATCCTACACGATGAATCCAAGGAATACGTTTTCGTTCTTATGTACATCCCACATGGCCAATCTAGGGAAAACGTTTCCGTTCGTATGTATATCACACACAACCAATCCAAGGAATACGTTTCCGTTCTTATGTACATCCCACACAGTCAATCCAGGGAAAACATTTCCGTTTGTATGTACATCCCACACAGTTCTATGTGTAGGCTCCTGTGTGAAAGGTGTAACTATCACGCACACACACACACTCTGCCTTGGTTAACTGTTTGCTTTTATCAACTATATCACACACGATTTGATGAAGAAAACTGTGTGGCATTGGGCTATCCATCACAGGCGCTTTTACTGCTAGAACCGTTTGCAAAGTTCCATGACACATTTAGCAGGTTTATTAGTTTACAATTAATAATTCCAGTATTACGTAAATTCACATTTCATATCGAACAACTGTTTTCCAATTTCATATTAGGCACATAAATATATTATAACATCACAGTACGATAGCTACATGAAAATAGCACAATACAACATATAGCTAGTTCAACTTCATAAGAACAATGTTAGAACAATATATTCAATTCCCTAATCGAGATCATCCAGGCTCGTCTTATCCACCTCTACTTTTAGTTCATTAAGAACATATTTTGCACTGGCCAATTGGGAAAGTGCCTCCTCCTTCGCCAACACCATCTTAGCAAAGTCTGATTTAAAAAATCTGAGCTCATTCTCCACGTTCCTCTTTTTATCCTGCATCTTCAAATATTATTCAGCGTTGACAACACTTTCTCTAAGCCTACATATGTTCTCTTCCTCATACATGCTCCAGAGCTTCGCTAGGCACACCTTCAAAGACTATGGCCACTCTTGATCAACCCACTCCAAGTAAAAACACTTCCGTTCATCATATAATATTTAAAACTAGATCAGTAACAATTGTAGGAAAAATGGGTTTATAGCAACATAGAAAATCACCAATGCTTATTTTGAAAACTGAAGAAATGTGTTAATTATGACATATCTTCTCATAGAGATCAATGTGCAAATGAATTAATTGCTACTGAGACAACAACCAAATTATGGAACATCAGAAGCTATAATTAACTACAACAACGCTACAAGTTCTTACTCACGTACAATAAATAACAAATTGAACATTTTATGAGGAAGCTAAATATAACTGCAACAACATAGCGATAGTGTTTGGATGACAGCAAATTGATACTAATAGGTGTGTACCTGCACAAATTTAGTAACATGGAACTAATAGCACTAAGGCCGTCCACTATGTATGCCAAAACTGGTGTAAAGAGAAATGTTGCTACATCTCGCACCGGTGCCCTGCACTGGCGAGCCTATGCAGTGAAAAAAATCAGGGACCCGAACTCTGGAGCACGTAGTTGTTCCAATGCCTAGTTCCTTCGTGCTATAAAGATTTAGTATTTTACTGCTTGGCTGCTCGGTTGTGTGGACCAAAATTGGCTGCACAAACTGCTGAAGCGGTGCCAAATAATTTTCTAATGGCACCGCTGACGAGATGGCAAGAATTTAAGATACTAGGTACAAACTGTGACACTGCCTTGGGATGTGTTTGGTTGAAGGTGTGGTATGAATGGGTTGGGACCGTGACAGTGTCTGAATCACATCTAACAAATGATTTGTAACTACGAAAGAGGGTCTAACCTTCTCTGCACATGCCAGAAACTTCCTCCCACTGTCCACAGATTCAAACGCAACTAGCTTCACGCATGGAGATTGATGGTGACAACGAGCAGATAGATCTTCAGCCACCCCGCTCCATTCATTGCCACTGATGGTCCTAGGGAGCTACAAGAGGAAGAAATGACTCAAATCGACCGCCGGGTAAAATCCTTCATTCCAAGTCATAGCCCGAGAGAGAGAAGATAGGCATGATACGTCTCCAACATATCTATAATTTTTGATTGTTCCATGCTATATTATATTCTGTTTTGGACATTATTTGGCTTTATTATACACTTTTATATTATTTTTGGGACTAACCTATTAACCGAAGGCCCAACCCAGAATTGCTGTTTTTTTGCCTATTTTAGGGTTTCACAGAAAAGGAATATCAAACGGAGTCCAAACGGAATGAAACCTTCGGGAACGTGATTTTCGGAACGAACATGATCCAGAGGACTTGGACCCTACGTCAAGCAATCAATGAGGAAGGCATGAGGTAGGGGGGCGCGCCTACCCCCCCAGGCATGCCCTCCACCCTCGTGGGCCCCCTGTTGCTCCGCCGACGTACTCCTTCCTCCTATATATACCTACGTACTCCCAAACTACCAGGTACAGAGCCAAAACCCTAATTCCACCGCCATAACTTTCTGTATCCACGAGATCCCATCTTGGGGCCTTTTCCGGAGCTCCATCGGAGGGGGCATCGATCACGGAGGGCTTCTACGTCAACACCATAGCCTCCCCGATGAAGTGTGAGTAGTTTACTTCAGACCTACAGGTCCATAGTTATTAGCTAGATGGCTTCTTCTCTCCTTTTGGATCTCAATACAAAGTTCTTCCCCTCTCTTGTGGAGATTTATTCGATGTAATCTTCTTTTGCGGTGTGTTTGTTGAGACCGATGAATTGTGGGTTTATGATCAAGTTTATCTATGAACAATATTTGAATCTTCTCTGAATTATTTTATGTATGATTGGTTATCTTTGCAAGTCTCTTCGAATTATCAGTTTGGTTTGGCCTACTAGATTGATCTTTCTTGCAATGGGAGAAGTGCTTAGCTTTGGGTTCAATCTTGCGGTGTCCTTTCCCAGTGACAGTAGGGGCAGCAAGGCACGTATTGTATTGTTGCCATCGAGGATAACAAGATGGGGTTTATATCATATTGCATGAGTTTATCCCTCTACATCATGTCATCTTGCTTAAAGCGTTACTCTGTTCTTATGAACTTAATACTCTAGATGCATGCTGGATAGCGGTCGATGTGTGGAGTAATAGTAGTAGATGCATGCATGAGTTAGTCTACTTGTCTCAGACGTGATGCCTATATACATGATCATACCTAGATATTCTCATAACTATGCTCATTCTGTCAATTTCTCAACAGTAATTTGTTCACCCACCGTAAATACTTATGCTCTTGAGAGAAGCACTAGTGAAACCTATGCCCCCCGGGTCTATCTTCCATCATATTAATCTTCCAATACTTAGTTGTTTCCTTTGACATTTATTTTACTTTGCATCTTTTATTTCTCTTTATCATAAAAATACCAAAAATATTATCTTATCATATCTATCAGATCTCACTCTCGTAAGTGACCGTGTAGGGATTGACAACCCCTTATCGCGTTGGTTGCGAGGATTTATTTGTTTGTGTAGGTGCGAGGGACTTGTGCGTGGCCTCCTACTGGATTGATACCTTGGGTCTCAAAAACTGAGGAAATACTTACACTAATTTGCTGCATCACCCTTTCCTCTTCAAGGGAAAACCAACGCAAGTGCTCAAGAGGTAGCAAGGCATACCCGGGTGGTGAAGGAGTCGTCGCTGGAGGAGGAACCGCTGGAGAGGTCTTTGAAGAAGACCATGGCGACCACGACGGTAGGATGGGAGACGGCGAGAGCGAGGAAGTGGCTATAGCTTAGGAAGGAAGGAATGAAGGAAGGAGGAAACAGGGGAAATGTGATTTGTGGTCGGGGAGAAAAGGGGGCGGGGAAGGGGGGAGGGGCGGGGTAGATATTTTGGTGGTAGGCCAAAATTTTGGAAATATGGAGGGAAACTTTGCGTGTGATGACGCCAGACCATTCACTTTGAATGATTGTGTGCATCGCAAATGATTTTTCTGCTTTACGCACATGGGATGAGTTTGATAATTCAAATTTTGGTGAAAATTTCCCCGGGTACGTCATTGCATAATTTAACATTGCTTGCTAATTTGGGCACACAAAAGAACATACAGCAGACAGACCACACTTACTGAATCGAGCAATTTTAGTAATTAAACAGAGCCAGTTGACCTAAACATTGCTCTAACAAAAGACCAACATTAAAAACAAAGCCTAAGTACGCATAATTTTAACAAATCCGCTGCCGCGCCGGCCTATGCATCGCCGGTGTGAGATGAGACGTCGATGACTTGTCCTGGCGACATGCCGCCGTTGGTGGACTCCGCGCCCCTGCTGAAGTCGACCACGTCCTCGTCCTCGGCGCCGCCCTCAAGGTTGTAGTACTTGTAGTAGTGGTTGCACCAGAGCTCACGTTGGTACTCCACCGCCAATTCCTCGACGGACAGACTCTTCTCTACCTCGACCTCGGCCACGCGCAACGCCTCCTCTAGGCGCTCCTCGATCTCCACCCCTCCTGCATCTCCAGCTCCCGCTCGGCGACCTCATGAGGAAGCAGGTGCTCCATGGCTACCGCTGCCTTTTCGTACGTGGGTTGCATGCTGGAGTCCGAGGTGGCCTGAAATATCTTGGTGTGTGCATCCTTGATCTTGGCGTGGATGGCCTCGACCCGGGCCAGGACGACATCGGCGGCACGGACGGCAGCTCGAGCGCTCTCGGCGAAGCTTAAGGAGGGAGACTTAAATAGACCCAAATATTTTCATCGCAAACGGTTCCTAGAAAACAACTATGTGTGATGCTGTAGATATTTTTTATTAGCTGTGAAAGACGAATTTGGAGTAAAGTGACAACGGATGGTGTTTTAAATGTACACGAAATTTTGTAGTACTAATACAATTGTCATGTCTAGTTTTGGAAAATTTCAGGGGTCATTTGACCTTTTAAGACATTTAAGTGATTTTCTATACATTTAATGACCATAATTGAAATTTGAACTACATATACATGCAACAGTTAACCATAACGGTTTGAAAAGTCATATTTTGTGTACTTGTGTGCGATTTAATTCCATGTGCAGTAAATTGGAAAGAATTTTCAAACATATTGGTCTAACGGCTATGACACAATTAAGCATGGAGTGCCATGGCATTAAATTCCAAAAAATTCAAAAATATCAGAAACACATGAAACCTTGGTTGATGTAATGTCATGCCACCAAGATTATGTGGTAAAAAATTTGGTATGTGTGACGAAAGTTTGGACACACACCCCTCACAAACCGGAGCAACTCACTAGAAGGCTCGTGGTTCCTAGAGGGAACAATGGATGTTTAATGACGAACGTGAGATAGCTTCCTCTTACAGCCTTCAAATTTTTTCTACGTGTAACGTGCGCTAGTACAACTGTCATGTGAAAAATTGGAAAATTTCAGGGGTCATTTGACCTTTTGAAGACATTTAAGTGATTTTCTAGCCATTTAATGACCTAATTCAAATTTGAACTACATCTACATGCAACGGCTAACCATAACGGTTTGAAAAATCATATTTGTGTACTTGTGTGCGAGTTAATTCCAAGTGCAGTAAATTATAAGGAATTTTCAAACATATTTGTCTCACGACATGGACACATGCATATGTATGCATGGAGTGCCATGGCATTTTAATTCCAAAAAATTAAAAAATATCAGAAACACATGAAACCTTGGTTGATGTAATGTCATGCCACTAAGATGATGTGGTAAAAAAATTGGCATGTTTGACGAAAGTTTGGACACACACCCCTCACAAACCGGAGCAACTCACTAAATGGCTCGTGGTTCCGAGAGGGAACAATGCATGGTTGATGACGAACGGGAGATAGCTTCCTCTTACGGCCTTCAATTTTTTTCTACATTTAACGTGCACTACTACAACTATAATGTGAAAATTAGGAAAATTCTAGGGGTCATTTGACCTTTTAAAGACATTTAAGTGATTTTCTAGCCATTTCATGATCGTAATTCAAATTTGAACTACATCTACATGCAACATCTAACCATAACGGTTTGAAAAATCATATTTGTGTACTTGTGTGCGAGTTAATTCCATGTGTAGTAAATTAAAAGGAATTTTCAAACATATTGGTCTCACGACATGGACACATGCATATGTATGCATGGAGTGCCATGGCATTTTAATTCCTAAAAAATAAAAAATGATCAGAAAAATATGAAACCTTGCTTGATGTGATGTGATGCCACCAAGATGATGTGGTAAAAAAATTGGCATGTGTGACGAAAGTTTGGACACACACCCCTCACAAACCAGAGCAACTCAATTGAAGGCTCGTTGTTCCGAGAGGGAACAATGCATGTTTGATGACGAACATGAGATAGCTTCCTCTTACGGCCTTCAATTTTTTTCTACGTTTAACGTGCACTACTACAACTGTACTGTGAAAATTTGGAAAATTCTAGCAGTCATTTGACCTTTTAAAGACATTTAAGTGATTTTTATGCATTTAATGACCGTAATTCAAATTTGAACTACATCTACATGCAATGGCTAACCATAACGGTTTGAAAAATCATATTTGTGTACTTGTGTGCGGGTTAATTCCATGTGCAGTAAAATAGAAAGAATTTTCAAATATATTGGTCTCACGACATGGGCACATGGATGGAGTGCCATGGCATTTTAATTCCAAAAAATTGAAAAATGATCAGAAACACATGAAACCTTACTTGATGTAATGTCATGCCACCAAGATGATGTGGTAAAAAATTGTCCTGTTTGACGAAAGTTTGGACACACACCCCTCATAAACCGGAGCAAATCACTAGAAGGCTCGTGGTTCCGAGAGGGAACAATGCATGGTTGATGACGAACGGGAGATAGCTTCCTCTTACGGCCTTCAAATTATTTTTCTATGTTTAACGTGCACTAATACAACTGTCATGTGAAAATTTGGAAAATTTCAGTGGTCATTTCACCTTTTAAAGACATTTAAGTGATTTTCTAGCCATTTAATGATCGTAATTCAAATTTGAACTACCTCTACGTGCAACGGCAAACCAGAACGGTTTGAAAAATCATATTTGTGTACTTGTGTGCGAGTTAATTCCAAGTGCAGTAAATTAGAAGAAATTTAGTCTCACGACATGGACACAATCATATGTATGCATGGAGTGCCATGGAATTTTAATTCCAAAAAATTAAAAAATGATCAGAAAACATTAAACCTTGCTTGATGTAATGTCATGCCACCAAGATGATGTGGTAAAAAAATTATCATGTGTGACGAAAGTTTGGACAGACACCCCTCACAAACCGGAGCAACTCACTAGAAGGCTCGTGGTTCCGAGAGGGAACAATGCATGTTTGATGACGAACAGGAGATAGCTTCCTCTTACGGCCTTCAAATTTTTTTCTACGTTTAACATGCACTACTACAACTGTACTGTGAAAATTTGGAAAATTCTAGCGGTCATTTGACCTTTTAAAGACATTTAAGTGATTTTCTAGCCATTTAATGAACGTAATTCCAGGAAGCGTCCCCTGGTGGGCACAAGACACCAGGGCGCCTAGCGTGCCCAGGTGGGTTGTGCACACTGATGTCGCTTGAAGCTACGTCGGTATTTCACCAAAGAGGAAGAGATGATGCAGCACAGCGGCGGTAGCTATTTCCCTCAGATATGAAACCAAGGTCATCGAACCAGTAGGAGAACCAAGCAACACAAAGTAAACAGCCCCTGCACACAAATAACAACCACTCGCAACCCGAAGTGTTAAAGGGGTTGTTAATCCCTTTCGGGTAATGGCGCTAGAAACGGTGCGTGGACGGGAGATAAATTTGTGATAGATTGAAATAATAGATCGCAAATAAAATAAAGTGTGGCAAAGTATTTTTGTATTTTTGGTTTAGTATATCTGAAAATAAAAGAAAATAAAAAGTAGATCGCAAAGGCAAATATATGAGAAAGAAGACCCGGGGGCCGTAGGTTTCACTAGTGGCTTCTCTCGAGAAAAATAGCAAACGGTGGGTAAACAAATTACTGTTGGGCAATTGATAGAACCTCAAATAATTATGACGATATCCAGGCAATGATCATTACATAGGCATCACGTCCAAGATTAGTAGACCGACTCCTGCCTGCATCTACTACTATTACTCCACACATCGACCGCTATCCAGCATGCATCTAGTGTACTAAGTTCATTGAAAAACGGAGTAATGCAATAAGAACGATGACATGATGTAGACGAGATCCGTTTGTCTATGGCGGTTGATATAGATCCCATCTTTTTATCCTTAGTCACTGGGATCAAGCACCGTAAGATCGAACCCACTACCAGGCACCTCTTCCCATTGCAAGATAAATAGATCAAGCTGGCAAACAAAACCCAAATATCGGAGAAGAAATACAAGGCTATAAGAGATCATGCATAAAAGAGATCAAAGAAACTCAAATACTTTCATGGATATAAAAAGATAGATCTGATCATAAACTCAAAGTTCATTGATCCCAACAAACACACCACAAAAGAGTTACATCATATGGATCTCCAAGAGACCATTGTGTTGAGAATCAAGAGAGAGAGATGAAGCCATCTAGCTACTAACTACGGACCTGAAGGTGTACAAAGAAGTACTCACGCATCATCGGAGAGGCACCAATGGAAGTGGTGAGCCCCTCCATGATGGTGTCTAGATTGGATCGGGTGGTTCTGGACTCTGCGGCAGCTGGATGAATATTTCGTCGACTCCCCTAGGGTTCTAGGATTTTTGGGGTATTTATAGAGCAAAGAGGCGGTTCGGGGGCACCCGAGGTGGGCACAACCCACCAGGGCACGCCTGGGCCTCCTGGCGCACCCTGGTGGGTTGTCCCCTCCTCGGGACTCTCCCCAGGTGCAACCAGGGCTCAATATCTTCCTTTTGGTCCATAAAAATTCTCCATAAAGTTTCATGGCATTTGGACTCTGTTTGATATTGATTTTCTACGATGTAAAAAACATGGAAAAAACAACAACTGGCACTTGGCACTATGTCAATAGGTTAGTACCAAAAAATTATATAAAATGACTATAAAATGATTATAAAACATCCAAGATTGATAATAAAATAGCATGGAACAATCAAAAATTATAGATACGTTGGAGACGTATCAGCATCCCCAAGCTTAACTCCTACTCGTCCTCGAGTAGGTATGTGATAAAAACAGAATTTTTGATGTGGAGTGTTGTTCATCATGTCATATCATATTCTTTTCTTTATAGCATGGACATTTGAACTTTTATGTGATTCAAAGCAATAGTCTAGTTTTGAAATAATAATTTAGATACTCAAGCATACCAACAGGTAACCATGTCTTTCAAAATATCAACGCTAAAATAAGTTATCCCTAGCCCATCATGCTCAAACATTGATCCATTCATGAAACACACTCGAATATTAACTACACCCAATACTTAAGCACGATCATATTACCTCCTAGCTGGTGCTTCTATAAGAGAAGACGGAGACTCAAAATAAAAATTGCATAAAGTAAAAGAAAGGCCCTTCGCCGATGGAAGTAGGGATTTGTAGAGGTGCCAGAGCTCAAAGCGAAAAAATTGAGATAAAAACATTTTGGGAGGTGTATCCATCCCACCAACGAAAACGACTTAGAGTTTCCAATACTTTCCATGCATAGATATATCATAGGCGGTTCCCAAATAGAAAATAAAGTGTATTCCTTTTTCCACCATAACTTTCACTTTCCATGGCTAGCCATATCCACGGTTGCCCTCCATACCAACACTTTCCAAGGAATTTATTATTTGACAACATGAAGTAAATTCGTTTATTTTTACATTTTGGGACTGGGCATCCCTAATACCTTTGCCTTACTCTCGTGCAATGACAAGTGAATAAACACTCATCTTGAGAATAACACATCTAGCATGGAAAATATTAGCCACCCCTCACCGCTCCGCGAGCGAAACAAACACAAAAAGAGAAGTTTATTTTGAAAATTAGAGATGGCATATGAAAATTTTCTTAGAACGGCAAAAGAATACCGCATATAGGTAGATATAGTGGACTCATGTGGCAAAACTGGTTTAGAGGGTTTTGGATGCACAAGTAGAGGTCATATTTAGTGCAAAATGAAGGCTAGCAAAAGATTGGGAAGCGACCAACCAAGAAACGAATAATCTCACAAGTAGGATATAATTTCATTGCATGATTATTGACTTTTGTGCATGCATAGGGAATCACAAACCTTAACACCAATATTCTTACTAAAGCATAATTACTCATCAAGATGACTCACATATCACGTCATCATATCTCCAAACTATTACTAAGAATCAAGTTTATTTTGTCCAATGATCTTCATGACATTTTTTCTTTATCCTTCTTGGATATCTGTCACTTTGGGACTAATTTTCATGTGTTGCTTTTCATAAGCTCAAACAAATATAAATGAAGATCATGAGTATGACAAATTTTCTTTCTCTCAAAATAATTTAAGTGAAGCAAGAGAGAATTTATTAAAAAAATTACTAACTCTCAAATAAATCTAAGTGAAGCAAGAGAGCATTTCTTCAAAAATAACAAAGCACACCGTGCTCAAAAAGATATAAGTGAAGCACTAGAGCAAGTCCATTGCTCATAAAAAAATTAAGTGAAGCATAGCGAGCAATTCTAACAAGTCGAGATATAATTTTCGCTCTCTCAAATAGGTGTGTCCAGCAAGGATTGATGACTTAAAACACAAAATAAAACAAGCAAAGACAAATACAATACAAGACGCTCCAAGCAAAACACATATCATGTGATGAATAAAAATATAGTCTCGAGTAAAATACTGATAGTTGTTGGAAAAAAGCAGGGATGACACTCGGGGTCATCCCCAAGCTTAGTTGGTTGCTCATTCTTGTATAATAGCTTGGGATGCCGGGGCATCCCCAAGCTTAGGCTCTTACATCCTTCCTTCATCCATCGTAAGTGATACGTCTCTGTCGTATCTACTTTTCCAAACACTTTTGCCCTTGTTTTGGACTCTAACTTGTATGATTTGAATGGAACTAACCCGGACTGACGCTGTTTTCAGCAGAATTGCCATGATGTAGTTTTATGTGCAGAAAACAAAAGTTCTCGGAATGACCTGAAACTCCACGGAATATCTTACAATAAATAATAAAAATTCCTCGCCAAAGATGAAGACCAGAGGGCCCACACCCTTGCCACGAGGGTGGGGGGGCGCCCCCCCTAGGGCGCGCCCCCTACCTCGTGGGCCCCCTGGAGACCTCCCGACTCCAACTCCAACTCTATATAACTGCTTCAGGGAAAAAAATAGGGGAGAAGAAATCATCGCGTTTTACGATACGAAGCCGCCACCAAGCCCTAAAACCTCTCGGGAGGGCTGATCTGGAGACCGTTCGGGGCTCCGGAGAGGGGGATTCGTCGCCATCGTCATCATCAACCATCCTCCATCACCAATTTCATGATGCTCACCATCGTGCGTGAGTAATTCCATCGTAGGCTTGCTGGATGGTGATGGGTTGGATGATATTTATCATGTAATCGAGTTAGTTTTGTTAGGGTTTGATCCCTAGTATCCACTATGTTCTGAGATTGATGTTGCTATGACTTTGCTATGCTTAATGCTTGTCACTAGGGCCCGAGTGCCATGATTTTAGATCCGAACCTATTATGTTTTCATCAATATATGAGAGTTCTTGATCCTATCTTGCAAGTCTATAGTCACCTATTATGTGTTATGATCCGTTAACCCCGAAGTGACAATAATCGGGATACTTACCGGTGATGACCATAGTTTGAGGAGTTCATGTATTCACTATGTGCTAATGCTTTGTTCCGGTTCTCTATTAAAAGGATGCCTTAATATACCTTAGTTTCCATTAGGACCCCGCTGCCATGGGAGGGTAGGACAAAATATGTCATGCAAGTTCTTTTCCATAAGCACGTATGACTATATTCGGAATACATGCCTACATTACATTGACGAATTGGAGCTAGTTCTGTGTCACCCTATGTTATGACTGTTGCATGATGAACCGCATCCGGCATAATTATCCATCATTGATCTGATGCCTACGAGCTTTCCATATACTGGTTTACACTTATTTACTTTCCCGTTGCTATTGTTACAATCACTACATAATACCAAAAATATTACTTTGCTTTCATTACTCTTTTGTTACCGTTACCACCACTATCGTATTACTTTGCTACTAAACACTTTGCTGCAGATACTAAGTTTCCAGGTGTGGTTGAATTGACAACTCAGCTGCTAATACTTGAGAATATTCTTTGGCTCCCCTTGTGTCGAATCAATAATTTTGGGTTGAATACTCTACCCTCGAAAGCTGTTGCGATCCCCTATACTTGTGGGTTATCAAGACCAATTTCTGGCACCGTTGCCGGGGAGCATAGCTCTATTCTTTGAGTCACTTGGGATTTATATCTTTTGGACACTATGAAGAATTTGAAAGACGCTAAGACAACAATTTATCCCTCTACTACGAGGGGAGGTAAGGAACTGCCATCTAGCTCTGCACTTGATTCACCTTCTGTTATGAGTAAGCTTGCGACACCTAAACCTGCTTCTGCTATTCGTTCTGATATGTCGCATGTTATTGATGATGCTACTTCTGCTATACATGATACTTATGATGAAACTACTTCTATGCTTGATACTACTGTGCCACTTGGTGATTTTCTCGAGGAACGACTTGCTAGGGCTAGAGAGATTGAAAATATTGAATCTGATTATGATCTTGAAAGTGATGATGAAGAATCACTTGTTATTCCTGAGGGTTATTTATTTGATCAAGAAGCTTCTTTAGCTATTTTAGCTTGCAAAGATAGATATGAACTCAAAAGGTTATTATCTAAATGGAATAAGCAATCTCTAAATGCTAGGATGAGACCTGACCCTGCTTTTGCTACTTCACCTATCTGTGTTACTCATAAGGATTATGAATTCTCTATTGATCCTGATATAATTACTTTGGTTGAATCTGATCCTTTTCATGGCTATGAATCTGAAACTGTTGTGGCACATCTTACTAAATTAAATGATATAGCCACCCTGTTCACTAATGATGAGAGATCTCGCTACTTTTATATCCTTAAAATATTTCCGTTCTCATTAAAGGGTGATGCTAAGATATGGTTTAATTCTCTTGATCCTGGTTGTGTGCGTAGTCCCCAGGATATGTGAAAGGATCGATATGGTTGACTAGCGGGGGGGGGGGGGTGAATAGGCAACTAATAATTTTTAGCTTTTCTTTAACAATTTAAACTTTGCATCAAAGTAGGTTGTCTAGATATGCAACTAGGTGAGCAACCTATATGGCGCAACAAGGATAGGAACACAAGCAAGCAAGTGATATGAAACAAATAAGCTTGCACAAGTAAAGGCACAAGATAACCAAGAGTGGAGACGCTGGAGACGAGGATGTGTTGCCGAAGTTCCTTCCCTTTGAGAGGAAGTACGTCTCCGTTGGAGCGGTGTGGAGGCACAATGCTCCCCAAGAAGCCACTAGGGCCACCGTATTCTCCTCACGCCCTCACACAATGCGAGATGCCGTGATTCCACTATTGGTGCCCTTGGAGGCGGCGACCGAACCTTTACAAACAAGGTTGGGGCAATCTCCACAACTCAATTGGAGGCTCCCAACGACACCACGAAGCTTCACCACAATGGACTATGGCTTCGAGGTGACCTCAACCGTCTAGGAATCTCGAACACCCAAGAGTAACAAGATCCGCAAGGGATTAGTGGGGGGAATCAAATATCTCTTGGTGGAAGTGTGGATCGAGGCCTTCTCAACCACTTCCGAGCAAATCAACAAGTTTGATTGGCTAGGGAGTGAGATCGGGCGAAAATGGAGCTTAGAGCAATAATGGAGCTTAGGGTTGGAAGAGATGAGTCAACGGGGAAGAAGGGGACCCCTTATATAGTGTAGGACAAAGATCCAACCATTACCCACCAACCAGCCCACGGCCAGTGGTACTACCACGCCAGGCCAGCAGTACTACCGTGCCAGGCCAGCGGTACTACCGCAGGGCCGCGCGGTACTACCGTTGGCTACCAAGTGGTACTACCACACGGCCATGCGGTACTACCGTACAGGCCCGCGGTACTGCCGCAACCCCAGCGACAACAAGGTCAGATCTGACGCGGAGGAGCTGAGGGCGGTACTTCCGCAAGCGCGGTACTACCGCGCCTCCATGCGGTACTACCGCAAGGCAGAAATCCCCTAGCCAGGGGGAGGAAACATCCGTTCCTACTTCCGCAAAGAAACGGAAGAAGCAAAAACCCGACACAGTAGTACTCCCGAGGGGCGGTACTACTGCCTGACAGCATAGCACCGTACTACCGCGGAGCGAAAGCGGTACTACCGCGGTAGGTGCAGATGTAAAAAATTACATCCTCCCCTACTATCGCGAAGGAGTGGTACTAGCCTGGTGGGCAGCGGTAGTGCAGCTCTAGGGGAGCGGTATTACCGTGGGCACCTGCGGTACTACCGCGTCACCGCACGGTACTACCGCTGATGCCTACGGTACTACCGCTTTCCTGGGAGCAGTACTACCGCGACCCAATCCAGCAGCTAGAACCAGGGAGGCGAGAAAGCGGAGGAAGCTCCAAGGGAAAAAGGAGGGGACAAGAAGGATACGTGTACGTGATGATTCCACCCAAACCTTTCCAATGCGGACCCCCTCTTAATAGTACGGCTTTCCTACGACTCAAATCCACCAAAAAGAAACGTAGAAAAGACGCTGTCTTCAACAGTCTTCGAGGGGCACCCAACCGTCTTGTGCCTAGCGATGAAATGTATGGGATACTCAAGGCACACGATTAGTCCGCAAACGCGTTGTCATCAATCACCAAAACACCTTAGGGATAAATATGCCCTTACAATCTCCCCCTTTTTGGTGGATTGATGACAATACGGGATTTGCACAAGGGAAATAATATTAAGTAATCGCAAACCCCTCCTCTCTAGAATATAGACGGGCTCCCCCTAGATGAGTGCTTTGGACTGCACGGCACACATACTAGGATAAATGCTCCCCCTATATTATAGAGACAAGGCATATCTATCACTAGACAAGATAGCACAAACATAAGTAAACTAAGATAGATAGAGTGCATATGTCTTACACCATATGTCGGATAGGTCTCGAAGGCACAAACCAAACAAAAGCAAACGAGGTCCAAACGACAAAGCACAAAGCAAACAAACACACCAAGCACGACACAACGCAAATCCCTACACTCTCTCCCCCTTTGGCATCGAGATGCCAAAAAGGCAGAGAGGACACCTACACACACGGGGTGGCTCAGGCAGAGAAGTCGTCCCACTGATCCTCGTGCTCCTCGTCAGACTCAGTGGCGGGGACGGTCTCCTCGATGTCTTCCTCTGAACTGGTCCACCTGTATCCCTGCTTCGACATCCAGGCAGCCTCAGGTGTGATGACGTCCTCAGACCCGCCAGACACATCCTCTCCAAAGAGCCTCATAACCTTCTTGTCACAACGGCGACTCTCCTTGTCTGCCACGTGAGCCCTGTACTGTCCCTTTGCCTGCATGCGGAAGAGAGTCTTCATTTTGTCCTTTAACTTCTTGGCCCATGACGGCTCAGAGGAAGGTGTGGTGGACCTAGCAGCACGGTCCTCAGCAACATTCTCAGCAGCAGCCTCCTCCTCACCAGCAGCCCTTCTAGCAGAAGAGGCCTCAGCACGGGTAGTGGTGTTAGCCCAGTTGGGCTTGACGCGGAGGCTGATGGACTCATGGCGAATCCATTCTGGAGCAAGGAATCACCAGGGTACATCCTCTCCCAAGTGGTGGAGAGCAGCAGAAACAGGTACGGTCCATAGATAGGTACCTTGCGAGTGAACACCGCAAACCGAAGCTCACACCACATGATGTGTGAGACATCAAGTGGCTGAGTCTAAGATGAACGTGCCTCTGCACACAGGAGCAACATGTCCACTAGATAGGCATGGACCTTGTCCTTGTCGCCAATGCGTGGGAACAGAGTGTTGCGGAAGATGCGATGCATGATATCCAGAAAGGAGTTCAACACCCAAGTTGACTTGCCATTGGGGAGCACCTTCTCAACAAGGAAAGGCTGAAGTAGGTTCTTGTTGGTAGACTCAGAGTTGGCATGGGGGCGAACACCAACGGGGGTGTGAAGCCCGTCATCAGGAATGTGAAGCAGATCCATGAACTCTTTCCATGTAGCATACAGCTGACGGCCGTTGGTCATCCAGGTCGTCCTCCGCTCATCCCCGGGATGAAAGTACATTGAGGCAAAGAACTGACAGATAAGCTCAGGGTCATAGTCAAGGTGAAAGGAGATCACCGGCTCAATAGCAAACTGCTCCACCAAGTCCAGAGCCTCTCCAAAATAGTCACGAAACTTGTCCTTCCGCATGTGATGCATGTCTATCCACTTGACATCCATGAAGGTATTCTGCTTGCTCTTGATCACATCCAGATAGCTGAGAGCCTGTTGCTTGGTCCAGAACAACTCGGTGCCTCTGAGCATAGCCCGAGGATTCACATAGGGATTCATCCTTCGGCGTTCGACATACTCAGAGATTGAAATCTCGTCCATGCCCTAGTAGGTTCCTTTTGCTTGCTGGCAGTGGTCTTGACATTGCGCTTGGGGGCATTGGAGCCCTCTGGGGCTTCATTTTGGGGGTTGCGTAGACGCTTGGAGCCAGTGTCACGACTGGGATTGGAACGGCGAGAGCCACCACCTGAGACACAAAACGCAAAAACACCCACGACAAACAAGAGGGATCAATGCAAAGACCACAACAAAGCAAAAGAAACATGCAGAAAGCACACATGATAATTGCCTAGAGAGAGATTTGACCCCTATGGTAGTACTGCCAAGTGCTGCGGAACTAAGATAGTAGTACCGCTCTTAGACGCGGTAGTATCGTGTAAGGTCACGGTAGTACCGGGTCTAGGAGCGGTAGTACGAGCTTAGTGCCTCAGCTAGCGCGGTAGTACCGCGTCTGATGAGCGGTAGTACCGCACGAGCTAGCGCGGTAGTACCGCACCTGACGGGCGGTAGTACCGCACGAGCGATAGTACCGCACATGAGACACGGTAGTACCTCACCGCGTCAGATCTGAACAAGTTCAAATCTGAGAAAAGCTCGTGAAACCGAGGCGGTACTACGGTGTGACAAATCTACCACAAGACAACATATCAAGTATGATTCCTATGCAACACGACTCTCCTACATCCTACTCTTGCATAGATTTGTCCTAAAATCTCAAGAAAGCATCTCCCCAAAAACCTAGAAGCGAGAGAACAACCAAGAAAAAGAGGGATTTGGGGAAAAACCTTGGTCCATGGCAAGAGGAAGTGGTGGGGAACGATCCCACCGGTCGGAATCCGAGGAGAGTGGCCGGAGACGGAGATCCGGTGAGGGCCTCCGGCGCCGTTCTTGAGCAAGAGAGAGAGAGAGACGTGGGGAGAGAGACAAGTGAATGGGTATGGGGAGTTGGAACTCCCCTGCCCGAGTCATAACCCCCACGCTCCCTCGACGACGCGGTAGTACCGTGCCCCATCGCGATAGTACCGCGCGGCGCGGTACTTCCGAAGTACCGCACCTGAGCGGTAGTACCGTGCTATGGCGCGGTAGTACCGTGCCTCTCAAAGCGGTAGTACCGCGGTAAGCCACAGTAGTACCATGGGCTCGAGAAGATGCACGTTTCAAGCACACGAAAACGGGGTCTTTGCACAAACACTCCGAGGCAACACGACACCACAAGACCACGCTACACACAAAGGCAGAAAGGCACACGACAAAACGAAACAACCACGAGACACCACCTCTCCAAAGAGAGGGCGGTGGCCGTAGCCACCTATGTTTGAGTCAATTGGTATGGCACCGCGAAGAATTATCCTTGGGTCCATGACCAAAACTCGTCTTTGAAGCACAAGTACCATCAAACATGGCTAATGTGAAAGACTTGATCAATTTATGCATAATGGGGGGAGGGAGAGTTCATTGAGAGAACATCACTCCCCCTATGTCCATGCCTAAATCTAAACAAGACAACATGTTGAGTATGGTGGGGTGTGCAAGGGTTCAAGCAACATTGCTCGAATCAATGATATTTAGCTCATGCTTAACTCGCGAAATCTTGCTTCATCCAAGGGCTTCGTGAAAATATCTGCAAGGTTATCATGAGTGTTGACATAGTTGAGCTCGATCTCTCCTCGCCTAATGTGATCCCGGATGAAGTGATACCAGATCTCGATATGCTTCGTCTTGAAGTGTTGCACCGGGTTGAGAGAGATCTTGATGGTACTTTCATTGTCACACCAAAGAGGCACTTTGTCACAAATGACACCGTAATCCTTTAAAGTTTGCCTCATCCATAAGAGTTGTGCACAACAACTACCGCACGCCACATACTCCGCTTTAGTGGACGAGAGAGACACACAACTTTGCTTTTTGGAAGACCAACTTACCAAAGAGCAACCAAGGAATTGGCACCCTTCGGAAGTGGACTTCCTATCCACTTTGTCTCCCGCCCAATCGGAATCCGAATACCCTACAAGCTTGAAGTTTGCTCCTCTTGGGTACCATAAGCCAAAGTTTGGGGTATGAGCCAAATATCAAAAGATTCGTTTGACCGCCACATAGTGACTTTCCTTAGGTGCGGCTTGAAACCGTGCACAAATTCCCACACTCAACATGATATCCGGTCTAGATGCACAAAGGTAAAGCAAGGAGCCTATCATGGAGCGATATACCTTTTGATCCACCGCTTTACCATTGGGATCTATGTCAAGTTGGCACTTGGTGGGCATTGGAGTGGAAGCCGGCTTGACATCACTTACCTTGAATCTTTTGAGCATGTCTTGAGTATATTTGGCTTGATTGATGAAGGTTCCTTCTCTTCTTTGCTTCACTTCAAACCCTAGAAAGAAATTCAACTCTCCCATGGAAGACATCTCGAACTTTGAGGTCATGAGAGCGGCAAATTCCTCATTGAAAGCTTTGTTAGGGGAACCAAAGATGATATCATCAACATATAATTGGCACACAAACAACTCCCCTTTGACCTTCTTAGTAAAAAGAGTGGGGTCGATTAGCCCAACTTCAAAACCACGGTCTTGTAACAACTCGGTAAGGTGGTCATACCATGCACGTGGGGCTTGTTTAAGGCCATAGAGTGCCTTATCGAGTTGATACACATGATCGGGAAAGTAGGGATCCTCGAACCCGGGGGGTTGCTTGACATAAACCAATTCATTAATGGGACCATTAAGAAAAGCACTCTTCACATCCATTTGTTGTAACTTAAAGTTATGATGAGAAGCATAAGCAATCAACATGCGAATAGATTCAAGACGAGCAATGGGAGCAAAGGTTTCACCGTAGTCGATACCCTCGACTTGGGAGTAGCCTTGTGCTACCAAATGAGCCTTGTTGCGAATGATAATCCCATGGGCATCTTGCTTGTTCTTAAATATCCACTTGGTTCCAATGACATTGTGGTTCCCCGTCGGTCTTGGCACCAATCTCCACACTTTGTTGTGCTCGAAGTTGTTGAGTTCTTCATGCATGGCATTGAGCCAATCCGGATCTTCTAGCGCCTCATATACCTTGTGGGGTTCGACACAAGAGACAAACGCGTGATGCTCACAATAGTTTGATAATTGTCTACGAGTGCTTACCCCCTTTCTTAAGCTTCCAAGCACATTCGTCATGAGATGATCCTTGGTGGAGAGCTTGGAAGCAACCTTGGCGGCATGACGCTCCAATTCCTTCTCGGGGGTGAGACGAGGAGTGGTCACTTGATCATCTTGAGCGTCATCTTGAGCTTGTTCTTGTTCTTGAACTTGCTCGGAGGAGAGAACTTGACCTTGGGCATCACTTGATGTGTCAACACCGTCTTGAGCGTGATCTTGCCCTTGGTCATGTTCTTGAGGATGAGGGCCTTCATGTTGTTCTTCGGAAGCGTGTGGGCCTTGGGTTGGTGATGGCTCCACTTGGAGCTTTGTCCTTCTCCTTCGGCCACAAGGGGTTCCTCAATGGGTAGGATAAAGCCAACACCCATTCTTCTTATGGCTTGGGGAGGAATTTCATCACCTACATCACAAGTGCCACTTTGCTCCACTTGGGAGCCGTTATTCTCATCAAACTCCATGTTACATGTCTCCTCAATAAGTCCCGTGGATTTATTAAGGACACGGTAAGCATGAGAGTTTGTAGCATAACCAACAAATATTCCCTCATAAGCTCTAGCCTCAAATTTAGACAACCGAACACCTTTCTTGAGAATGAAACACTTACACCCGAACACCCGGAAGTACTTGAGGTGGGCTTGTTACCGGTGAGTATCTCATATGGAGTCTTGTTCAAGCCCTTGCGGAGGTAGAGCCGATTGGATGCATGACATGCGGTGTTGATGGCTTCGGCCCAAAAGTTGTACGGAGACTTGAACTCCGCCATCATGGTCCTTGCCGCATCCATCAACGTCCGGTTCTTCCTCTCCGCAACACCGTTTTGTTGAGGGGTGTAAGGTGCGGAATATTGATGCTTGATCCCCTCATCACTAAGAAACTCATCCAAGGTGTAGTTCTTGAACTCGGTGCCGTTATCACTTCTTATTGTCAAGATCTTTGCATTGTGTTGACGTTGTGCTTCATTTGCAAAGTCAATGACGGTTTGTTGGGTCTCGCTCTTCCTCTTGAAGAAATACACCCAAGTGTATCTTGAGTAGTCATCCACAATCACCAAGCAATACTTCCTACCCCCAAGACTATCGAAGGATGGAGGCCCAAAGAGATCCATGTGAAGGAGCTCCAAAGGCCTCTTTGAGTAAATGATAGTCGTGGGAGGGTGAGCCTTCTCATGTAGCTTTCCTTCGATACAAGCACTGCAAGCACGATCTTTAGCAAAACTAACATTCGTTAGTCCACGGACATGGTCCCCCTTGAGGAGACTTTGCAAAGATCTCATATTGACATGGGCTAGACGGCGATGCCAAAGCCATCCCACATCAACTTTAGCCATTAGGCATGTCGCGGTCTTAGTTGGTCGCTCCGAAAAGTTAATCACATATAGACCGTTCTCGACATGCCCAACAAAGGCTAAGAGTCTTGCTCCACAAGAGGGCCACGACATCGATATAAAAGAAAGTGGCAAATCCCATGATTGCAAGTTGACGAACGAAAAGTAAATTGTATGCAAGGGACTCAACAAGCATGACCATCTCGATCGTGAGATCATGAGAGATGACCACCTTGCCAAGTCCCAATACCTTGGAGGATGAGGCGTCACCCCACTCGACATTGGTGGGCATAGATGGAATCTTGTGCACGTCCACCACCAAGTCCTTGCTTCCGGTCATATGATTTGTAGCTCCGCTATCGAGCAACCATGATCCCCCACCGGAAGCGAACACCTACAAGAGATTAATTCTTGGTTTTAGGTACCCATTTTGTAATGGGTCCTTTGATGTTAGTAACAAGGGTCTCTGGAACCTAAATAGACCATTCAATGTATTCATGAGGAGAACCAACGAATTTGGCATAGACATGCCCATCACTAGCACGGCATAACACATAAGAAGGATTAAAGTCGCCGGCTTTGATGAGAGGAGTGACATTGCCCTTTTTGACAACGCCTCCCTTCGCATTGTTCTTCTTCTTCTCCTCGGAGGCACTTTCTCCCTCCTTCACAAAGATTTGCATGAGAGGAGGAGGTCGTTTGATCTTGTCATTATTCTTCTTGTTCTTGGAGTCGGGCATGTACCCAACCCCTTCCTTGGCCACAACTCCCTTTTGGTTGATCAAGAGGTCGTTGAGGTTCTTCTTGCCTTGTATGCAAGTCGCAAGACCTCTCTCAAGTTTCCCCTTTAGCTTAGCGTTCTCCTCAACGAGATGCACATGCTCACAACACGTGTTAGTCGCATTTGCATTATCAATTAACATCATACGAGGAAAAGTGGCTTTTTCCTTGGTCAGCTTTACTTGAAGTTGATCATGAGACTCTTTGAGGCTAGCATGAGCACCCTTCAAGACCTTGTGAGCCTTGTCAAGTAGATCAAACTCCTCTTTGAGTCTAGCAAGATCAACCTCAAGTTCGGCCTTCTCGGAGTTTAGCACATGAGAAACAATGAGGACATGATCATAATTTTTCTTTAACTTAGCATGATCAATGTTGTGTGACTCCTCAAGAGACAAACGAAGACCACGCTCTTCCTCAAGAGCATTGGAAAGATCCGAAATCTCATCGGCATAGTCACGACTATGCCCTTCCATCTTAGTGATGGTGTCTTCGTGAGCCTCGATCATGTCATTGGCTTCACCAAGTTGTTCCAAGAGAGCAACAAAGTGCTTCTTGGATTTTCCCTTAAGTTTGCCCATAAAGGCCTCAAACTCATTTCCCTCCACATTAGCTCCCTCAAGTTCATTAATGCTATCCGTCGGAGAAGGATGATTAATGATGGTAGTTTTGATGTTGGGGGTTACCTTGTTGGTGGCTTTAGCCATGAGGCACTTGGCGGTGATGCTCTCATTGGGTGAGTCAAAGAGAGACACCCGTGGAGTCGTCGCAATGGCAACGAAGGCCATGGCAACTGACTCATCACCTTCATCATCGTCATCATCCTCATTGTACTCTTCTTGTACCACCAATGCCTTGGGAGGAGTCTTCTTGGTGAAGTTGCTCTTGTTGGGGAACGACTTGGCCTTGTCCTTTCGGATGAGCTTGCCACCATTGTCTTCCCTCTTCTCATACGGGCACTCCGCAACAAAATGACTCACGTTGCCACAATTGTAGCAAGTCCTTACACGTTGCTTGCTCTTCGTGCCACTTGAGTTGTTTTTGCTAAAGTTTGGCCTCGAGTTTTTCTTGCTCCAAAATTGCCTTGAAGCGAGTGCCATGTGTTCATGATACGCATACTTTGTATCTTCGGGGTTGCTCTCCTCTTCTTCCTCTTCTTCTTCTTCAACGGTGAGCTTGGCCTTCATTGCAAGGTTGGGCTTCTTTGCCCTTTGAGAACGAAGCACCGCATTGTCAGCGGTCTTGTCCAAAATGTTCATGGCCACAAACTCATCCAACACTTCGCTTGAGGTCAAAGTGTGGAAGTCTGGTCTTTGACGAATGACGGAGGACATGGCCTTGTGGTAGGGCATCATTGCCTTGAGGAATTTGCGCTTGATCCAATTGTCATCCGTGTCCTTGCTCCCGTGATGTTGTAGTGAGACCGCGAGTTTTGTTACTCTCCGATAAAGCTCACGAGGTTCTTCATCTTCTTTCATTGCAAACTCATTGGCCTCATCTTGCACCACTTCATAGTTGGAGCGTTGAATGCTTGCGCTTCCCCGGTAGAGAGAGACAACACAATGCCATGCGTCTTTGGCCAAGGCGAAGGGCCGAAGATGAGGCAGGTCTTCGGGTGGAATTGCATCTTGAATGATGAAGAGAGCATTCTCGTTGAATTGATTATCCGCGGCTTCTCGAGGAGTGAAGTTGCTTGGATCACGCGGATAGAAACCTTCTTCAATGATTCTCCAAAGTTTAGTGTTCACATGATTTAAATGACGTTTAAAGCAGTAAAACAAAGAATCAAAGTCCTCATTTTTCACAATCTTAGGGGGATGACCGACATGATTCAAATGAGTGGAAGGAACCGGTCCACCATAAACAAGTGGTGGTTCCACATGAGCAAAGATGTCGGTGCCATTTTTACCACTAGAAGAAGGAGCCTTTTCACTACTATCTTCCCCCTTATCGGAGATAGCATCCATCACCTTGTCGGTGGGATCACCCACTTTCAACGGTGCGGTGGATAGTTTAAGCCCTCAAGGAATTTAGTAAACATGCTTTCAACCTCGGTCATCATGGAGGTTTTCAATGTCTCCAAGGCCACATTGAACTCCTCATGAGAGACCGAGGTTCCCCCATCGCCCGTAGACGAGGTCGGATTCGCACCGGAGTGTTCCTCCACACCGTCTATGGTATCAACCATACTCTTCGGACGGTAAAGTCCTAATAAAGAGATGAGGCTCTGATACCAATTGAAAGGATCGATATGGTTGACTATAGGGGGGGGGTGAATAGGAAACTAACAATTTTAGCTTTTCTTTAACAATTTAAACTTTGCATTAAAGTAGGTTGTCTAGATATGCAACTAGGTGAGCAAACTATATGATGCAACAAGGATAGGAACACAAGCAAGCAAGTGATATGAAACAAATAAGCTTGCACAAGTAAAGGCATGAGATAACCAAGAGTGGAGACGGTGGAGACTGTCGGATTTCGGGTTCCGGCGGACCCTTGAGGTTCGAACACTGGGTGTGCACGGAGATTTTGCCTCCTACCTACCTGTACCCCTCCGCCTCGCTAAGGTCTAAGCTATGGAAAGAACAACACAAGAGACACAGGGTTTATACTGGTTCGGGCCACCGTTGTGGTGTAATACCCTACTCTAGTGTGTGGCGTGGTGGATTGCCTCTTGGGCTGATGATGATGAACAATACAAGGAAGAACAGCCTCGCGAGGGTCTGCTCTTGGCTGGGGCGATGAACTGCTGGGAGGAGTTCAGTCACCCTTCTCTCTCTCTCTCTCCCTCTGATTGTGATTCCCTCTCTCTCCTCTGTTGATGATGCTCCCCTCCCCTGGGGGTGGCTAGTCCTATTTATAGAGGCCCTGGTCCTCTTCCCAAATATCAAGCGGGAAGGGAGCAAACAATGGAGGGCTAATTTGAAGGGGGACAGCTAGTACTAGCTATCCTGACAAAAGTAGTCTTCGCCTGCACAAAGCTCTGGTGTTGACGCCGTCTTGGGCTCCACGGTGACCTCCGTCTTGCAGTCCTCCTGGTCCTGGTCTTGTTGCACCGAAATGGCAACCTTTGCCTGATGCCTCGGTACTCCGCGGCTGCGCTTGCCCCCTTTGTACCAAAGAGGAAAGGAGGACACTGCGCGGGCTGGCACCCGCCTGGCACCCTTGGTCGTCATGGCTTGCGTCACGGGCACCTTGTGAGGTACCCCGCCTTGATCTCTCCGCCTCCTCGCGAGCCAGCCTGGTGAGGCCGTGCCTGAGGAAGCTCCGCGTCGTCCGCCCCGCGGGGCTTGGCCCCTCGCGAGGGTCTTGGGTCTGTGTTGGTGAAGATGGGCCGTGCTGGGCCCCCCTTTGAGCCACGCCGCAGGCCGCAGGCAGGCAAGTCTGGGGAGCCCCATTCCCAGAACACCGACAGTAGCCCCCGGGCCCAAGGCGCGCCCGGACTTGGCCGCACAGGTAGGCGGAAGGGCGAGGGCGAAGCGCCGCGGGCCCTAACAGCCTGCGGCCTTGGGCGCCGCGTGGCGGATGATTGGACGTGGGCGGCACTGTTCCCCCACGCCCCCCTTATTTTGCGCCATGCTAGGCGGACTCGTAGTTGTACACAGCCGCTCCCCTTTCTGTCGCTCGAGCGCCCTCTGTCCTTCCTCCGCTCAAACTCCAGCTTCTGTTTTCGACCCAATCTCGAACTTCCCCCCTTCCCATCGCCATGGCTCCAACGAAGAAGGGAAGAGGGAAGAAACCTGTGCCTCCGCCTTGCCCGCCGCCGTTGGCGGCCCCCGCCGAGGGCTTAGGCAAGGTCAGCTCGGCTCTGGCCACTATCTTCAACGAATGCGGGAGGACGACGGCCTGGCCCGCGTCCCACTTCTCCATCGACAGGAT
Organism: Triticum urartu; assembly: GCF_003073215.2. NCBI lineage: Eukaryota > Viridiplantae > Streptophyta > Magnoliopsida > Poales > Poaceae > Triticum > Triticum urartu. The sequence goes on along the minus strand of NC_053026.1, from coordinate 538,049,277 downwards.
AGTCACCGAGGTCCCGTATTTCGCCGACGCCCTGTGGGCGGGTCTGGTTCCTCCCTTTTCTGATTTCTTCAATGCCGTGATTTCCCACTATCTGATCCACATGGTGCATCTGGGTCCTGAATCCATCACCCTCCTTTCGGTCTTCACCTTTGTTTGCGAGGCTATGATGGGCATCCTTCCTTTGGTTGCCTTGCTGTGCCACTTCTTCTCGCTGCGCCTTGTCGACCCTACCCAATGCTGGGCGTGCGTGAGCTTTGTTGCCGCGTCTGAGACAGCGGCTTCTGGGATTGACTTCAAGCTTCCTCTGCCCGCGGCTGGGTTCCGTGAGCGGTGGCTGTATGTGGATGCAGGGGTGCCCAGCCCCCTGCTATCGGAGCCAACTTCGCCTGCTGTCCCCAATTCGGGCTGGGGCCAGGAGACGCTTGAGAGCCCCCGGCTCATCTTCGTCTGGCACCGCTTCGCGTTCTTGAGGTTGCTTGGCGTGACAGCGCCCAAGGTGGTGAAGGAGTTCCTACTACGCCGCGTTGCTCCTCTCCAACGCCACTCCCGCCGGATGTGGGCCTTCAGCGGGCGCGATGATTGTATGAGGCTCCAGGAAGAGGACCTGACTCCTGAAGTGCTGAGGACAGCGCTCTTGACCCTGACTGGGGACCCCAACCCTGGCAGCATCCAGTAGGGAGGGGCCTTGCTGTACCTCTGCCAGAGCAGGGGTGACTTTGTGAAGCAGATGCCTATCTTTGATGAGTGGGGGTCGCGCCCCACCGGCCTCCAGGGACCTCGCGAGAACCCAGTGATGGTGACTGCCCTTCCAGTCGGCCACAACGACTCTTCCTCAAGCGGCGGAGCAGGGAGGCATGAGGCGCCAGAGACCGAGGGGGCTCCCGGCGGGGTGACAGCGCAGGGCGATGCTCATGAGGGAGCAGCTCTTGGGGCCCGTGCCGCTGAGGCTGGGGGTGGCAATCAGCTGCCCTCAGCGCCCGTGAATGAGGCCCCTGAGGCTCCAGCTGCTTCTCTTGGCGAGGTGATTGGCAGCGTGCACCAGGCAGGTGCCCCTGATGCAGATCGCCTTGACGCTCCGTCTTCGTCGCAGGTTGATCCCTGCGCCCAACTCTTGGGCCGCTTCCGCGTGGACTTTGAGGCCCTCCAGAAGAGAAGGGAGGCCCTGGACGACGATTACCCTTGTCGCCTGCTGAAGCGTAGGAAGTACTTCGCCACTGATGAGTAAGCCTTCTCCTTTCCCACCTCCCGATCCTTCTGTTGCTTTTATTGACCCTTGCTCCGCAGGCCCCTTCCAGCCGAGCTTGCGGAGACGGCTGAGGTGCCGTCCCCCTTGGCTTCGCCCCCTCCATCGTCCTCAAGCGCCCCGAGCCACGGAGCCCTTGTGGTGAGGGCGATCGAAGAGGCGGACTGTCCCGAGGCGCATCGTGGCCCTGGGCACCTCGCGATCCTCTTTCGCATGCCTTCTCGTGGCATAGCCAGCCTGCTGTGGGCTTCTCGCCTGGTCGTGGACTGCGATTGGCTGAGGCGTTCCTTGCGCTCTTCACCTGGGGACGGGCTGGCTCCAGGCCGGGCTTCTGGCACGGCGTGCCCGGCCATCGCGAGGGTGCCAGCCCCCAGCCCCCAGCCCGGAGGGGGAGTGCTGATTCGTGGCCCCCGGCGCTTGCTTGGGGCAGACGATGGTGTGGAAGACGTGCTCGAGCGCGCTCGGGGGCGTCGCGCTCTCCGCCAAGGATTCCTTCGACGGGCGGCTGACGCAGTAAGCTTGCTTGGTGAGGAGCTTGCTGATGAAGACACGCGCCTTGAGGCCGAGGGCCTGCGCCTGACCGCAGAGAGGCGCGAGCTGGAGGGCGCCATTGCCCTTGCACGCCGTCAGCGCGATCTTGATGACGCAGAGGCCAAGGAGTCGCTGGTGGCCTCTCGGGAGGCCCGATCTTGGGCCGCTGAGGAGGCCCGTGAAGCCGACCGGCGGCGAAAGGCGGCGGAGGAGTGGGCTCGGGAGCTCCTGGCCTGGTGCCACTCACTGGAGGAGCAGGTGGAGCTGCGCGAGGCAGCCCTCGCGTCAATGAAGGTGGCCTCTGGCGACTTAGCAGAGCTCCAGAAGCGTGAGGAGGCGCTGACGCTGGAAGCCGCCGAATGTACCCGCGAGTACGAGCGTCTGGAGACGAGGGAGCGCTTGGTGACGCAGGCGGAGGATGATGTCGCTACACAGGAAGCCCGTGTCCTGGAGGAGGTCGGACGTCGGGTGGCGATGGCGCATTTGAACCTCGAGCACGAGTTTGAAGAGAAGCTAGGGTTGATCTGGTCCGAAGCTGAAGGCAGGACTGCTGCCTTGAGGGCTAAGCTGGAGGAGGCAACGCGGCGGGCCGATGCTTTCCGGGCCGCCCTTGAGGTGGCGCAAGGTGAGTTAACCACCTCCCAGGCCGAGGTGCTCCTTCTCCGCCAGCGGGTGGAGGAGGCTGAGGTCGTCGCACGCCAGAATGCTCACCACGCTTCGGGAGAGAGCCAATACAACCTTGGGCAACATCTGCGAGGTGGCTGTTGGCGAGCCGCACGCAGTCAACTACACCGGCAATCTTCAGTTCTTCACTGACGTGGTGACGCAGCTGGAGGCGCGGTCGGTCAGGGCTGACAGGTTGGTGGAGGAGAGGAGCCGCGCCCTGCTCGGGCGCGCCTTTTCTCGCGTCTTCAGCCATCTCCAGAACATGGATCCCCACTTCGATTTCGACGCCGCCATCACCCCAGTCCCCCAGGCCATCCGAGGCGACCTGGCGCACTGGGTGGAAGACAATGTGGATGCTCTTATCAGGGCCTTCGCTTCAGACAACGATGGCGTGATCGTAGCTGTTGACGAGGGCGGTGTGGTGAACGGCCCTGACGCCGCTGGCAGCGACGCGGACAGCGATGGCGAGTTCAGCGACGCCAGCAACGGCTCGGGTGGTGCTCTTGGGGACGCATTGGGGGATTTATCCGACTGATTGTGCATCATTCCTGCTTCCTTACCCTGCATGAATAGAACTCAGGTTTCGGCCTGATGGCTGTGAGAGCATTTTGGAGGGGGAGCCCCTCATGTAAAACTTGTGTTCATCATATTAGTAGACGCTACATTGCCCATGCGCCCGCGCCAAGTGGTTGGCTTAAGCGACGCGCTGGTCGGCTAGTTTACCTTTGTCTCGTGCTGGCCCTGAGGTAGCCTGTGGGAGGTTGTGGTGTCCCGAGTGTTCCCTGATTGGATCCGTAGGACCTGCAGTTAAACACCCTCCTGAGAGGACGCGGCGACGGCAGTCTGGGCTGCGCGCAAGCTAGGCCTGACCCGGCTCGCGAGTGGCTCACGAGGGGAGGCAGCTGAGGCGAAGTGGTAACCAAAACGCGAGAAATTGCTCGAACGAGACTAAGCACCCCTTCCCCGAACACACGCAAATCTCAAATTCGAATCAAACTTGAATCCAGCGGGGGAAAGCGACAACCAAAGGGCAAAGCAACGAAAGCAGACAAAAGGCCGCGTCCGGCACCTAATCTAGTCTTGGACGTCTTCTCACCAGCGCGGAGCTAAGTGCTGCCACTGGGCGTGGGAGGGAGCCCCAGGGCCTGAGGCCGGCACCCCTGAGACTCCGGGGCGTGTACAGCCCCACTCATTATTATGTGAGAGTGTCACGGGGCGGCGAGCTTCACAGGCACTGGGCCTTCTTCCCAGGTACTGGCCTTGCTTCATATCGCCAGATGAGGGCCCCGCCTTGCGCCACACTCTAGTGCCATCAACGACGACCGGAAACCAGGACGCCGCCGATGGGGTAGAGCGGTCGCCAGCGGTTCCCCCAACGACCACGGGTCCTCCACCAGGGGCAGGCCTTGAGGCACCTCCCCAGCAGAGGGCCTACCTCCTGAGAACTCCTTGCTCCGAACGCCGCGGTGGTGATGTCGGATCTCGGCCCCTCTCCTGCAACCCCTTGCGCCCTCCTCCTGAGGGGTAGGAGACCATGGGAGCGGAGCAGCTGCTCACCGTGGCGACCTGCACCTCCTGCGATCCATGGTTAGCGTATGCCTGCTCCTGAAGAATTAGCGGTACCCGATAATCATTGCCTCCAGCGTGGCCAGTGGGACCGTCCCGGGGCTCCTGGAAAGGCTCAGCTTCTGGCACCTCGTCCCCCTAGCTTGGGCTGAGGAGCGAGCCTTGTTCGCTCTCGTGAGGGTGTCCTTGGTCCATCATGAGGGGCACGTATTCCTCTGGCGCCGCCATCCCGAAGGCCGTGCCGTAGTGCTCCGTGTGCCACGCGGTCCTCCCTGACGCGCCCACCGTGGGGTGGCAGCGTGGCTGTCCACTGGGGCCGCTGGTCGCGTCGAGTCCTTCTTCTTCGCGGACCGGGAGCGGGAGCAGCGCCGCCGCCGGTCCGGTGCTGACAGCTTCGCTGGCGTTGGAGTAGCCTTGGAGCCCGCGGGCGCGCGCGGAGCCCCCGCGCGGGCCGCCCTAGGCTTGAGATGGGAGCTGGGTGCAGAAGGGGTGAGCCCCCAAGGCGGTGAAGCCCAGGAGCTCTGCCACCCGCTCCAGCAGCACGTCGCGGCCGCCCTCCAGCAGCCTGCACTGCAGCAGCTCTCGGGCTACCAAGAGCACGGCCCTCGAGTTCGCCTGCTCCCGACGGGTGTACGGTGTCGTGGTCGCGGCGTGATTGGAGGCCCTTGCTGCCGACCGCGCCTGCCGCGGTGTAAGAGCTGTCGAAGCCTGTCCGCGTCGCCCACGGCCCGCAGCGCCCTGCGGACCGCGAGCTGCCTGGGGCACGGGGTCGCCCGAGGCGAGCGGCTCTGCGCGGGCGGGCCACGCCGCCCATGGATCTGGGTTGCCCGCCTGGTCACCGGACATGGTGATGACGACGCGACGGGGCACGAAGCGGTAGAAGGTGGATTCCGGCGCACCCCTACCTGGCGTGCCAAATGTCGGATTTCGGGTTCCGGCAGACCCTTGAGGTTCGAACACTGGGGTGCGCGCGAAGATTTCGCCTCCTACCTACCTGCACCCCTCCGCCTCGCTAAGATCTAAGCTATGGAAAGAACAACACAAGAGACACAGGGTTTATACTGGTTCGGGCCACCGTTGTGGTGTAATACCCTACTCCAGTGTGTGGCATGGTGGATTGCCTCTTGGGCTGATGATGATGAACAATACAAGGAAGAACAGCCTCGCGAGGGTCTGCTCTTGGCTGGGGCGATGAACTGCTGGGAGGAGTTCAGTCACCTTTCTCTCTCTCTCCCTCTGATTGTGATTCCCTCTCTCTCCTCTCTTGATGATGCTCCCCTCCCCTGGGGGTGGCTAGTCCTATTTATAGAGGCCCTGATCCTCTTCCCAAATATCGAGCGGGAAGGGAGCCAACAATGGCGGGCTAATTTGAAGGGGGACAGCTAGTACTAGCTATCCTGACAAAAGTAGTCTTCGCCTGCACAAAGCTCTGGTGGTGACGCCGTCTTGGGCTCCACGGTGACCTCCATCTTGCAGTCCTCCTGGTCCTGGTCTTGTTGCACCGAAATGGCAACCTTTGCCTGATGCCTCGGTACTCCGCGGCTGCGCTTGCCCCCTTTGCACCAAAGAGGAAAGGAGGACACTACGCGGGCTGGCACCCGCCTGGCGCCCTTGGTCGTCATGGCTTGCGTCACGGGCACCTCGTGAGGTACCCCGCCTTGATCTCTCCGCCTCCTCGCGAGCCAGCCTGGTGAGGCCATGCCTGAGGAAGCTCCGCGTCATCCGCCCCGCGGGGCTTGGCCCCTCGCGAGGGTCTTGGGTCTGTGTTGGTGAAGATGGGCCGTGCTGGGCCCCCCTTTGAGCCACGCCGCAGGCCGCAGGCAGGCAAGTCTGGGGACCCCCGTTCCCAGAACACCGACAGAGACGAGGATGTGTTGCCGAAGTTCCTTCCCTTTGAGAGGAAGTACATCCTCGTTGGAGCGGTGTGGAGGCACAATGCTCCCCAAGAAGCCACTAGGGCCACCGTATTCTCCTCACGCCCTCACACAATGCGAGATACCGTGATTCCACTATTGGTGGAGGCGGCGACCGAACCTTTACAAACAAGGTTGGGGCAATCTCCACAACTCAATTGGAGGCTCCCAACGGCACCACGAAGCTTCACCACAATGGACTATGTCTTTCTGGTGACCTCAACCGTCTAGGATGCTCAAACACCCAAGAGTAACAAGATCCGCAAGGGATTAGTGGGGGGGATCAAATTTCTCTTGGTGGAAGTGTGGATCGAGGCCTTCTCAACCACTCCCGAGCAAATCAACAAGTTTGATTGGCTAGGGAGTGAGATCGGGCGAAAATGGAGCTTAGAGCAATAATGGAGCTTAGGGTTGGAAGAGATGAGTCAACGGGGAAGAAGGGGACCCCTTATATAGTGTAGGACAAAGATCCAACCGTTACCCACCAACCAGCCCGCGGCCAGCGGTACTACCGTGCCCAGCGGTACTACCGCAGGGCCGCGCAGTACTACCGCTGGCTACCAAGCGGTACTACCGCACGGCCATGCGGTACTACCGTATAGGCCCGTGGTACTGCCGCAACCCCAGCAACAACAAGGTCAGATCTGACGCGCAGGAGCTGAGGGCGGTACTACCGCAAGGAAGAAATCCCCTAGCCAGGGGGGAGGAAACATCTGTGCCTACTTTCGCAAAGAAACGGAAGAAGCAAAAACCCGACACAGTAGTACTGCCGAGGGGCGGTACTACTTCCTGACAGCATAGCGTGGTACTACCGCGGTAGGTGCGGATGTAAAAAATTACATCCGAACCTACTACTGCGAAGGAGCAGTACTAGCCTGGTGGGCAGCGGTAGTGCAGCTCCAGGGGAGAGATACTACCGTGGGCACCTGCGGTACTACCGCGCCACCGCACGGTACTACCACTGATGCCTACGGTACTACCGCTTTCCTGGGAGCAGTACTACCGCGACCCAATCCAGCAGCCAGAACCAAGGAGGCGAGAAAGCGGAGGAAGCTCCAAGGGAAAAAGGAGGGGACAAGAAGGAGACGTGTACGTGATGATTCCACGCAAACCTTTCCAACACGGACCCCCTCTTAATAGTACGGCTTTCCTACGACTCAAATCCACCAAAAAGAAACATAGAAAAGACGTCGTCTTCAACAGTCTTTGAGGGGCACCCAACCGTCTTGTGCCTAGCGATGAAATGTCTAGGATACTCAAGGCACACAATTAGTCCGCAAACGCATTGTCATCAATCACCAAAATACCTTAGGGATAAATATGCCCTTACAATATGATTTACTACTTCTCTGCTAAATATTTCCCTGCTCATAAGAAACAAGCTGCTTTAAAGGAAATATACAACTTTGTGCAAATTAAAGAAGAGAGTCTCCCACAAGCTTGGGGGAGGCTTCTCAAGTTACTTAATGCTTTGCCTGATCATCCTCTTAAGAAAAATGAAATACTTGATATCTTTTATAATGGACTAACTGATGCTTCCAGAGATTACCTGGATAGTTGTGCTGGTTCTATTTTCAGGGAAAGAACACCAGATGAAGCTGAAATCTTATTGAATAATATGTTGACAAATGAAAATAATTGGGCACCTCCTAAGCCAGCTCCTGAGCCAGATCCTGCTCCAATTAATGATCCTATTCCTAAACCAGCTCCGAAGAAGAGAGGTGTTCTATTTCTCAGTCCCGAAGATATGCAAGAGGCAAAGAAATCTATGAAAGAAAAAGGTATTAAAGTTGAAGATGTTAAGAATTTACCTCCTTTTGAAGAAATACATGGTCTTAATTTACCGCCTATTGAAGAAACATATGATCTTAATCCTTTATTTATTGAAGAACCTCCAGACCTCGATAACCCAACACAGGTAGTAAAGGTAAGTTCTCTCTATAGGTATGATAAAGCTGAAATCCCTCCTGCTAAAATTGCTAGTCAATGCTTGGATGAGTTTGATAATTTTATGTTTAAGCAAGAAGACTTCAATGCTTATTTTGGTAGACAATTAAAACAAGATGCTGATATGATTAAATACTTGGGTGATTATATGGCTAATATTAGAGGTGAACTTAAACTTGTTAGCAAACATGTTTCTATGGTTACCACTCAAGTAGAACAAGTACTTAAAGCTCAAAAGGAATTGCTCAATGAGATGAATACTAAGAAAAATGAATATGCTGTTAAAGTGGCTACTAGAACTGGTAGAATGACTCAGGAACCTTTGTATCCTGAAGGCCACCCTAAGAGAATTGAACAAGATTCTCAGAGAAATAATATTGATGCACCTAGTTCTTATAAAAGGAAGAAAAAGAAAAATGATTGAACTGTGCAAACTTCTAGTGAACCTATTGCTGAACCACCTGATAATCCAAATGGTATATCTATGTCTGATGCTGAAACACAATCTGGCAATGAACATGAACCTAATGAAAATGTTAATGATGATGTTCATAATAATGCTCAACCTAGTAATGATAATGATGTAGAAATTGAACCTGCTGTTGATCTTGATAACCCACAATCAAAGAATCAATGTTATGATAAGAAAGACTTTGTTGCTAGGAAACATGGTAAAGAAAGAGAGCCTTGGGTTCAGAAACCCATGCCTTTTCCTCCCAAACCATCCAAGAAAAAGGATGATGAGGATTTTGAGCACTTTGCTGAAATGATTAGACCTATCTTTTTGCGTATGCGATTGACTGATATGCTCAAAATGAATCCTTATGCTAAGTACATGAAAGATATTATTACAAATAAAAGAAATATACCAGAAGCTGAAATTTCTAGCATGCTTGCTAATTATACTTTTAAGGGTGGAATACCAAAGAAACTTGGAGATCCAGGAGTACCTACTATACCATGCTCCATTAAAAGAAACTATGTTAAAACTGCTTTATGTGATCTTGGAGCAGGTGTTAGTGTTATGCCTCTCTCTTTATATCATAGACTTGACTTAAATAAGTTGACACCTACTGAAATATCTTTGCAAATGGCTGATAAATCAACTGCTATACTTGTCGGTATTTGTGAGGATGTGCCTGTTGTGGTTGCAAACGTTACTATTTTAACTGACTTTGTTATTCTTGATATTCCCGAGGACGATAGCATGTCTATTATTCTTGGAAGACCTTTTCTTAATACTGCAGGGGCTGTTATTGATTGCAACAAAGGGAATGTCACTTTTCATGTTAATGGTAATGAGCATACAATACAATTTCCGAGGAAACAACCTCAAGTTCATAGTATCAATTCTACCGGAAAAATTCCATCGATTATATTTGGAGGTTTTGAATTTCCTCTTCCTACTGTCAAGAAGAAATATGATATACTTATTATTGGGGATGTGCATATCCCCGTTGAGGTAACCTAGTGTTATTCGAAATTTCTCCGGTTTCATGTTAATCGGAATGAGTTTGTTAACAAGACTTGATCAACCTTGTTAGTGGATTCCTTTTGATGAGCATGAGATGGATGAAACTAGAAGCACAACCTTCTGTACCCTCTCTATACTTTCTGTTATTTAGTTGAAATAAAGTAAAAATAAATAATTTTCTGTCTGTTATCTGATTATCCATGCAATATAAAAATACCTCGAAAATAAAAGTTCTCCAAATGCCCTGAAAATTAAATATGATTTTTTCTAGAATATTTGAGGATTTATGGAACAAAGAACACACCAGGGGGCCAACCAGCTTGCCACGAGGGTGGAGGGCACGCCCCCTGCCTCGTGGGCCCACGGTGGCCCTCCTCCACTTATCCTTTCACCCACACACTCCTTCTTCCTCCCCCAAACACGAAAAACCAACTCAAACCCGAGTCCAAGCTCGTTTTGCTGCCATTTTCGATCTCCTTGCTCAAAGCACCTCTCACAAAACTGCTTGGGGAGATTGTTCCTTGGTATGTGACTCCTCCATTGGTCCAATTAGTTTTTGTTCTAGTGCTTTATTCATTGCAAAATTTTGCTGCTTAGGTGACCCTGTTCTTGAGCTTGCATGTCAAATTTATATGGTCAAAAGTAGTTTTGATGCATGATATAGGCCCTAGGCACTTGTAGGAGTGGTTGCTATCAATATTATTGAGTTTGGTTTACTTTTATTTTGAAGTTACTAAAAAATTTCAGAATTTTTCAGAGGAAGAAATATGCTTAGGAAAATGTTCCAAGGTGGTTCTTCAAGGAAGCAAGGACCCAGGCTTGTAATGCGTGATGCTGATGAAGAGCCACCAAAAGACGCTCCAGTGCGTCCTTGTGAGTGGCCTTCTGAAAATTTTATGGATCGAGCGGGAATTAAAGAAGAATTTAACACATATTTGCGTAATACCGGTCTTGAGGACTTTGAGGCAGACAAATGCCCCCAGTATCATGATCTCACAAACTCTTTTGTGAGGAGGTTTGAGTATTCATCTTCGCGTAATTCTCCTTCAGTCATGTTTGATCTTTATGACAAATCTTATACCGTGGACTTAGAGAATTTCACTTTTGCTTGCAAACTTCCACAATGGGGTAGTGTTAGGGATCCCCTAAATCTGAATTTAGAAACTTTCTTGCTAGTATAACTGTAGGGGAATCTAGAGATATAACGCAAGCTACCATAGGGAGCATTCACTTTCCTGCTATACATTATTTTGCTCTCTTCATAGGTAGGTGCATAAATGCTAAGGATGAAGCATGTCACATGTGTGTTCCTGACCTTAGCATTCTCAGGAGTGCTGTGTCAGGAGACCAATCTTATCATATGGGAGCCATTGTAGCTCGTAGGTTGCATCATAATAGATATAATGGAGATTTCTTTGGAGGAATTTATGCAACCCGCTTAGCTAAATTTCTTGAGATAGACATTCGTGAAGGAGACATGGAGTTGCCTCCTGCTTATTTAGATTTTGATTCTATGGTTTCTCACCATTTTGTCGAGAGGAACGAATCGCCTCTCCAATACCGACTAATCTTTGACAGACGCTGTGATGTCCGTATTACTCTCCCTGCTCCTGCTTTCTTTGATTATCAGGCAAGAGGAGGATATACTATTACCAGAGAGGAGGCAGATGAGTACGAGAGGAGGGCGGAGGCCGCTCGTCGCCACACTGCAGCTCAGGAGGCGATAGCCGCTGCATCACAGTACGACCCCAACAACTATTATTATGGATATCAGCCAGGCCAGCCGTGGCCATAGACCAACTTAGGCCAAAAGCCTAATCTTGGGGGAGTACGTATTTCTCACCGACATTACATTTATGTTCACACACACTCATTGCTAGATGTCGGTGCTCATACTTTTTCGTTGTATCATCCATGCTAGTTTATTTCCTTTTATGCTTTCTTCTTGTGTGTTTAATAAACCTTAAGAAAAAACCAAAAAAATAGTTGTAGCTTTTAATTAATTTACTTTCCATGCTTGTAGTAGTAATTAAAAAGAAAAGCCAAAAATATTTCCCGTTCTTCTTTTGCTTGTTGGGAGCTTTCCCATGTAAATAGTTTTATTTCTTTTCTTTCTTTGGGGGTCGATAGGAGAAGACCATGATTAAATTGTTGAAGTGGCTCTTATATGCTTTATTGTTGATTTAACCAAGAGCCCATATTGCATTGTCTTGTCCTGTTTATTGAATGCTCATAGATTCCAGCTTAGTCCAATGCACGTGCACTCTTATTATTATTCACATCGTTCGGTCATGCAAGTGAAAGGCAATTATGATGATATATGATGGACTGATTGAGATGAGAAAAGCTGATATGAACTCGACCTCTTTTGTTTTTGTAAATATGATGAGTTCATCTTTCTTGATTCAGCTTGTTATGAATAAACATGTTCGCAATGACAATTAGAGACCATAGTTGCTTGTGCCATGCTTGATTAGCTATGAGTTATAATGGTTTACCTTGCGTGCCAACATGCTATTAAAATGGTTATGATGTGGTATGATAGGGTGGTATCCTCCTCTGAATGATTTAAGTGACTTGACTTGGCACATGTTCACGCATGTAGTTGAAACAAATCAACATAGCCTTCACGATTTGACGAACGGAAAGTAAATTGTATGCAAGGGACTCAACAAGCATGACCTTCTCGATCGTAAGATCATGAGAAATGACAACTTTGCTGAGTCCCAATACCTTAGAGGACGAGGCGTCAGCCCACTCGACGTTGGTGGGCATGGATGGAATCTTTTGCACGTCCACCACCAAGTCCTTGCTTCCAGTCATATGATTAGTAGCTCCACTATCGAGCAACCATGATCCCCCACCAGAAGCAAACACCTACAAGAGATCAATGCTTGGCTTCAGGTACCCATTTTGTAATGGGTCCTTTGATGTTAGTAACAAGGGTCTTAGGAACCCAAATAGACCATTCAATGTACTAATAAGGAGAACCAACAAATTTGGCATAAACATGCCCATCTCTAGCACGGCACAACACATAAGAAGGGTTAAAGTCACCGACTTTGTTGGGAAGGGAAGTGTTGCCCTTCTTGGCATCACTACCCCTCACGGAGTTCTTCTCCTTCTCCTTAGTAGCACCCTATCCCTCCTTCACAAAGGTTTGCTTGAGAGGAGGAGGTCGTTTGGCCTTGTCATTCTTCTTCTTGTTCTTGGACTTGGGCATGTACCCAATCCCTTCCTTGGCCACAACTCCCTTTTGGTTGGTCAAAAGGTCATTGAGATTCTTCTCGCCTTGTATGCACGACACAAGATCTTTCTCAAGTTGCACCTTTAGCTTAGCGTTCTCCTCAACAAGATGCACATGCTCACAACATGGGTTAGTAGCATTTGCATTATCAATTGATATCATACGAGGAAAAGTGGCTTTCTCCTTGGTTAGCTTTACTTGAAGTTGATCATGAGACTCTTTGAGGCTAGCATGAGCACCCTTCAAGACCTTGTGATCCTTGTCAAGTAGATCAAACTCCTCTTTGAGTCTAGCAAGATCAACCCCAAGCTTGGCCTTCTCGGAGTTTAGCACACGAGAAACAACGAGAGCATGATCAAAATCTTTCTTTAACTTAGCGTGATCAACGTTGTGTGACTCCTCAAGAGTAAAACGAAGACCACGCTCTTCCTCAAGAGCATTGGAAAGATCCGAGATCTCATCGGCATAGTCACGACTATGCCCCTCCATCTTGGAGATAGTATCTTCGTGAGCCTCGATCATGTCATTGGCTTCACCAAGTTGTTCCAAGAGAGCAACAAAATGCTTCTTGGATTTACCCTTGAGTTTACCCATGAAGGACTCAAACTCATTTTCCTCCACATTAGATCCCTCATATTAATCAATGCAATCCGTCAAGGAAGGATTATTAATGATGGTAGTTTTGATGTCGGGGGTTACCTTGTTGGTGGATCTAGCCATGAGGCACTTGGCGGTGATGTTCTCATTGGGTGAGTCGAAGAGAGACACTCGTGGAGTTTTTGCAATGGCAATGGAGGCAATGGCTACCGACTCACCATCTTCATCATCATTATCATCCTCATGGTACTCTTCTTGAACCACCAACGCCTTGTGAGGGGTCTTCTTGGTGAAGTTTCTCTTGTTGGGGAAAGACTTGGCTTTGTCCTTTCGGATGATCTTGCCACCATTGTCTTCCCTCTTCTCATACGGGAACTCCGCAACAAAATGTCTAACATTGCCACAGTTGTAGCAAGTCCTCACACGTTGCTTGCTCTTCGTGCCACTTGAGTTGTTCTTGTTGAAATTTGGCCTTGAGTTTTTCTTTCTCCAAAATTGCCTTGAAGCAAGTGCCATGTGTTCATGATAGGCATACTTTGTATCTTCAGGGTTGCTTTCCTCTTCTTCCTCTTCTTCTTCTTCTTCAACACAAACATTGGCCTTCAATGCAAGGTTGGGCTTCTTTGCCCTTTGAGAGCGAAGCACCGCATTGTGGGCGGTCTTGTCCAAGATGTTCATAGCCACAAACTCATCCAACACTTCACTTGAGGTCAAAGTGTGGAAGTCCGGCCTTTGACGAATGACGGAGGACATGGCCTTGTGGTATGGCATCATTGCCTTGAGGAATTTGCGCTTGATCCAATTGTCATCCGTGTCCTTGCTCCCATGATCTCGGAGTGAGACCGCGAGTTTGGTTACTCTTCGATAAAGCTCATGAGGTTCTTCATCTTCTTTCATTGCAAACTCATCGGCTTCATCTTGCACTACTTCATAGTTGGAGCTTTGAATGCTTGCGCTTCCCTAGTAGAGAGAGACAACACAAAGCCATGCATCTTTGGCTAAGGTGAAGGGCCGAAGATGATGTAGATCTTCGGGTGCAATTGCATCTTGGATGATGAAGAGAGCATTCTCATTGAATTGATTATCCGCGGCTTCTCGAGGGGTGAAGTTGCTTGGGTCATGCGGATAGAAACCTTCTTCAATGATTCTCCAAAGATTAATATTCACATGATTTAAATGGCGCTTAAAGAGATAAACCCAAGAATCAAAGTCCTCATTTTTCACAATCTTAGGGGGAGGACCGGCATGATTCAAATGAGTGGAAGGAATCGGTCCACCATAAACAAGTGGTGGTTCCACATGGGCAAAGATGCCGGTGCCATTTTTACCACTAGAAGAAGGAGCCTTTTCACTACTAGCTCCCCCTTGTCGGAGTTAGCATCCGTCACCTTGTCAGTGGGATCACCACTTTCACTACAAAAAAGACACATCCGTGACATTTTGGGCCGAACAATTTTTTTTCTGCCATACATATGACACTTCTATGACGATAATTGTGACAAAACCCGGTATCATCATAGATGTGGTGGGCTCCTACTTCTATGACAAAAAATCATGACAGAATATGGGCTTTTCGTCCTGGGCGGGCCGGAGACGCAGCTGCATGACATTCTTTGGGCCGTCCTTGACGGAAAAAACCGTGGTAGAAGCGAGGGGAGGAAAATTTCGGGGAGTTCCCGGTTACGGTGGGAGGTCGGGGGCCGAGCGATGCGCGTTTCTCTCGTACACGTACGCGCGTGTGTGCGAGGCGTTGGCTCTAACTGAACCCGAGCGAGGCGTTGGGCTCTAACTGAACCCGAGCGATTGCACTGCAGGCTACGCGTTACTGAACCCGAGCTATCAATCGATGGCTGTTAACTGAACCCGATCGAGCGATTCCTTCGCTGCTGCTAACTGAAGCCGATCGATGGGATGAACAGTGAGCGTTGTGGGGGGGGGGGTTGGATGAACAGTGAGCGGTGGTGTTGCCTCTGGATGAACATGACCCCGTGGTGTGGTGGAGGGCTGGATGAACAGTAGACGGTGGAGGGGTGCCCGTGGAGGGGTGGATGAACAGGACCCCATGGTGTGGAGGGCTGGATGAATAGTAGATAGTGGAGGGGTGCCCATGGAGGGGTGGTTGAACTAGACCCCGTGGTGTGGAGGGATGGATGAACAGTAGACGGTGGAGGGGTGGTTGAACATTAGCCGGTGGAGTAGCGCGCAGTGGAGGCTGGATGAACAGGAGCCCGTGGAGGCTGGATGAACAGGATCCCGTGGAGGCTGGAGGAGGTCGACGGTGGAGATGAATAGTATCCCGTGGAGTCCCGTTTTGCGTTACGCCACACCCCTCCCGATGAACAGGACCCCCGTTTCGACCGTAGCGCTCCTACACAAGTCCGTTTCCTCCATTTTGCGGTACACCACACCCCTCCCGATCAACAGGACCCCCGTTTCGACCGTAGGAGGTCCGTTTCCTCTGTTTTGCGGTACCCCAGACCCCTCCCGATGAACAGGATCCCGTTTCAAATGTGGCCGGTCGAACACAAGGCCGTTTCCTCTGTTCTGCGGTACGCCAGGCCTCGTTTCCATCGCCTGTTCCATCCAAGCCCTCCCAATGAACACGACGCATTCCGTTGCCTCCCCATGAACACAACGCATTCCGTTGCCTCCCCATGAACACGACAACGACGCTGTTTCTCCATTCCGATCCAGCCATGTACACGATCCCTGGCCGTACGTATGCGCGAGTAGGCGTTCGAGACCCTGCCCGTATGTACACATACGTGGCCGTATTTTCTTTCTTGCACCCTGGCCGCTGTACGTACGTGTAAATGCTACATGCACGCCTCTACTATGACACGTGCGCTCCTCTACATCGACCAGTATGTACGTACACGTTCGCGACTAGAATGACAACGCTACGTACGCTTCGACCAGGTGCGTCCTGACTGTCAGGCACTTCCTTGCTTGCGAAGATGTAGCTGGTGGGTCCCAGCAGTCAAGGGGCGAATCATTTTTTTGCCCGGACACACTTCCTTACGTGCGAAGATGTAGCTGGTGGGTCCCAACAGTCAGGGGGAAACATTTTTTTTCATGAAATACGGTGGCCCGTCCGGTGGGTCCCGCTGTCAGGTGGAGGAATAATTATTTTGCACGTAATAAGGAGGCACTTCCTTGCTGCGGCCGTGGACCCAGCTGTCAGCCTCTCCACATACAGTCCATGTCCGATGGAAGCCATTCCTTGACCACATTGACCATGCCACGCCGAGAGCACCGGGGCGGTGGACGACGGCGAGGCCTAGGAAGGGGACGACGCGGAGCCGGGGAAGACGCGGCAGTGGATGCCCACGCGTAGAGGAGTACGAGGGTTCACTGGTTCGCTGTGGTGTGAGGCTGCCGTCGCCGTAGAATAACAAGGGGTGTGGGTGAGTAGAGGGATGGCCTGGCCAGCGGTGGGAGTAGTAGGGGGCGGTGAGGCCTCCGCCGCATCACAGCCGGCCACGGGAGGCAGGAGCATGAGGCACGACCGGTGCTGGTTTGGGCGGCTGGATCAAGAAGACCAGAGGTTGAAGAAGCACTACGGCCGTTGGATGGACATCGTATGGTCACTAGAGCTAGAATCGTGCATATTGACTAAGCTGACAAAGCCCTCCGTCCCCGTCAACTTAGTAGGCCCACAAGTCAGCCTCCCACCAAGGTGGGTCCCAGCTAGCAGGGGGTATTCATTTTTTTGAGCGTAATAAGGAGGCACTTCCTTGCGTGCAAAGATATAGCTGGTGGGTTCGAGCTATCAGCGGCGGTAACGTTTTTTTCCCGAAATAAAGAGGCCCTTTCGGTGGGTCCATGATGTCAGGTGGAGGAATCATTATTTTGCGCGTAATAAGGAGGCATTTCCTTGCATGCGGCCGTGGACCCAGCTGTCGGCTTGTCCACGTACAGTCCACTTCAGATGCATGTCGGTCGTTGACCATGTTGACCAGGCCGCGCCGAGAGCACCAGGGTGGTGGACGACGGCGAGGCCTAGGAAGGGAACGGCATGGAGGCAGGGAAGACTCGGCAGTTGTTTCCCATGCGGAGGGGAGTACGACTGTACGAGGGTTTACTGGTTCGTCTGCCGTCGCCGGAGAATAACAGCAGGTGTGGGTGAGTAGAGGGATGGCTAGGCCAGCGATGGGAGTACGGTGGGGCGGTGAGGCCTACGCGGCAGCAGAGCCGGCCGCGGGGAGGAGGGAGCAGGCAGTCCCGCCGACGCTTGTTTGAGTGGCTGGAGCAGGAAGAGCAGAGATTGAAGAAGCACGACAGCCCTTGGATGGCCATCCAACAGGCACTGCTTGTGCGTCAGCCTTTTTTTAGGAAAGCCTCAAATCTGTGGAAAACAGCATACAGCCCATCTGCCATTATTTCTAATAATTTACAGCCCATTTGCTAATTATTAAGGTTTTTTTGGAGCCCATATTCTTTTTGTTAGCATTACAACCCATATTGTGGCCTCGGTTAAAAAATTATACGAAATTTTGCATATTTCGGTGCGGTCCGAACTGTTTTTAATCCCGAAATTTCGACTCACATTCAAATTGATTTTAAAAATAAATGTATATCAATATAAAATCCAACAAATTCTCCACGCATAAAAATTAATGTAATTTCAAATCTCGAAATGAAGAAAAGATATTTGAAACTAATTGCCGGTTTGATGTTTTTTAAAAATGTACATCCCATTTCTCACTACTGATGGGCCATTTTCTCGGCCAACCGAATGAAAGCTCTCCTCGTCTTGAAAGATTTGCAGCCCAACAGGCCTGACAAAGCGACTTACATGGCAAATCACAAAAAACTGGGCTGTGGTTGTGGACCTAGTTGTCAGCCTCTCCACGTACAGTACTCTGCCGATGGAATGTCATTGACCACGTTGACCACGCCGCGCCGAGAGCACCAAGGCGGTGGACAACGGCGAGGCCTAGGAAGGGGATGACGCGGAGCCGGGGAAGACGCGGTAGTGGATGCCCACGCGGAGAGGAGTACGAGGGTTCACTGGTTCGGCTGCAGTGTGAGGCTGCCGTCGCCGCAGGGCCTGGCTAGCAGTGGGAGCAGTAGGGGGCGATGAGGCCTAATCGGCAGCACAGCCGGCCACTGGAGGCAGGAGCAGGCGGTCTCCCCGGCGATGGTTTGGGCGGCTGGTGCAAGAAGAGCAGCGATTGAAGAAGCAGCAGGACCGTTCGATTCAAATCCAACGGTTACTGCTGCTAGAATCGTTTGTTGACTAAGTTGATAAGCCCTGCGTACGCGTCAACTTAGTAGGCCCACAGGTCATCCTCCCAACCGGTGCGCCCCAGATGTCAGTGGGAGGAATCATTTTTTCGCGTAATAAGGAGGCAGTTGATTGCGTGCGGCCAGGCCAGTGGAGGGAGTAGGGTGGGCCGGGAAGCCTGCGCGGCATCACAGCGGTCCACAAGAGGAGGGAGTAGGCAGTCCTGCCGGCGCTAGTTTAGGCGGTTGGAGCAGGAAGATCAGAGATTGAAGAAGCACGTCGGCCGTTGGATGGACATCCAACACTAACTGCTGCTAGAACGTGTGTTCACTGACAAAGCCTTGCGTAAACAAGTCAGCCTCGAAATCTGTGGCGTGTACAGCCCATTTGCTATTATTTTTATAATTTTTACTCATTTTCTAATTCATATGGAATTTATTGCAGCCCATTTTCCATTTTTAGAATTGCTGGCCATTTTCTGGTCAGTACCAGGGTCAAAAAATTAACTAAATATGTGGGAAATTTTGAAAATTCGCAAATTTTTGCTGGGGAATGAAATATTCTTAATCCAAAAATTAATAGCATATTAAAATAATTTAAAAATAAATTAATACTATGTCATGTTAAATCCAATGAAATACGTATAAGATATTAGTGAAGAACAAAAACAAAAAAGAAACTTATATCCCATTTGCTATAATTTTTTTGGAATTTTCAACCCCTTTTGATATTACTTTTAACAGACATTGACCATACTCTTAAGCCAGGCCGGAATGCATCCCTCCTCGTCTTGAAAGATTTGCAGCCCAGTAATTCGGAGAAAACAAATAGGCCTAGCTTGGGTATTCTTCAAAAAGAAATACTGGGCTACCTATTTTCCCAAAGAACTGGTGCATGAGCATTTAGCTTTATTTATTTATTTACTTATTTATGTTTAGGGGACCATGATCATGTACCTGCTATGTCTTGAGGTTGCGTTGGTTTTCCCCGAAGAGGAAGGGATGATGTAGCAGAGTAGCGTAAGTATTTCCCTTAGTTTTTGAGAACCAAGGTATCAATCCAGTAGGAGCCCACGCTCAAGTCCCTCGTACCTGCACAAAGCGATAGCTACTCGCAACCAACGTGATTAGGGGTTGTCAAGCCCTTCACGGTCACTTACGAGACTGATATCTGATAGATATAATATTTTTGGTATAAGATGCAAAGTAAAAAGTAAAGGAAAAGTAAAAAGCAAAAAAATATTAAAGTGATGGAGATTGAAATGATGAGAATAGACCCGGGGGCCATAGGTTTCACTAGTGGCTTCTCTCAAGAGCATAAGTATTCTACGGTGGGTGAACAAATTACTGTTGAGCAATTGATAGAATTGAGCATAATTATGAGAATATCTAGGCATGATCATGTATATAGGCATCACGTCCGTGACAAGTAGATCGAAACGATTCTGCATCTACTACTATTACCCCACTCATCGACCGCTATCCAGCATGCATCTAGAGTATTAAGTTAAAAACAGAGTAATGCCTTAAGCAAGATGACATGATGTAGAGAGATAAATTCATGCAATATGAAATAAACCCCATCTTGTTATCCTCGATGGCAACGATACAATACATGCCTTGATGCCCCTTCTGTCCCTGGGTAAGGACATCGCAAGATCGAACCCAAAGCTAAGCACTTCTCCCATGGCAAGAACTACCAATCTAGTTGGCCAAACCAAACGGATAATTCAAAGAGACTTGCAAAGATAACCAATCATACATAAAATAATTTAGAAAAGATTCAAATATTATTCATAGATAGACTTGATCATAAACCCACAATTCATCGGTCTCAACAAACACACTGCAAAAAGAAGATTACATCGAATAGATCTCCATGAGAGAGGGGGAGAACTTTGTATTGAGATTCAAAGAGAGAGAAGAAGCCATCTAGCTACTAACTATGGACCCGAAGGTCTGAGGTAAACTACTCACACTTCATCGGAGGGGCTATGATGATGTAGAAGCCCTCCGTGATGACGGCCCTCTTTCGGCGGAGCTCAGGAACAGGCCCCAAGATGGGATCTCGGGGATACAGAAAGTTGCGCAGTGGAATTAGGTTTTTGGCTCCTGTTCTTATCGTTTTGGGGATACGTGTGTATATATAGGAGGAAGGAGTATGTCGGTGGAGCACCGAGGGGCCCACGAGGCAGGGGGGCGTGCCCTAGGGGGGTGCCCGCACCCTCGTGACCTCCTCTTTGATCCCTTGCAGTAGGGTCCAAGTCTCCTGGATCACGTTCGGTGAGAAAATCACGTTCCCGAAGATTTTATTCCATTTGGACTTCGTTTGATATTCCGTTTATCCGAAACAATGAAATAGGCAAAAAACAGCAATTCTGGGTGGGGCCTCCAGTTAATAGGTTAGTCCCAAAAATAATATAAAAGTGGAAAATAAAGCCCAATATAGTCCAAAACAGTAGATAATATAGCATGGAGCAATCAAAAATTATAGATACGTTGGAGACGTATCAGTACCTGGGCCGGATTCATGTGAGAGCCTCCCTTCTAGTTAATTATGGGCTTCTCTATTGGGCCTTCATCAGTGGGCTGCATGTTATCAACAAGTGGAAAATGTGTTCCAAGTTTCAAAAAAATGTGTTCTGTACGATAAATAGTATGCGCTACGTACGGTACAGGGCACTAAAGGATCGAACCGTGCAACGACTTCCAAAACATTGTGTTTGTCATTCTAACAACACATTTATTCAACCAACAGACGAAATGTACTACTGATTGTACATTCAAAACATTAGCAGCAGCAACCAGGGCTGGTGGTGGAACATAAGCAGTAAGCAGGCCAGAAGAGTGAAGACGCAGCTCTCTCTTCCAAACCAAACATCAGCCATCATTTTTGAAACCTGTGACAGTGGGAGAGGCTCCCACTGTGATATATTACTTTTCAAAATTTACATAGTACCTTGTACAAGAGAATTACATAGAGCACCCCTTACCACTTTGTGGTTATTGGGGGGAGAAAAAGCTAGAAAACAAAACTAGTCAGAAGGTAGAGAGTCAAGGAGTAGGAAGATGAAATCCTTCATGGTATCTTTCACTCTATACTGAAGTAAGCCAAATCTGTTTTGAATCTAGTTAGCCAGGAATTGTAGGAGGGGCTGATATTTCTGAAAAGCTTGTCATTCCTCTCCTTCCATATACTCCAAGATGCTTGTAGAAAGGCCTCCATGAACATGGGTTTGTGCCAATTACGTTTTGCTGTTTCCAACCATGTCAGTCGAGTGGTATGATGTTCGGGGTTCATCCCAAGTTTTGACCAACAGTACTTGCTGAACGGGCAGTTCAGGATCATGTGGTCCACATCTTCTTCTGTTTACCCGCAAAGGAGGCAGGTTAGGTCATCTCCCACATTATAGTGTCTTCTCTTGAGCATTTCTCTTGTATTGAGGCGATCTGAGAGGAGAAGCCAACCGAAAACTTTTATCTTGATTGTAACTTTGGATTTCCACAGCCAATGGTATGTCTTGTGAGCTTTGACATCCCTGAAGCAGAACTTATAAAATCTTCGTGCAGTATATTCTATAGAGCCCTAGGAATAAGACCAGAAGTCTCTAGTGGTCGGGTCATCATTTAAGACAATATTGGCCACAAGACGCTGGATGTCACGAACTTCTGCATGGGCCTCAATGGAGAGGGGTAGTTGAAACGCCTCATCTAAGGAAGAGATGCGCAGAAAATTTTGGACTGAGACATCCTCATTATTGGCAAACGAAAAGGCCCGCGGGTGTGAGTCTGCTAGGGGCTGATCAAGCCAGAGATCTTTCCACATGAGTATTTTATCACCACGGTTAACCTCAACTTTGGAGATGCCACGATAGATTGGAGTTAGTTGGAGGACATCCCTCCACCAAAAAGAGCCACATGGATCAGAAGCATGCAAAATCTTGTCTGTGTAGCATGTGGACCAAACGAGATCAACCCAGGGGAGGTCATGCTGATTATAGAATTTGTGCAAATATTTCAGGAGAAGAGCGTCACTTTGAAGTTTTAAATTGATGATCCCGAGGCCTCCACTTTCTTTTGGGCGACAAATCCTGTCCGAGGCAACCAAAGAGTTGCATTTCTCCCCCCGCTCCATCTTTTTTGTCCAAAGACATCTCCGCCGAAGCTTATCCAGTAGTTCCAAGATTTTTGGAGGAAATTTGAGTGTGCATAGAGCAAAGATGATGAGCAAGGTGATGACAGTGTTTAGCAGTGAAAGTTTGGCCCCATACGACATCATGGATAGAGTAGAGGATAATCTTATTTCCATAGAGCATACCATCGGCATTAGATCTTGGACAGAGGGTTTACCAGTCCCCAAGGGAAGACCTAGGTAAGTGAAAGGCATTGTGCCAACTTTGCATTCAAAGATGTCAGCAAGTTCATTTGTAAGGGTATCGTCACAGTTCATTGGTATGAGTGTGGACTTATGGAAATTTATCTTAAGACCAATGGAAGTGGCGAAATCATTAAGGATCCCTTTCATAGTATGTGCTTGAGCTGGACATGCTGGCATGATAATTATTGTGTCATCCGCATATTGAATAATAGGGTAATCAAGCTGTCGTTGTCTTTCAAAGGGCAGGCGGATCTTCCCTTGTCGGAAGGCGTCATTAATTGCATCTTGAAGGAGATCGGCTGCAATAACAAAAAGGAGTGGGGACAATGGGTCTCCTTGCCGAACACCACTTTTGTAGTGGAATTGTCTGCCTGGAACACCATTTAGAAGCACAGAGGATTTACCAGAAGAAAAGATAGAACTGATCCATGAAAGCCACTTGTCATTGAATCCCATATGCCTCATAATCTCAAGCATAGCACCATGTTCAATTGTGTCGAATGCCTTGGCGAAATCAAGTTTGAGTAGAATTATTTCCTTCTTGGACACTTGGCATTGATGGATTTACTCGAATGCCCAAGCAAGGCAATCTTGTATAGTTCTTCGCTTGATGAAACCGTATTGATTGCGATGAACCATCTTGAGGATGATCTTTTGCAGTCGATTGGCCAAAAGTTTGGTGATTATTTTGAGACAGCAATTTAGTAATGTGATAGGCCGAAAGTCATTGAGGGTCTCAGGCGAGGGGACTTTTGGAATTAGTGTGATGAAACCCTCATTTATACTTTCCAGGTTGATGGTCCCTTCATGAAACTGTCCACAAAGATTGTAGAAATCTTCTTTGATTATGTGCCAACAAGATTTAATGAAGTGACCCGTGAATCCATCGGGGCCCGGAGCTCTATCAGCCGGCATTTCTTTCACAACATCATCAATTTCTTGTTTGGAGAAAGGAGCAGTAAGCAGGTCCAAGTCATCTGATCGTTTGATGATATTAGGGAGATCAAATTTCATAGAGTAGCCTCGAGAGGAGCCCAGCCTGTTCTTGTATGTATGGTAAATAAGGGCCTCTTTACCAGCATGGTCTTCCACAGATGTGCCATTGTCGTGGCGAAGATTGGTTATATTATTCCTTCTATACCTTTCAGAAGCAAGGGCTTTGAGAAATTTAGGGTCCTCATCACCAAACTGAACCCATCGAATTGTGCATCTTTTCTTCCAGTATTGCTGCTGATAGTTTAACAGACGAAGAATGTGTTTTTTAAGGATTGTCCTAAAGTTGCGTTCTGGAATTGTCAAAACCCTTTTATTTTCTTGAGCATCTAGATCCGCCAGAGTGGAGTTTGAATTTTCGATTGCAATGCTAAGTTTAGATATCCTTTTACTCCAGTTCTTGAGTTCATATCTTAGCATTTTAAATTTGCGGCAGAGCACAATGGCAGCTTTTGTAGAGTTAACTGGTCTATTCCAAACCTCTGAGACCAGCTCCATAAACCCCGGGTGTTGCACCCAGAAGGATTCAAACCTGAATATGTTACTTTTTGGAATAGTAGTTTCAATGGTCACTACACAGGGGATGTGATCAGAGACTGGCTTCCCGAGGGGTTTTACCAAAGTCTTTGGATATGTGATAGTCCAATTAGTGGAAGTTAGAAACCAATCCAATTGTTCAAGTAAAGGTTGTTGTTGCATGTTACTCCATGTGTATGCCCTGCCCTTAATTGGTAGTTCAATAAGCCCCTGAGACCGTATAAAGTCATTGAATGTGATCATGTCATTAATGTTACCACCTGGTTTATTGCGATTAGAAGGACTTCGTATGTAATTAAAATCGCCCATTAGGAGCCAATCTTCAGAAGAAGGAATGTTTAAATTCAGAAGCCAATTTGTGTAATCCACTATGAGATCGCCTTGACAGGGTCCATAAATGTTCACTAGGGTCCATTCTTGGGCCGATTGTGTGGATTTGAATTTAATTACTAGAGCGAATTCTTCCTCTATAAGTACCGTACCTGTGAAAATAGAGCTGTTCCAAATGGTTGCAATACCTCCAGAGGCTCCTTGAGAGGGAATATAGGCATATTTATCAAATCTTTTAGGACAGCAAGACTTAAGGAACATATTATCAAAAGAGGGCTTTTTGGTTTCTTGCAAGCAAATCACGGCACAACCACTAGAGGAAACAACATTCGATAAGGCCAAAAGCTTAGGGTCGGAGTTCAGGCCCCTGACGTTCCAACAAAGCACATTCCAGTTCGAAAGAAGTACTATTTAAAAGCTAGATAAGAAACAAGACGAAATTAAGCATTGGATGGGCCACCCTCCTGATCAGCGAGAAGCACCTCTTCAGTGAGTTCTTCAGGGGGAATGGCACACCGAGTGGATCCAATCTGCTGTATCTCCTGGATAGACAGTGGTGGGGGCACTTTAGCATCATGGTCGTCAGATGATTCAGTTATGACGACTGCAGAGGCCATATTTGGGATCACTCTTGGCTTAACTTTGGAGGTCTTGGCCTTGCTATCAGAGATGAGAGGCACCTTGAAGCCGTCGTATTTGTTCGAGCGGTTGCTGCGGCGAACCTGCATGACAGAGATTGGGGCTTTGTTTTTACCACGCTTGCCCTTAGACACTGCAGCAGAGGAGGCCCCAGGAACCAAATCTGAACCAGTCAGCGCTAAATCATCGGAAGGTGCCACCAGATCATCATTAAGCTCAGTAATAGTGACAGTGTTGGCCTGAACATTTGGAGCTTCAGTATCAGCAAGAGACCAAAGGTGCGTGAAAGTGCCATAAGTACCTGCAGCATCAAAGGAGGTGACAATAGCAGAAGCCTCTAACTGTCCATCTTCAGTGTTGGTCACCACTAACTCAATATTCAGACTTGCAGGCTTAATACCATAACCATGTGCCCAGGGCCCAAAGGTGGCCAGTGTGGGCATGATCCTGCTAGACAAGAAATTTGTAATAGGCACATATGACAAAGGCTCATTCAGATGCATTGAGCTGAGCATTTCAGAATCCGCAGCGAAGCTGATATTGATGCCAGCATTTGAAACCTGAATGTTTAACTGAAGGTGTTGCAGAGCCATTGGAGGGCCAGAGAAAATCTCAGCGGGGCTGTTACTGATAACCAACTCCCGAGAGGGAGCAGGACTGAAGACCATGGAGCTGCTGCGCTGTAAGGCATGTAGAATGGTGACTGGGACAAGCACCATAGTCTCAGAGTCAGAACTAGTGGCCGAGCTGCTCTGGATGGAAATGGAGTCGTTCCAGGCTGCAGCAGGGCTGTCCTGGAGGTTATTAGATGGGAGGATACCATCATTAACCTGCAATCCTTCATTGTCTAACCATTCTTGAAAGTTATACAAAGTCGGGGGAGTGTGCAGAGGCGAGGGAGGCCATTCACCCCAGTTTGGTTGGAATTCCACTTCCACATTCTGAGGACCTTCAACATTGTTTGCAGCAGTAGCATTATTGGCAGCCCCCTGCTGCGCAATCCAGTTATTGAGCTGCATCTGGTACAATTGCTCAGCAGTAAGTTCATCACCGTACAATGGATGTGGAATGCCATTATCAGGGGGAGGATCTTGTCCTGCAGGTGGAACTTCAGGTAGGTGCGTTTTCCAGTCACTGCTGCGCAACATGGTGACGCAAATAGTCCAACAGTGCCTATCGCCTCCCAACTGACGGATTACTAAACTCTTTGGAACAAGGCGAAGGTTAATGACTTTAACACGGACCAGAACAAATTTTCTGTCACCTCTAGGATTATGCCAATGAATCAGACTACCGAAGCTATCCATAGATCTATGTAGGTAATGGTAAGTCTGGTAATCATAGGGGAAGCCTACATACAAGATCCAAACTGCGGGGCCATAGGTGGTGAGCCTCATATTCAGAGCTTCATCATGGGGCACAAAAGAAACGATAGTGTTCATATCTCCTTCAACCTCAGCATCAATCTCAAAGGTTGTTCCCACAACGTTATCTCGTACTAGAGGATTGGCAAACCCAAAGATAGCAATGCCCAGGGGGTGATCATCTACTTCAGAAGGGAAGAAATGTGATTCATGCAGCAGGCCAGTGATTACCTCCCTTAGAGCTGCTTTCTGATGGTGTGGAACATGTCTGTTAACCTTGGCAATGGCAAGAAAATCATGGTTGAGGGGAGGCACCGGATGCACCGCCATGTCGCCGCGAACCACTCTGTCCTGAGGCCCCAACTCGATCGTCATCCCTGTGGGGATGTAGGGGACGACATTCACAGGGTAGTTGGCCATTGTTGCAGGTGGAGGAGAGCTCAAAGGGGGTGAAACAGGGGAGGTGGAATGCAGAGCGGCAGGCTGGGTTGATTTGGGTTGCCAAACTAGTACCCCCGCCTCCCTCTTCCTCCAACAGGAGGTTGCCAAGTGTCCAGCCAGACCGCAGGCGGCACAATTAATGGAATGTGATGATTTTCTTATGAGTTTTTGATGCAGTCCCGAGTGGTCATTGATCGTGGCAGGGCAAGTGGGAATTTGATTCCGATTGACCGGCGATTTGACATGGCCTGGGGGAGCAGCATTAGTAATGACCAATGCAGAAGATGGAATACGAGTAGTCTGGGCCAGATTAGTTGGAATATTTGTCGGGAAGGAATGGACAGCAGAAGGGCCCATCCTAGGCCGCCACCAAAGATAAACACAATCAAGATTACCACACTTAGAGAAATGGTGGCCCAACAGGCTGCAATGCGTGCAATAAAGCTTTGAGGGACACATAGAGGACACATGCCCATCCGAAAGGCAAACTACACATGTTGGGCTAGAAGGAGCTGAGGGCCCAATTTCATTAGCAGGCTTTTCAATGGGCTGTTGAGAATGTTGTTGATCCAAGATGTCAGAAGGCTCGGGACAATCCCACTCCAGATGGCCCATAGAATGGCACTTTGAGCAAATATTCAATTTCTTGTAGATAAAATTTGAGGGCGGGACCGAGCCAAGATCCCACGTTTTGGCAATATCCAAATCATTATAGCCAGCCTGTCGAAAGTCCAGGATATGCAGCAGAATAAAAGATGGGATAGAATTCCAGCATTCATTTCGGTATTTATTGCCAATAAATGTTGTTTCCTTGCATGGCTTGTCAGTAGTAATGACTGATTCAAATTTACCAAAACGAATGCCACTGACTAAGGCCGGATCACTGACAGCTCGTGATTGAAATTTACCAAAAATAATATTGGGCTGTGACTGAGAAATGTCCAAATTATGAGACATGATCGTAGAATCCACA